>NC_090445.1:68335645-68976270 GCF_031143425.1 Pleurodeles waltl
GGAAGATAATGTTGTATAAAATGATGATATTACCCCGATTTTTCCACCTCTTACAAAACTTCCCACACGTAGGGGGTCATTACAACCCTGACGGATGGTGTTAAAGGTGCGGTAATACCGCAAACAGGCCGGCGGACAAAAAAAGGGAATTATGACCGTGGCGGAAACCGCCAACAAAGACAGCCACTTTAACACTCCGCCCGCCACAGCGGTACAGACAAGCAGCGCGGCGGTCACCGCCAACAGACAGGCGGAAGATGTACCGCCCACAGTATCACAACCCGCCAATCCGCCACCTTTTCCGGGGTGGATTCACCGTGGATAAAAACACGGCAGGACCAGCTTTTGCAATGGGAAAACTCTCACCTTAACACATCCCACGAGGAAGGAGGATACCATGGAGCCGGAATTACAAATCCTACCTGCCCTTGTATTCCTACTCATCTACGAACACCAGCGTCTGCGGCGGCGAAGACAACGGTGAGTACTGCACCTATGACATAGGGGAGGGGGGAGGCAAAAGTCAGGGGGACACACACGCAACACCCCCACCCCCACCCTTGCACATTACAACACACACACCAAGGTATCTCCAAACATCACAGTAACAACCCACAACCCCCCGGAAGAATGCAAACACAAAAGGAAATCAGTCCAAACATTGTAATTTATCAAAATACATGTGTCAAATATATACAGATACATATAAACTCATTCAAAAGTATATACATTACGAGAAGTAGTGCAGATATGCACATCTCAATGTCCGTGCACCACTGGTCCAAAAATGCATGGGCGAGGCTCACACAAGATACCTGTCCACAAACGGAGAAAACACTGCCGGGGCATCAGAGAGAAATACAACAGGCACCTCAGGGGGCAGGGAAGGGGGGGCACCTCAGCCGGATTACAGCACCACGCCAAATCCACGGCGGGGCTCCATGCCCATTGATGTATCCTGGGGAGTGCAAAGCCACAGTCTCTCAAGTCTCACAAGTCGGTGGGTTGCACACTGCATTATCCTGGGGAGTGCAAAGCCACAGTCTCACAAGTGGGTGGGTTGCCCACTGTTCCATCCTGGGGAGTGCAAACCCACAGTCTCTCAAAGTCTCTACAGTGGGTGGGTTGCCCACTGTTACATCCTGGGGAGTGCAAAGCCACAGTCTCTCAAGTCTCTACAGTGGGTGGGTTGCCCACTGTTCCATCCTGGGGAGTGCAAAGCCACAGTCTCTCAAGTCTCTACAGTGGGTGGGTTGCCCACTGTTACATCCTGGGGAGTGCAAAGCCACAGTCTCTCAAGTGGATAACAGTCTCCACTGTTCTGGAGGGGGACTGGTGCCCTGAGTGCTTCATCCTGTGCAGGACAGACAGAGTGGATGCAAGTCTCCACTGGTTCTGGAAGGAGACTGGTGCCCAGAGTGCTTCATCCTGTGCAGGACAGAGTGGATGCAAGTCTCCACTGGTTCTGGAGGGGGACTGGTGGCCAGAGTGCATCACTCTCCCCGTGACGGTCCCAGTTGCGACACTGCCCCTGCCGCTCATGGGCTAGCGGTGCTCGCCATGGCGGTCTCTGACCTGTTCAGCGGTTCTCTGCCCTGTTCAGCGGTGCTTTGCCCTGTCCAGCGGTCTTCACCATGGTGGTGATTCCCTTGTTCAGCGGTGCTTTGCCATGGCGGTCTCTGAACTGTTCAGCGGTTCTCTGCCCTGTTCAGCTGTGCTTTGCCCTGTTCAGCGGTGCTTTGCCCTGTTCAGCGGTCTTCACCATGGCGGTGATTCCCTTGTTCAGCGGTGCTTTGCTATGGCGGTCTCTGACCTGTTCAGCGGTTCTCTGCCCTGTTCAGCGGTGCTTTGCCCTGTTCAGCGGTCTTCACCATGGCGGTGATTCCCTTGTTCAGCTGTGCTTTGCCATGGCGGTCTCTGACCTGTGCATTGGTGTGTGGCATGACGGTCCCTCATTGCCCAGCGGGGCTGTGGCAGCTGGGGCCCTCCTGGGCACTGACTCCGGCGGTGGTCTCCTGACCAGTGACAATACTTGTGCCCTCCTGGGCAATGACTCCGGCCGTGGCGGTGGTCTCCTGACCAGTGACGATACTTGTGCCTTCCTGGGCAATGACTCTGGCGGTGGTCTCCTGACCAGTGACGATACTTGTGCCTTCCTGGGCAATGACTCCGGCGGTGGCGGTGGTCTCCTGACCAGTGACGATACTTGTGCCCTCCTGGGCAATGACTCCGGCGGTGGCGGTGGTCTCCTGACCAGTGACGATACTTGTGCCCTCCTGGGCAATGACTCCGGCGGTGGCGGTGGTCTCCTGACCAGTGACGATACTTGTGCCCTCCTGGGCAATGACTCTGGCGGTGGTCTCCTGACCAGTGACGATACTTGGGCCCTCCTGGGCAATGACTCCGGCGGTGGCGGTGGTCTCCTGACCAGTGACGATACTTGTGCCCTCCTGTGCAATGACTCTGGCGGTGGTCTCCTGACTAGTGACGTTACTTGGGCCCTCCTGGGCAATGACTCTGGCGGTGGTCTCCTGACCAGTGACAATACTTGGGCCCTCCTGGGCAATGACTCCGGCGGTGGTCTCATGACAAGTGATGACAGTGCTGGCGGTGGCGTCCCGCCCGCCGGGAAGGATGCCGCCCTTCTCCGCTGTGCTGCTCACACCAGGCTGTGCAGACTTCTTCTGGCCCTTTCCGACCTTTGGAGGAGTCACAGCTGACTCTGCAATCCCCCTGGGACCCTTGTAAGTAGTTTTTCCTATAGGAGTCTTCACCCGGTCCCGTCGGACACTTTCCAACTTGAGATGCTTTACAGGGGGTGGACTGGCAGTGCCTTGGCTCCGTGTCACACTGCCTGCCCTGGTGGCCGGTGCACTCCACACACCTTGAACATGCACCACTGGTACTGGAGTCTTTTTGGCTGAGGAGCTACGACGGGACTGATGACTTGGAGGGGTAGGGGTGGGGGCAAAGAGGTCAACGTTGCTGAGGGACAGTTTCTGACGAACACTGGGATGGGTAGCTGGAGGGGGTCTGGGAGTGGAGGAAGAGGAGATGGTTGTAGGATGTGTCACTTTAGGTGTTTTGGGTGCAGGTGCAGGTACTGGAGGCTGTCGTGAGGTGGATGGATGTTGGGTGTCTGGGTGCCCGCGTTTGTGTACTTTGGGAGGGGGCGTCACAGACACATTGGGAGAGGACACAGGGGACGTGTAAATGGGAGTTGAGGTGGTGAGTGCAGGTGAGCGGGGTGTGGTGCTGGGTGTTCTGGTGCGAGTCCTAGTGCCTGTAGATGTAGTCCATGCAGGTGAGAGTGTAGACGATACTGGGAGGGAGGAGGGAGACCACGAGGAGGGAGACACAGTGGAGGCAGTGGATGTTGGTGTGTCTGCATGTGGGTGATGCTTGTGTGTGTGCCTGTGGGATGTGTGGTGCCTATGTTTGCCTGAGCTACTTTTGGGTGTTGAGGTGTATGCATGCTTGTCTGATGGTGTGCTTGGGACAGGCTGGGGTACAGGGAATTGGGTCTGGGTGGAGGAAGTTGGAAGGGGGAGGCTAGAGACAGGGGCAATGGCTGCCATCAGTGCTGAGGCCAGAGATTGCAGGGTTCGATGATGGGCAGCCTGACCAGAATGAATGCCCTCCAGGAATGCATTAGTGTGTTGAAACTGCCTTTCTACACCCTGGATGGCATTCACAATGGTAGACTGCCCAACAGTGAGTGACCTGAGGAGGTCAATGACCTCCTCACTGAGGGCAGCAGGGCTGACTGGGGCAGGGCCTGAGGTGCCTGGGCGAAGGTGATGCCCACCCTCCTGGGTGAGGGGGCACGGGGCGAACGCTGAGGGGCTGCTGGGAGGGCGGTGCTGGTAGGGGAGTTGGTGGCTGTACTTGTAGAAGTGGGGGGCACAGATGGTGCTGCCACCACAAGGGAGCTCCCATCGGCGGACGAGTCCGTGTCGCTGGTTGGTGATCCGGTGACCGACGTGTAGCTCCCCTCGCCCTCCGTCCCACTGGTGCATTCTGAGTCCGTGGTGTGGCCCTCCATGGCCATGTGGGATGCAGCTCCCTCGTGCCCCGGTGCCACTGTACCTCCGCCTGATGATGCTGATGCACAAAAGAACAGGGAGAGCAGAAAAAGGGGGAGGGGACAACAGAAGAAAGACAGGTTGAGTGCATGGCTTACCGCTACCGTTGGCGGACAATACAGACACAGCAGCCCCCTGCACTACGCCGTGCTCTTGGCCTCTACTGATGCAATTGCTGGGATCTGGCCTACATGGCTATGGTGGACATCTGCACACATGGATGCCACAGGGGCACCTATACCTGTACTTGGCCCACTACTGAGGTGGGGTAGAGTGCCACATGGCCTGCATTACGGAGGGGCCTAGCCTACGTATTCTGCCTGGCCTAGGTACACCCACAGCCATCCTCCCCCACACAGACCCCTCAACTGAGTGCCAAATGCCCAGAATGAGAGTGTACTCACCCCCTTATGTCTGCTGTGATGCCCTCAAGCGCCCATCCAACTCCGGGTAGGCCACCGCCAGGATCCGGAACATCAGGGGGGTCATGGGGCGATGGGCACCCCTCCCACGTTGGGAGGCCATCCCCAGCTGGGCCTCCGCCATCTTCTTGCTCCAGCGGCGAATGTCCTCCCATCTTTTCTGGCAGTGGGTGCCCCGTCTCTGGTGGACCCCCAGGGTCCGGACGTCCTTGGCAATGGTACGCCAAATGTCTTTTTTCTGGTGGGCACTGACCTACATGACATGCACAAGGGAAGAAGAGAAGTCATTACCAACTGCACCGCCCATGTGAGTGGCCCCTATCCCTACCCTTGCCATGTGGCACATGCATTCACAGTCCTTCATGTTCACTGCACTCTGCCCCCTTTCCTCTTACAACCAGCCCTCTCTACCCAGGCATAGCCCATTCAACGTGCTCCCTGTGTACTTACCTGTTGGTCTAGAGGACCGTAGAGTAGCGTGTACTGGGGGAGGACCCCGTCGACGAGCTTCTCCAACTCCTGAGCAGTGAAGGCAGGGGCCCTTTCCCCAGACGCAGCAGCCATTGTCTCTTCCAGACCGAGGTCACAGCAGCACTTGCAGTGTAGGTCCTCTCCTGTCGAAGATCAGGTATCGAGTGATTGAACAGATAGAAAATGCCGGTGACGTCCGCTGGGGTGCGTATCATCACCGCCGACGCACTTCGTCATTGGCTCCTGGGACCCATAGGGTCCAATGTTAACCAATGCAGCATTGCGCTGCGGTCTACGACCGCCTACCGCGACGGGGTACAACGCCAGCGCAGTGACCTCACATTCCCATTGTCCCAGTTTAGAGGTCAGGCAGCTGACATTTCAGGGGCCCACATGGCTTCATTTACTACTGCGTCACACATAGCTAGGCCTACACTCAACACACATACAGGAAGTGTTTTGTGTCGTGTTCTGTGTTTCTGTGGGTACATACCTGGGAATTTGTTGACTCTGTGGTCGCTGTTGTCCTTCCTAGGCACTGTCAGCTGGAACATTTGAGAAGATGGCGGAATCCTCCGGTGTACCGACCGCTGGTGGACCTGTTGACAATGGTGGAGCGACATTTAATCGTCACCTACAGGTTTGACCGTGCCACTATCCAGGAACTATGTACCCAGTTGGAGCCAGACCTGATGTCACCAATCCGCCATCCCACTGGAATCCCCCCTGACGTGCAGGTGCTGTCAGTGCTCCATTTCCTTGCTAGTGGGTCTTTTCAGACAACAGTGGCCATGGCATCAGGGATGTCCCAGCCTATGTTTTCCATCGTGTTGTCCAGAGTGTTGGCTGCCCTGCTGAAACACGTAAGGAGATACATCGTTTTCCCTGAGGTGGAGGATTTGGCTACAGTGAAAGGTGACTTCTATGCCCTGGGACATATCCCTAACATCATAGGTGCCATTGATGGGACCCATGTACCTCTGGTCCCCCCCCACAGGAGTGAACAGGTGTACAGGAAAAGGAAGAGTTATCATTTGATGAATGTACAGATGGTATGTTTGGCAGACCAGTACATCTCCCAGGTAAATGCTATGTTCCCTGGCTCAGTGCATGATGCCTACATCCTGCGGAATAGCAGCATCACTTATATGATGGGTCAACTCCAGAGGCACTGTGTGTGGCTATTAGGGGACTCTGGTTACCCCAACCTGTCCTGGCTATTGACCCCAATTAGGAATCCCAGGACCAGGGCAGAGGAACGCTACAATGAGGCCCATGGGCGGACTAGGAGGGTGATCGAACGCACCTTCGGCCTCCTGAAGGCCAGGTTCAGGTGCCTCCATATGACAGGTGGTTCCCTATTCTACTCACCGAAGAAGGTGTGCCAGATCATCATCGCCTGCTCGATGCTTCACAATCTTGCCTTGCGACGCCAGGTGCCTTTTCTGCAGGAGGATGGTCCAGATGACGGTGTTGTGGCAGTGATGAGGAGGAAGCTGAGGAATAAGACATCGACAACAGGAAGTCAGTCATACAGCAATATTTCCAGTGACACACAGGTTAGAACATATTCATTTTTACCATTCAATTAACTTTCACACGTCTACCTCTATCCTGTATGTCATTTAATAGCAGTATTTGGTCACTGAGTTGTACCTTTCTATTACGGTTTCACAGGTGTGGTTACCAACGTGTGTCATCTGCTTGCATCCTCAAGGACTTGTGATGTGTGACATAGGTATGTTGGCTTTACAATTGGAAACGCATTATGACACGGTCATTGATAATACATATTTTCCAAATCACAGACTGACTCCAGATTTTTTTGTGGTTCAAGGGTGTTTATTGAAGTGCTCAAAATTGGAGTGGGTTGTAATATGGTGATGGGGGACGGTGGAGGAATGTCCATGGCAGAGTCCAGTCCATTGGTCACACAGGTGGACTGCCCATATGGGCATAGGAAGTGGAGCTGGGGCAGTTTGAGTATGGACAGGGTAACATAGTGGGATAGTGGGAGGACAATCAGGGTTGTCTCATTTCCTGGCGGGGGTCTTGCCATCTTGCTCTGTCCTGTTCCTGGATCTCAGGGACCGCTTGCGTGGTGGTTGTCCGTCTGCAGGGGGTAGGGTGCTGGTGTGGTGGTCCTGTGGCGAGGCGTCCTGTCCACTAGCTCCGGCGGAGGTGGTGGGCAGTTCATCGTCCATGCTAGTGTCAGGGGCCCCTTGGAGTGCCACGGTGTCCCTCATGGTCTGCTGTATGTCCTTCAGCACCCCTACAATGGTGCCCAGGGCAGAGCTGATGGTCCTGAGTTCCTCCCTGAACCCCAAATACTGTTCCTCCTGCAGGCGCTGGGTCTCCTGATACTTGGCCAGGACTGTTGCCATCGTCTCCTGGGAGTGGTGGTATCCTCCCATGATGGAGGATAGGGCCTCGTGGAGAGTGGGTTCCCTTGGCCTGTCCGCCCCCTGTCGCACAGCAGCCCTCCCAGTTCCCCTGTGTTCCTGTGCCTCCGTCCCCTGGACCGTGTGCCCACTACCACTGCCCCCAGGTCCCTGATTTTCTTGGGGTGGTGGGTTCTCCTGGATTCCCTGTAGTGGTGGACACACCGCTGATTGACGTGTCCTGGGTACGGAGGTATGGGCCCGCTGGGTGGGTGCTGTGCTGGTGTTACCAGAGGGGGGAAAGTCAGTGTTGGGCTGTGCCTGTGCAAGGGGAACCGACTGTCCCGAGGCCCACAATGGTCCGGGCTGGTCATCAGGATCCAGTAGTGCAGAGCTGCTATCGTCACTGTGGGCCTCGTCTGTGGGTGGAGTGGAGTTGTCTGGACCCTCCGGTGTGGTGACGTTCCTTAGTGGTCCTGCAGGGACATAAGATCATGATTATTGCATGTGTGTGTGTAATGGTGTGCAATGGGTGGGTGGGTGTTTACCCCAGTGCAAGCATTCCTGTGTGCAGGTTTGTGTGATGATGGTTAGGGGGTTGTTCTGGGTATGTGCAGTGAGCATGCTTTGGTGAGGGGTGACCATGCTTAGTTGTGTCATGCAGGGCTTGGTGTTGGGATGGGTGGTTTGTGTTATTGGTACATTAGTGAGGAGTTGGAGTGATAGGGGAGGGTGTGAGGGTGGGGGTGTGTGATAGCATGCAGGTAGGGTGGGGGATATGATAGTTAAGATTTGACTTACCAGTGTCCATTCCTCCACCGACTCCTCCGAGGCCCTCTGGATGCAAGATAGTCAAGACTTGCTCCTCCCATGTTGTTAGTTGTGGGGGAGGAGGTGGGGGTCCGCCGCCAGTCCGCTGAACCGCAATGTTGTGCCTGGAGACCACTGAACGCACCTTCCCCCGTAGATCGTTCCACCTCTTCCTGATGTCCTCCCGATTTCTTGGATGTTGTCCCACTGCGTTGACCCTGTCGACTATTCTGAGCCATAGCTCCGTCTTCCTGGCTATGGATGTGTGCTGCACCTGTGAGCCAAATAGCTGTGGCTCTACCTGTAGGATTTCCTCCACCATGACCCTGAGCTCCTCCTCGGAAAACCGGGGGTGTCTTTGGCGTGACATGGGGTGTTGTGGGTGATGTGTGGGGTGGTGTCAGTGTTGATGTGTGTGGTAATGTGTAGTGGTGTGTGGTGTATTGTGCGTGTAATGTTGTATGTGTGATGGTGTTGTGTGCCTCTGTGTGGTGGGGTTCTCAGTTGCTGTGCTCTCTGTCTCTCTGGCCTTCGGTCATGAATTGTGGTCGTAGGGGTTTTTGGGTGATGTGGGTGTGTGTTTTATATTGTGTTGGGGATGTGGGAGTGGTGTGCACGGCAGTAAGCGGCTTTTACCGCCGATGTTGTAATGACCCCCATAATTGCCAGACACTGGTTCAGAGAAATGGATTCTGTGGTGAGAACATTTTTTGTGGCATGACTCACGACCTCACTTAGCATTCGCAACCTGTCAAAGTGCCATTAGGCACGTCTAATTTATACTTCTACTATCTGGCTTCACAACATCTGGTAGTTAACGACTAGCTCAGTGGTGGGTGGGCCAACCCAGCCTATCAACCTGAGCTCCTAACTCTGGGGTTCCCCCTCATAATGACAATGATGTACTGTGACCCTGTCACCAGTACACTTCCTGAAGTGACCTGGGTGGTGTTTACTGGGTAGAGGGTAGCGCTTCAAAACTCTGGATTGTGAGCCAAAATCACCCAAAAGACACCACTGTGGCATGGCTCCTGGCTGAGCGATGTAGCAACATTGGAGGGGTTCGGTCGGTGGGACGCCATCTGCATCATACTCTTAGGAGACATTTGGAGGAGCACTCATATGACTTTTTTTCAAGAGCTACAACAGACATACTTCTTGTCTAGAACGCAATTTCACAAATACTTCCATTTGTGCCACCCGCTAAGTGTGCTTGTTCCACCGGACACATTTATCCCAGAGTTCATCCCAATAGAGGCCAAGGTCATGATGGGCGCGTTGGGTAAAGGAGGCATGTCCCAAATTTATCACACCCTGGTCATCCATGCTCCAGACACACAATGACTACTCTCCAATCTTGCTGGGTGGGATGGCTGGGACCTCTAGATGATGATGATTGGTGGGACACTCTGATGGTCCCTAGAGTACTGAAAATGTCCTCTGGTTTCATCTTGTGCAGACATACTACTTACACTGTGCACATCTCACTCTTGAAAGGTTAATCAAGGCTGGACTTCCAGCTAGCCAAGAGTCTTCCCGCTGCCCAGCAGACATCTTTCACATGACATAATCCTATAGTATCATAACACGATCCGGAGAGTCCGTGGAAACAGAAGCCTCCAATGTTCTAGACATTGAGATTAATTTGTCCCCAGTACTTATCCCACTACTTATCCTTGAGGTTGTAGCGGGTACCAGGGTGGACCGTGCCTTCCTGGGGACAGCCCTGCTGGTTACTAAGCAAGACATTGCAATGAACTGGAAGGTCCCCAAGCCCCCAACAATGTTGCAATGGAGACACGGGTGAACTGGTATACCCAACAGGAAAAGCCAGTCTATGAGGCATGGGGGTGTCCAGCCAAGTATGATAAAATTTTGACTAAATGGTGTGAGACAGCAGGTGTTGGTATATTATAAAAACTTTGATGTGGCAAACTTCCTGTATTCATTTTATGGAATGTTGTCATCCGCGTTGTCTGTACCAGTGAAGCATTCAGTTGTGATCTATGGTTTTACATCAGACTTTAACCCCTTGGGTGCCCTAGACGTAACAGTTACGTCCTGGGCAGCACCGCTCGGGTGCCCAGGATGTAACAGTTACATCCAGATAGGGGCCCTCGGGGAAAGCGCTAGTGCTCCCCCCAGGGGCCTTGCATCCCCCTCCCCTGGACAGGGATAGAAGGGGAATCGCTTTCCCTTCCACCACCACCCACCCCCCCTGACCACCCTGTTTCAGCACGGATAGGAGGAGAAATGCAAATAGAGTTAAGGAAAGATGTGAAGCCAATAAGACAACTTTTTTTGAATATGGAGAAAATTGTGGGAAAATATTAGCTTGGCAAATAAAATCAAAGCAGGTGAGAAATAAGGTGGGAGGAATTCAGGAAAACTATGTAGGGGAAATCTGCAGAGGAAATGAGGAAATAGGAGAGTCCTTTCAAAATAACTTTCAAAATCTTTACTTAGAGAGGGCAGATATAACTCCAGAGTGGGTTCAGGATTTGTTGAAAGGAGTAGACCTTACTGCTCTGGGGGATGAGGATAGAGAAATTCTGAACAAAGGAATTAGTCGAAGCAAAGTGGAAGATGTGATCAGCTCTGGAAAATCTGGGAAGGCGCCAGGGCCAGATGGCCTACCCCTTGAAGTTTATAAAATTTTGGGCGACAGCATAACTAACGTGTTCCTAGGGCTATGTGTTAGCATCTGCATGGAAGTAGCAGCGCTGCCTCCCTCTTGGAGGGAGGCAACGGTTACCTTAATATTAAAGCCTGGAAAAGATCCCACAGGGTGTGACTCATATAGGCAAATCTCGTTACTGAATAGTGATTATAAAATTTTGCCGAAAAGATTAGGTATGGTGTTGGAGAAACTGATCCAGGTAGATCAAAAGGGGATTATAAAGGGCAGATACCTACATGAGTTAACGCAAGGTCTGATAGTGGAAATAGATTTGTCAAGTGCATATAAAGTCCCCTTAGCGGTGGTGAAGATTGATGCTGCTAAAGCCTTTGATATGGTGAATTGGATTTACCTGATCACTCTTTGTGAGTCTCTTAATCTGGGGATTAGAAGGATATTAAGGCTGATATATCAGAACCCAAAGGCAAGAATATTGGTTAATGGTGTCTTAACTCTCCCCTTTACGATTGGGAGGGGAACAACATAAGGATGCCCGTTATCACCCTTATTATTTAACTTATATATAGAAGCCCTGGCTTGTAAAATTAGAAGCAAGTCGATGATACTCCCATTTCAATGTGGGAATTGGCATAGGAAAGTAGCCCTATATGCAGACGACTTAATGGTCTATGCAAGTAATTTAAAGAAATCCTTGCCTGTCCTGGATGACCTGATATCAGAATTTGGGAGAATAGCGGGTTATGCTGTGAACAAAGGTAAAACGAAAGTTATGTCTTGGAATATGACTAAGGATATGCCTGAGGGGAGTGTTAAGATTAGAAGAGAGTTGAAATATTTGGGTATTACGATAACATGTGAAGTGGGGAAGAATGCAGAAAGAAATCTTGATATAGATATGATTGAGTCCTGTAAGCAAATGAAGAGTTGGGCTAATTTACCTTTGACTTTTCTAGGAAGGGCCAAGTTGGATAAAATGATGATTCTACCGAAAATGCTTTTTATTTTTAATGCACTTCCTTTGAGATTTGATTAAGAAAGTTTGAATAAATTCCAAGGTAAGATTAGTAGCTTTATATGGGGCAATAGGGGAGCATGTATAGCATGGAAGAAGTTGAGACGGAGGAGAGAGAATGGTGGATTAGCACTACCGGAATTACAATTCTATGCATGGGCAAACTTCATTAAAAACATGAAGAGGGCTTTTGGTGGGTCCACAACCTCGGAACTGGGGCTGATTCTGGAAGTTATGATGAAATTTGAGAAGGTTGTGGAAGGTGGTTTCTTGTACAAATTTGGGGATCCAACATTTTTCAAGAAAGTGTGGCTCAGAGTACTGTTTGATGCAGCAAATGTTTGGTACGAGGTAAGGAAGGCCACAAACTTACCATATTATAGTAAACATGCTCCTATATAGAATTCACTGGGTTCGCCAAAATGGCCCAAAGCTGTTTTAGCTGGTTCTCTGAAGGAGGGCTGTGTTTCAGCAATGGGGCCAATTATGTACAGTTGAATGGTTTGGTTCATTACGAAGATCTTTTAAGAGATACTGGAGGAGGATTTTCCAAATTTAAATATCATTAAATAAGGAGTTGGGTGAAAAAGAGCAGAAGAGGAGTGAGTGGTTCTAACACGGTTGAAAGACTACTTCAGAAGGGCGATATGAACAAAAAAGAACTATCAAGTTGGTATTGGACACTCTTCGATACAATAGATGGAGAATTTCTTATGCCGGAGGACATCTGGAAAGATCATCTCCCAGGAGTACAGATAACAGAGTTATGGCAAGTATCTATAGCATTGTTGTATTCCACAGTAAAACCACCATGTTTAAAAGGAATCATCGGTTCTCAATCCACAGGGTTTTCTGGACCCCTGGAAAGTTAACAAGAGTGAAGTCCGGTAATAAGGTTAGTTGTCTGAAATGTGGACTGGAATCTGCAAATGATTTGCACATGTTCGTGGAATGTTCTCGTCTAAGCCGGTTTTGGACAGAGGTTGGTGACTGTATTATTAAGATACTATCCATTAAGTATAAGTTAACTTCTTCTCTGATTATTTTTGGCTGTATACAGGGAGAAAGCGTTAAAAAGGACAGTGCCAAGTTGCTGTTTTATATAATACTGCTGACTAGAAGAGAGCTATGTAGGAAATGGACCAGCTAGATTCCCCCAATGTTTGTGGAATGGAAAGACTCCTTAATGTACAATTTAATGTGTGACACTATGGGGAAGGGGTGTAGTGGGAAGAGGTCTGAGTTCTGAGGCCCACTAATTGATTGGGTTGCAGGGAATAGTGCCTGTCCGATGATTATACATGTTTAAGTCCAAAGGAACAAGGTGCCACAGTGTTCCAGAGGGTTAAGCCAGCCCTAAGACATGGACTGCCCCTGATCTGACAGTCCCATACGGCGACTGACCTGGAAGGAATTTATTCCTGGAGGTTCATTTAGTGGACGTTTTAGACTATGGGGTTAAGCAATGAGGACAAATACATTTTTTTTTAAAAAGCATTTCTCCTCCGATCACGATTTCTTTTTAATATATGTGGGGAGCGACACCTCAGGCAAGGGTCGCTCCCTTGGGGGCAAATTTACATTTAGGCCATTTCTGCCCCCTTTTTGGGTAGATCGGCCTATTATAATTAGGCTGATCTGCCCCCAAGCGGGACAGAAACCAATAGACACCAGGGATTTTTATTTTTTTAGTTTCACCTGAGGTGAACAACCCCTTAGGCAAGGGTCGCTACCCTGGGGGGGGAATTTGTTGTAGCCCATTTGTGCCCCCCTTGGGGGCAGATCAGTCTATTTTTAGTAGGCCAATCTGCCCCCAAGGGGGGCAGAAATCACTAGACACCAGGGATTTTTATTTTTTTGCGTCAATTTCACGCAAGGGGAGTGACCCCTTAGGCAAAGGTTGTTCCCCTGGGGGGCACATTTATTTTAGGCCATTTCTGCCTGACTTGGGGGGAGATCAGCCTATTTTTTTTAGGCCGATCTGCCCCCGAGGGGGGCAGAAACCACTAGGCCCCAGGGATTTTTTTTTGCGCCAATTTCACGCAAGGGGAGCGACCTCTTAGGCAATGGTCTCTCCCCGTGGGGGGAGGAATTTATTTTAGGCCACTTTTGCTCCCCTTGGGGGCAGATCGGCCTTTTTCTAATATGCCGATCTACCCCCAGCGGGGGGAAGAAACCACTTAGGCACCAGGAATTGGTGTGTGTGTATGTGTGTGTTTTGTTTGTGGGGCAGCCCCTTGGGCAAAGGTTGCTCCCCATGGGGGCATATTACTGTTGGCCGTATCTGCCCAAGGGGCGCAGAAAGCCCACCAGAGACCAGGGAAGATTTTTTTTCTCAAAAAAAGATGGTGGGGGTATGGCCATACCCTCACCCCAAATAAATGGGGCCAAAGTTGTTCTGCCCTCCAGTGGGCAGATGGGCAGTGGGCAGATGGGGCAAGTACCCCCAATCCACACCCGGGGGGCAGCAAGTCTACTAGATGCCAGGGAATTAAAAAAAACAAATAGTGGGGTGGTGGCTACCAACCAGTATGGGCCTGGTTATGCCCCCATCTCAAATGAAGGGGGTAACAGTATTTCAGCTCTCCCCATGCACACTTAAACATCTTATCCCATGGCAAGCAAGAGGTCATTTGATTATTTTGGGTTTTGGTTTTACATTTGGACCATGAGAGCTTGGCTAACTCTCAAAATCATCTAACTTGGAATGGTGAGGGCTGCACTTTTTGGACTTTGGGACGCTGCCATGTAGAAAAATCTACAAGACCAAGAAACATCTGAAAACTAAAAATCTGGGTGATTCCAGGGTAGTGTGCTTCACATGCACCTGCACCATTTTCCTACCCACAATGCTTTGCAAACCTCCAACTTTGCTGGAAATCACACATTTTTCCCACATTTTTGTGATGGTACTTTCGGGAATCTGCAGTAATCCACAAAATTCCTACCACCCAGCATTGCCCCATCTATACCGATAAAAATTCTGCCACACTTGTCGGCCTAAAAATGTTTTTTTTCAAACTGCCCTTTTGGAGCCGCTTTGGTTCCCCCTCAATTTCAACATGTTTTTGGCTCTTCCCTGTCACAGGCACTTAGCCCACCTACACAAGTGAGGTATCATTTTTACTGGGAAACTGAGGGGAACATTGGGTGGTAGGAAATTGGTCCCATTGTGGTGATCCCACGCAGAAATGTGGGAAAAATGAGATTGTTTAGCTAAATTTGAAGTTTGCTGATGATTCTGGGAAGAAAACATTGGTGGATACACGCAAGTCACACCTCCACAGATTCCGTCAGGTGTCTAGTTTTCAGAAATGTTTGGGTTTGGTAGGTTTCCCTATATGGCTGCTGAGCCCAGGACCAAAAACGTAGGTCCTACCCCCACAAAAACAGGTAGTTTAGTATTTGATAAATTTGAAGTGTCCACATAGGCCCTCATTCTGACCTTGGCGGTCGGCGGAGAGGCGGCGGTCGGACCGCGAACAGACCGGCGGTATTAAAAATGGCATTCTGACCGCGGCGGTCACCGCCACGACCGACCGCCACTTCCCCACTCCGACAGCCACGGCGGTCATGACCGACGGGCTGGAGTCTGCGCACTCCGGCCCGGCGGTCGACCCAAGACCGCCAACGGTATCATGACCCTGCTTACCGCCGCGGTTTCTGGCGTTCGGGAACCGCCATGCGAACCATGGCGGTAGGCACTATCGGGGCCAGGGAATTCCTTCCCTGGCACTGATAGGGGTCTCCCCCACCCCCCACTGCCCCCCCGAGTCCTCCCCCCACACCCTCCACCCCCCTGCTACCCCCCAGAGGTGGTAAGAACCCCCTCCCCACCCCCACCCCGACATGCACATACACGCACCCCGACATGCACACACCCCCAACATGCACATATACACACCCCCTACACACACACATACACAACGGGGACACATACCCGCACACATACATGCCGACATGCGCACCCGCCGAACTACACACATTGCCCATAGGCACAGCAGCACTCCCCGCCCGCATGCACGCACTCACACACCCCCTCTACACACTCACACGCACACCCACATGCACGCACACATCACACAACACCCCCCCACCCCCTCCCCTCACGGACGATCAACTTACCTTGTGCGTTGGTCCTCCGGGAGGTGACAGGAGCCATGGGGAGGTGACCGCCAACAGAAGACCGCCAACAGAAGACCGCCACACAGAAATGTGGGTCGTAATTCTGTGGGCGGTGTTCTGCTGGCGTGGCGGTGGAGGTTGACCAGTCTCCACTTTCCCGCCGACCGCCAGTGTGGCTGCTGGCGGTTTTCCGGCGGAACGCTCCCAGCGGTCAGAATGCGCACAGCGGCATACCGCCGCGGTCGGCGGTCTTCACCGCGGCGGTAACTCGGCGGTCTTGCGAAAAGACCGCCAAGGTCAGAATGAGGGCCATAGTGTTTTGGGGCATTTCCTTTTGCGGGCACTAGGCCTACCCACACAAGTGAGGTATCATTTTTATCGGGAGGCTTGGGGGAATGCTGGGTGGAAGGAAATGTGTGGCTCCTCTCAGATTCCAGAACATTCCGAAATTTGAGGAAAAAGTGTTTTTTTGGCCACATTTTGAGGTTTGCAAAGTATTCTGGATAACATGACCTGGTGAGAGCCCCACAAGTCACCTGGATTCCCCTAGGTGTCTAGTGTTCAGAAATGCACAGGTTTGGTAGGTTTCTCTAGGTGCCGGCTGAGCTAGAGGCCAAAATCCACAGCTTGTCACTTTGCAAAAAACACATCTGTTTTCTTTGGGAAAATATGATGTGCCCATGTTGTGTTTCCTGTTGTGGGCATTAGGCCTAACCACGCAAGTGAGGTACCATTTTTATCAGGAGACTTGGGGGAACACAGAATAGCAGAACAAGTGTTATTGCCCCTTGTGTTTCTCTGCATTTTTTCCTTCCAAATGTAAGACAGTGTGTAAAAAAGACGTCTATTTGAGAAATTATCTGTAATTCACATGCTAGTATGGGGATCCGAGTATTCAGAGATGTGCAAATAACCACTGCTTCTCAACACCTTATCTTGTGCCCATTTTGGAAATACAAAGGTTTTCTTGATACTTATTTTTCACTCTTTATATTTCACCAAATTAATTGCTGTATACCCAGTATAGAATGAAAGCCCATTGCACAGTGTAGCTCATTTATTGGCTCTGGCTACCTAGGGTTCTTGATGAACCTATAAGCCCTATATATCTTCGCAACCAGAAGAGTCCAGCGGACATAACGATATATTGCTTTAAAAAATCTGAAATTCCAGGAAAATGTTACAGAGTAAAACGTGGAGAAAAATAGCTGTTTTTTCACCTCAATTTCAATATTTTTTAATTGCAGCTGTTACTTTCTATAGGAAAACCATGTAGGATCTACACAAATTACTCCTGGCTGAATTCAGAATTTTGTTTACTTTTCAGAAATGTTTAGCTTTCTGGGATCCAGCATTAGTTTCAGACCCATTTCTGTCACTAACTGGAAGGAGACTGAAAGCACAAACAATAGTAAAATGGGGTGTGTCCCAGTAAAATGCCAAAATTGTGTTAAAAAATGGGGATTTCTGTTTCAAGTCTGCCTGTTCCTGAACGCTGGGAAGATGGTGATTGTAGCACCGCAAACACTTTGTTGGTGCCATTTTCAGGGAAAAAACCACAAGCCTTCTTCTGCAGCCCTATTTTCCCCATTTGTTTAAAAAAAACGAAGTTTTCGCTGTATTTTGGCTAATTTCTTGGTCTCCTTCAGGGGAACCCACAGAATCCCTAGGATGGTGAAAAAAAAGGACACAAATTTGGCGTGGGTAACTTATGTGAACAAAACGTTATGAGGGCCTAAGCGTGAACTGTCCCAAATAGCCAAAAAAAGGCCTGCCACCTGAGGGGGAAAAGGCCTGGCAGCGAAGGGGTTAATGTGACTTTTTACAACTTTAATTTTAAAAAAACGCAATAAAAATGTGTTTTTGAAAAAATGTTACGGACAGGCTATGTTTATTTTAAATTATTATTATACGGCAGACAGCAGAGCCTGATCATGAGCAGTCCCCTTCTCAGAATCTGGTTTACGACCCCATGTGGGTCACAGAGGTTCAGAACTTCAATAAAAGTTGCTCTCAACTCAGCATAGATGAACAAAATGATGTTTCTCAATAGTTTTAAATGAGATAAAATTAAAATGAAGGGTCAACGTAATGATTCAATTCATTTTTCATTTTAATTTTCTCCCTTTACAAAGTGTCACATTTACAAACAGTGGGCTTATTGCTCCCAGTGGTTGGTAGACATAGGCCCTCATTCTGACCCTGGCGGTCGGCGGAGAGACGGCGGTCGGACCGCGAACAGACCGGCGGTATTAAAAATGGCATTCTGACCGCGGCGGTCCCCGCCGCGACCGACCGCTACTTCTCCACTCCGACCGCCGCGGCGGTCATGACCGCGGGGCTGGAGTTTGCGCACTCCGGCCCGGCGGTCGTCCCAAGACTGCCAAGGGTATTATGACCCTGCCTACCGCCGCGGTTTCTTGCGGGCGGGAACCGCCGTGCGAACCATGGCGGTAAGCACTATCGGGGCCAGGGAATTCCTTCCCTGGCACTGATAGGGGTCTCCCCCACCCCCCACTACCCACCCGAGTCCTCCCCCCACACCCTCCACCCCCCTGCCACCCCCCAGAGGTGGTACGAACCCCCTCCCCACCCCCACCCCGACATGCACATACATGTACCCCGACATGCACACACCCCCAACATGCACATATACACACCCCCTACACACACATACACAACGGGGACACATACCCGCACACATACATGCCGACATGCGCACCTGCCGAACAGCACACATTACCCATAGACACAGCAGCACCCCCCGCCCGCATACACGCACTCACACACCCCCTCTACACACTCACACGCACACCCCCATGCACGCCCACATCACACAACACCCCCCCACCCCCTCCCCTCACGGACGATCAACTTACCTTGTGCGTTGGTCCTCCGGGAGGCGACGGGAGCCATAGGGACGTGACCGCCAACAGAAGACCGCCAACAGAAGACCGCCACACAGAAATGTGGGTCGTAATTCTGTGGGCGGTGTTCTGC
This sequence comes from Pleurodeles waltl, assembly GCF_031143425.1. NCBI lineage: Eukaryota > Metazoa > Chordata > Amphibia > Caudata > Salamandridae > Pleurodeles > Pleurodeles waltl. The sequence goes on from NC_090445.1 coordinate 68,354,593, forward strand.
TGGCGTGGCGGTGGAGGTTGACCAGTCTCCACTTTCCCGCCGACCGCCAGTGTGGCTGCTGGCGGTTTTCCGGCGGAACGCTCCCAGCGGTCAGAATGCGCACAGCGGCACACCGCCGCGGTCGGCGGTCTTCACCGCGGCGGTAACTCAGCGGTCTTGCGAAAAGACCGCCAAGGTCAGAATGAGGGCCATAGTGCCATATTTATAATTGACAAATGCAGTAATTTTCTTTTAATTTGAGCAAATTTAAAGTGAAGAAAAATGTTTCTATGTTTTCCTCTACTTTAAATTGAACGGATTATGGGGGTTATTCTAATTTTGGAGGAGGTGTTAATCCGTCCCAAAAGTGACGGAAAAGTGACGGATTTACCACCAGCCGTATTACGAGTCCATTATATCCTATGGAACTCGTAATACGGCTGGTGGTATATCCGTCACTTTACCGTCACTTTTGGGACGGATTAACACTCCTCCAAAGTTAGAATAACCCCCTATGTCCTGTTTTATGGAGCACCTTTCTTCACTTTAAATTCCTCACATTTAAACAAATTACTGCATTTTCCTGTTTTAAATATGGCACCATGACTACAGGCCGCTCGGAGTAAAATGCCTGCTGTTTGTAAAGAAACTTTACCAATGCGAGAAAAATAAAATGGTTGCTATTATGTAATACATATAAACTCTTCAGTTAAATTTTCTCCCATTTCAAACTGTGTGTTTACACACAGAGGACATCTTACACCCAGTGGCTGGTAGACAATTTGTCACATTTATAACTGAAAAATACAGCCATTTTTTTTTTAATGGGAGTAATTTGAAGTGCAGCAAAATGTTCCATCAAGTGCAGAAAAATGTTCCACCAAACGCAGAAAAATGTTCCTTATTATGAAAATGTTTGCCGAACATTTTTCTGCACTTATGATTTCTTCCATTAAAAAAATGGCTGTATGTGTGTGCTATATGTGTAACAGTACCTCATGGCAATATTAATGTCCTATGCCGCAAGTACATATGACACAGGCTTTCAGTCACCCATACACAAAAATCTTTTTCATCCACACACATTCATTCATCCCTCAGACCATGCACTCGCTCACGCATATGGCAGCCATATTATAGTCACAGTATGTTGTTCAAACCATCCTATCGGGCTCCATGCATATTAAGTTTAAAGTCACTGAAGCTGGGTGAGGGAGTGTCTGTTAACAGTGCGTGAGCTGTTTGGCCTTCAGGAGCTCATGATGATTTTCACTGACCAGATGTAGCTCTCCTTACAGGAAAGGTTGGAAACCCCTGCAATAGATCATGGCCCTCATTCCGAGCCTGGCGGGCGGCGGAGACCGCCCGCCAGGCTTCCCCCCTCCGAAATACCGCTCCGCGGTCGTAAGACCGCGGAGGGTATTCCGAGTTTTCCCCTGGGCTGGCGGGCGGTCTTCACAAGACCGCCCGCCAGCCCAGGGGAAAACTCCCTTCCCACGATGACGCCGGCTCGTAATAGAGCCGGCGGAGTGGGAAGGTGCGACGGGTGCAGTTGCACCCGTCGCGTATTTCAGTGTCTGCTTTGCAGACACTGAAATACTTTTAGGGGCCCTCTTACGGGGGCCCCTGCCGTGCCCATGTCATAGGCATGGGCACGGCAGGGGCCCCCAGGGGCCCCGCGACTCCCCCTCCCGCCATCCGGTTCCCGGCGGGAGAACCGCCAGGAACTGGATGGCGGGAGGGGGAGTCGGAATCCCCATGCCGGCGCAGCATGCTGCGCCGGCTTGGAGGATTCCTTTGGGGCAGCGGGAAACCGGCGGGAGACCGCCGGTTTCCCTTCTCTGACCGCGGCTGAGCCGCCGCGGTCAGAATGCCCCGCGGGGCACCGCCGGCCTGTCGGCGGTGCCACCGCGTCCCACGGCCCTGGCGGACTTGTTCCGCCAGGGTCGTAATGACCCCCCATGTGTTTCCAAACGTTGAGCAAGCTGAGCATTAATAATTTTCTCTAGAATTTTGGAAAAGGATGGCAGGCCTTGTAATGGAAATCACTCAATAGGTAATTACCATGGCATCCTATTGAGTGATTTCAAGGATCGGGAGAGTGGCTTATCATGGTCACTGGGACTCGAATTATACTGCATTGGAATTACCATCCATTACTCAAAAAGACATTACAATCGAATACATATATTTGGACTTGGTAACCTTCCATAAGAACAGAAAACATTAATGCCCTGAGGAAGTTCACATGTGGTGAATGAAACGTGTTGGCTGTTTTCTTTGGTGTATTGAAGTAAATAAAGACTACGTTGGAGTGTCATGCCTGGATGATTCTACGTTTTCTTCATTTCCATTGGTGTCCCTCCAACTGTAATGTATAGCTTAGTTAAATATAGTGAAATGTTCAGTGCTTAATTTATAAATAAAACAGTGCCGGTGCCCAGAGCTCTCCTTTGAAACATGTGGCTGCTGCATTTAAATGTGCGAGCACTGAATACTGAGGCAGCGTAATCCTGAAGGCCTATTTAATCCATAGACAGCCACTCCCTACCCCTTCAGCTCACACTTGCAGTTTTCTACTTTCTCCCTTTGTGATGCCTTTTCATTTTTCTATTCCTCTGCCTTTCCTATATGTGTCTTTTACGCACAGAAATTTCCTGATGCAGAAAACTAAGTGCCGGCCCTCAAAAATAAGTGCTAGTGCCCCACACCAGAAACCACCGGCTTAAATTAAGCACTGGAAATGTCCCGAATTTACAGTGGTAAGCATCTGCCCCACAGCTCAGAATAAATATGGCTGGGACGCCGTCATTTGCTTGCCAGAAACACTAGCACACGACTAACAACGATCTTGGCCTAAGTTAGCGCTAAAATGATAATGAGAATATGGCTCCTGTTGCTCCATCCACAAGAAGAGGACTGGGGAGGCTGAATGCAAGGAAAGTGCAAGGAATGCAAGGAAACAGGAAAATGTTTTAGTGCTCAATTCAAAATAAACATGCATATAAAGTAAAAACCTATTATGCAAGGCGCTTTGTGCAAAAAAAAAGGCAGAGTCGCAGCTTTGTTAAATATAGCAAAATGACTGCAAGTTTTCCATTTCACTCATTATATGAACACTATATTATGTGATTCAGATTAATTATTTATGTATTTAGTGGGTTTGAGAATAAGCCATAGTATCATTAAACTCCCCAAAAATAACAATAAAGGGCCTGATTTAGATATTGGCATATGGGTTACTGATGGATATCCCATCCACCAAAATCTAAATCTCATTATTTCCAATGCGATTTAGATTTCGGCAGACTGGATATTTGTCACCATTGTAACAGAGTAGCCCATCCACCAATATCTAAATCAGGCCTAAATGACAATGTGAAATGGATGCTGAATATACACATACAATATCAGGACAACGTCCACATGGACTTTATTTCGGGACCCAGGGGTATAGGCTCACACTGTCATACATCACTTTGACCACTACAAGGAGCTAAAGTATCTATCAAATTGGGAACATTAATGGAAGAAGAATAGTGGTATCACATTTGGAACATCGGGGCTCCCTCTTGAAAATCATTAATGAATTGATAGGAAAAAGGGCGTATGTGTCTATAGGATATGTGTTGAATTGGAACTACTAATGATACAATGACGCATTTACAACAATGCTTGGAACAGTAGGATTTCCTTTTGAAAAGTATTGATATGATAATGTGGGAAAAAAATATCAAGAATAATGTGAGATTTGAAATTTGCCTTGAGATTATTTGCACGGTATCCTTGGTATTGTGGGAAAATGCCAGTATTTTTTCCATCCATGCTAGTTTTGATAAAACGCAAGTACTTTTTCTATGTTCACTGTAAAAACATGGAGCGAGGGTGACGGTGACGCTATGTTTCTATGTTTATTAAGTGTGAGAGGAACAGGAAACTTTGGTTTGAGGAAAGTATCTACTATACCTAAATGAGTCACCCTCTCGGTGCCACCACATGAACTGGTCAAATAAAGGTTCTTTGGATTGACTCTGTCTTCAAGTGCGGGCGTCCTTTATGCATCTACTGCTGAGTCGCATATTTTTCATAATTACACTCTTCCTCATGACTGATGACAAGCAGCAGCTATGGAAATAGGGACACGGCCATAAGGAATGCAAACAAATGATCTCAAATCTTTTGAAACAAAAAACAGGTGGGGGCGGCACAAATACATTGTTTGGGAGAGGTGGGCACGTGACCCCCCTATCTAAGCCTTGATGATGCCTCAGAGACCCCATCCCCGGGGCAAAGGTAGAAAATAAAGAGAGGGGGCATGTTGCTGCCCTGCTGGAGCCTCGAAAACCCCCAGAGACCCCATCTCTTGTGGCCAATGTGTAATTAAAAGGGGAGGGGGCCATGAAGCCCTCTTTGCTGAGCCTTTAACCCCTTCGCTGCCAGGCCTTTTCCCCCTCCTGTGCCGAGCCTTTTTTTGGCTATTTGGAGCAGTTCGCGCTTAGGCCCTCATAACTTTTTGTTCACATAAGCTACCCACGCCAAATTTGCGTCCTTTTTTTCCAACATCCTAGGGATTCTAGAGGTACCCAGACTTTGTGGGTTCCCCAGAAGGAGGCCAAGAAATTAGCCAAAAAACAGTGAAAATTTCGTTTTTTTCAAAAAAATTGGAAAAATGGGCTGCAGAAGAAGGCTTGTGGTTTTTCCCCTGAAAAGGGCATCAACAAAGGGTTTGCGGTGATAAAATCACCAGCTTCCCAGCTTTCAGGAACAGGCAGACTTGAATCAGAAAACCCAATTTTTCAACACAATTTTGGCATTTTACTGGGACATACCCCATTTTTACGATTTTTTGTGCTTTCAGCCTCCTTCCAGTCAGTGACAGAAATGGGCATGAAACCAACGCTCGATCCCAGAAACCGCAACATTTTTGAAAAGTAGACAAAAATCTGAATTCAGCAAGGGGTCATTTGTGTAGATCCTACAAGGGTTTCCTACAGAAAATAACAACTGAAAAAGAAAAATATTGAAATTGAGGTGAAAAAAACATCAATTTTTCTCTACGTTTTACTCTGTAACTTTTTCCAGCAATGTCAGATTTTCGAAAGCAATATACCGTTACGTCTGCTGGACTCTTCTGGTTGCGGGGATATATAGGGCTTATATGTTCATCAAGAACTCTAGCTACCCAGAGCCAATAAATGACCTGCACCCTGCAGTGGGTTTTCAATCTATGCCGGGTATACAGCAATTCATTTGCTGAAATATAAAGAGTAAAAAATAGCTATCAAGAAAATCTTTGTATTTCCAAAATGGGCACAAGATAAGGTGTTGAGAAGCAGTGGTTATTTGCACATCTCTGAATTCCGGGGTGCCCATACTAGCATGTGAATTACAGGGCATTTCTCAAATAGACGTCTTTTTTACACACTGTCTTACATTTGGAAGGAAAAAATGTAGAGAAAGACAAGGGGCAATAACACTTGTTTTGCTATTCTATGTTCCCCCAAGTCTCCCGATAAAAATGATACCTCACTTGTGTGAGTAGGCCTAGCGCCCGCGACAGGATATGCCCCAAAACACAACGTGGACACATCACAGAAAACAGAGGTGTTTTTTGCAAAGTGCCTACCTGTAGATTTTGGCCTGTAGCTCAGCCGCCACCTAGGGAAACCTACCAAACCTTTCCATTTCTGAAAACTAGAGACCTAGGGGAATCCAAGATGGGGTGACTTGTGTGGCTCGGACCAGGTTCTGTTACCCAGAATCCTTTGCAAACCCTTAAAATTTGGCTAAAAAAACACATTTTCCTCACATTTCTGTGGCAGAAAGTTCTGGAATCTAAGAGGAGCCACGAATTTCCTTCCACCCAGCGTTCCCCCACGTCTCCCGATAAAAATGATATCTCACTTGTGTGGGTAGGCCTAGCGCCCGCGACAGGAAACGCCCCAAAGCGCAACGTGGACACAGCCAAATTGGTGAAGGAAAACAGAGGTGTTTTTTGCAAAGTGCCTACCTGTAGATTTTGGCCTGTAGCTCAGCCGCCACCTAGGGAAACCTACTAAACCTGTGCATTTCTGAAAACTAGAGACCTAGGGGAATCCAAGATGGGGTGACTTGTGTGGCTCGGACCAGGTTCTGTTACCCAGAATCCTTTGCAAACCTCAAAATTTGGCTAAAAAAACACATGTTCCTCACATTTCTGTGGCAGAAAGTTCTGGAATCTGAGAGGAGCCACGAATTTCCTTCCACCCAGCGTTCCCCCACGTCTCCCGATAAAAATGATACCTCACTTGTGTGGGTAGGCCTAGTGCCCGCGACAGGAAACGCCCCAAAGCGCAACGTGGACACAGCCAAAGTGGTGAAGGAAAACAGAGGTGTTTTTTGCAAAGTGCCTACCTGTAGATTTTGGCCTGTAGCTCAGCCGCCACCTAGGGAAACCTACCAAACCTGTGCATTTCTGAAAACTAGAGACCTAGGGGAATCCAAGATGGGGTGACTTGTGTGGCTCAGACCAGGTTCTGTTACCCAGAATCCTTTGCAAACCTCAAAATTTGGCTAAAAAAACACATGTTCCTCACATTTCTGTGGCAGAAAGTTCTGGAATCTGACAGGAGCCACGAATTTCCTTCCACCCAGCGTTCCCCCACGTCTCCCGATAAAAATGATACCTCACTTGTGTGGGTAGGACTAGCGCCCGCGACAGGAAACGCCCCAAAGCGCAACGTGGACACAGCCAAATTGGTGAAGGAAAACAGAGGTGTTTTTTGCAAAGTGCCTACCTGTAGATTTTGGCCTGTAGCTCAGCCGCCACCTAGGGAAACCTACCAAACCTGTGCATTTCTGAAAACTAGAGACCTAGGGGAATCCAAGATGGGGTGACTTGTGTGGCTCGGACCAGGTTCTGTAACCCAGAATCCTTTGCAAACCTCCAAATGTGGCTAAAAAAAACACATGTTCCTCACATTTCTGTGGCAGAAAGTTCTGGAATCTGAGAGGAGCCACGAATTTCCTTCCACCCAGCGTTCCCCCACGTCTCCCGATAAAAATGATACCTCACTTGTGTGGGTAGGCCTAGCGCCCGCGACAGGAAACGCCCCAAAGCGCAACGTGGACACAGCCAAATTGGTGAATGAAAACAGAGGTGTTTTTTGCAAAGTGCCTACCTGTAGATTTTGGCCTGTAGCTCAGCCGCCACCTAGGGAAACCTACCAAACCTGTGCATTTCTGAAAACTAGAGACCTAGGGGAATCCAAGATGGGGTGACTTGTGTGGCTCGGACCAGGTTCTGTTACCCAGAATCCTTTGCAAACCTCAAAATTTGGCTAAAAATACACATGTTCCTCACATTTCTGTGGCAAAAAGTTCTGGAATCTGAGAGGAGCCACGAATTTCCTTCCACCCAGCGTTCCCCCACGTCTCCCGATAAAAATGATACCTCACTTGTGTGGGTAGGCCTAGCGCCGGCGACAGGAAACGCCCCAAAGCGCAACGTGGACACAGCCAAATTGGTGAAGGAAAACAGAGGTGTTTTTTGCAAAGTGCCTACCTGTAGATTTTGGCCTGTAGCTCAGCCGCCACCTAGGGAAACCTACCAAACCTGTGCATTTCTGAAAACTAGAGACCTAGGGGAATCCAAGATGGGGTGACTTGTGTGGCTCGGACCAGGTTCTGTTACCCAGAATCTTTTGCAAACCTCAAAATGTGGCTAAAAAAAACACATGTTCCTCACATTTCTGTGGCAGAAAGTTCTGGAATCTGAGAGGAGCCACGAATTTCCTTCCACCCAGCGTTCCCCCACGTCTCCCGATAAAAATGATACCTCACTTGTGTGGGTAGGCCTAGCGCCCGCGACAGGAAACGCCCCAAAGCGCAACGTGGACACAGCCAAATTGGTGAAGGAAAACAGAGGTGTTTTTTGCAAAGTGCCTACCTGTAGATTTTGGCCTGTAGCTCAGCCGCCACCTAGGGAAACCTACCAAACCTGTGCATTTCTGAAAACTAGAGACCTAGGGGAATCCAAGATGGGGTGACTTGTGTGGCTCGGACCAGGTTCTGTTACCAGAATCCTTTGCAAACCTCAAAATTTGGCAAAAAAAACACATGTTCCTCACATTTCTGTGGCAGAAAGTTCTGGAATCTGAGAGGAGCCACGAATTTCCTTCCACCCAGCGTTCCCCCACGTCTCCCGATAAAAATGATACCTCACTTGTGTGGGTAGGCCTAGCGCCCGCAACAGGAAACGCCCCACAGCGCAACGTGGACACAGCCAAATTGGTGAAGGAAAACAGAGGTGTTTTTTGCAAAGTGCCTACCTGTAGATTTTGGCCTGTAGCTCAGCCGCCACCTAGGGAAACCTACCAAACCTGTGCATTTCTGAAAACTAGAGACCTAGGGGAATCCAAGATGGGGTGACTTGTGTGGCTCGGACCAGGTTCTGTTACCCAGAATCCTTTGCAAACCTCAAAATTTGGCTAAAAAAACACATGTTCATCACATTTCTGTGGCAGAAAGCTCTGGAATCTGAGAGGAGCCACGAATTTCCTTCCACCCAGCGTTCCCCCATGTCTCCCGATAAAAATGATACCTCACTTGTGTGGGTAGGCCTAGCGCCGGCGACAGGAAACGCCCCAAAGCGCAACGTGGACACAGCCAAATTGGTGAAGGAAAACAGAGGTGTTTTTTGCAAAGTGCCTACCTGTAGATTTTGGCCTGTAGCTCAGCCGCCACCTAGGGAAACCTACCAAACCTGTGCATTTCTGAAAACTAGAGACCTAGGGGAATCCAAGATGGGGTGACTTGTGTGGCTCGGACCAGGTTCTGTTACCAGAATCCTTTGCAAACCTCAAAATTTGGCAAAAAAAACACATGTTCCTCACATTTCTGTGGCAGAAAGTTCTGGAATCTGAGAGGAGCCACGAATTTCCTTCCACCCAGCGTTCCCCCACGTCTCCCGATAAAAATGATACCTCACTTGTGTGGGTAGGCCTAGCGCCCGCAACAGGAAACGCCCCACAGCGCAACGTGGACACAGCCAAATTGGTGAAGGAAAACAGAGGTGTTTTTTGCAAAGTGCCTACCTGTAGATTTTGGCCTGTAGCTCAGCCGCCACCTAGGGAAACCTACCAAACCTGTGCATTTCTGAAAACTAGAGACCTAGGGGAATCCAAGATGGGGTGACTTGTGTGGCTCGGACCAGGTTCTGTTACCCAGAATCCTTTGCAAACCTTAAAATTTGGCTAAAAAAACACATGTTCATCACATTTCTGTGGCAGAAAGCTCTGGAATCTGAGAGGAGCCACGAATTTCCTTCCACCCAGCGTTCCCCCATGTCTCCCGATAAAAATGATACCTCACTTGTGTGGGTAGGCCTAGCGCCGGCGACAGGAAACGCCCCAAAGCGCAACGTGGACACAGCCAAATTGGTGAAGGAAAACAGAGGTGTTTTTTGCAAAGTGCCTACCTGTAGATTTTGGCCTGTAGCTCAGCCGCCACCTAGGGAAACCTACCAAACCTGTGCATTTCTGAAAACTAGAGACCTAGGGGAATCCAAGATGGGGTGACTTGTGTGGCTCGGACCAGGTTCTGTTACCCAGAATCCTTTGCAAACCTCAAAATTTGGCTAAAAATACACATGTTCCTCACATTTCTGTGGCAAAAAGTTCTGGAATCTGAGAGGAGCCACGAATTTCCTTCCACCCAGCGTTCCCCCACGTCTCCCGATAAAAATGATACCTCACTTGTGTGGGTAGGCCTAGCGCCGGCGACAGGAAACGCCCCAAAGCGCAACGTGGACACAGCCAAATTGGTGAAGGAAAACAGAGGTGTTTTTTGCAAAGTGCCTACCTGTAGATTTTGGCCTGTAGATCAGCCGCCACCTAGGGAAACCTACCAAACCTGTGCATTTCTGAAAACTAGAGACCTAGGGGAATCCAAGATGGGGTGACTTGTGTGGCTCGGACCAGGTTCTGTTACCCAGAATCTTTTGCAAACCTCAAAATGTGGCTAAAAAAAACACATGTTCCTCACATTTCTGTGGCAGAAAGTTCTGGAATCTGAGAGGAGCCACGAATTTCCTTCCACCCAGCGTTCCCCCACGTCTCCCGATAAAAATGATACCTCACTTGTGTGGGTAGGCCTAGCGCCCGCGACAGGAAACGCCCCAAAGCGCAACGTGGACACAGCCAAATTGGTGAAGGAAAACAGAGGTGTTTTTTGCAAAGTGCCTACCTGTAGATTTTGGCCTGTAGCTCAGCCGCCACCTAGGGAAACCTACCAAACCTGTGCATTTCTGAAAACTAGAGACCTAGGGGAATCCAAGATGGGGTGACTTGTGTGGCTCGGACCAGGTTCTGTTACCCAGAATCCTTTGCAAACCTCAAAATTTGGCAAAAAAAAACACATGTTCCTCACATTTCTGTGGCAGAAAGTTCTGGAATCTGAGAGGAGCCACGAATTTCCTTCCACCCAGCGTTCCCCCATGTCTCCCGATAAAAATGATACCTCACTTGTGTGGGTAGGCCTAGCGCCGGCGACAGGAAACGCCCCAAAGCGCAACGTGGACACAGCCAAATTGGTGAAGGAAAACAGAGGTGTTTTTTGCAAAGTGCCTACCTGTAGATTTTGGCCTGTAGCTCAGCCGCCACCTAGGGAAACCTACCAAACCTGTGCATTTCTGAAAACTAGAGACCTAGGGGAATCCAAGATGGGGTGACTTGTGTGGCTCGGACCAGGTTCTGTTACCCAGAATCCTTTGCAAACCTCAAAATTTGGCTAAAAATACACATGTTCCTCACATTTCTGTGGCAAAAAGTTCTGGAATCTGAGAGGAGCCACGAATTTCCTTCCACCCAGCGTTCCCCCACGTCTCCCGATAAAAATGATACCTCACTTGTGTGGGTAGGCCTAGCGCCGGCGACAGGAAACGCCCCAAAGCGCAACGTGGACACAGCCAAATTGGTGAAGGAAAACAGAGGTGTTTTTTGCAAAGTGCCTACCTGTAGATTTTGGCCTGTAGATCAGCCGCCACCTAGGGAAACCTACCAAACCTGTGCATTTCTGAAAACTAGAGACCTAGGGGAATCCAAGATGGGGTGACTTGTGTGGCTCGGACCAGGTTCTGTTACCCAGAATCTTTTGCAAACCTCAAAATGTGGCTAAAAAAAACACATGTTCCTCACATTTCTGTGGCAGAAAGTTCTGGAATCTGAGAGGAGCCACGAATTTCCTTCCACCCAGCGTTCCCCCACGTCTCCCGATAAAAATGATACCTCACTTGTGTGGGTAGGCCTAGCGCCCGCGACAGGAAACGCCCCAAAGCGCAACGTGGACACAGCCAAATTGGTGAAGGAAAACAGAGGTGTTTTTTGCAAAGTGCCTACCTGTAGATTTTGGCCTGTAGCTCAGCCGCCACCTAGGGAAACCTACCAAACCTGTGCATTTCTGAAAACTAGAGACCTAGGGGAATCCAAGATGGGGTGACTTGTGTGGCTCGGACCAGGTTCTGTTACCCAGAATCCTTTGCAAACCTCAAAATTTGGCAAAAAAAACACATGTTCCTCACATTTCTGTGGCAGAAAGTTCTGGAATCTGAGAGGAGCCACGAATTTCCTTCCACCCAGCGTTCCCCCACGTCTCCCGATAAAAATGATACCTCACTTGTGTGGGTAGGCCTAGCGCCCGCAACAGGAAACGCCCCACAGCGCAACGTGGACACAGCCAAATTGGTGAAGGAAAACAGAGGTGTTTTTTGCAAAGTGCCTACCTGTAGATTTTGGCCTGTAGCTCAGCCGCCACCTAGGGAAACCTACCAAACCTGTGCATTTCTGAAAACTAGAGACCTAGGGGAATCCAAGATGGGGTGACTTGTGTGGCTCGGACCAGGTTCTGTTACCCAGAATCCTTTGCAAACCTCAAAATTTGGCTAAAAAAACACATGTTCATCACATTTCTGTGGCAGAAAGCTCTGGAATCTGAGAGGAGCCACGAATTTCCTTCCACCCAGCGTTCCCCCATGTCTCCCGATAAAAATGATACCTCACTTGTGTGGGTAGGCCTAGCGCCGGCGACAGGAAACGCCCCAAAGCGCAACGTGGACACAGCCAAATTGGTGAAGGAAAACAGAGGTGTTTTTTGCAAAGTGCCTACCTGTAGATTTTGGCCTGTAGCTCAGCCGCCACCTAGGGAAACCTACCAAACCTGTGCATTTCTGAAAACTAGAGACCTAGGGGAATCCAAGATGGGGTGACTTGTGTGGCTCGGACCAGGTTCTGTTACCCAGAATCCTTTGCAAACCTCAAAATTTGGCAAAAAAAACACATGTTCCTCACATTTCTGTGGCAGAAAGTTCTGGAATCTGAGAGGAGCCACGAATTTCCTTCCACCCAGCGTTCCCCCACGTCTCCCGATAAAAATGATACCTCACTTGTGTGGGTAGGCCTAGCGCCCGCGACAGGAAACGCCCTAAAGCGCAACGTGGACACAGCCAAATTGGTGAAGGAAAACAGAGGTGTTTTTTGCAAAGTGCCTACCTGTAGATTTTGGCCTGTAGCTCAGCCGCCACCTAGGGAAACCTACCAAACCTGTGCATTTCTGAAAACTAGAGACCTAGGGGAATCCAAGATGGGGTGACTTGTGTGGCTCGGACCAGGTTCTGTTACCCAGAATCCTTTGCAAACCTCCAAATGTGGCTAAAAAAACACATGTTCCTCACATTTCTATGGCAGAAAGTTCTGGAATCTGAGAGGAGCCACGAATTTCCTTCCACCCAGCGTTCCCCCACATCTCCCGATAAAAATGATACCTCACTTATGTGGGTAGGCCTAGCGCCCGTGACAGGAAACGCCCCAAAGCGCAACGTGGACACAGCCAAATTGGTGAAGGAAAACAGAGGTGTTTTTTGCAAAGTGCCTACCTGTAGATTTTGGCCTGTAGCTCAGCCGCCACCTAGGGAAACCTACCAAACCTGTGCATTTCTGAAAACTAGAGACCTAGGGGAATCCAAGATGGGGTGACTTGTGTGGCTCGGACCAGGTTCTGTTACCCAGAATCCTTTGCAAACCTCAAAATTTGGCTAAAAAAACACATGTTCCTCACATTTCTGTGGCAGAAAGTTCTGGAATCTGAGAGGAGCCACGAATTTCCTTCCACCCAGCGTTCCCCCACGTCTCCCGATAAAAATGATATCTCACTTGTGTGGGTAGGCCTAGCGCCCGCGTCAGGAAACGCCCCAAAGCGCAACGTGGACACAGCCAAATTGGTGAAGGAAAACAGAGGTGTTTTTTGCAAAGTGCCTACCTGTAGATTTTGGCCTGTAGCTCAGCCGCCACCTAGGGAAACCTACTAAACCTGTGCATTTCTGAAAACTAGAGACCTAGGGGAATCCAAGATGGGGTGACTTGTGTGGCTCGGACCAGGTTCTGTTACCCAGAATCCTTTGCAAACCTCAAAATGTGGCTAAAAAAAACACATGTTCCTCACATTTCTGTGGCAGAAAGTTCTGGAATCTGAGAGGAGCCACGAATTTCCTTCCACCCAGCGTTCCCCCACGTCTCCCGATAAAAATGATACCTCACTTGTGTGGGTAGGCCTAGCGCCCGCGACAGGAAACGCCCCAAAGCGCAACGTAGACACAGCCAAATTGGTGAAGGAAAACAGAGGTGTTTTTTGCAAAGTGCCTACCTGTAGATTCTGGCCTGTAGCTCAGACGCCACCTAGGGAAACCTACCAAACCTGTGCATTTCTGAAAACTAGAGACCTAGGGGAATCCAAGATGGGGTGACTTGTGTGGCTCAGACCAGGTTCTGTTACCCAGAATCCTTTGCAAACCTCACAATTTGGCTAAAAAAACACATGTTCCTCACATTTCTGTGGCAGAAAGTTATGGAATCTTAGAGGAGCCACGAATTTCCTTCCACCCAGCGTTCCCCCACGTCTCCCGATAAAAATGATACCTCACTTGTGTGGGTAGGCCTAGCGCCCGCGACAGGAAACGCCCCAAAGCGCAACGTGGACACAGCCAAATTGGTGAAGGAAAACAGAGGTGTTTTTTGCAAAGTGCCTACCTGTAGATTTTGGCCTGTAGCTCAGCCGCCACCTAGGGAAACCTACCAAACCTGTGCATTTCTGAAAACTAGAGACCTAGGGGAATCCAAGATGGGGTGACTTGTGTGGCTCGGACCAGGTTCTGTTACCCAGAATCCTTTGCAAACCTCAAAATTTGGCTAAAAAAACCACATGTTCCTCACATTTCTGTGGCAGAAAGTTCTGGAATCTGAGAGGAGCCACGAATTTCCTTCCACCCAGCGTTCCCCCACGTCTCCCGATAAAAATGATACCTCACTTGTGTGGGTAGGCCTAGCGCCCGCGACAGGAAACACCCCAAAGTGCAACGTGGACACAGCCAAATTGGTGAAGGAAAACAGAGGTGTTTTTTGCAAAGTGCCTACCTGTAGATTTTGGCCTGTAGCTCAGCCGCCACCTAGGGAAACCTACCAAACCTCTGCATTTCTGAAAACTAGAGACCTAGGGGAATCCAAGATGGGGTGACTTGTGTGGCTCGGACCAGGTTCTGTTACCCAGAATCCTTTGCAAACCTCAAAATTTGGCTAAAAATACACATGTTCCTCACATTTCTGTGGCAGAAAGTTCTGGAATCTGAGAGGAGCCACGAATTTCCTTCCACCCAGCGTTCCCCCACGTCTCCCGATAAAAATGATACCTCACTTGTGTGGGTAGGCCTAGCGCCCGTGACAGGAAACGCCCCAAAGCGCAACGTGGACACAGCCAAATTGGTGAAGGAAAACAGAGGTGTTTTTTGCAAAGTGCCTACCTGTAGATTTTGGCCTGTAGCTCAGCCGCCACCTAGGGAAACCTACCAAACCTGTGCATTTCTGAAAACTAGAGACCTAGGGGAATCCAAGATGGGGTGACTTGTGTGGCTCGGACCAGGTTCTGTTACCCAGAATCTTTTGCAAACCTCAAAATGTGGCTAAAAAAAACACATGTTCCTCACATTTCTGTGGCAGAAAGTTCTGGAATCTGAGAGGAGCCACGAATTTCCTTCCACCCAGCGTTCCCCCACGTCTCCCGATAAAAATGATACCTCACTTGTGTGGGTAGGCCTAGCGCCCGCGACAGGAAACGCCCTAAAGCGCAACGTGGACACAGCCAAATTGGTGAAGGAAAACAGAGGTGTTTTTTGCAAAGTGCCTACCTGTAGATTTTGGCCTGTAGCTCAGCCGCCACCTAGGGAAACCTACCAAACCTGTGCATTTCTGAAAACTAGAGACCTAGGGGAATCCAAGATGGGGTGACTTGTGTGGCTCGGACCAGGTTCTGTTACCCAGAATCCTTTGCAAACCTCCAAATGTGGCTAAAAAAACACATGTTCCTCACATTTCTATGGCAGAAAGTTCTGGAATCTGAGAGGAGCCACGAATTTCCTTCCACCCAGCGTTCCCCCACATCTCCCGATAAAAATGATACCTCACTTATGTGGGTAGGCCTAGCGCCCGCGACAGGAAACGCCCCAAAGCGCAACGTGGACACAGCCAAATTGGTGAAGGAAAACAGAGGTGTTTTTTGCAAAGTGCCTACCTGTAGATTTTGGCCTGTAGCTCAGCCGCCACCTAGGGAAACCTACCAAACCTGTGCATTTCTGAAAACTAGAGACCTAGGGGAATCCAAGATGGGGTGACTTGTGTGGCTCGGACCAGGTTCTGTTACCCAGAATCCTTTGCAAACCTCAAAATTTGGCTAAAAAAACACATGTTCCTCACATTTCTGTGGCAGAAAGTTCTGGAATCTGAGAGGAGCCACGAATTTCCTTCCACCCAGCGTTCCCCCACGTCTCCCGATAAAAATGATATCTCACTTGTGTGGGTAGGCCTAGCGCCCGCGACAG
This sequence comes from Pleurodeles waltl, assembly GCF_031143425.1. Classification (NCBI taxonomy): domain Eukaryota; kingdom Metazoa; phylum Chordata; class Amphibia; order Caudata; family Salamandridae; genus Pleurodeles; species Pleurodeles waltl. Next base: position 68,370,470 of record NC_090445.1, read on the forward strand.
GAAACGCCCCAAAGCGCAACGTGGACACAGCCAAATTGGTGAAGGAAAACAGAGGTGTTTTTTGCAAAGTGCCTACCTGTAGATTTTGGCCTGTAGCTCAGCCGCCACCTAGGGAAACCTACTAAACCTGTGCATTTCTGAAAACTAGAGACCTAGGGGAATCCAAGATGGGGTGACTTGTGTGGCTCGGACCAGGTTCTGTTACCCAGAATCCTTTGCAAACCTCAAAATGTGGCTAAAAAAAACACATGTTCCTCACATTTCTGTGGCAGAAAGTTCTGGAATCTGAGAGGAGCCACGAATTTCCTTCCACCCAGCGTTCCCCCACGTCTCCCGATAAAAATGATACCTCACTTGTGTGGGTAGGCCTAGCGCCCGCGACAGGAAACGCCCCAAAGCGCAACGTAGACACAGCCAAATTGGTGAAGGAAAACAGAGGTGTTTTTTGCAAAGTGCCTACCTGTAGATTTTGGCCTGTAGCTCAGACGCCACCTAGGGAAACCTACCAAACCTGTGCATTTCTGAAAACTAGAGACCTAGGGGAATCCAAGATGGGGTGACTTGTGTGGCTCAGACCAGGTTCTGTTACCCAGAATCCTTTGCAAACCTCACAATTTGGCTAAAAAAACACATGTTCCTCACATTTCTGTGGCAGAAAGTTCTGGAATCTTAGAGGAGCCACGAATTTCCTTCCACCCAGCGTTCCCCCACGTCTCCCGATAAAAATGATACCTCACTTGTGTGGGTAGGCCTAGCGCCCGCGACAGGAAACGCCCCAAAGCGCAACGTGGACACAGCCAAATTGGTGAAGGAAAACAGAGGTGTTTTTTGCAAAGTGCCTACCTGTAGATTTTGGCCTGTAGCTCAGCCGCCACCTAGGGAAACCTACCAAACCTGTGCATTTCTGAAAACTAGAGACCTAGGGGAATCCAAGATGGGGTGACTTGTGTGGCTCGGACCAGGTTCTGTTACCCAGAATCCTTTGCAAACCTCAAAATTTGGCTAAAAAAACCACATGTTCCTCACATTTCTGTGGCAGAAAGTTCTGGAATCTGAGAGGAGCCACGAATTTCCTTCCACCCAGCGTTCCCCCACGTCTCCCGATAAAAATGATACCTCACTTGTGTGGGTAGGCCTAGCGCCCGCGACAGGAAACACCCCAAAGTGCAACGTGGACACAGCCAAATTGGTGAAGGAAAACAGAGGTGTTTTTTGCAAAGTGCCTACCTGTAGATTTTGGCCTGTAGCTCAGCCGCCACCTAGGGAAACCTACCAAACCTGTGCATTTCTGAAAACTAGAGACCTAGGGGAATCCAAGATGGGGTGACTTGTGTGGCTCGGACCAGGTTCTGTTACCCAGAATCCTTTGCAAACCTCAAAATTTGGCTAAAAATACACATGTTCCTCACATTTCTGTGGCAGAAAGTTCTGGAATCTGAGAGGAGCCACGAATTTCCTTCCACCCAGCGTTCCCCCACGTCTCCCGATAAAAATGATACCTCACTTGTGTGGGTAGGCCTAGCGCCCGTGACAGGAAACGCCCCAAAGCGCAACGTGGACACAGCCAAATTGGTGAAGGAAAACAGAGGTGTTTTTTGCAAAGTGCCTACCTGTAGATTTTGGCCTGTAGCTCAGCCGCCACCTAGGGAAACCTACCAAACCTGGGCATTTCTGAAAACTAGAGACCTAGGGGAATCCAAGATGGGGTGACTTGTGTGGCTCGGACCAGGTTCTGTTACCCAGAATCCTTTGCAAACCTCAAAATTTGGCTAAAAAAACACATGTTCCTCACATTTCTGTGGCAGAAAGTTCTGGAATCTGAGAGGAGCCACGAATTTCCTTCCACCCAGCGTTCCCCCACGTCTCCCGATAAAAATGATACCTCACTTGTGTGTGTAGGCCTAGCGCCCGCGACAGGAAACGCCCCAAAGCGCAACGTGGACACAGCCAAATTGGTGAAGGAAAACAGAGGTGTTTTTTGCAAAGTGCCTACCTGTAGATTTTGGCCTGTAGCTCAGCCGCCACCTAGGGAAACCTACCAAACCTGTGCATTTCTGAAAACTAGAGACCTAGGGGAATCCAAGATTGGGTGACTTGTGTGGCTCGGACCAGGTTCTGTTACCCAGAATCCTTTGCAAACTTCAAAATTTGGCTAAAAAAACCACATGTTCCTCACATTTCTGTGGCAGAAAGTTCTGGAATCTGAGAGGAGCCACGAATTTCCTTCCACCCAGCGTTCCCCCACGTCTCCCGATAAAAATGATACCTCACTTGTGTGGGTAGGCCTAGCGCCCGCGACAGGAAACACCCCAAAGTGCAACGTGGACACAGCCAAATTGGTGAAGGAAAACAGAGGTGTTTTTTGCAAAGTGCCTACCTGTAGATTTTGGCCTGTAGCTCAGCCGCCACCTAGGGAAACCTACCAAACCTGTGCATTTCTGAAAACTAGAGACCTAGGGGAATCCAAGATGGGGTGACTTGTGTGGCTCGGACCAGGTTCTGTTACCCAGAATCCTTTGCAAACCTCAAAATTTGGCTAAAAATACACATGTTCCTCACATTTCTGTGGCAGAAAGTTCTGGAATCTGAGAGGAGCCACGAATTTCCTTCCACCCAGCGTTCCCCCACGTCTCCCGATAAAAATGATACCTCACTTGTGTGGGTAGGCCTAGCGCCCGTGACAGGAAACGCCCCAAAGCGCAACGTGGACACAGCCAAATTGGTGAAGGAAAACAGAGGTGTTTTTTGCAAAGTGCCTACCTGTAGATTTTGGCCTGTAGCTCAGACGCCACCTAGGGAAACCTACCAAACCTGTGCATTTCTGAAAACTAGAGACCTAGGGGAATCCAAGATGGGGTGACTTGTGTGGCTCAGACCAGGTTCTGTTACCCAGAATCCTTTGCAAACCTCACAATTTGGCTAAAAAAACACATGTTCCTCACATTTCTGTGGCAGAAAGTTCTGGAATCTTAGAGGAGCCACGAATTTCCTTCCACCCAGCGTTCCCCCACGTCTCCCGATAAAAATGATACCTCACTTGTGTGGGTAGGCCTAGCGCCCGCGACAGGAAACGCCCCAAAGCGCAACGTGGACACAGCCAAATTGGTGAAGGAAAACAGAGGTGTTTTTTGCAAAGTGCCTACCTGTAGATTTTGGCCTGTAGCTCAGCCGCCACCTAGGGAAACCTACCAAACCTGTGCATTTCTGAAAACTAGAGACCTAGGGGAATCCAAGATGGGGTGACTTGTGTGGCTCGGACCAGGTTCTGTTACCCAGAATCCTTTGCAAACCTCAAAATTTGGCTAAAAAAACCACATGTTCCTCACATTTCTGTGGCAGAAAGTTCTGGAATCTGAGAGGAGCCACGAATTTCCTTCCACCCAGCGTTCCCCCACGTCTCCCGATAAAAATGATACCTCACTTGTGTGGGTAGTCCTAGTGCCCGCGACAGGAAACACCCCAAAGTGCAACGTGGACACAGCCAAATTGGTGAAGGAAAACAGAGGTGTTTTTTGCAAAGTGCCTACCTGTAGATTTTGGCCTGTAGCTCAGCCGCCACCTAGGGAAACCTACCAAACCTGTGCATTTCTGAAAACTTGAGACCTAGGGGAATCCAAGATGGGGTGACTTGTGTGGCTCGGACCAGGTTCTGTTACCCAGAATCCTTTGCAAACCTCAAAATTTGGCTAAAAATACACATGTTCCTCACATTTCTGTGGCAGAAAGTTCTGGAATCTGAGAGGAGCCACGAATTTCCTTCCACCCAGCGTTCCCCCACGTCTCCCGATAAAAATGATACCTCACTTGTGTGGGTAGGCCTAGCGCCCGTGACAGGAAACGCCCCAAAGCGCAACGTGGACACAGCCAAATTGGTGAAGGAAAACAGAGGTGTTTTTTGCAAAGTGCCTACCTGTAGATTTTGGCCTGTAGCTCAGCCGCCACCTAGGGAAACCTACCAAACCTGGGCATTTCTGAAAACTAGAGACCTAGGGGAATCCAAGATGGGGTGACTTGTGTGGCTCGGACCAGGTTCTGTTACCCAGAATCCTTTGCAAACCTCAAAATTTGGCTAAAAAAACACATGTTCCTCACATTTCTGTGGCAGAAAGTTCTGGAATCTGAGAGGAGCCACGAATTTCCTTCCACCCAGCGTTCCCCCACGTCTCCCGATAAAAATGATACCTCACTTGTGTGTGTAGGCCTAGCGCCCGCGACAGGAAACGCCCCAAAGCGCAACGTGGACACAGCCAAATTGGTGAAGGAAAACAGAGGTGTTTTTTGCAAAGTGCCTACCTGTAGATTTTGGCCTGTAGCTCAGCCGCCACCTAGGGAAACCTACCAAACCTGTGCATTTCTGAAAACTAGAGACCTAGGGGAATCCAAGATTGGGTGACTTGTGTGGCTCGGACCAGGTTCTGTTACCCAGAATCCTTTGCAAACCTCAAAATTTGGCTAAAAAAACACATGTTCCTCACATTTCTGTGGCAGAAAGTTCTGGAATCTGAGAGGAGCCACGAATTTCCTTCCACCCAGCGTTCCCCCACGTCTCCCGATAAAAATGATATCTCACTTGTGTGGGTAGGCCTAGCGCCCGCGACAGGAAACGCCCCAAAGCGCAACGTGGACACAGCCAAATTGGTGAAGGAAAACAGAGGTGTTTTTTGCAAAGTGCCTACCTGTAGATTTTGGCCTGTAGCTCAGCCGCCACCTAGGGAAACCTACTAAACCTGTGCATTTCTGAAAACTAGAGACCTAGGGGAATCCAAGCTGGGGTGACTTGTGTGGCTCGGACCAGGTTCTGTTACCCAGAATCCTTTGCAAACCTCAAAATTTGGCTAAAAATACACATGTTCCTCACATTTCTGTGGCAGAAAGTTCTGGAATCTGAGAGGAGCCACGAATTTCCTTCCACCCAGCGTTCCCCCACGTCTCCCGATAAAAATTATACCTCACTTGTGTGGGTAGGCCTAGCGCCCGCGACAGGAAACGCCCCAAAGCGCAACGTGGACACAGCCAAATTGGTGAAGGAAAACAGAGGTGTTTTTTGCAAAGTGCCTACCTGTAGATTTTGGCCTGTAGCTCAGACGCCACCTAGGGAAACCTACCAAACCTGTGCATTTCTGAAAACTAGAGACCTAGGGGAATCCAAGATGGGGTGACTTGTGTGGCTCGGACCAGGTTCTGTTACCCAGAATCCTTTGCAAACCTCAAAATTTGGCTAAAAAACACATGTTCCTCACATTTCTGTGGCAGAAAGTTCTGGAATCTGAGAGGAGCCACGAATTTCCTTCCACCCAGCGTTCCCCCACATCTCCCGATAAAAATGATACCTCACTTGTGTGGGTAGGCCTAGCGCCCGCGACAGGAAATGCCCCAAAGCGCAACGTGGACACAGCCAAATTGGTGAAGGAAAACAGAGGTGTTTTTTGCAAAGTGCCTACCTGTAGATTTTGGCCTGTAGCTCAGCCGCCACCTAGGGACACCTACCAAACCTGTGCATTTCTGAAAACTAGAGACCTAGGGGAATCCAAGATGGGGTGACTTGTGTGGCTCGGACCAGGTTCTGTTACCCAGAATCCTTTGCAAACCTCAAAATGTGGCTAAAAAAACCACATGTTCCTCACATTTCTGTGGCAGAAAGTTCTGGAATCTGAGAGGAGCCACAAATTTCCTTCCACCCAGCGTTCCCCCACGTCTCCCGATAAAAATGATACCTCACTTGTGTGGGTAGGCCTAGCGCCCGCGACAGGAAACACCCCAAAGTGCAACGTGGACACAGCCAAATTGGTGAAGGAAAACAGAGGTGTTTTTTGCAAAGTGCCTACCTGTAGATTTTGGCCTGTAGCTCAGCCCCACCTAGGGAAACCTACCAAACCTGTGCATTTCTGAAAACTAGAGACCTAGGGGAATCCAAGATGGGGTGACTTGTGTGGCTCGGACCAGGTTCTGTTACCCAGAATCCTTTGCAAACCTCAAAATTTGGCTAAAAATACACATGTTCCTCACATTTCTGTGGCAGAAAGTTCTGGAATCTGAGAGGAGCCACGAATTTCCTTCCACCCAGCGTCCCCCCACGTCTCCCGATAAAAATGATACCTCACTTGTGTGGGTAGGCCTAGCGCCCGTGACAGGAAACGCCCCAAAGCGCAACGTGGACACAGCCAAATTGGTGAAGGAAAACAGAGGTGTTTTTTGCAAAGTGCCTACCTGTAGATTTTGGCCTGTAGCTCAGCCGCCACCTAGGGAAACCTACCAAACCTGGGCATTTCTGAAAACTAGAGACCTAGGGGAATCCAAGATGGGGTGACTTGTGTGGCTCGGACCAGCTTATGTTACCCAGAATCCTTTGCAAGCCTCAAATTCTGTCTAAAAAAACACATTCTCCACACATTTCGGTGACAGAAAGTTCTGGAATCTGAGTGGAGCCACAAATTTCCTTCCACCCAGCGTTCCCCCAAGTCTCCCGATAAAAATGATACCTCACTTGTGTGGGTGGGCCAGGTGCCTGCAACAGAATAAGGCCCAAAACTTGTAGAGATAGAGGGGATAGCACAGCAAGTTTATAAGGACATATTCTTTTATACATCTTTAGACTGACTCTGCTTTGGGGACCCACATAAGTGAGGTGTCATTTTACTTGGGAGGCTGAGGGGAACACTGGGGAGTAGGAATTTTGTGCTGGAGTGGTGATCCTACGAAGAAAAGTCAGGAAAATATGCTTTTTTTAAGCACATTGAGGTTTACAGAGGAGTCTGGGTAAGAAAATGTTGGGGGATCCACGCAAGCTCCCTGGACTCCTTGGGGTGTCTACAGGGAGTGCAGAATTATTAGGCAAATGAGTATTTTGACCACATCATCCTCTTTATGCATGTTGTCTTACTCCAAGCTGTATAGGCTCGAAAGCCTACTACCAATTAAGCATATTAGGTGATTTGCATCTCTGTAATGAGAAGGGGTGTGGTCTAATGACATCAACACCCTATATCAGGTGTGCATAATTATTAGGCAACTTCCTTTCCTTTGGCAAAATGAGTCAAAAGAAGGACTTGACAGGCTCCGAAAAGTCAAAAATAGTGAGATATCTTGCAGAGGGATGCAGCACTCTTAAAATTGCAAAGCTTCTGAAGCGTGATCATCGAACAATCAAGCGTTTCATTCAAAATAGTAAACAGGGTCGCAAGAAGCGTGTGGAAAAACCAAGGCGCAAAATAACTGCCCATGAACTGAGAAAAGTCAAGCGTGCAGCTGCCACGATGCCACTTGCCACCAGTTTGGCCATATTTCAGAGCTGCAACATCACTGGAGTGCCCAAAAGCACAAGGTGTGCAATACTCAGAGACATGGCCAAGGTAAGAAAGGCTGAAAGACGACCACCACTGAACAAGACACACAAGCTGAAATGTCAAGACTGGGCCAAGAAATATCTCAAGACTGATTTTTCTAAGGTTTTATGGACTGATGAAATGAGAGTGAGTCTTGATGGGCCAGATGGATGGGCCCGTGGCTGGATTGGTAAAGGGCAGAGAGCTCCAGTCCGACTCAGACGCCAGCAAGGTGGAGGTGGAGTACTGGTTTGGGCTGGTATTATCAAAGATGAGCTTGTGGGGCCTTTTCGGGTTGAGGATGGAGTCAAGCTCAACTCCCAGTCCTATTGCCAGTTCCTGGAAGACACCTTCTTCAAGCAGTGGTACAGGAAGAAGTCTGCATCCTTCAAGAAAAACATGATTTTCATGCAGGACAATGCTCCATCACACGCGTCCAAGTACTCCACAGCGTGGCTGGCAAGAAAGGGTATAAAAGAAGGAAATCTAATGACATGGCCTCCTTGTTCACCTGATCTGAACCCCATTGAGAACCTGTGGTCCATCATCAAATGTGAGATTTACAAGGAGGGAAAACAGTACACCTCTCTGAACAGTGTCTGGGAGGCTGTGGTTGCTGCTGCACGCAATGTTGATGGTGAACAGATCAAAACACTGACAGAATCCATGGATGGCAGGCTTTTGAGTGTCCTTGCAAAGAAAGGTGGCTATATTGGTCACTGATTTGTTTTTGTTTTGTTTTTGAATGTCAGAAATGTATATTTGTGAATGTTGAGATGTTATATTGGTTTCACTGGTAATAATAAATAATTGAAATGGGTATATATTTTTTTTTTGTTAAGTTGCCTAATAATTATGCACAGTAATAGTCACCTGCACACACAGATATCCCCCTAACATAGCTAAAACTAAAAACAAACTAAAAACTACTTCCAAAAATATTCAGCTTTGATATTAATGAGTTTTTTGGGTTCATTGAGAACATGGTTGTTGTTCAATAATAAAATTAATCCTCAAAAATACAACTTGCCTAATAATTCTGCACTCCCTGTAGTTTTATAAAATGTCTGGGTTATGTAGGTTTCCCTAGATGAAGGCCGCACACAGGACCAAAAACATAGGTGCCCTCTCCCCCCAAACACAGGTAGTTTTGTAATATATCGTTTTGATGTGCCCACATACGTCCGTGATGTGCCAAACACTAAAATTTTGAAAAGAAACACAGTTAGGTTATGTCAAAAAGACCCCTCACCCACCAACCAAGTTGGTGGCATGCTTCATCATCGGGGTCCCACCTGAGGCACCTAGCGTGTCACAGGTGTGCTGCGACGCCTGATTACAGCGGAGCAGGTTTTGTCATTTTTCCCACACATACTGGTTGGATTTGGCACGAGGGTGAGTGATGGTTCAGTGGATCAAATTTTACTAACAAGAGCTTTCACAAAAATGAAATGCACTGTTAGTAACTGAAAGGCAAAAAACTGAACCAATGACTCACAGCTCGTGAGCTGTAAAGCCGCGACAAGGCACCAACCGCTTTACAGTCCATTCACACAACTTTCATACATGACACACACAAGGCCATTCACACCGCCAGCCATGGGCCCAGCACATTACAACACTCACATCGACAGACAGCGCCACTCAAGGGCCCATCACTTACATACGCCCACGTGCCTGATACAACAATCACACCAGTTGATGGGAGTGTGTGGACTGGTGTTTGGCTGGCAGTGTGTTGCAGTAGCCAACAGCAAGTCAATATGTACACTCTCAGCCAAGCCCCACTCCACCCACAATGGCATCATTTTTTTTTTTTTTTTTTTTTTAACAGAGGAACCCCTAAGTAGAAAGAATTACAAAACTACAAACACAAAAGCTCTAACTAAGAACATGACAGAAATGCTAACCATGAAACTAAACACATGAAAATTCAAAACAGACATGAGTTTACACTCATGGTTGTTCCCAGAAATTCTTCTGGGTGTGGTAATTCTTAAAACAAGCACCGACACACAGCCCAGGCTTTGAAGGACAATCCGGGCAGTACATTCGAGACTCCCTCCGGATACCTCTTCGAAAACACACTCTACATTTCTTAGCTGGAAAGTCTTTTTTGGGTGTGGGAGGAATGTGCTCAGCAAAGTGCTGATCTTTCAATCTAGCCACATCCTCCACCACTGCTTCTCTAGGAACTCTGGCCTGTTCCACCACAATAAGGCTCTCTATCACTGACTCCTGAAATTTCACAAATGTCATCTTTGACTCTGGAGACCTATCCCTAAACACAATAAAAGCATTGAAGGTTGCTAAGTGGAAGAGGTGAAGTGCTAACTTCTTATACCAAACGTAAGACTTACGAATAGCAGTATAAGGTTCCAACCTCTGGTCAACTCTATCTACACCTCCCATGTGCTTATTATAATCTAAAATGCACACAGGTTTGCGCACTTCAGCAACCTGGCCCCAAACAGTCACAGGGGAAGTACTCTCATCATGGATGGTACTTAGCATGTAGACATCCCTCTTATCTGAAAATTTCAAAGCTAGCAGCTCCTCGTTCCGCAAGACACAGCACTGTCCTCTCTGAAGTTTTTTACAGACAAGCTCCCTTGGATAGCCTTTCCGGTTAGAACGGATTGTGCCACAAGCAACTGTGTCCACTCTAAACAATTCCTTGAACAATTGCACACCAGTGTAGAAGTTATCTACATACAAATGGTGACCTTTGTTGAACAGTCGTCTACCAAGATCCCACACAATTTTCTCAGTAACTCCAAAAGTGGGAGGACAACCAGGGGGGTCAATATTGGAATCCCTCCCAGTGTACACACGGAAACTATACACATATCCTGTCCTACTTTCAGACAGCATATACAATTTAATTCCATATCGTGCCCTTTTGCTAGGAATGTACTGCCTAAAAACCAAACGACCCTTGAAGAGGACCAAAGACTCGTCCACACTTAACTCTTTGCCTGGAACATAGACCTCCGAAAACCGATCTACAAAATGATCAAGGACAGGCCTAATCTTAAAAAGACGGTCAGAATCTGCGTGATCTCGTGGCAAGGCTAATGCATTGTCAACAAAATGCAGCATCCTAAGAAGAAGCAAATACCGATTACGACTCATGGTCGCTGGAAATACAGCTGTTGCCATCAAGGGACTAGTAGACCAATAAGAAGCCAGTGACGGCTTCCTTATCAACCCGATCAAAAAAGTCAAACCCAAAAACTTTTTTAACTCCTCCAAATTTGTGGGAATCCACTGGGCAGCTCTAGAGTGTGGCCTAAGTCTAGCAGCGTTGTCCCTCAAATGCTGCTCCGCATACAAATTAGTCTGCTCAACAATCTCTTCCAAAAACACATCATCCATGAATAACTCAAAGAAATTGATAGGCATAAAGTTCTCTGTATTGGCGTTACACCCCGGGAGACCAGTAAAGGCAGGCAACTCTGGCTGCTGCATGTTTGGGGCAACCCAGACATCAGGTCTTATAACGGGAAACCTTTCAGCCCCAGGTTACTGCACTATTGGCACATCAATGTCCTCCTCTACAACAGGCCCTTCATCTGCACTGAGTGTGGCTTCATCATCAGAAGATTCCACTCCAAGAGAAACATCACTGCCAGAATCTCTGACTTCCTCCTCTGCCTCAGATGCAGAGTCTGTCTCATAGTCATGATCAGACTGTGACTCAAAAAGCATAGCAACCACCTGCTGAGCGGTCATCCTGCGGCTAGCCATGATATCTCCTGCTAAAATTAACTGGACAAATTCACCACCAACAACCAGCACTGTGTAAGACAAGTGACAAAGTGTAGCTTTGTTAGTAAGAGTTATAAACTCAAAAACTATACCGCTCACTTGCCTGAAAAAGCTTGATTCACCAGCAACTACACAGCAATCACCAATGATATCCCACTAAAAATAAAGAAAGAAAGGCAAATTAGAAATAAGACAAAACAAATATCATTGTGCACAAACCTAAGGACAATTTCACACACAATCCTGCATTTAGTACACCCCCTACAAACATGTCATTCATGCATGGCAACAATACTCCTTTGGAGTAAATTGTTTTTACTTACCTAAAACATGCAACTGTGCAAACTGCAGGTCAACCACCGCCAAAACCGCAAGGAGCCACAGCAAATAAAGCAAAAGCTTTGAACTAGAACAAAAAGGAGGAAAACATTTTTTATCACAAATGCAAAGACTTCTTCAGTTGACAAACACCCCACCATCAAACATTTAGAAATTGGTGCCTAAGTGGATTCTGCCATAGGGGCAGATGGGCCTACTAATAAAATAGACCTGTCTACCCCAAGGAAGCCAGAAAATACCTTTAGTAGTGTGTCCCCATGGAGAGCGACCCTTGCCAAAGGGGACAGCCCTAAAAAAAAAAAAAACACACACAACACTATCCCTAGTGCCTAAGTGGCTTCTGCCCCCCTTGGGGGCAGGTGGGCCTAGGAAAATAGGCCCATCTGCCCCCAGGGGGTGTAGAAATGGGCAACAGGTCAATGCCCCATGACCAAGGGGACACCCCCCACAAAAATAAACAAATAAAAAAAAATCCCTGGCTTCTAGTAGTTTCTGCCCCCCTTGGGGGCAGACCAGCCTAAAAATAATAGGCTGATCTGTCTCCAAGGGGTGCAGAAATGGCCTGGGTACATGTGCCCCCAAAGTGGGGGGCGACCCTTGCCCAAGGCCCCACCCATCCACTAACACACACACACACACACACACACTATCCCTGGTGTCTAAGTGGCTTCTGCCCCCCTTGGGGGCAGGTGGGCCTAAGAAAATAGGCCCATCTGCCCCCAGGGGGTGTAGAAATGGGCAACAGGTCAATGCCCCCCTTGGGGGGGCGCCCCGTGACCAAGGGGACGCCCCCCCACAAAAATAAACAAATAAAAAAAAATCCCTGGCGTTCTAATAGTTTCTGCCCCCCTTGGGGGCAGACCAGCCTAAAAATAATAGGCTGATCTGTCTCCAAGGGGTGCAGAAATGGCCTGGGTACATGTGCCCCCAAAGTGGGGGGCGACCCTTGCCCAAGGCCCCACCCATCCACTAACACACACAAACACACACACACACACACTATCTCTGGTGTCTACGTGGCTTCTGCCCCCCTTGGGGGCAGGTGGGCCTAAGAAAATAGGCCCATCTGCCCCCAGGGGGTGTAGAAATGGGCAACAGGTCAATGCCCCCCTTGGGGGGGCGCCCCGTGACCAAGGGGATGCCCCCCCACAAAAATAAACAAATAAAACAAAATCCCTGGCGTTCTAATAGTTTCTGCCCCCCTTGGGGGCAGACCAGCCTAAAAATAATAGGCTGATCTGTCTCCAAGGGGTGCAGAAATGGCCTGGGTACATGTGCCCCCAAAGTGGGGGGCGTCCCTTGCCCAAGGCCCCACCCATCCACTAACACACACTCACACACACGCACACACACACACTATCCCTGGTGTCTAAGTGGCTTCTGCCCCCCTTGGGGGCAGGTGGGCCTAAGAAAATAGGCCCATCTGCCCCCAGGGGGTGTAGAAATGGGCAACAGGTCAATGCCCCCCTTGGGGGGGCGCCCCGTGACCAAGGGGACACCCCCCCCACAAAAATAAACAAATAAAAAAAAATCCCTGGCGTTCTAGTAGTTTCTGCCCCCCTTGGGGGCAGACCAGCCTAAAAATAATAGGCTGATCTGTCTCCAAGGGGTGCAGAAATGGCCTGGGTACATGTGCCCCCAAAGTGGGGGGCGACCCTTGCCCAAGGCCCCACCCATCCACTAACACACACACACACACACACACACACACACACACACACTATCCCTGGTGTCTAAGTGGCTTCTGCCCCCCTTGGGGGCAGGTGGGCCTAAGAAAATAGGCCCATCTGCCCCCAGGGGGTGTAGAAATGGGCAACAGGTCAATGCCCCCCTTGGGGGGGCGCCCCGTGACCAAGGGGACGCCCCCCCACAAAAATAAACAAATAAAAAAAAATCCCTGGCGCTCTAGTAGTTTCTGCCCCCCTTGGGGGCAGACCAGCCTAAAAATAATAGGCTGATCTGCCCTCCAGGGGGGCAGAAATGGCCCTAAAAGACATGCCCCCCAAAGGGGAGCGACCCTTGCCCAAGGGGGAGCCCCCCCATCCACTACACACACAATCCCTGGTGCCTAAGTGGCTTCTGCCCCCCTTGGGGGCAGATGGACCTAAAAAAAATAGGCCGATCTGCCCCCAAGGGGGGCAGAAAAGGCCAACAGTTCTCTGCCCCCTTGGGGGGGGCGCCCCTTGCCCAAGGGGGCACCCCCAACACATAAATGCAAAAAAATAAATAATCCCTGGTGATCTAGTGTTTTCTGCCCCCCTTGGGGGCAGATCTGGCTGAAAAGTAGCCAATCTGCCCCCAAGGGGGGCAGAAATGGCCGTAGTAATTGCCCCCATAAAGGGGAGCGACCCTTGCCCAAGGGGCCGCTCCCCGCGTGCCAAAAACAGTAAAAAACAATAAAGAAAACAAATCCCTGGTGTCTAGTGGGCATTCCTGCTGCCCGATCGCAATGCGATCGGGCAGCAGGAATGCTCAAAGAGACACCGGGGAAAAGGAAAAGCCTTTCCTTTTCCCCGGTGCCTCTTTAGCCCCAACCCCCCACCCACCGGGAAGAGGAACTCACCTCTTGACTCGTCGCCGCACAGGAAGCAAATGGCTTCCTGTGCGGCGAGGATCCCAGAATGAAGTCAGCGCGCGATCGCGCGCTGACGTCATTATGGGGGGGTGGGGGGGTCGGGGGTGGAAGGGGAAGGGCTTCCCCTTCCATCCCCGACTTTGGGGGGTGGGAGGGAAGCACACAGAGGGAGCGAGAGCGCTCCCTCTGGGCTGTGTCCCGAAGACGTAGTGGTTACGTCCTCGGCACAGCAGCACTGTGCCGCGGGACGTAACCACTACGTCCGCGGCACAGAAGGGGTTAATGGACTAAAAGGCCCATCAGCCAGGGCCGGCTCACCCAGAGAACAAAGTAATTTTCCTGCCCATGTGTTTATCCCATCCTGAGGGAGAATTTTTAAATAACCCTCTAGATGGGAGCACACGTCCCTTCCCTGCCTGCAGGTGTGACAGTAGGGAAGGCAAGTCTGCTCCCAGCTGGCAGAAGATTTAAACACGCTCCCACCAGGTGGGAGCAGACTTCTGTTTCCCTGCTAGCACTCCTGTGACCAGGTAAACAGACCTTTCTCCCACCTGGAGGGAGCATGCAAAGAGAGCTGCTCTCTCCAGGTAGGAACAATGCTGCCTCTGCACTATGTGGGGAGCCAGCTGGGGCTGCAAGGTCCCTCAGGCTTCCACAGTACCTTCCAACATGGTGCTTGGTGGGTGCCGTAGGTGGGCACTCACCTATAATTTAGAGAGACACCAGGGTTAGGGTTCCCATTGCCACCTTAGGCTCAAGCTCCCCATTATAATGAATTGTAGCCCCAGGGGAGCTCACTCCCATTTATCATGACCTGCGGCCCTAGGGGATGACGTCCCCGGGGCCTAATACGTTTTGGGGAGGGGGCCATTACATATGGTAACAAAATATTACTTTCTGATAAAAACAAACCCTGCACTGCTAATTATCTCACATTTTACATCACTCATTACATCATCTGTGCCATCATTGGTAATATCTCTGCGACATTTGCAATTAAATTATTGATGCGGAAACTGTGCAGGACGGGGTAGCGAGTTATAATTAGCTAACTATAATTGGTACATTTCAGTGGTTTTGTATGTTTGAAAAACTACGTTGTCAATGAAAATCTCACCTAACTTTAACGGTACTTTAACCTATGTTTTTTTCAGTGAATATATATATATAACCTAGTGACAGTCCTCACTAGGTAGTTAGAGTTAGCACCTAGGGGCATATTGGGGCATATTTATAAGAAACTGGTGCATCAGTGCTGATGCACCAGTTTTCTTGCGTCACCCCTGCTCCACCTATCGACACCATGGCCTACATTAGGCCAATAGCGTCAACATTGTTGATGCTATTGTGGCACTTTGCTGCACGAGCATCAACATTTTTTACGCTAGTCCAGTAAAGTGCAAGGAGGCCCATTGTTAAAATGGGTGTGTCACTTTAATGTCTGTTATGAGCAGGCATCAAAAATGATGCCAAAAATGGTGCAGTGAAATTTTGTAAGTTTCACTGCGCCATTTTTGCAGGCCTCTTTATGCTGGAACGCCTCCTTGCATAGATTATGCCTGGCGCAGGCATAATGTGGCGCAAGGGGTCGCAAAGTGGCACAATGCATGCATTGTGCCACTTTGTAAATATGGCGCTGTGAAATTGTCTCCTTGAGCCACATTAGCATTAAAAAATGACACTACTGTAGTGCAAGGAGGCTCTAGGTCCTTGTAAATCTGGCCCCTAGTTTCAATAGAAAAAGCAGTTTTTTGCTTGCCTATACCTTTGCCTCTGCTTGACGAATCTTCACGAAAATTTCCCCAAAAATGAGCTGCTGTCTGCTAAGTTTCGGGGTGATCTGTGAAGCGGGGGCCGAGATAAAGGAGGGGTGAAATTTAGAGTGTTTCCAATTATAATTCCTATGGGAAAAATTGAACAGTGATAGCACTGAAACCACTGGACAGAATTACACCAAATTTGGAGGCAGGGTAGCTCTTGGTCCAGAAAGAGCCCTTTTTGTTATTTGGTGTAAATCCGTTCATAATTTTTGAGCAATTTAAGGAAATCCACATTTTTATATATATAGGGACTCACAGGATTTGAAACCCCTCCCAATCTCGTGGTAAGATCTGATTGGCTGCCAACACTTCAACTAGGAAGTGTTGGCAGCCATGTTGGGATTCAGTTTGAGCCGAGTCCCAGACAAAAATGTAAAAAAAAAATAAAGAGGCCAGGGTACAGATACCCTGACCCCTTAGCTCTTGTGCTGTTTTTTTTTTTTTTTCCTGCTGCGATTGGCAGAGGAACTGTGGATCTGGAGAAAATTTTAAAAATACCCTCCTTCAATTTTTCAAGCCCCCAAGGGCAATGTTCATTTCTGACAAATGGGGGAGCCTGGCCCCCACCTGTAGCCCCAGGGACCACCACCTTCCCCGGGGCTATATTTAAACTACATGGGGGAAGTCTGTCGGCCTCCCCCACACCCCTGGGGACCACCAGCTCCCCAGAGCTATATTTAAATTATGTGGGGAAGGCCTGTGGGCCTCTCCCAGAGCCCTGGGGAGCAGCACCTCCCTAGGGCTTTTCTGAATTAATAAGTGGGGGCCCCCGAACACTCCTCGCAGCCCGAGGACCACCACCTCTCTGTTTTCCTGGGACTGGGCTGCTCAGACCCCAGGAGGGCAGAAACCTGTCTGAGGGTTGGCAGCAGCTGCAGCTGCCAGGAAAACCCCAGAGAGCTAGTTGGCAGTACCCGGGTTCTATGCTAGAGCCCCGGGGATGCATGGGATTGTCCCCCCAATACCATTCTGGCATTGGGGGGACAATTCCATGATCCTAGACATGTTACATGGCCATGTTCGGAGTGACGCTACATATAGGTATTGACCCATATGTAGTGCAGATGTGTAATGGTGTCCCTGCACTCAAAAATTGCCTTGAACGATGTGGGGGTACCTTGGCTAGTGCCAGGGTGCCCTCACACTTAGTAACTTTGCACATAACCTTCACCAGGTGAGGGTTAGACATATAGGTGACTTATAAGTTACTTAAGTGCAGTGAAAATGGCTGTGAAATAACGTGGATGTTATTTCACACACTGTGCAAGAATTGTGTGAGCTCCCTATCGGTGGCAATAGAAATGCTGCAGCCCATAGGGATCTCCTGGAACCCCAATACCCTGGGTACTTAGGTATCGTATACTAGGGAATTATAAGGGTGTTCCAGTGTGCCAATAAGAATTGGTGAAAATAGTCACTAGCCTGTAGTGACAATTTGAAAAGCAGAGAGAGCGTGAACCCTGAGGTTCTGGTTAGCAGAGCCTCAGTGATACAGTTAGTCACCACACAGGGAACACATACAGGGCATACTTTATGAGCACTGGGGTCCTGGCTAGCAGGATCCAAGTGACACAGGCAAAAAAAAATGTACACACAAGTAAAAATGGGGGTAACATGCCAGGCAAGATGGTACTTTCCTACAGGTGATGGTAGAGGTAAGTCCAGGGTATTGGTCTTGTCTATTTGTAGCACAGGTCCAGTGTCCAAGGGGCCAAAGGAAGGGGAGCAAAGGCAGTTCAAAGTGGACAAGCTGACAGACTGGAACACAAGGGGGACATTCAGGAGGGTCTCATTTCCTGGTGGTGGTCTTGGTCTTGGCAAGTGTCTCTGGCATCTGTCTGGGTCGCAGGGAAAATTTGCGGGGCGGTTCACCTTCTGCAGGGAGAGGGGTGCTGTTGGCCAGTGGGTCCTGTGGCAGGGCCACTTGTCCACAAGCTGCTGCAGATGTGGAGGGCTGTTCAGTTGACTGGCTAGTGGAAGGGGCCTGCTGGTGTGCTGTGTAGTCCCTCATGATTTTGGCCATATCACCCAGCACCCGTGCTATGGAGACCAAGCTGGTGTTGAAGGCCTGAAATCTTTCCTGATCTCCTGGTGGTGTTCTTTCTGCAGCCGCTGGTTCTCCTGCAAGATGTTTAACATCTGACCCATCTTGTCCTGGGTTTGTTGGTAAGTCCCCAGGACATTGGTGAGTGCCTCCTGGCCAGGCAGCTCCCTGGGCCTGTCCTCCCCCTGGCGCACAGCTGTCCTCCGTGCGTTCCTGGCCCCCTGTGTCCCCTGAGCGGTGTGCCCACTGCCACTGACCACAGGACCCTGATTGTCGTAGCTGTGAGGTGTGGACTTGGGTCCCTGTACAGGTGAGCACACTGCTGATTTACGTGTGGAGACGTTGGGTGGCTGCTGTGGTGTTAGATACTGAGGGCGTAGGGTCTGTGGTGGACTGGGTAGCCGACTGACCAGTGGTCCCTGTTGGGCCAGGAAGTTCATCTAGGTCCAGAAGTCCAGAGTTACTGTCATCACTAGGGACATCTTCTGTTGGAGGACTCTGTAGCCGTGGCACTTCCTCGCCGCTGAGATTGGCTGGGGCACCTGTGGGAATGTAAGTGGTGTATTATGCTACATGTCTGTGACATTTTCTACATCCCTAGCTTCCCTATATCGTTGCTGTTGCTCTGCCACTTTTGTTTGTGTATGGTAATGGATTGTGGCATTGTTAGTGCTCCATGGTGTGCATGCATTGGTGGTGGGTGTACATGCAGGGCTTGGAGGGATGTTCATGCAGTCGGTCTGGCATGCAGGGCTTAGCATTGAGGTTAGCCAATTGTGGTGGTGCACTGTGTGGGATGGAGTGGAGTGATGGGTGTCAGGGTGAGGGGTGGTGATGGCATGCAGGTATGTGGGGGGGATACGTAGTAAATATTGATTTAGCAGTGCCCAGTCCTCTGGCAACTCCAGTGAGTCCCTCACAATGCAATATTGCTAATACTTGCTCCTCCCATGCTGTCCGCTGTGGGGGAGGAGGTTGGGGTCCACCTCCAGTACTCTGGATGGCAAGCTGGTGCCTTGCTGCCATGGAACATACCTTCCCCTGTAGGTCGTTCCATCTCTTCCTGATGCTGTCCCTTGTTCTTGGATGTTGTCCCACGGTGTTCACCCTGTCTACGATTCTCCGCCATAGATCCATCTTCCTGGTAATGGAGATTTGCTATACCTGTGCTCCAAACAGATGTGGCTCTACCCTGACTATTTCCTCCACCATGACCCGCAATTCCTCATCTGTGAAATGGGGGGTGCCTTTGTGGGGACATGGGTGCTGTGTGGTGTGTGTTGTGCAGTGGGTGATGAGTAATGTGGTGGGGTGGGGGTGCGTGACAGATGGATGGGTGTTTGTGGTGTGTGTGTAGTTGTGTCTCTGATTTGCGTGGCTATCTCTTGGCTATTTTTTGTATTCGTAAAGGGTTGTGGGTCATATGGGTGTGTGTTTTATAGTGCTGTGGGTGAGTGTGTGTGGTGTGTGTTATCAGTGTCAGCTGTGTGATTTTAGTTTTAGTTTTGGCTAATGTTGTGTTGTTATATATTTGGGTGGCCATTCTGACCGTGCCGTTGTGTACTGCCAATGGTTTACAGCCGTTGAATGTCCGCTGTGGTGATTTGTGGATCATAATGTGGAGGACGTTGTTTTGTTGATGTAATGGTATGGGTGTTCCTACCGACAGTTACCACTAACCTTTGGTCTGGCAGATATGTGTTTGTTGCAGTATTTTGTCAGTTTAGTGTCTGTGCATCATGGTATAGCGAACGGATGTTCGCCTCTGTGACGGTATGTTGGCGGCCATCACCGCGGCGGTAAGCAGGATTTACATAATGAGGGGCTAAGTCTTTCTCTTTATCTGATTACCTTGTAGTGCAAACATTATCAGTACCACTATCTTCCTGACAGTGACCCAGGCCCTACTGACCAGTAATTCATCCTGGAATCAAATAGACCTTTGATATGCGCAGAGGATGCTCTGCCACTTTCCAGAGTGTCTGAGACCAACTCTAGCCCTCACATTAGTAATAGACATCTCCCATCTGGGGGTTGCAGTCCTCACCTCTGGGGCCTCTGCAGGCCCTGTGTTTCCAAATGGAATCCAGAGGCTTCCATGTTATGTACCATTTAAAGGTAAATGTATGCAACTTAGCAGAACATGCAAGTATCACGCACGGACCCAGCACACACACACGAGACTCGTGCACTGTCCAACACTGTAGACAATCCATGCAGGCCAAGAGTGAGTTAACAGCACATCCAGGGAACCTTACATGACTGGGTCAGTAGGCCCCATGCCAGTGACACAGACCAGAAGGATTGTTCACTTCACTGACTGCCTGAATGCAAAGTGGGTATGCTGCCATCACTAGGTTGGTGCCACTTAACTCCAGGTAAGGGAGGCAGCTCTCTACCTACAGGAGGGTAGTGCTTGGTGTCTTCCTTCCATTCTAAGCAGATCAAGCTACCACAAGACAGTCCTACATCATGGCGCAAAAGCATGATACATCTTCACAAATGGCCAAAAATATGTTCCAGGGATTGAGATATTATTGTAGCTAGCACACTCAGAGCAGGGTGCACATCAATTACCTTGCGGGGAACTTTTCTATCCTAACACACACCTACTTACAGACGCACACAGACACATTATTATTGAAAACTCAAAAAGATACTTACCAAAAAAACAAAATTTATAACACTGGCATGCAATACAAAATAAAAAATGACATACATAGATCTACATGCAAGTTGGACACAAAACTGTATTAGCAGGTTGATTGAGGTCTGATAGGCCAGATATTTCAAAAACTCAAAGAAAATTACATCTTCACTGAAGAAACAGGAAAGAAATACACTTCACCATAAAATGACGGATCAGCGCTGAATGCAATGACAGGATGCCAAAAGGGACCAAAGTTTATGCCACAGGTAGAGTGATGTGTATGTAAGGTCATGAATGCAGGGCCTTTGTTTAAAAAAACACAAACATAGAGTGCACACAGTTGAATAGTAATTAAAAAACTGATCTTATGGCCGACTTACTAGAACTCTGCATTGCCTAGGAACTTCACTATATTAAAAAAACAAGCGTTTGCAAGGCCAGTAGGTCTTGCCTTTGAGACATGTTTTAGTGGCTTTTAGTGGTGCTATATAGCATTGGGTTACCGTGCAGCTTTGTTAAAATATATATTTTTTAAATGCATGAAGACTTTTGTGTCATTCCACTGACATGTGCATGCATCAGAATGAATGTGATTGCCAGCAGAATGGCGCAGTCTACAGTTGGTTTAATATTTTTTTTTTTACTGATCCAAGATGGTTGACATCATTTGGATTGGTAATTAAAAAAAAATAGGATCTTTTTAATGCCAAAGGACCAATTCCAAAAAAAGAAAGGCCCTCGTGTTTTGTGGGATTAACGAAGAAGTCGGTGGAGGCTAAAAGCAGGAAACAGAGGCCTGGTGGAGAGGGGAGAGAAGTATAAGAGCTAGAGAAGACCAATAAGCACACAGGTGAGAGACCAACACAGAGTTGGGGTTAGGAGAGAGAAGCACACAGATGAGAGGGTGATGCTTCTGAGGGATAGAAGCACCCAGATGAGCAAGAGCAAAATGAGGTGGTACAGGAAGAGAAGCACACAAAGGAGACAGCTGGAAAACACATACCCTTGTCGAGTGCTCAGGCAAAGAGAAACTAGACAAAGCTGTGTAGGGGAGAAAAGAAAATGGACAAAAAAAACCAGCAGGTACTGATAGAAGATGGCTGCAACTGTGAATGTGGGGGCTTCTGTCTGTTACGTAAAAGTTCATAATGTACACAACAGGGGCGAATTGGCCATCCATACACTAAAATTGCAAATTTGGTAGAAATAGCTAAAATACTGCAACACATGTAAAGTATAAATTTGCAGTAAATGTGTAAATAGTGTATGTGTGGGTGTGTGGTGGAAGGAAGTATATAAACAAGAGAAGTCAATTATTTTGTAAGATGTTTTTATTACTTTGAGTTATACTCACTAATAATCAGAAACTTAATATCTCTTAACATCCAAAAAACGTGAAAACAATTTTGAAAATGACATGCAAATTAAGGAAGAGGGAGGTAGAGTGTAGAAATGAACAGGGAAAGTCAGACAAATGCTTTTTTTGAAATTGTTGCAACTTCCAAATTTTAAAAAAGTAATGAGCAAAAACATATCTTTTAAAAGATATTGCATATAACATAAAAAGGCCTACAATAAGGATACTTTTTGTTTCATGCATGTTTTAAACAGCCAACAACATACTGTAAAACAGCCAACACTGTACATATGTGCCTACACTACTTCACATCCTTACACAGAAAACCAAACAGTCATCTTCATACTTCTCCAAACATACATAGACATATCCACACACAATAAAAGATATAGACATCTGAGCACAGGCATGTGTGCATCCCTAGTAATACACACACAAAGACAGACAAACAGGTACACTCATCCACATATGCATGCTTGCACGCACACACATAACAACCTACACAAATACTTTCACACACTTACAAAGACTATGTACATGCATACCCTTTAAATACATGCATGTCCACAAATAGTCACATGGAAGGACATGGATAGGAAGTTAAACCTCCACATACAGACTCAAACACCACAAACAAATTCACACACATACATGTACACTGAACCACAAGCACACCCAGATATGCATGCACACATACAGATGTGTCAGCGCAACCATACATAATAAAGTAATATACTCACCAATGTGCACACCTAGGCACAAAAATGCATGTATGCACACTGAGACACACAAAATAATACCATATAACATGGACACATGTACACACACCTTCACAGGCACAAAATAATGCATTCATACAGACACACACCCATATGCAGGAATTCACATACATATGGATGGATGCACTTACAAACACAGTCATTGAGCACACAACCTACTTTTGCACATAAATACTCTAGCACACACGGCCCCATGAATACTGACAAAGAAGCACATTGATGAAACAACACCTGGACACTCAGAGACAGAACCACACATACATAGATCACTGGCACATATGCACTATACTACTACATAGAAATTATTTAATAAATGAGGGTCTGCACTAAATGTCTGCACACACAATGTTGCAGGGTCACCCATACTTAATTTAACATATGCACCAATAAAGACACACGCAATAGAGACACACACACAAGATGTCCATGACACACATTCAAAAGCCAAAAAGTACAAAAGGTTAGAAGAGGCAAATATTACAAATACAAATACAAAAACATATTAAAAAGTAAAACAAGAAAAAAAGCAAGTGACAGAATATATCATGAATTTTAATTACATACAAAAGTAATGAGTGGACATAGTAAAGTCACAAACTACTACCTTGCAAAAATCAGCGGAAATAAATCAGATTTACAATGCACATAAAACACACAAAACAAGTAAAGAACTGAATTGAAGACATGTTGAGGGGAGAAATGGAGGGGCTTGATCAAAGAAGCAAGTAAGACACTTTTTGAAAGAAACGTATGGTTAGAAGTACTTTGAGTTTAACGTTTGTTAAGGTTTACAACTCATGAGTATCTTGAAATTCACAAGATTATTGATGGGAAAAACAATTGAAAACAGATAGAAAACATGTTAGAAAAGCAGACATGCATGGAAGGGAAATAAACAAGAAAGGCTACTAGCAGAGACAAAAACTGAGCTAATTTGGAGTTTGTGAATGCATACAAAATTGAGAGCTCAAATTCGTAAATGTAACAAAATGTAAAGAAATAATAATAATAAGAAAGCAAAGTATGAATTAAAGGCAAAGATGACTCTAAAAAGAACCTTTGTCTAATATATCAGGGTAGAAGGCCTCTAAAAAAACTGAATGTTGGCACCTTTGAATGTTGGCAAGGGACACGGTATTGAATGCTTTCTAAAAACTTCAGGGGAAGCTAACCAGATATTGTTGTGGTAGAAGAGTGGCACAGCATGGTGCTGCATTAATGCCAAAACATTTTACTGATACGTTTTTGAGTTTACACAAATTGGAGAAGTTATTAGATGGTAACTATTTGTGCCTCCAAGTGATATTTGGGAAAATATTGGTAGTGTCACAGTAGCCGCATGATTTTTGGCAAAATTCATTTCATGTCCATATAAGATTCAAATCCATAGATAAATCAAGGCTTCCTCCAAAGTGATTAACAGAATATGTGGACACTAAGGGGAATATTTAAAAGCCCCTAGCTCTGCCTTAGCATCATTTGTTTTGACGTGAAGGTGGCGCTACCCAGTCCTCCACCCTGCGCCATATTTACAAAGCAGAGCAGTGCAAGCATTATGCCACTTTGTAACCCCTTGCACCACATTATACCTGTGCTAGGTATATTGTATGCAAGGGGGCCTTTCCCCACAGGGAGGCCCAAAAAACTAGCGCTAGCCCCATTTTTTAATGCCTGCTCAGGGCACGTGTTAAAGTGACGCTAGTGCATTAGCCTATGCGCCTCCCTGTGCTTTGCTGGACTAGTGCCAAAATGTTTGTCGCTAGTCCAGCAAAGCGCCACAATAGTGTCAAAAATGTTGACGCTTTTGTCCTCACATACGCCATGGTGCGCCATGGTGTTGTTAGGGGGGGTGCAGGGTGACACAAGGAAACTGGCACATCAGAGCTGGTGTGCCAGTTCCTTATAAATATGCCCCTAATACTCTACTGTAATTTCTACATTGTGAAAACTCAGACTAAAATTGATACCAAAGAGTTGATAGTAATACAGAACCAGTGGAGCATGGAATCTCCATACATGCACTCCAGTACGAAAGCACGTTCCTGCATATATGGATGACTGACCCTAGACGTCAGTGCAAGTGCAAGAGCCTTCCAGAACGTTTGTGATGCGTATGGAGGTGTCATGTCACCACAATGGTGCACCAAAGACTTACGATCCACAAACTGGTTACAAACATTCACTATCACAGCTATTTGGAAGTGCCACATGAAGTTGTGATTACTGCTTGTCTGACTGGGTTTATATCTGATATGAGAAGAAAGGTTTGATGTATGGATCTACATGTTGTAAGTACTGTATTACCAAGATGGATGGAAAGATGTCCCAACAGTCAATGTATAATAAAATTAAATTACAACACATTCTGAAAGAAATTCAATACCTGACCTTTTCTGAGAGCATTATCATTCAGGCAGTGTATCTTTTCCAGTCCTTTTCATACATGTAACAAAAAACGTTAAAGTTGCCCCCATATCAATTACTCGGGGTTTGAGATAAAATGATTCTGTGCTTGACCCCTGTACTTAAAATAAACTGTCCAAACATTAGAATGTCAAATTGAAAGAACCACTGATAGGGCTTGTAAATGATGCTCTTACAAAAGTTAGGAACAGTTATCAACAACTAGTTCTCCTAGAGAAAATTACTAAAGTTTTTCAATACTGGAAAGCACATAACAATTCTATTTCGGGACCGGAGGCTCCGATTATGCTATCTCTTTCTTTATGTACTCCAAACAGCAGCCAATCAATATACAGAAAAAACAATAACTACAAGGCCCATGAGGGATAAGTCCATCATCACGTGGCCCAATCACCACCCACATCCTCTGTCCATAAGTGTCACGACCTATAACGTCACTTCGTCTTTCTTTGCTGCTCGGCAGCAGATAAGTGACTTTTTTCTATACTCGCTATTTAATTGTGTATTTACATGTTATTTACTGACATTTCTTACCTAATTAATATAGCCAGGTAGTGACGCGATTCCGCTCGCGCTGACCCGTGTGTGTATACTCG
Source organism: Pleurodeles waltl (assembly GCF_031143425.1). Lineage (NCBI taxonomy): Eukaryota > Metazoa > Chordata > Amphibia > Caudata > Salamandridae > Pleurodeles > Pleurodeles waltl. The sequence continues at coordinate 68,396,147 of NC_090445.1, forward strand.
AATTGTTTTTTATTTTATCGGCTTTTCGCCGATTTGTTCCTCAAGCCCTGTGGAGTGGGAGCGGGAGCACTACACGGACGCGTAGTCCGTTGTTGATTGTGACGCTCACGCTTCGCGCACGCATTTCGAACCGAGCTCATCACTCTTGATGAGACGGCTCGTTGTGCAGACGCGCGGCGTGCTTGCCTCGCCTCTCCATTGTTCCTCATTGATTTTTCTGCTCCCTGACGCCCGGTTCATAATAGAACACGGGTTGTAAAATAAAATAAGGCTTCTGCCTAGAGTGTTTTCCTTTGTTTCAGGCAGCTCCCTCCACGCTATACTAGGGCTACAAATTGCCTGCCAGGGGCTCACACTCCCCCTGCTATTAGAAAAGCATATATACATCCTTTATTCATTATGGCACAATGGAGTGATAATGAAACAGGATACTACCCTGATGACTTGGGCAGCCAACTAGAGGTAAACCTAGTTGAAGCCCTGGATAACAGAGTACAACAATCTGTGAATGACGCCTTAGTAAAAGCTTTGGGCCCCTTTTCAGGGCAATTATTTGACTTTGCCAAGACCCAGGGTTGGCATAATGAACCTCAATCCTCTTCCCAAGAGAAGAAATCTCAAGAGAAAAAATCTAAATGCAAAACTAAAACCAAAAATCTGGAAGAAGTTGAAAACGTGATCTCTGGTATTCATGCGGACGCATTTAACAAATTATTTAAGAAACATGCTTCCAAGCATAATTATAGTAACTCTAAGGACCTAGATTCCTCTCAATCCTCTTCTACCTCCAACCCTGACTCCAGCGACTCTGACACTTCGGACCCCCCTATTCCTGTCAAAAAACCTAGGAAAGAACCTGCCTTGACTAAAACCCTAGATTTTGACCCCACCCAAATCATGCATCCCAGAGCCTCTAACTGGACCCCATCCCCCGAAGTAGCGTCATACATACATGACAATGTCAGAAGAAGTTTTGACAAGGAAGTGCGCTCACGTCTTAGGGCCGAACGTCCTAGACTTGATGTAGACGAAAAAGTGACAGACACTCCTGATATTGACCCCACCATGGTAACGTTCATGAAAAAATTTGGCAAAGAACCCAAAAAAGGTTTGGACAGATCATGGCGGATTTGCCAAGACAAACTTCTTGACGTCACAGGACCCTTGACAAAAATCCTAGACATGGCATTCCTTGCCAAACAATCTAATACCCCTGTAGACACAGATGTCCTGATTGGCTGGGCCCAGAGATCTCTTTGCCTTCTGTGCAACACAAACTGCGCGGTGTCGTCAGAACATCGCAAGTCCATCCTTATGAGAATAGATCCCAAACTAACAGACTTGGCGACCTCCGAAGCTGGCCCATCAGCCGATGGCCTCCTTTTTGGCTCGTACTTTATCAAGGATTTAGCAAAGTTTTGCGCTACCTTCTCCTCACTCGACAAAGCGCACTTATCACTTATAAAGGTCTTCAAACGTAACCTTTTTGCCAGGGCTGGACGTTTTGGAGGGCGTATGCCCGGCCGCGGACCATACCAAAGCTCTCAATACTCCCAACCAAGAGGAAGGAACACGTGGTACGCCGACCAGTCGGATACCACCTTCTACCCCACCCGCTACCGAGGTGGGCGCCCTAGATACAGGTGAGGACCCCACAGAGGTCAACAGGGTGCAATCCAAGGCTCCAATTATTCAGGTGAGCATTATTCCTCATTATCAAGTATGCCTTGGGGGCAGAGTGGGCTTATTCCTAGAAAATTGGAAAAGAATTTCAGGAGATCCGTGGATTCTCCAGACAGTTACTGGCTTTCATCTAGAGTTTATAGGAATCCCGATCCAGACTTCTCCCCCAACACAAATTTATTTTTCCCTAACAGATCAGACTTTTATAGATGCAGAGGTACAAGACCTCTTACACAAAGGAGCGGTAAGTTATGCCTCCCCTCATCCAACAGGTTTCTTAAGCCCCATCTTTGTTGTAGACAAGAAGGGAGGAGGTCACCGTCTAGTACTAAATCTCAAAGACTTCAACTACTGGATTTGTACAGACACTTCAAGATGGAGGGTATCCACTTGTTACGAGACGTTCTTCTAGAGGGAATTGGATGGTGCGTCTCGACCTCAAAGACGCTTATCTGTCAGTACCCATTTTTCAACCCCACAGGAGATTCCTACAATTCCTTTGGAAAGGACGTTGTCTGGAATTCAATGCTCTCCCCTTCGGTCTCTCATCGGCCCCGTGGTGCTTCACGAAATTATTGAGGCCTGTGATGGAGCGCCTGAGGTCCAAGGGAGTCAGACTCATAGTTTACCTCGACGACATCCTTCTGATGGCTCAGAAACCCCAGACACTCCTGATGCATCTGGAATGGACAATAAACCTTCTACAGGAATTAGGTTTCCTTATCAATGCGCAGAAGCCATTATTGATTCCTTCCCAAGTGATAGACTTTTTGGGATTCAGGATAGATTCCAGCCTTTCACTTCTCATTCTCCCACCTCAAAAGATCTGAGGCATCAAGAGAGAACTGAGAGCGGCCTTAGCAAACCAGATGATCTCCCTGAGAAACATTGCCAGAATAGTAGGTCTCCTGGGCTCCTCGATTCAGGCAATATTCCCAGCCCCTCTCCACTACCGCGCCCTTCAGAGACTAAAAATCAGACACCTCCAACAGGGTCTCAGCTATTCAGCTCTCATTCCCCTAACAGACGAAGTGAAAGCGGAGCGTCACTGGTGGCTTCAACACATGGAAGCTTGGAACGGCAGAGCAATTTTCGGCTCTCACCCGGAAGTTGTGATCGAGTCCGATGCCAGCCGGTGGGGATGGGGAGCCCGGTGCGGCTCGATAGTAACTGGAGGGCGCTGGTCGACCTGGGAACAGACCCTACATATCAACTGCTTAGAACATCTAGCAGGCTCATTTGCCATCAAGAGTCGTTCCCCTCAAAAGACGGACTGCTGCATTCTGCTACGAATGGACAATATATCTGCAGTGCGGTATGTCAACAAACTGGGGGGTACAAAATCCAGGATACTAGCAGAAATTGCCAAAGACTTTTGGCACTATTGCCTCAGTCACCGCCTGACTATCATGGCAGAATATCTCCCAGAGGACCAGAATACGATAGCGGACTGGAACTCCAGATACCTGACAGACTTCAGCGACTGGAGCCTGGATCCAATAATATTCCAACAGATCTCCAAGATTTGGGGCCCGTGCGAAGTAGATCTTTTTGCATCTCGTCTCAATACTCAGATTCCGACTTTCTTCAGTTGGCGTCCAGACCCACTGGCTCTAGCGACCGATGCTTTTCTCCAAGATTGGTCGAAGTTCCGAGGGTTATGCCTTTCCACCGTTCTTAATGATCCCCAGAGTACTATCTCAGATAAGACGCCAGAAAACGGAAATCATATTGGTGACTCCATTCTGGAGAGCTCAATCTTGGTTCCCACTTGCCCTTCAGTTAACCTGTGCTCTCCCTCTTCTCATTCCTCCTCGCCCGAATCTCCTTTTGAACCCGGAGAATCATCAGCATCCAATTATTGTTTCACTGAAACTAACATTGATAGCTTGGAAGGTTTCAGGGCAAGACGGAACTCCCCAGGAATTTTGCAACAAGCTGCGTCATTCATCAAACAAGCCTGGGCAGCAGGCATCCACAAGAGATATACATCTGCATGGCTAAGATGGACTAGTTGGTGTCATAGACGGGATCTCAATCCCGTGGCATCAAATATTGAAATGATTGTTAATTTTCTAGCCGAACTAGCTGGCTCGGGCCTAGCGTATAGAACAGTCAACAACTTTAGATCAGCCATTTCAGCTGGCCATAACCACCTAGATGAAAAACCAGTGGGTGAACATCTGTTAGTCTGTAAGTTGCTTAGAGGGATTCGATTATCCAATCCTCCCCAGACTAAATACTCTGCCTTGTGGGATGTCAACATTGTACTAAGATTCTTGGAATCCTGGCCAGACAATATTTCCTTATCCCGTAAACTTCTTTCAGCCAAATTGACAATATTACTATGCCTCATCTCCTGTAAACGCGTCTCAGACGTCAAAGCCTTGGACCTAACAGGTAGGGTTTTCACACCAGAAGGAGTTACTTTTAACATCTCCAAACGGACAAAGACTAACTACAGGTTGGTATCTTACCCAGCATTCTTAGATAACCCAAAACTTTGTGTGGTTCACTGTTTAAGACAGTATGAAATGGCTACAGAACCTTTTAGACAGGATACCTCTGGTCAGCTACTGATAGCTCTACAAAAGCCATTTAAACCGGTCTCAGCTGCTATCTTGTCTTGATGGGTTAAATGGTTAATGAATGAAGCGGGCATAGATATTAACGTATTTGGAGCTCATTCAGTGAGGGGCGCAATGGCGTCCAAGACATATGCTCTAGGTTCTCGCTTAGAGGACATTATGAAAGCGGCTGATTGGTCGTCAGAATCCACATTCAGAAAGTTTTATCAAAAACCTGTGTTAGATGTTGCTTCTGTGGTTATTAATCAGCTTTAAACGAGCATAATCGGAGCCTCCAGTCCTGAAATAGAATAAAAAAAATTCTAGCTTACGCGTCAAGAATTTTCAATTCTATTAAGGACACGGAGGCGAGGATTAGCCCTCCCTAAGAAACAATGTTATTAATATAATATGTTTGCATTATGTTTGAATTTATAATACGCATTATTTCTTCAAGCCCTGAAATGTGATTGACATTAAAATATTCCTCTCGAAAACGCTTTTGACATTAAAATATTCTTATCTACCTTACTATGGGATATTACCATATGTATATATTTTTCCTCAGGTTCTGATCAGAAGAACGCTTGAGAGCAGCTTTTCCTACTCTGAGGAACTCCTTCAAGGTCCTGTTCGTCGATCTTTCAAGAGGTTCGGTTCCAGGGGATTTCGTTTCACATCAAGTTTGGAGTTTAAGAACTTGTTATTATAACTGTTTGAGAAGGGACCTAACCAAAGAAAGAGGAAGTGACGTTATAGGTCGTGACACTTATGGACAGAGGATGTGGGTGGTGATTGGGCCACGTGATGATGGACTTATGCCTCATGGGGCTTGTAGTTATTGTTTTTTCTGTATATTGATTGGCTGCTGTTTGGAGTACATAAAGAAAGAGATAGCATAATCCTCGCCTCCGTGTCCTTAATAGAATTGAAAATTCTTGACGCGTAAGCTAGAATTTTTTTTACTAGTTCTCAAAGGTTGCTGCTGATAACGAGTTGACAGCAAAGTAGAAGAGCCAGAAGTCGAACAAGCATGTCCACTAGAAAAGGTAGAAGCAAATGAGAGGGACATGTATGAGAATTATTGCTTTTATTCACTGTATTCAGATTCTAAGACTATCCTACAGACATGCTGTTTTTGCCACCATTGTTTTCAAAATGTGCTGGAGCATTTTATGACCAGCAACTAATTGAAAATAGAGATGCTATATACAGTAGTCACAAGATTCAGAAAAACATAGAAACCCTTTCGCAACTCTTTCAGTATGAATGGGCAACGCTGTGCTATGCAGTGCCAGACATTCTGAGACTGGGCACATATTTTAAAAGCATTAATGCACGTGATTCCCTCCAAATTATAAATGGCAAGGATTACAGATGGAAATCTAGCATGAGCAACATTTTTACAAAGGAATGTGAAACACAGCTGTTTCAGTTTGGCTGCAGTTTTTTCTTACCTTGTCTGCATCCAGGGATTTTTTTCTCATACTGCACTTTTTGCACTGGGGCTATCCCTTCTCTCTTCTGACCTGCCTGAATTCCGGTTATTGAAATACTGGATCCAAGAAAGCAAGATGAAAGCTGTGGGACATTTCTGGAAGAATAGGAAGGAAAGGTGTCATAAAGATCCCGAAGACCAGCCCTTGACACCTTGTTAAACAGAAATCAAAAGCACAAGAGATGGCAGTGATTCTGAGTTAAGGCAAAATTGGAGCGAAAGAGATTCAGAAATTGACACAGAAGACCAGCCCAGAAATACAAAGAAGGAGACGTGGATTGGTTGTGCTCCAAATACCCAAAGATTCCTAATACTCATTCAAATTTCATGCTCCATTTCATGGGCTTTTTTAGAGCTTAACAGCTCATGGGAAAAGGAGCTCTGAGGTTACAACTCAAGATGTGTGTATGCACCCTGTGCAACAAATGTCATGGGTTGAAACCAGCTCGCTTCCAGTAGGAAAGACCTCCTCCAATGGTGATAGTTCAGAGAGAAACGAAGTTTGAGATAGATAACGTTTTTGATTCTCAAGTCAAAAAAAGACAATTGCAATTTCTCATCAAGTGAAATTGGTATGATATTTCAAAAAAGTGTGTAAGCCAGCATAATTTGTATGTGCCCCTCGATTGATGAATGGGTTGCAGCAGAGATTTCCAAACAAGCCTTCCAGCTCATCCTGGTAAGGTAGGGTTCCACTGCCATGATTCGGTCTTAGCCATGTGAGAACCCAAGATTTACATTCACAAGCAAAGGCAGATCATTTTGAAATGTACTACTTGGTAGCTCAAGCACAAAAAAGCACATTACCGGTTTCATCCACAGGCCTCCCCACCTAACCCTAGAAGCTGACTTTATATCCCTGATTCCACTACACTCAGATCTACTAGGCCAGACGCATCGTCATGCCAGGGAACTCCACTGGAAATGCACCAAATGGGATGGTCAAGAGTGGCCCAGTTGACGAACACCACAGTTATGTGCTCGGCCAATCTACTCTCCACACGCTAAGCTTAGGACCTTAGGCGACCTCTTCCCAGCAGGGTAATTTCTCTCATATACTGAACACCAGGGCAACACTCCCAGTACAATAATGACTACTCTCACATATTATCAGCTGAGGAACTTCATGGGAGAGTTATTTCCCACGATGCAACAGGCATAAGTGGACGCTATGGACAAATCCAAGCAAGGCCCACTCAGTCACAAAAATGTACAATTGTGGGATGTCCACGATAATGCAAAAATGAACTGCAAATGAAAATCAAATGGGAACATGTTTTGGGTCACACAATAACAGATGCGGAGTGGGCATATTCTTGTACACATATTAAGGCCCATATTTATACTTTTTGACGCTAAACTGCGCTAACGCAGTTTAGCGTCAAAAAATTTAGCGCCGTCTAACGCCATTCTGAAGCACCATGCGAGCGCCGTATTTATGGAATGGCGTTAGCCGGCGCAAGCAGACCGGCGCTGCCTGGTGTGCGTGGAAAAAAACCACGTAGACCAGGCAGCGCCGGCGTTGGGAAAAAATTACGTTAGGGCGTCTTAAAATGGGGCAAGTCAGGTTGAGGCAAAAGAATCGCCTCAACCCGATTTGCGCCATTTTTTTACGACGCCCAGACGCCATTTCATGACTCCTGTCTTAGTAAAGACAGGAGTCATGCCCCCTTGCCCAATGGCCATGCCCAGGGGACTTGTGTCCCCTGGGCATGGTCATTGGGCATAGTGGCATGTAGGGGGGCACAAATAAGGCCCCCCTATGCCACCCAAAAAATTTTCAAAAATATAAAAAATTATACTTACCTGAACTTACCTGAATGTCCCTGGGGTGGGTCCCTCCATCCTTGGGTGTCCTCCTGGGGTGGGCAGGGGTGGCAGGGGGGGTCCCTGGGGGCAGGGGAGGGCACCTGTGGGCTCATTTTGAGCCCACAGGCCCCTTAACGCCTACCCTGACCCAGGCGTTAAATAGTGGCGCAAATGCGGGGTTTTTTGACCCGCCACCTCCCGGGCGTGATTTTTGCCCGGGAGTATAAATACGACGCATTTGCGTCGCCGTCATTTTTTTAGACGGGAACGCCTTCCTTGCATCTCATTAACGCAAGGAAGGCGTTCACGCAAAAAAATGACGCTATTTGCCCATACTTTGGCGCTAGACGCGTCTAACGCCAAAGTATAAATATGGCGTTCGTTTTGCGCCGAATTTGCGTCTAAAAAAACGACGCTAATTCGGCGCAAACGGAGTATAAATACGGGCCTAAATACATCTCCTTTAATGGCAAATTTTGATTGATCCAATGACAACTTATACACAGAATAAATGACACCCCTGTTGTTATGCTAAAGTATGGACTATGAAATGCTGCATTCTGTTGGAGATGCACGGCACCAAACGCACATCTTCTACATGTGTTATGGCTTTTGCCACTGATTCAGGAATGCTGGAAGAAAGTATGGGCAATCGGATGTGATATCACAAACGGAATCACAGCTCGCCCCCTTCTATGCCGTAGTGGTACATGCAAAGGATGGCCCTAAACAATCTCAAACTTAATGCTACTGCACTTTTACTAGAAAAGCATAGAATAATTATGAGATGGCAAAATAGGACTGTGGCAACGTATGCCAACTGGCACAAAGATACAGCCACCTGCTATGAATGCTCTGATGTGTTCAGGGAACTCCTACCAGGAGCCTCGTGTCCAAGAGATATATGGTCACCGCTCTGGAACTACCTTCCGAACATCGCCCCATAAATCACTGTGAATGCATGTTGTTGTATATCCGTACTAATTATTGCGCATGATGTGTTAAGGGGAATATTGCAAAATATTTGCGATGGCAATTGTCTTCAGTCTGCTGCTTTAGAATAGCTTTCTGTTCGTTCACACAATGATATTGTGAATTACACTCATGATAACAGATATGCCACTTTGTTTTGAAGTTGAAAAAGTGATAATAAAATAAAACAAGCATTGGCAAAGCCAATAGGTTTCGCCTACCCAAAGTCTTTTAGCTTTGCCAATTTGTTTTATTATTATTTTATTATTACTCTATCACAGCAGCAAGATACATATTGAAGCACCCATGAAACATGCTTTGGAGTGTTACAATCACATCTGCTTGGCGAGTGCAACCAGTCTCACCCGTAAGCATTGCTCTGGTATAATAGTCCCCTAGGTCCCGCGCTCCAGACACCACTCGCTCATCCAGAAAACCCCTACAGAAGGAACAGGCCGCCTTTTCATTTTAAAAGACTTTGCAATCACAGGTGAAACCTAAAAAGCAGAACCATGGCAACATTTTAGTTGAAGTGCGTGTACCTGTGATTCCTGTCTCTGAGTTGTCACTGCACTGTCGTTATTGTTATTGTGATTCTGATCATTAAGACACACCAGATCATCCACCCACCATTCATTTACTACCATCTGCTATATTTAAAACACTCAGGCCCTCACCATAAAATTGGCGGTGTATACTGCATACTGCCGCTGCGACAGCCGCCAGAAGAATGTTGCCACGGCTACCAGGAGGATGGTGGAAATCCGGCTGCTGCCATGCTGGCGTTTGCAGTAATGGCAGTTGGGAGGGGGAGGGGGCGGGGGAGACGTTCCCTGTCACTGATAGTGCCTATCGCCATGATTTTCGTGGCAGTATGGAGACACAAAAACCATGGCGGTAGGCGGGGTCATAATCCCGCAGGCGGGCTAGTGACGGCCGCCTGGCTGAAGACTGAAGTCTCCAGCCCGGGGATCGTTACTGCCTTGGTGGATGGTGTCGTACATTGGCAGTTTGGCTTGAGCCAAACCGCCAATGTCATAATATGGAGAAAAGTACCACCAGCCTGTTAGCAGTACTTTTCTCTATTTTACCGCCGTCCACCAGGGTTGTAATGAGTGCCTCAGTTTTCTGTTTTTTCTTCAATTTACACAAAAATACAGACGGAAAACAATGCACTTTTATATTATACTTACTTTTCAAACGGAACAAATAGAAAAAACTTCTTTTTTTGCGTGGCTCCCAATCTTTTTTACTTGACCCAAAAAATGTGGATAAACATAACTGTCAAATTTAAAGAAATAATGCCATGGAATAGACTCATACTGTTTGTCATCATGGTTGGCCAGGTCTTACTGCCTTCAGTCCTCACCATATACTCCTCCTTTATATGTTCTATAATATAGGTTATAACTATTGTTGACGTAAAACACATTGGGTCATATTTAAAAATAGTGCCACTTTTCCTGCGCCCCTTAGCGACCCCCCCTAAAGCCACCATGTGTGCCCAGAATTTAACATACAGCGCACCATGGCGGTAGTTAGGGAACTAGCATCAACATTTTTTACGCTAGTGTGGCGCTTTGCAGGATTAGCGTAAAAAATGTTGAGGCTAATCCTGTAAAGCACTTAGAGGCACATTGAAAATAATAGAGGCTCTTTTTAATGGCTGCACTACAAATGCTGCAAAAAATGGCACAAATAAATCTTTTAGATTTCTTTGTGCAATTTTTGCGTTCCCCCTCATGGGTGAATGCCTCCCCCTTGCATACATTATGCCTGGTGCAGGCATTATGTGGCGCAAAGGATAACAAAGTGGCGCAATGCATGCATTGTGCCACTTTGTAAATATGATGTGTGGAAAAAGCCACTTTAGTGCCACCTTAGCATTAAAAAATGACGCTATGGCGGTGCTAAGGTGGCGCTAGGGGCTCTTAAATATGCCACATTGTATTGTGATTGGATTGGACAAGTTGTGTATCTCACACCCTCCAGGGATGTTATCGAGAATGCTTCATATACATAAACTACCTCCCAGTTAAGTCACTTTTTGGACTATGAGGGGACAGGTGTGATTCAGGAAGTGAAATAGTGTGATATTTTGTTTTCATTGCCACAATTGTATTGCCATTTTAACAAGTTTTTTTCCTTTTTGTTTATTGCTAATTAAAGTTAATTATTTGGTATTTGCTTCCGTACAAAATACCTTATTATTTGGTAGTGTTTTCAGAAAACTGTTGGCCTTAAATTTAAACGGTGACTGGCAGAGATCAGTGTCTGCGTCTAGCCATATTACCAGGGTTCGTGTCATGAAGTGAGCAGCGGCAGACATTGAATCACTAAGCCTTTTTCTACATTAGCAGAATTTTCGGTCCCGCAATCATGAATAGGCCTCGAGGAAAGGATGCAGGGAAGTCTGGAAATACAGTCAGTTTATTCGGCCTCTGATAACACTGTGCTAGTGGCTGAAAATGAAACAACTGTGCAGTGTTGATATTTAACAGATAAATCCATCAGTGTAGAACAGAATATGCAAGTAAAAAAGTGAAAAAGAAGTAGGGAAGCAGCACTGTGGAGCATCCTGAACATTACTGTTTTGAGTGCCTCAACTTTGTCTAAGTGAGCGCTGATGCCTTCAGTCAAGATTTGCTAAAAGCAAGGCATCCTGATGTATACTTCAAGAGTTTTGGTGGCACTTCCTCTGGTTGAATTCTTTGTCGCAGTGGTGGTCGGAGCGGTGCCAATGTAGCGGTCTGGCCTCCACATTATGACTGTCAGACTGCCGGCATGCCACTCTTTTGACGGCCTGGCGGTGCCAGCAGTCTCAATCTGCCAGTGCAGAGCTGCCCTGGGGATTATGAGTCCCCTCTCCGCCTTGCAGGGGCCCCAATGGCCAGCCCCTTTGGACTTTTCACTTTCTGCTTTTCAGACATTGAAAAGTGTGATGGGTGCTTCTGCACCCGAAGCACCGCAACATTGCTGCCTGCTCTATTATGAGCGGACATCAATGTTGTGGGTTGCTTCCCGGTGGGCGGAAACTCTGCTTCCACCTACCGACCAAGCAGGAAACTTGTAATAGCCCTCGCGGTCAGGTCACCGCACTGGCGGTTTTCTGACCGCACAGCTTCGGTGGACGGGCTTTTCTGTCCACCAAAGTCGTAATGAGGGCCTAAATCTCCAAACTAAGCAGCCATGCTGCAGTGAAAGCCACATGTCTTAATTAGCTTGAAATGTAAGTAATCTGATAAATACACTGGCCACATCCACAGCGGAACTGTCAGCGATGAAAACGTTTTGTTTTTAACTTTTTCACTTGCAGTTTACCCAACCTTTGTGAAAGCGCGCCACCTGCTGATTGTCTGGGAATGAAGAAGACTGATCAAGCCAGCAGGGTATAACAGGGAGAAGACTTTGCCACCAAAGGGATGCTTGTTTGCAAAATGCAACATTTCAAAATGGGATTGGGCTTTCAATACAATGGTTAGAGCGGCAGACCCTCGTGCAGAGATCTGGCCCGAAACCAGGGTTCAATTTCCACCTCGGCGGGTCTTGGTCTCAATTCCCAAGGACCAGATAATTCTCGCCTCAGTGACTCTAATTAATGGGTCCCACTCTGTAACTCTGGGCAATAGCTTGCTTAATCTCCACAATGGCCCTCACAGCGCTTGGATGCCTGGCTTCAACCTGGCGGTGCCCAGGAGGGGTTCCACAGCGGTATGCGTACAGCGCCTTGAGACCCTAACGGGTGAGTAGTGCGCTATACAAGTGCAAAGTTTACAGGATTTTTTTTTAATGCACATTCAAATGACAGAAATACAGTTCAGTGAGAACAGTAGTTGAAGGCTTGTCCCTGAGATCAAAGTTGCATTGTACACCCCTAGGACTACCATACAACATAAATAAACATGGGTGGGTGAAAATATGCGAGAACAACTAATCAAACAAGATGGCTGGCGCTGCTTTGGAACACATAATAGGAATGCATTTTAATTGTGCATTCCAAAGGAGTGCCAGCCATCTTTTATGCTGATCTGCTTGAATCTTAACATAGAGCAGAGAACGTAGTATAAGGGAGGAGCAGCCGACCTTGATGCTGGGGAACAGGGTTGGAGTCTCAGCAGGAGGCTCAAAATACTGAAAGTCTGGACAAATCACTTTCACTTAATCCCTCTGTGCTTGGAATGTGTTGATCTGTAATAATACTGGTTCTAGTGTATCAAGGTATGTAAAGTTGCACCAAAGTGCTGCGCATGAGAAACCTAAATAATAGAACTGTTGCTTGTGTATCACGCTATGTAAAATTGCGCCAAAAAAAGTACTGTGCAGGGGAAACCTAAAAAAAGAAGTTCCAAAAGCGGATTAAAGCATTAGTTGGGCATCAGGACACTGATAAGAGCAAACACATGCAGAGCAAGAAATGGAGGAAAAGTAAGTGGCAAGAACAGGAACCAACGAAAAGCAGGTGCAGGATGTAAGCCCCTTTTTAAGATTTATATTGAATACACTAGATTTCACAAGCACAGCACAAGCACTTTGCAGGCAAAACCTAATAACGAGCACAGCACAAGCGCTGTGCAGGCGAATCCTAAAAAAGCATATGCAGGTAATTATCAATAAATCGAGATTGTTGTAAAACAACTACAGCAGCTGGGCAGTGGAAGCACTGAAGAATGGGCCTGTGGAGGCTTAGGCATGGGATGGGGTGGAGCTCAAGTGAGATTGGTCAGGGAAGATAACACAGAAGAGTTCCACTACATTTTAGCCAGCAACAGCTTATCTAGCAAATGTATGTGTTGTTATGTTCCCACTTTTGTCCCTCATATTTGTTTTGTTCCTCTTATCTTCCCTCGTGTTAGCCTGCTAAATCTGTGTGCTTGTTCCCTGTTTTATGTACTGCAGAGCTTTCTCCTACTTATTTTGTGTTTGGGGAGTGTATCCAAGTCACCAGTGGGCTCATCATCGCCAACGTCTTGGAAAAGCAAGTAAAACCAAAACCAATGGGTCATCTACATTTGAACTGGGTAGGATTATCTAGAATCATTCGTATGATCTGGTATGTTTTACAGTACATGTCCTGCAGGGTGAATCTATTCCGATTTGTGAGACCATGCCTTTGCCGTTTATTCGAACCTCGGTGGCTGTGATGTTAACACTCTGCCTCCAACTAAGTCCAGTCTGGTTCTTCTATTGTCCACCCTAAACTCCTCTCTTTTTGTTTAGAGTTTTTCATTGGAAATAGTTTCTCATAGACTTTTCTGAGCTTTATCTCAGGAGAAGTTAGGGATTGGCATCCAAGACCTGCTGTGCACATGCCCCAAACCTGACTGGTTATGTCCTTTTTTTAATTTATAGGGTGTAGAATAGAGAGTAGAAGGCTTCCTTCATTGATTAGTTGGTTGAGTCCCTAGGCACATGTTTTAGAGGAAGGTGGGCTGAGAGCATTGTATGGAGGCAGATGAGGTTTGATAATTCCTCTATGAACTCCTAGTGAGTCCTTGGTGGTGTGTAGACGAGATGAATGGAGTCTGTTTTGTATGCTGAAAGAAAGGAAACTGTCAGAAACGGAGCTCAGATGACATAAGTGTGGCTAGGTTGAAGACGGTGCATGGCCATGTTGTCTTGTGAATGACTGTGGGTCTCCCTCCAGTTTTTCATGTGCAGTCTGTGTGCTGGATACTGTATTACTGTATTCAGAGGGTAATATGATGCTAGGAATGTGTGTATGAACTAGGTTTCTGTGATGAAAGGGGCATCTACATATATATGTTTGGTGCACCTCTTGTTTTGGACTCTTTTTCCAGTGGATTTCAGCCTCGCCTAAGGGTGGATTTTTTTTTTGCAAATGAAATGGGAGCCTCTGCTGAAAATGGCTCTGACATTACCTGGTGACATTAGCAGAATCCAGTAAGCAAACTATCCCATGGTGTTGAATTCTACTTCAACAGTGTGTGAAATGAACATTCTCAAGGTATCCTGCAGATCACACCTAGTGTGCTCTGCACATAAAAGTAAAAAACCAAGTTGGAGCTACATGCTTACTCGACATGCACTTGATGCTACCAAAACAAAGGTACTGGACAGCATTTAGGAGCCAGTATCTCACTTCAGCAGAAGACAACAGCAGGACTCAGTTCAGGTGCAGTTGTTACTAGTCAACTGGTCACTTCAGGAAAAAGGGCTTTTGCAGCTTGTTGTGTCTCTGTCGGCACACAGGAGGTCAGCCAACTGCCCCTTGGAGTTGATGGAGTGTAGCTTTTATAATCAAAATTGACAATGAAATGTTTGCGAATTAATGTGTAATGATGCAGCATAGAAAATGTATTGCTGTGTTTTACTAAACGTGCGTTTGAAATGTGCCCACGGGGAGTGGCCGCCAATGTATACGATGACTAATGAAATTGACTAATAATGAAATATTAATGTACTAATGTATGATTTTGTATTAGTATTAAGAGATATATGTTAAGGTTTTGCTAATTAGTCACTAGGCCTTAGTTAGCATGAGTCGGGCCTAGCTGCCCGGTTTCATATTAAATGCGTTTTTCTAACGTGGAATGTGCTGACTTGCTGAAGGACATGTAATCGTACTTTTCCAGAAGCTAGAAGATGTATGTAACCGTAGTAAATCCTTTCTCATGAGACTCGACTTGCTCAAGGAGACATTCTTGCTGAATGCAACAGTGTAAACTTGCAACAGGTACAAGGTCGCCTGAACTGGTTTAGACAATGGATCTACTGACTGGGTCTGTGAGAGGACCACGAGAACATGAAATTGTACCTGATAGTCTACCCGTTGGAGATGTCAATCACAGGAGCCAATAAACTATGTGAGAACTGTTATGAGGTGACAATTTTGATGGGGCAACTAGTAAGCTATTGGATGGAGATGGTGGTGCACCAAAACTTGCCCAATTGGAAATTAGGGGACTGGACAACAAGTTTGATATATAATTCTTGGACACGAGGAGAAATCAGCCATTAGGAGCCATTATCTGCCATTACCTAGCCACTTTGTCACTCTGCCTAAAGACTTTGCTGTCTGACTCTTCAAACCATCCTTACCCTTGTCTTGCCCGTTCTATACTCTCCTCCTTATGAAGGAAGTGTCCCTTATTGCCCTTCTTGATGAACTTTGCTGCTTATCCTGTCTGATGGTGAATCAACTGATATCCTGAGGACGAAGACTGACTCTGTATGCTGACTCATTACGGAGGGTAACTATATGATGATGAAATTGTAATTGTCTGTTTGCCTTTCCTTTCTAGGTACCAACTGCTTCTTTTGATAGAGACCATAGTTAGATGTTTTCTAAATTTGTGTTGCTAAATTGTTTTGCATGAAGCACAACATGCTAATGCTAATTCGAGGTTAGTTAAGGAATTCCCTGAACTGATGCAAATAGACAAATGCCTGAATCTATGCTTTGTTGAATTGCGCTAATGATACACGGCTAATATTAATCCATGTTGACATCGTGCTATGTACTAATGATCATGATTCTTGCTTTGATGTAATCTTATTGAAGTTGCCATATTAAAACCGTGTTAATGTGTTTTATGGTTTTGAGACTAATGAACTTGCTAGTAGATTGTAACCAATAGGGAATAAATATCAAAATCCTCATAAATGCTGTGTGGTTATTCATGGCTGAAAGGTCATGGTGTGTCCAGAGTCTTATTGATGTCATTATGTAGATTGAATTGATTTGTTATGGTGAATATCGATGACGTTATTGATCTATTGATTGATATGTTGATTAATTGCCTCGTCCTAAGGTGTCTTCGATCAGGGTCAAAAGATTCATTGGCCTAAAACGAGTCCCAGTCTAAGTAAATTATCTAGTAAGGGATGCGTTATCAGTTCTGGTAGCAGAGGACGGTTTAGGCCCTTTGGGGCCCTAGGACGAGGGACCATTGTTTTAGGATTGTTTTTGAAATAATGCAAATTGGAGGTATGATGTGCCCCTGAGTCCCAAATTACTTTCCCGGAATCTCAGAGCTTGCCTAAGTGAGTTGGGTATGTTCTCGGCGTTCTAGTGATAGTATGTGTGGTGTAGAATTTGCGCTTGCTCAGCCCATGCATATTGCAGGTGAATTGTGAGGTTTGGGAGAACTTAGGCCAGGTAATGTTTTAGTAGGAGTGGGCTTACTCCGCAGGATGAGAGTAGGGAAGTCAGCGAACTTCATGTGAGTGTGGCGCTTTGTGCTAAAAAAATTGTCCATGTGGTTGTTTGTGATGTACGGACCCTGTGTGGTCTAAGACTCCGGAGTAAATTGATGTGAGTGTATGAGACACTTGGTTTATGTTGTAATTTGCGCGGTTTAATAGGTCAATCGGGCGTGGTTGACGAGTCGAGTTTGAGTCAAAATGTGTGAGTGAAACCTTCGATGGAGATTTGGCAAGTTCTAAAGTGCACTAGGATGAACCATTGACAAGTCGAGAGTAGAATTTGCGGGTCGAATTCTGCTTGCGAGTGCAGGATCTGAAAAGGAGAGAGTAGCGACCGAGGCTTCAAGTGAAATCTCTGTAAAGTTCTGAAGCGATTGTGTTACCCTTCCTGTAGTAAACCAGCAGATTTGAGTTTTTTTTGTTGGAGTGCTCGCAATATATTACATTAGTTTGTGTGTGGATGCAGAGTGAGGAGGACAAGCCGCAAGACTTTGTCAGCCGCAGTGTGTTTGAGTGTGACGTCATTGGAGCCACGCTGGGATAGGTCAGTTGCCGAGAAGGGTCGCGCACTGATTGGCCGCTGTCGGTGAGAGGCAATTGGTTGAGAAGGTAGGCGAAGAGTGTTCTGGGAATTAAAGTCACTTCCTGATTAGATTGTAAACAACATAGAAGATGCAAAAATGAAGTTTTTTCAAGGCTTTAAAGAGTGCTTTGAGGGGACATACCTATATTACAGCGAGTGTGGGGAAGCCTACACCGCCAGAGGATACTCCGGTTTATGCCGTAATGGAGGAGAAGGGAGTCGCGCCATGCCTTTGGCTAAAGCAATGGTGCAAAATGACAGAAAAGGAAGGATGTTTGGCATTTCCGGAGCACAGAACGTTCAATGTAAGGATTCTGTAAAATTTGCAGAGGGTGTTAAATGAGCAGAAGCCGCCTCCGAGACCAGCTCAGTTTGAGGCGTTAGCAATTTGGGAACTGATGGCAATTCAGACACAGCGGCAGAAATTCGAGAGGAGAATGAGGAAAGCAGAAAAGACTCTAGCGGAGACTAGATAAGATAGCGAGACTAGGATGTGGAGAAGGGAAATAATAGATGGAGTTCGGATGTTTCCGGCAATAACTCAAGAAGCCGAAACACAGGGAAGAAAAGCAACTTGTAAAACAGACAAGGCGTCTAGTAAGGAAAAGGAGACACAGAAGTCTTGGGTAGATGCAGATGATTCAGACGATGATGAGTTTATAAATCAGTTGTTACATGACCGACCGCCACAATATGCCATGAATGATAATAGACCAAGTACTAGTGCCGGTCCTGAAACTCCGACACAGAATCAGGGGACCACGAATGTAGCACAGGCAAATAACGTTATCACATCAGCTCCGACTCAGAATAGTGCTAGTGTATCCACTGCACCCGAGACTCAGATACAGTTGCAGCCACCACCGATTCAGAGGATCTACCCTGATGTCCCAATACTAGAGACAACTACGAATTTAATGGTGCCTCCTGATCCGGTATACACAAGATCAAAGCTAGTGCAGATTGAGCCAACTCCACATTTGTTGCCCCAGCCGCAGCAACAGATGGTTCCGAATTACACTTCGGTCACAGGACCGCAGGCAGTAACAGCACCTGTGATAAATTAAGCTATGGGAGTTAATGCTCCGCTAGGATTTGGGAAATGGACAAACACCAGCTGCTATATCATTTCCGATTACCGTTGGTCCCCTGGTACCGCTATATGCGCAGGCAAAGCCTAGTGTATGCGATCAAGGTGTAATGATTCAAGAGATGATAAGAGGAGGGTCCACAGGAGGCTCCCAAGGGATGACACCGGGAGAGCAGACAGCAGAAAGGTCTAGATCCTTGTTGGATTTCAGTCTGATTGGGGTCCCTTTAGAGACAATGAGACAAGCAGGCTTGGGTCTACTAACCCCACAGATAATGAGTGCGAACACATCACAGATACCAATGATACAGGCTGGAAATATCTCGTTGCAAGGCTTGACAGCGCAACAATTGAACGAGTGGTTAGACCAACTTAACACTCCACAGACTACTTCTGCGACAGCACAGCGATCAGAGAGAGAGGAATACCTGAATTTTGTGAGACTGGGTGTGGAAGCAGATGAGCTTGTGGATGCAACTATGGGGGTGAACAGATTAGAATCATACACTGAAGCAGAATTGAGGTTTCTGTGCCCGAAAATAACCAAAGAAGTAAGTACGGTGCACCAGAGGTTAGCAAACCTAGCAGACAAATACGGCATAGACTTAGACAATACCAAGCATCTGAAGGGGAGTTATAGGTTAGAATTAAAACCTAAAGATTTTGATCACATGCGATCTACTGGGATGAAGGCACACCTTAAGGAGATACTACAGAGTGCTCAAATTTGGGGAGCATTAGAGAAGTGGGAAGGCAGATGGGCAAAGAAGAGAAATAAGAGGAAAAGTGACTGCCTGGAACCGCAGCAGGCGAAAGCTGCACCAGATACGGGAACAATAAAAATGTTACCGATGAGAGAAACAGCTGGAAGGGTTCTAGTTCATGTACCCTGGTCTAGGGGAGACATTTTGTCATTCACAAATGATTATCCAAGGTTGAGGGAGAAGTCGATAGAGTGGTACCAGCAGACAGACAGGTTTGTGAAGCTTGCAAAGTGTCTCTGAGAAGACTTGAACACGCTGTTTGAGATTATAGTTCCAGCTGATTTGTGGCTTGAGTGTAAGCTAGGTGTGGCTTGGCCGACAGAGGAACCGGCAAGGGACAAGGTGACTGGAGTACCGTCTCCTGAAGTAATGAGGTACTACTATAAGGTGATAGAGTTTTTAAAACAGAAAGTGTCGCCGAAAGTCACTGATTCGCAGAAAATTGATCGAACAGCACAAGAAGGCAAAGAGTCGATACATGCTTACTATGAGAGGTTGTTAAAGGCGTTCAAACACTATAGTGGCACGGAGGTCATAGAACCGAAAGATATGAATCACCTTGTGTTTAGGTTCGTTGAAGGACTGAGGCCGGAGATTAGCCAGATGATTAAGAACCATTTGATCTGTTGGCAAGCGAAACCGATTGATGAAGTGTTGCAGTATGCAAAATACTGTAGCGATGAGATTGAATTGAAGCAGAGAAAGCTGAAAGAGAAGGTGATGGTGATGCAAATTAAAGCAGCTCAAGCAGGGATGCAGGGAAATGGAGTACAGCAGATGGTACAGCAGCAACCGCAAGGGAACGGGATGTTTCAGGCGCAACCGAGAGGCCAAGGTCAAGGAGGTTTTGTGAATAGAGGACCAAATTTGAATACTGTTGTGGTTCAAAATGGCGTGCAAGGGATGAAAAAGATGTTACCATGTCACGCTTGCGGGGGTGTGGGACACTGGAAGCGGGAATGCCCAATGTTGGTGCAAGATGGTGTTATTCAACAAAGCAATGATGTTGGTACATTTCAAAATGTGAGGAGTCCAAGAATGAGGGGTTCAAATCCGAACTTCCAGAATAATATGGTTCAGATGCAGGGTCTCCAGCCCATGCAGCAAATGCAAATGCCATGTGTTCAACCAGCACAGATGCAGCAAATACAACTGCAGGTTCCCATGGTACCTAGACAGCAAATGCAGTTGCCTTTACCTCCGATGGGACAGCAACAGGTGATGCTTCCTCAACAGGTCAAACAATGAGTCAAAATAATACAGTACAACAGTTCCCATTGCGTGGTGAGAATGGAATAAACAATGATTGGTCGGATGATTGTTCAGATAGTGAGGAGTGCATGCTTGCAGCGTCCCTAGAAGTAGATCAGAGGGGACCCTATCTACAGGGAAAGGTGATGGGCCACAAAGTTTAATTCTTGGTTGATAAAGGAGCTACAAGCTCTACAGTCAGTAGCGCAAAGGTTCCGAAATTGCCACTTTCGGGTGTACCAAAAAGGTGGTAGGAGTAAGAAATCAGCTCCTGACAAATTTGGTTACGGATCCGGTCCAACTTGAGATTTGTACGTTTCAAGGATTACGCAGGTTTGCAGTCTGTGATTCAAGTCCGGTGTCCCTACTGGGAAGAGACTTGCTGTGTAAGACGAGGTGTTCGATCACTTGTTCCAATTAAGGAATTGAAGTACAGACAAACAGTGATGATGAAGGAGATGATGGTCAGATCTCAGAACCTGAGACGGAGACCACAGACGAGGAGTACCCTTCGATAAGCTTCTTCCCGATGTTCACAGTGACCGACTTACCAACCGAATTACAGGGAACAGTGACAGCGAAAGTATGGGGCTTGACAGGAAAGGAAGTGGGACTGATAAAAGGAGTAGAACCAGTCAAAGTAGATGTGAAGCCGAATGCCGTGTTTCCACAGGTAACGCAGCATCACATGGCACAAGATATTCTTATACAGGTGACGCAGATAATCGCAGACTTTATAAAGCAAGGGGTTCTGAAAGAAGTGATGAGCAGCCCATGTAATTCAGCAATAATGGGTCTGAAAATGCCTTTTGGGAAAGTTTGAATTGTCCAAGATCTGAGAAAAATTAATGAGATAGTGATAAAATGTTGCCCCATAGTGCCAAATCCAGCCATGATCATGTTTCAGGTTCCATGTGATGCAGAGTGGATCACAGTCGTGGACTTGTCTCAAGCGTTCTTTTCTGTGCCTCTTCATGAGGATAGCCAATTTAGTTTCAAATTCCTGGACAAGGTTTACAGTTGGTGGCGAATTCCTCAAGGGTTTTCAGAATCGCCTTCCATCTTCAATCAGATATTGAAGAAGGATTTGGAATCATTGGAATTGCCTTTTAATTTGACTCTAGTACAGTACATTGATGACTTATTAATTGCATCCAAAACAAAAGATGACTGCAGGTACAACACTATTGCCTTACTGAATCATTTGGGAAAGAACGGACATAAAGTGTCCACAAAGAAGCCACAGTACTGTCAGAAAGAAGTGAAGTACTTATGTCACCTGATTGAGAAAGGATCAAGGAAAATATCCAAAGAAAGAGTGACAGCCATATTGCAGATGAATCCCCCGACAACCAAGAGGGACGTTACAATGTTTTTGGGAATGGTGGGCTACTGTCGCTAGTGGATTCCCAACTTCTCGATTATCTCTAAGCCTTTGGTGAGGTTGACTGTCAAGGAAATTAAGGATGGCCCGGGTACCATAACTATGTCTGAGAAAGAGATGAGGGCATTCATTGAACTGAGAGAGTATATGTGCAGGGCACCAGCTTTAGGTATGCCTGACTACACAAAGCCTTTTGTCCTGTTTTGTCATGAACGTGATGCTTGTACTTTGTCTGTCCTGACACAGGTCCATGGAGGTGCAAACCGCCCAGTAGCATATTTTTCAGCTACTTTGGACCCAGTCGCAGCAGCATAACTGGGTTGTCTGCGTGCAGTTGCAGCAGTTGGTCAAAGCCTCACTCAATGCGAAGGTATAGTGATGGGACATCCCTTAACAGTAATGGTCCCACATTCAGTCGAGGTACTACTCACCCGAACAAAGACTCAACATATGACAAATGCTTGCCTGACCAAGTATGAGACAATTATACTGGGGTCACCTAATGTGTCTTTGAAACGATGTACTGTGTTAAACCCGGCAACTTTGCTTCCTAATGAGAATACAGATATTGATGATGCTGAGGAAGTGGAACATGATTATCTTGAGGTAACAGAACTGTGCACTAAACCGAGACCTGATATTAGAGATACTCAATTGGAGGAAAATGATTACATTATCTTTGTTGATGGTTCATGACTCAGAGACTCAGTAGCAGTACTAAGAGCTAGATACTCTGTGTGTACGATCACTGGCATCCTGGAAGCCTCTTGGCTCGAAAGAGTGTATTCTGCTCAAGTGGCTGAATTGGTTGCTCTTACTAGGGCATGCCATGCCGCTGAAAATTTGAAAGTTACTATCTATACTGACAGCAGATACGGATTTGGAATTGTCCATGATTTTGGCCAGTTATGGTCACAGAGGGGTTTCATGACCTCTTCTGGTTCTCCAGTGAAAAATGGTGAAAGAATTAAGGGGTTGTTGCACACGATTCAGTTAACTCTTGAAATTGCCGTGGTGAAATGCAATGCTCATGTTAAATCCCAAGACTTTGTGTCAATGGGAAACGGATATGCAGATCAAGTCGCAAGGTTTTGTGCATTGAACTGTATATTGGTTCAGGATCAGTGGGAATTGTTACTGGAAACTGAAAATGAGACATGCACAGGTTATGCACTGAGGGTGGTTGACACAATGGAAGAGTTAAAATTGTTGCAGGGACGTGCCAGCAGAGAAGAGAAACGCTCTTGGCTCAAAATGCAATTTGTACAAAGACCTGATGATTTGTGGGTTTCAGATGAGGGGAAAATGGTTTTGCCAAACAGTCTCTTGTCACAGTTTGCGAGGTTTTACCATGGTCAAGCACATATTGGGAGAGATGCCATGATTAGGCTGTTCAAAATCGATTGGTTCAATCCAAAATTCAGACAAGCTGCAGAAGTTATCTGTCACAGGTGCATCATCTGTCAGCAGATGAATGCGGGGAAAGGGACAGTGGTGAATTTGAGCCACATTGGGAGAGCAGGAGGTCCATTTAGCAGGATGCAGATGGATTTTATTGAGATGCCCGTGTGTGGAGGTCTGAGGTACGTGTTGGTGATTGTGTGCATTTTCAGTCACTGGATCGAAGCTTACCCTACACGTAGGAATGACAGACTCACAGTAGCGAATTTACTGCTTAGGGAGTTGATACCACGTTTCTGGTTTCCGATCTCTTTAGAATTAGATAGGGGACGTCACTTCAACAATGAGGTGGTTAAGCTCTTGTGTGTCGCACTGAACATTGAACAGAAGTTGCATTGAAGCCTCAGGACTAGTAGAGCAGATGAAATGTACCTTGAAGTCGAGAATGGCAAAAATGTGCGCAGCTACAAATTTGAAGTGGCCAGATGCATTGCCCTTAGTGCTAATGTCAATGAGAAATACACCCAACAAGAAAACAGGACTGTCTCCTTATGAAATTCTCATGGGCCGAGCTATGAGATTGCCCGCAGTGCCTGCAAATGCTCTTGTGTATATCACAGATGATATGCTGTTGGACTACTGCAAGGGTCTGGCTGACGTGGTCCGCTCTTTCTCTCACCAGGTGGAAGCAACCACATTGCCAGGTCATGGTGTGTCCAGAGTCTTATTGATGTCATTATGTAGATTGAATTGATTTGTTATGGTGAATATCGATGACGTTATTGATCTATTGATTGATATGTTGATTAATTGCCTCGTCCTAAGGTGTCTTCGATCAGGGTCAAAAGATTCATTGGCCTAAAACGAGTCCCAGTCTAAGTAAATTATCTAGTAAGGGATGCGTTATCAGTTCTGGTAGCAGAGGACGGTTTAGGCCCTTTGGGGCCCTAGGACGAGGGACCATTGTTTTAGGATTGTTTTTGAAATAATGCAAATTGGAGGTATGATGTGCCCCTGAGTCCCAAATTACTTTCCCGGAATCTCAGAGCTTGCCTAAGTGAGTTGGGTATGTTCTCGGCGTTCTAGTGATAGTATGTGTGGTGTAGAATTTGCGCTTGCTCAGCCCATGCATATTGCAGGTGAATTGTGAGGTTTGGGAGAACTTAGGCCAGGTAATGTTTTAGTAGGAGTGGGCTTACTCCGCAGGATGAGAGTAGGGAAGTCAGCGAACTTCATGTGAGTGTGGCGCTTTGTGCTAAAAAAATTGTCCATGTGGTTGTTTGTGATGTACGGACCCTGTGTGATCTAAGACTCCGGAGTAAATTGATGTGAGTGTATGAGACACTTGGTTTATGTTGTAATTTGCGCGGTTTAATAGGTCAATCGGGCGTGGTTGACGAGTCGAGTTTGAGTCAAAATGTGTGAGTGAAACCTTCGATGGAGATTTGGCAAGTTCTAAAGTGCACTAGGATGAACCATTGACAAGTCGAGAGTAGAATTTGCGGGTCGAATTCTGCTTGCGAGTGCAGGATCTGAAAAGGAGAGAGTAGCGACCGAGGCTTCAAGTGAAATCTCTGTAAAGTTCTGAAGCGATTGTGTTACCCTTCCTGTAGTAAACCAGCAGATTTGAGTTTTTTTTGTTGGAGTGCTCGCAATATATTACATTAGTTTGTGTGTGGATGCAGAGTGAGGAGGACAAGCCGCAAGACTTTGTCAGCCGCAGTGTGTTTGAGTGTGTCGTCATTGGAGCCACGCTGGGATAGGTCAGTTGCCGAGAAGGGTCGCGCACGGATTGGCCGCTGTCGGTGAGAGGCAATTGGTTGAGAAGGTAGGCGAAGAGTGTTCTGGGAATTAAAGTCACTTCCTGATTAGATTGTAAACAACATAGAAGATGCAAAAATGAAGTTTTTTCAAGGCTTTAAAGAGTGCTTTGAGGGGACATACCTATATTACAGCGAGTGTGGGGAAGCCTACACCGCCAGAGGATACTCCGGTTTATGCCGTAATGGAGGAGAAGGGAGTCGCGCCATGCCTTTGGCTAAAGCAATGGTGCAAAATGACAGAAAAGGAAGGATGTTTGGCATTTCCGGAGCACAGAACGTTCAATGTAAGGATTCTGTAAAATTTGCAGAGGGTGTTAAATGAGCAGAAGCCGCCTCCGAGACCAGCTCAGTTTGAGGCGTTAGCAATTTGGGAACTGATGGCAATTCAGACACAGCGGCAGAAATTCGAGAGGAGAATGAGGAAAGCAGAAAAGACTCTAGCGGAGACTAGATAAGATAGCGAGACTAGGATGTGGAGAAGGGAAATAATAGATGGAGTTCGGATGTTTCCGGCAATAACTCAAGAAGCCGAAACACAGGGAAGAAAAGCAACTTGTAAAACAGACAAGGCGTCTAGTAAGGAAAAGGAGACACAGAAGTCTTGGGTAGATGCAGATGATTCAGACGATGATGAGTTTATAAATCAGTTGTTACATGACCGACCGCCACAATATGCCATGAATGATAATAGACCAAGTACTAGTGCCGGTCCTGAAACTCCGACACAGAATCAGGGGACCACGAATGTAGCACAGGCAAATAACGTTATCACATCAGCTCCGACTCAGAATAGTGCTAGTGTATCCACTGCACCCGAGACTCAGATACAGTTGCAGCCACCACCGATTCAGAGGATCTACCCTGATGTCCCAATACTAGAGACAACTACGAATTTAATGGTGCCTCCTGATCCGGTATACACAAGATCAAAGCTAGTGCAGATTGAGCCAACTCCACATTTGTTGCCCCAGCCGCAGCAACAGATGGTTCCGAATTACACTTCGGTCACAGGACCGCAGGCAGTAACAGCACCTGTGATAAATTAAGCTATGGGAGTTAATGCTCCGCTAGGATTTGGGAAATGGACAAACACCAGCTGCTATATCATTTCCGATTACCGTTGGTCCCCTGGTACCGCTATATGCGCAGGCAAAGCCTAGTGTATGCGATCAAGGTGTAATGATTCAAGAGATGATAAGAGGAGGGTCCACAGGAGGCTCCCAAGGGATGACACCGGGAGAGCAGACAGCAGAAAGGTCTAGATCCTTGTTGGATTTCAGTCTGATTGGGGTCCCTTTAGAGACAATGAGACAAGCAGGCTTGGGTCTACTAACCCCACAGATAATGAGTGCGAACACATCACAGATACCAATGATACAGGCTGGAAATATCTCGTTGCAAGGCTTGACAGCGCAACAATTGAACGAGTGGTTAGACCAACTTAACACTCCACAGACTACTTCTGCGACAGCACAGCGATCAGAGAGAGAGGAATACCTGAATTTTGTGAGACTGGGTGTGGAAGCAGATGAGCTTGTGGATGCAATTATGGGGGTGAACAGATTAGAATCATACACTGAAGCAGAATTGAGGTTTCTGTGCCCGAAAATAACCAAAGAAGTAAGTACGGTGCACCAGAGGTTAGCGAACCTAGCAGACAAATACGGCATAGACTTAGACAATACCAAGCATCTGAAGGGGAGTTATAGGTTAGAATTAAAACCTAAAGATTTTGATCACATGCGATCTACTGGGATGAAGGCACACCTTAAGGAGATACTACAGAGTGCTCAAATTTGGGGAGCATTAGAGAAGTGGGAAGGCAGATGGGCAAAGAAGAGAAATAAGAGGAAAAGTGACTGCCTGGAACCGCAGCAGGCGAAAGCTGCACCAGATACGGGAACAATAAAAATGTTACCGATGAGAGAAACAGCTGGAAGGGTTCTAGTTCATGTACCCTGGTCTAGGGGAGACATTTTGTCATTCACAAATGATTATCCAAGGTTGAGGGAGAAGTCGATAGAGTGGTACCAGCAGACAGACAGGTTTGTGAAGCTTGCAAAGTGTCTCTGAGAAGACTTGAACACGCTGTTTGAGATTATAGTTCCAGCTGATTTGTGGCTTGAGTGTAAGCTAGGTGTGGCTTGGCCGACAGAGGAACCGGCAAGGGACAAGGTGACTGGAGCACCGTCTCCTGAAGTAATGAGGTACTACTATAAGGTGATAGAGTTTTTAAAACAGAAAGTGTCGCCGAAAGTCACTGATTCGCAGAAAATTGATCGAACAGCACAAGAAGGCAAAGAGTCGATACATGCTTACTATGAGAGGTTGTTAAAGGCGTTCAAACACTATAGTGGCACGGAGGTCATAGAACCGAAAGATATGAATCACCTTGTGTTTAGGTTCGTTGAAGGACTGAGGCCGGAGATTAGCCAGATGATTAAGAACCATTTGATCTGTTGGCAAGCGAAACCGATTGATGAAGTGTTGCAGTATGCAAAATACTGTAGCGATGAGATTGAATTGAAGCAGAGAAAGCTGAAAGAGAAGGTGATGGTGATGCAAATTAAAGCAGCTCAAGCAGGGATGCAGGGAAATGGAGTACAGCAGATGGTACAGCAGCAACCGCAAGGGAACGGGATGTTTCAGGCGCAACCGAGAGGCCAAGGTCAAGGAGGTTTTGTGAATAGAGGACCAAATTTGAATACTGTTGTGGTTCAAAATGGCGTGCAAGGGATGAAAAAGATGTTACCATGTCACGCTTGCGGGGGTGTGGGACACTGGAAGCGGGAATGCCCAATGTTGGTGCAAGATGGTGTTATTCAACAAAGCAATGATGTTGGTACATTTCAAAATGTGAGGAGTCCAAGAATGAGGGGTTCAAATCCGAACTTCCAGAATAATATGGTTCAGATGCAGGGTCTCCAGCCCATGCAGCAAATGCAAATGCCATGTGTTCAACCAGCACAGATGCAGCAAATACAACTGCAGGTTCCCATGGTACCTAGACAGCAAATGCAGTTGCCTTTACCTCCGATGGGACAGCAACAGGTGATGCTTCCTCAACAGGTCAAACAATGAGTCAAAATAATACAGTACAACAGTTCCCATTGCGTGGTGAGAATGGAATAAACAATGATTGGTCGGATGATTGTTCAGATAGTGAGGAGTGCATGCTTGCAGCGTCCCTAGAAGTAGATCAGAGGGGACCCTATCTACAGGGAAAGGTGATGGGCCACAAAGTTTAATTCTTGGTTGATAAAGGAGCTACAAGCTCTACAGTCAGTAGCGCAAAGGTTCCGAAATTGCCACTTTCGGGTGTACCAAAAAGGTGGTAGGAGTAAGAAATCAGCTCCTGACAAATTCGGTTACGGATCCGGTCCAACTTGAGATTTGTACGTTTCAAGGATTACGCAGGTTTGCAGTCTGTGATTCAAGTCCGGTGTCCCTACTGGGAAGAGACTTGCTGTGTAAGACGAGGTGTTCGATCACTTGTTCCAATTAAGGAATTGAAGTACAGACAAACAGTGATGATGAAGGAGATGATGGTCAGATCTCAGAACCTGAGACGGAGACCACAGACGAGGAGTACCCTTCGATAAGCTTCTTCCCGATGTTCACAGTGACCGACTTACCAACCGAATTACAGGGAACAGTGACAGAGAAAGTATGGGGCTTGACAGGAAAGGAAGTGGGACTGATAAAAGGAGTAGAACCAGTCAAAGTAGATGTGAAGCCGAATGCCGTGTTTCCACAGGTAACGCAGCATCACATGGCACAAGATATTCTTATACAGGTGACGCAGATAATCGCAGACTTTATAAAGCAAGGGGTTCTGAAAGAAGTGATGAGCAGCCCATGTAATTCAGCAATAATGGGTCTGAAAATGCCTTTTGGGAAAGTTTGAATTGTCCAAGATCTGAGAAAAATTAATGAGATAGTGATAAAATGTTGCCCCATAGTGCCAAATCCAGCCATGATCATGTTTCAGGTTCCATGTGATGCAGAGTGGATCACAGTCGTGGACTTGTCTCAAGCGTTCTTTTCTGTGCCTCTTCATGAGGATAGCCAATTTAGTTTCAAATTCCTGGACAAGGTTTACAGTTGGTGCCGAATTCCTCAAGGGTTTTCAGAATCGCCTTCCATCTTCAATCAGATATTGAAGAAGGATTTGGAATCATTGGAATTGCCTTTTAATTTGACTCTAGTACAGTACATTGATGACTTATTAATTGCATCCAAAACAAAAGATGACTGCAGGTACAACACTATTGCCTTACTGAATCATTTGGGAAAGAACGGACATAAAGTGTCCACAAAGAAGCCACAGTACTGTCAGAAAGAAGTGAAGTACTTATGTCACCTGATTGAGAAAGGATCAAGGAAAATATCCAAAGAAAGAGTGACAGCCATATTGCAGATGAATCCCCCGACAACCAAGAGGGACGTTACAATGTTTTTGGGAATGGTGGGCTACTGTCGCTAGTGGATTCCCAACTTCTCGATTATCTCTAAGCCTTTGGTGAGGTTGACTGTCAAGGAAATTAAGGATGGCCCGAGTACCATAACTATGTCTGAGAAAGAGATGAGGGCATTCATTGAACTGAGAGAGTATATGTGCAGGGCACCAGCTTTAGGTATGCCTGACTACACAAAGCCTTTTGTCCTGTTTTGTCATGAACGTGATGCTTGTACTTTGTCTGTCCTGACACAGGTCCATGGAGGTGCAAACCGCCCAGTAGCATATTTTTCAGCTACTTTGGACCCAGTCGCAGCAGCATAACTGGGTTGTCTGCGTGCAGTTGCAGCAGTTGGTCAAAGCCTCACTCAATGCGAAGGTATAGTGATGGGACATCCCTTAACAGTAATGGTCCCACATTCAGTCGAGGTACTACTCACCCGAACAAAGACTCAACATATGACAAATGCTTGCCTGACCAAGTATGAGACAATTATACTGGGGTCACCTAATGTGTCTTTGAAACGATGTACTGTGTTAAACCCGGCAACTTTGCTTCCTAATGAGAATACAGATATTGATGATGCTGAGGAAGTGGAACATGATTATCTTGAGGTAACAGAACTGTGCACTAAACCGAGACCTGATATTAGAGATACTCAATTGGAGGAAAATGATTACATTATCTTTGTTGATGGTTCATGACTCAGAGACTCAGTAGCAGTACTAAGAGCTAGATACTCTGTGTGTACGATCACTGGCATCCTGGAAGCCTCTTGGCTCGAAAGAGTGTATTCTGCTCAGGTGGCTGAATTGGTTGCTCTTACTAGGGCATGCCATGCCGCTGAAAATTTGAAAGTTACTATCTATACTGACAGCAGATACGGATTTGGAATTGTCCATGATTTTGGCCAGTTATGGTCACAGAGGGGTTTCATGACCTCTTCTGGTTCTCCAGTGAAAAATGGTGAAAGAACTAAGGGGTTGTTGCACACGATTCAGTTAACTCTTGAAATTGCCGTGGTGAAATGCAATGCTCATGTTAAATCCCAAGACTTTGTGTCAATGGGAAACGGATATGCAGATCAAGTCGCAAGGTTTTGTGCATTGAACTGTATATTGGTTCAGGATCAGTGGGAATTGTTACTGGAAACTGAAAATGAGACATGCACAGGTTATGCACTGAGGGTGGTTGACACAATGGAAGAGTTAAAATTGTTGCAGGGACGTGCCAGCAGAGAAGAGAAACGCTCTTGGCTCAAAATGCAATTTGTACAAAGACCTGATGATTTGTGGGTTTCAGATGAGGGGAAAATGGTTTTGCCAAACAGTCTCTTGTCACAGTTTGCGAGGTTTTACCATGGTCAAGCACATATTGGGAGAGATGCCATGATTAGGCTGTTCAAAATCGATTGGTTCAATCCAAAATTCAGACAAGCTGCAGAAGTTATCTGTCACAGGTGCATCATCTGTCAGCAGATGAATGCGGGGAAAGGGACAGTGGTGAATTTGAGCCACATTGGGAGAGCAGGAGGTCCATTTAGCAGGATGCAGATGGATTTTATTGAGATGCCCGTGTGTGGAGGTCTGAGGTACGTGTTGGTGATTGTGTGCATTTTCAGTCACTGGATCGAAGCTTACCCTACACGTAGGAATGACAGACTCACAGTAGCGAATTTACTGCTTAGGGAGTTGATACCACGTTTCTGGTTTCCGATCTCTTTAGAATTAGATAGGGGACGTCACTTCAACAATGAGGTGGTTAAGCTCTTGTGTGTCGCACTGAACATTGAACAGAAGTTGCATTGAAGCCTCAGGACTAGTAGAGCAGATGAAATGTACCTTGAAGTCGAGAATGGCAAAAATGTGCGCAGCTACAAATTTGAAGTGGCCAGATGCATTGCCCTTAGTGCTAATGTCAATGAGAAATACACCCAACAAGAAAACAGGACTGTCTCCTTATGAAATTCTCATGGGCCGAGCTATGAGATTGCCCGCAGTGCCTGCAAATGCTCTTGTGTATATCACAGATGATATGCTGTTGGACTACTGCAAGGGTCTGGCTGACGTGGTCCGCTCTTTCTCTCACCAGGTGGAAGCAACCACATTGCCACCGATAAATGATCCAGGCCACACTCTGAAAGCCGGTGAATGGGTTGTTGTCAAGAAACACGTGAAGAAGTCTTGTTTGGAGCCACGTTGGAAGAGGCCGTATCAAATGATACTGCTGTGAAATGTGCAGGACTTCTAAACTAGATCCATGCCAGTCACACAAAGAAGGTGACGTGTCCAACTGATGAGGAACTTGAGTGGTCGAAAATAACCGCTGCAGAAAAGGAAATCTCAGGGCCGGAGAGTAATCAAAGAGGAACTGAGACTGAAGGAGAGCCCGTTGAGGACGGTCTGGTCACTTAACCTGCAAACAAGATCCATAAGGGTGACGGTGAGCTTATCTCAACCGAGGCACCAGGAGGACTGACCCAAAGAGAGGTTCTCCCAGAAGGAGACGGATATGGGTTTGAAGTTGAGCCCCTGACAGACCCGGAAGGCGAAGGAGGTGAAACGGAGGGAGGTCAAAGTGTTCCTCCTGAGCCGCTTGCAGATCCATCAAGAGAAAACACCATAGCACAAGAGGAGGGCGTTGACCAGCGTCCTGAAAAGCAGAGTGGTAGAAAACTACTTAAAGGAGACAAATGGCCAGAGCCAAAAGCTGCGAAGGAGAAAGGGGTCATAAATGAAACGATAGAGGAAGAAGTTGATACAACAAGGAGAGAAGATCTCAGTGAAGGAGAGTTGCAGGGTGATCGCAAACTGAAAAGAAAGAGAATTGCAAACAGGAGGTACGCAGGTCCTGAATGGGCTTATGCAACATCAGCTGAGTGGCAACAAGAATTCTTGGCGTTCTGCTTTGATCGAGAAATTCCAGGTCAATATTATGGTACCTGAAGTTGGCAACAAATAACGAGAGACTGTGTTAAGCTGAAATTGAATAAAGGGAAACCTGAGAAAAGAGACTGATAAATTACCGGATGTTACACTGTTAACCTGAATTGACTCTGAAAACCGATTTTGACAAGCTGCTAACCTGATGTGACAAGGATCCTGGGAGTGAGTGAAACGCTGTAAATACTTGCTAAAGAAAGACTTTGTTTGAGAGAAAAAAAAAAGGAGATTTAGACCTTCCTCAGTTGATTGTTTGCCTTTATATTGTTCTGCTTTCTGATTCTTTACAGATGATGCCTAGATCAGGAGATGACATTGAGGGAAATATGCGTTGTAAATATTTGAGTATTGCTTTGGGTGTTGTGTGTGCGATAGTAATCATAGCTGTGATTGTGGGAATGCCATTGGTGGATAAGAGTGAGACTAACAATGCTACAATTCCTGAGACTGCTACGCTAACACCATGGGAGGGGTTTGAGCGGGATACGAAGTATTTGCATGAGGGAACTAACACAAAAGGGGAACTATCTATTAATGTTTTCTATCGCTTGTTGAATGAGTATGTTGAAACAATGGATGCGAAGAATTGTTATGTGTGCACGAAAATTCCTTTGTCAGTACAGGAAGGAGTTACCTATCATAGTTTGCCGTTAACCTACGGGATAAGTTGTAGTTTGTTATTAACAAGGCCTTCTGATCAAGAATATATTCAGTACTTCCATTCCAATCTAGATGTAGTGTTTTCTTTTGTGCCTATAAATGAATATTTGAGTAAGGTAGCTAGAGATCATAGTATAAAAATAGTTAGGTTTTTTTTTGAGCCTACACTGACATTTGGTACAGCTTATGTGGATCGCAATAATCTAACCTGCTTACTAACTCCTGTAGAGAAGAGCGTTTTAGATCACACTGATGATAGAAGAAAAGCGTTAAAAGAAAAGCTAGAAAAGGGATTAGAGAAAATGATTTTTACAAATGATTATGCTTATAGTGCAATAAAGACACAGGGCAAATTAGCTATAGATGCATTACACGTAGGAAAGCTTTGTGTATATAGGCCAAAATCTAACCATGACACTTTATTTGTGGGAACGAGTGAGGGCAGACATATGTTTTTGTTTCAAAGTAAGTGGACGTTCATGTTAAATGGACAGGATCCAGCGATCCCAGGGATCTATTACATATGTGGACTTAATGCTTATTACCGTCTTCCAAAGGGATGGTATGGGTCATGTTATTTGGGAATAGTTTTTCCAAAGATTTACCAATTTGATGACTTAAGGAAGTTTCCTAAAGTGTGTGAATTACATCATACTAGACAGAAAAGAGAGACAGCTGCTGCTGTCGTGGGTGATATATTTGGAGCAATAATTCCTTCAGTGGGAGTTATCTTAAACTCCATAAAGATTTGAAAGTTGTCTACTATTGTGGATATCATGCTGACAAACTTCACAGGGGCTATACTCCTGATGGATACTGAACTTGCTGCGGAGAGGGCTATGACTCTTCAAAATAGGCTTGCTTTAGACATTCTTTTAGCAAAGACTGGCGGAGTCTGTAAGATGCTTAATGAGAGGCATTGTTGTGCCTATATACCCGACAATAGTAATACGATTAGAAGTATGTTTACTAACCTAACAAGAGATAGTGTAGATTTAAAGGAGCTGAAAGAACCTGGAGTTTGGGAAAAGGTTGGAAAGGGACTTGCTAAAGTGGGAGGTTGGTTTAGTAATATTTGGCATGGGATATTTGCAAAAATAATACAGGGAATATTGATTGTTTTAGCTTGTTTATTCAGACTATGGTTAAGTGTCATCAGAGGAGGGATTGATGACTATTAAACTATTGGATGGAGGTGGTGGTACACCAAAACTTGCCCAATTGGAAATTAGGGGACTGTACAACAAGTTTGATATATAATTCTTGGACACGAGGAGAAATCAGCCAATAGGAGCCATTATATCCCATTACCTAGCCACTTTGTCACTCTGCCTAAAGACTTTGCTGTCTGACTCTTCAAACCATCCTTACCCTTGTCTTGCCCGTTCTATACTCTCCTCCTTATGAGGGAAGTGTCCCTTATTGCCCGTCTTGCTGAACTTTGCTGCTTATCCTGTCTGATGGTGAATCAACTGATGTCCTGAGGACGAAGACTGACTCTGTATGCTGACTCATTAAGGAGGGTAACTATATGATGATGAAATTGTAATTGTCTGTTTGTCTTTCCTTTCTAGGTACCAACTGCTTCTTTTGATAGAGACCATAGCTAGATGTTTTCTAAATTTGTGTTGCTAAATTGTTTTGCATGAAGCCCAACATGCTAATGCTAATTCGAGGTTAGTTAAGTAATTCCCTGAACTGATGCAAATAGACAAATGCCTGAATCTATGCTTTGTTGAATTGCGCTAATGATACTCTGCTATGATTAATCCATGTTGACATTGTGCTATGTACTGATGTTCCTGATTCTTGCTTTGATGAAATCTTATTCGAGTTGCCATATTATAACCATGTTAATGTGTTTTATGGTTTTGAGACTAATGAACTTGCTAGTAGATTGTAACCAATAGGGAATAAATTTCAAAATCCTTATAAATTCTGTGTGGTTATTCATGGCTGAAAGGTCATGGTGTATCCCGAGTCTTATTGATGTCATTATTTAGATTGAATTGATTTGTTATGGTGAATATCGATGACGTTATTGATCTATTGATTGATATGTTGATTAATTGCCTCATTCTAAAGTGTCTTCAATCAGAGTCAAAAGATTCATTGGCCTAAAATGAGTCCCAGTCTAAGTAAATTATCTAGTAAGGGACGCGTTATCAGTTCTGGTAGCAGAGGACGGTTTTGGCCCTTTGGAGCCCTAGGACAAGGGACCAATGTTTTAGGATTGTTTTTGAAATAATGCAAATTGTAGGTATGATGTGCCCCTGAGTCCCAAATGACTTTCCGGGAATCTCAGAGGTTGCCTAAGTGAGTTGGGTATGTTCTCGCCGTTCTAGTGATAGTATGTGTGGTGTAGAATTTGCGCTTGCCCAGCTTATGCATATTGCAGGTGAATTGTGAGGTTTGTGAGAATTTAGGCCAGGTAATGTTTTAGTAGGAGTGGGCGTCTTATTGATGTCATTATTTAGATTGAATTGATTTGTTATGGTGAATATCGATGACGTTATTGATCTATTGATTGATATGTTGATTAATTGTCTTGTCCTAAGGTGTCTTCAATCAGGGTCAAAAGATTAATTGCCTAAAATGAGTCCCAGTCTAAGTAAATTATGTAGTAAGGGACACGTTATCAGTTCCTACCTCTCAGTCCTGGTACAAGTGGCCACAGGCCCAACCCTTCAGACAGGCCCCAGATATTAGGTTCAGTCCTTTTCTGATGTTCTGTAATTCCCAAAAATGTTCTGAAGAGGGTTCCTTGGTTTTATACATTTATGGTTTGCACTAGTCAGTGGGTTGGGGTGATTCCTGGTTCCTCCATAACCAAAGTTCCCAAGGATAAACCTACCCACTTTTCAGAATTTCTGTTTGCCGCTACTACAAACAAATGCATAGTGCACCTTGTAGCTTGTGTGGCGAGCAAAGGCTTTCCCACTTCCCAGATCTCTCATTACACTAAACTATGATTGGGCCAGCTTCATATCTGTCTTTTAATGAAGGTCCTGGAATCTCCCCAGCTGCCCTTCTTGAGCAGCTAAGGCTCACATGCTCCGCAACCATTCCATCCTGCCACCAGGCCTAAGGTCAAGATCTTGCTGGGCAGCAACTAGCAGACTAATGCAAATTAGCCTCCAGGAACTTCCATCAGTGAAATAGAAGTGCTCTAAAACTTACTTTTTCTAAATATTCATTAAAAATCGAACTTCATTAATTAATTAGATTTTTTGAATAAATATGTTAAATAGACTTTAAATGACAATGTCAAAAGTTACAGATTAACTTTAGAATCTGTCCTTTGACATTTTCTAGAATCCATCTATAGCCTTGTCAGTGAAAATAGCTTTTGAGGGCTAGTCACAGGAGTAGCATATCAACTTTGATTGTGCACTTGTTCCACTTTTAAATATCAGGTACTACCTTGTAGGCAATATGATGTACATAAGGGGGATTTATTACTGTTTAAAAAGAGGATTTCCTGCTTGTCAGAAGGGGTTATTATGACAGGTTTTAGGCTGATGCAGACAGGCTACAGATGGTATGCCTGAAGTCATGTGGTATAGGCCCACTCTGTAGGTGGTAAAATAGGTGATGCAGACCGCAGATGGCATTCAACATCCAAGCTCTGGGTTTATTTTCTACACCATATACTAGGCAAGGTAAATGTGTTAATCAAGTGTGAGCCACTTTAACCATGTTTAAAGAGAAAGCACAAACAATGCTTAGCAGAGATACAGAGCACAAAGTTCTAATATCAGCAAGAACAGGTTGTAGAAAAAGGTGAAAATGTGGGGTGACCATGCAGAAAACTCAGATTTGCTTGTAACACACTGATCTGAATTTGAATCAGCCATTTATATCCATAGGCCACACAGTACCCCCAGAAGTATTTCCATCATGGATTGGGAACGTAAAGCACCCAAACTAACCAATTCAATGCCCAACTCCAGCACAACCATGCCGTACGAAGGTGCAAAGCAACAAGAAAGCCCTGACTGCGATAGGAGGATGTGGTCTGGGGGAAAAATACCAGTAGTGTGCCTAACGTCCAAAAAAAGCTCCGACCACGAGAAAAGAATGAGGTAAATGGCATAACACCTTACCTCCCTCACAAAGTCCTGGTTTATCAAGAATAATACAAATAATTAATCTTGGTGCATGCACGGAACCGTCTGGTTCCCAAGGCCTTTCAGAAGGAGGATATCCTTCCCAATCCTACAAATACTGAAGTTGGTTTCTAAAAAAAAATGGAATCACAAATCTCTTCAACTATATACTCCTCATGTCCATCAACAAAAATACCTTTAAGAGGAACATATACTTTATGTAGCTGATAATGGAAGGTGGGCTTCAATAAAGAGACATGAAAACAAGGATTAACTCACCAAGAATGTGGTATGTTTAAAAGAACAGTGGAGGCGTAGCCAAGCAGAATGGCCAACAAGATGCAGTAAGTCAGAGCTCCTGGCACCTGATCAGCATCCGACAGCATTCTGGACACATTGTGTTGATAGTGACTGATTCTGCCTCACTTGCTGTGCAGTTTTTAGAGTAAGGTTCATGTTTGCCCTGACAGAGCGGAGCGCACTCCTGGTGGTGGATGGCGCAGGACCCACACCGGCACCTAAGATGGTGGTTGAGGCCCACTGAAGAGGGCACCAGATTGCAATGCAGCTTACATTGCTCTGTGCGGTCCCTTTGTCCTGAATGGTTAGAAGACAGAGCGTGGTTATGCCTGACCCCTGGGAGGTTGCGCATAGATCATGCAAAGGATTCTGCACTGGTGGCAGAGAAGAAGTGGAGGTCTCGATTCGACCTGTACAGGTGATGCCTGCGACCAATGTGGCAGTTTGTTGGCTTTTGCTCCAGATGAAGTTTTGGGATCTGAGGAGACCTGCTCCCAGAGAGGAGGGGAGCAGGCTGCTTGTGTCGGCATGGGTGGCTGGAGCCCGAAGCCTGAAAGAAATCCTGTAGTGGTGGGGAGGAGGATGTGGAAGCTACTAGAGGTGACAGGGCTCAGTCTAAGTCTCCGGTGGCCTTAGTACCAGTGACACTGAAGGATATGTCCTCCTGCAGTCCGTGAGAAAACGAGTGCAGAAAAAAATGACACATTAGTGAGCATGCAATAGCTGAGGGGCAATCCCCAATGGGGGGAGTCAGCAATGGAGCCATGGGGCAGAAAAACTTCTGCAGCTCTTGCAGCAGACCAGAATGGACCAATTCATGGGGAGGACTCCTCACAGGGAAGGGAGGAGGATGGTGGACCACGGAGGTGCTGGATCAGAGTTGACAGACCTCATGGGTTCTCTACTCTGGCTTCTATATATGCACTTGAACACAAAATGGATACCCTTGCAATTTGTCACACATCTGCAAGCAGATCTATGAAAAGTAAGTGAGAGAAGTTTGCTCATTGAAAAGAAGGTGAACATATTAGAGTCTGAGGTGATGAACATATGAAAGTAACTAACTGGAGCTGACCCAATCACTAGAAAATAAACTTGAAGATAAGGAAGAACGATCTTGCTGCAGTAAACTCGTATTCATATGTTTCCAAGAGTGGCTAGAGGCTAGTAATCTGGAACAATTCATTGAGAAATGGATCAGGGACACCTTAAATCCACTAACCTCTCTGCAGCATTTGTGGTGGAAAGAGCTCATAGGGCCCTGGAGACTATGGCCCTCATTACGACCGCCAGGGCCGTGGTGGCAGGAG
The DNA here is from genome assembly GCF_031143425.1 of Pleurodeles waltl. NCBI lineage: Eukaryota > Metazoa > Chordata > Amphibia > Caudata > Salamandridae > Pleurodeles > Pleurodeles waltl. The sequence continues at coordinate 68,434,919 of NC_090445.1, forward strand.
CGGTGTCACGGCTGATGGGCTGGTGGTGAATACTGCCAAATTAGGAGTTTGTTGGTTTGGCTGAAGCCAAACCACCAAGCCTCCACCCGTCCCGCCACATTACTGGGTTCCGTGTGAGCACCTCTCGCACGGGGGATGGGTTGATACAGCTAGTGGTATCACGAGGTGGGAGACCGCCAGCATTTTTTCTGCTGGTTGCACTGCCAGAAAAAGCTGCCGGTCTTCCACCGTGGGGACAGGAAAAAGCATTCCTGTTGCCAGGATACTCTTGCACACATGTCAACATAACAGCACACATGCACTCACATACTCTCACACACAAACACACCCCCACTGACCCACGCACTTGCATCATACACCCCCATTCACACTAACATACATACACAAACACCACACTCATGCACGCATGCACTACCCCTACCCCCAGCGCATACAAACATTCACACACCCCTCCCAAGCACATACATACATTCACTCCCCCTCCCCAGCGCACACAGACATTCACATACCTCTCCCAATCCCATCCCAGTACATACATACATACATTAACACCCCCCTCCCCAGCGCATACATACATTCACACACACCTCCCCCTGCACCGCATACACCCACTCACCTGCTCTCTCCGTTCACTCACACAAACACCACCCTCCCAGTCCACTCACACAAACACTCACCTCCTCCCCGTCCACTTACATACACTTGCACACACGCACTCACCCCTTCCATCCGCTCATTCACACTCACACACTCAGTCGCTCACACCCGCACTCATCCCTCCCCATTCACAAACACTCACCCCATCCACAAACACTCACTCACACACACAGACATGCACCCACAAACACCCTCCTCCCCTCACATTGATGGCATTCACACACGCAGACACGCACACACGGTACCGCCTCTGCACCGCCGACCGACGGCACAACTGGTCTCAGAATTCCACCCGATTTCGGGTGGAAGTCACAGATCAGTCGTATTAGGGCGGTCTTAAGACCACCAGCACTGGTGGTATTTTGGGACTGGCGGCTTCGGTGGTCTTTGGAAATGGCTGCCAAAATCATGATGATGGCCTATGTCATCTCCTAGGATGCAGAAATGACCAAAGATTGTGAGAATTATACATTTTAAAGACAAGGGTGCAGTGCTCCAACATGACAAACACCATGGATGCCCAACGATTGAAATAGAAAAATTCATAGTTAACCACATTACACCCAAAAGGTAAAAAAATAGAGGATGTCTATTGTCATGTTTAAGCAAAAGCTATGAATGTCAAATATATGCGTCTCTTTCTGGCAAAGCTCTGAGTTATTCAAAAAAGAAAATCATAGTTTGTCATGGAACCCCAGAAGGTCTAGGGCTTACAGGTGGGACCGGTTGTTTCATCGGTCCCGTGCATCACACAAGGCGTCTGCACCCCAGAGCACATCAGACAAAGTCAACTGTGGAAAGCAATCTAGAGCATGGAGGGTACAATGAAACAGTAGCAGAGTTATGATTCAGGACGATGGCACATTAGAACAAAAAAATCAAAGAACACTAGGTCCAATGCACGACAAACAGTGGAGCAAAAACAAAGGACCACAGAATAGACTGTGCCTAGGAGTTAAACAAAATGAAGGCACCAGATGCAGTAGGTATAGAGACAGCTAAAGTTTGAGAGATATGTATCAGAATGATGTCTCATTTGTATAATTATGTATTCATAAGCATTGATGGGGCTGGTGAGAGAGGCAAAATGATGCACACTAAGATGGCTGCAGTACTTTTATGAAAATAGAGTTGAGACAGAATGGGTCAAAAGATACTGGCCCTCATCACAACACTGACGGCCACGGTACCGCCACTCCGGTGGTGGCGGTTGTACCGTCACCAGGCTGGCGGGGCAGACCGCCAAATAACGACCCTGGCGGGGATACCACGGCAACACAGCCAGTATCCAATCAGTACCGCCAGTGCGGTATGGCCGTTGGCGACGGCGATAGCCATCACGAGGCAGGCTGAAAGCACAGTAGCGCCCACCCTATACTGAGTCAGCAGACCGCAACGATTTCCGGGGTGGTACGAATGGCAGAAAAAGCTGGTGGAAATAAACTAAAAGAGGGAGACACTCACCTACAGGGATACAGCCGAGTCAGCGGACGCCATGGAACGTGCACTACAGGTCTGCCCAGCGCTATTCTACGCCATCCTCCTACGGGACCAGCAATGCTGACAAAGACGCAATCGGTAAGTACACCCGCCTAGTACACAATGGAGGGAAGGGGAGAGTCACACACATGCCACACACACACCCGGCACGGACTGCAACACTCACACATGCAATCTAACACCTGTAATGATACACACACAAACAGATTCACAGAGACACAAAACGATACGTAGGCACCCTAATCCTGTAACAGACAGGGCCAGCAAGCAAAACAAAATGTCAAAACAACCTGCATGGAAAAGAAAATATACAACACAACCAATTATGAATGTACAGACATCCATGCAAAGGGAACATACGCACATCATGGACACAAAACACATTCACACCTCCACACACACATCAGAAAACTCAATCTCACAAATACCGCAACCAAGCATAAACAAACATACCATTCCATTTCCATAATAATACTTACACTGCCCAAGTCAGTCATGCATCCAGCCAATGCAGCCAGATATACTAAGTAAACACTATCCAAATACATTTGTACATCAACCATGTACTGAGAAAGGCACAACAAATGTTTAAAATTAACACCAACTGGGTCAGTTGGGAAGTTGTCATTGGAAAGGACACTGCCCAAACTATTTACAAAAGGGGGCCATAGGCCAGTCCAAATTGTCCACAGGCACACAGGGCCAGGCAATTGCCCCAACTTGACTCCTGACAGTCTTATAGCCTCCACAGGCTAGGAACATCAATGGGGCAGGCAGGTACCTCAGGGGTCAGTAGGTGGGGTGGTGGCGGAGGTTTAGGTTTGAGAGGTGGGGTCCTTTGGCTTTGGTTTGAGAGGGGGTGGGCAGACACATTTTTTGGGGCCTGAGAAGGAGGCTGTTTGGACTCAGCCACAGGTCCAGGGGGAGGCTTTTTGGTGGGGGGATTGGCATGGGAAACAGAAGGGGGACATGGGAGGGCTTGGCAACAGAGGGACTGGGTGTGGGGAGGGAACCATGATGGCAAGGGGCAACACGGGGTGGGACTGGATCAGGAAACAGGTCAAGGCAGGCAAGGAAAAGCTTTTTAGGACAACAGGGGATATGCTGGTATACAGGTAGAGGGAGTGCTCATAGGACATGTAGATGTGCTGGATATGGATGCAGGTGTATGCATAGTGTGCATGTGTGAGGTGGAGGAATGTTGAGTGTCTGAGTGGGACCGTTTATGTGTTTTGGGAGGGGGAACAAAGGGTGGGAGACGACAAACAGGTCCTGTGAATGTATATTGGGGTGGTGTCTTCAAGGAAGGTGGGTGTGCCAGATGTGGTTGTGATGGTGGTTGTGGTGAGTGCAGATGTGGTGTATGGGGCGCATGCCTGAGTGTCTGCTGTTGTGGTGACTGTGGGAATTACAGAACTGGTGGCAGGATCTGGGAATGAGGATGCAGTGCTGGCAGGTGTGAGTAGTGATGTAACTGCAAGGCAGGAGGTGGTGGGGAGACAGAGGAGGCAGTGGCTGTTGTTGTGTCTGCTTCTAGGTGTATCTTGTGGTGCCTGTGTGTGTCTTTACGTTCCTTGTCTGTTGCTTTGTTGAATGCCTGTCTGAATGTGTGGGTTGGATGGGGGGGTCTGGGATTGGGCACAGGTAGCTGGAGGGAGGACGGAAGTAGTAGGGACACTAGCTGCTGTCAATGAGGAGGCCAGAGCCTGAAACGGTCTCTGTAGGCCAGGCAAGGCACCGTGAATGCCTTCCAGGTAGGCATTGGTCTGTTGCATCTGGGATCCAGGCCTTATAGGTAGGTATTAATGGGCTGAAGTACTACTGCCATTGCTATTGTCAGTCTGTCTGAATTGATATCACTGACTATCCAAATCCCTTATGTGCTATATGTTGTTTGAATAAGTTGGCAGTGACAATGGAATGTACCTTCTTCACAGCTGTCCTCATACATCACCTCATGTTACAGTTTACCCAAATTTGTCTTCACAGTTTTGTCATACTATCAGTGGAGGTTAGCACACTGATAATTGTGATAGACAGCATTTCACTTAAGTGTCATGTCTCCAAGACAGGAATCGTGTGATGTGTTTAGTATTGTTCCCAAAAATTCCTCTTCATGTAGTTGTTCATAGGTATGTTAGTTGACAATTAATATTGAATGTGGCATTGCTTTGATATGGTGATCTATCATAATAGTGTGTTTGTTGCCACTTTTACACACGAGTGCTGTCGTTGGATACTGAGTTCCTGCTACCTGTGGACCCAGAAATGTGCTGTCATTCACACTGTGCATCTGACAATGAGCTATATGGACAATGTCTTCACAGATTCAACTTTTCACACAACACTTGAACACACACAACATCAATCTTTGTTTATTGTCACTTATTGAACACACACCACCAGTTTTTATGTTGATGTATGTTTATTGTGATTATAATAGGATGGGTTGGTGGGGAGTGGGGAAATATTGTACAAAATCATCAGGTTGTGAGTCCAAGCATTCAGTAGCACAGCTCAGTTCCAATCTATCAATCAAGTAATTTATAAAGTGCGCTACTCACTCGTCAGGGTCTCAAGGCGCTGGGGAGGGGGGAAGCTACTGATCGAATAGCCATGTTTTGAGGCGTTTCCTGAAAGTCAGGAGGTCCTGGGTCTGGCGTAGGTGGAGCAGTAGGGAGTTCCAGGTCTTGGCAGCGATGTGAGAGAAGGATCTTCCTCCGGTAGTGGTGCGGTGAATTCGGGGGATGGAGGTGAGGGTGAGGCTGGCAGAGCAGAGATGGCGGGTGGGAGTGTGGAAGGTGAGTCTGTCATTTAGGTAGGCCGGACCAATGTTGTGGAGTGCTTTGTGTGCACGGGTGAGGAGTTTGAAGGTGATCCTCTTCGTTACAGGTAGCTAGTGCAGGTCTCTGAGGCAGGATGAGATGTGGTCGTGGCGAGGGGCGTCGAAAATGAGGCGGCGGATGCGTCTTGGATTTGCTGCATTTTCTTTTGGAGTTTGGCCGTGGTTCCCGCGTAGAGTGCATTTCCATAGTCTAATCGACTGCTGATAAGAGCGTGGGTGACTGTTTTCCTGGTTTCTATGAGAATCTATTTGAAGATCTTGCGGAGCATGCAGAGGGTGTTGTAGCAGGAAGAGGAAATTGCATTGACCTGCTGAGTCATGCTGAGTGCTGAGTCCAGGATGAATCCTAGGTTGCGGGCTTGAATGGTGGGTGTGGGTGCGGTTCCTAGGGAGGTGGGCCACCAGGAGTCGTTCCAAACTGAGAGGTCGGTGCCGAAGATGAGAATCTCTGTTTTGTCGGTGTTTAACTTGAGGCGGCTTGATTCCATCCAGTTTGTGATGGCATGAAGTCCATTGTGGAGGTTGTTTTTTAAGGTTGCAGGGTCTTTCGTGAGGGAGAGGATCAGCTGGGTGTTATCTGCATAGGATACTATGTTGATGTGGTGGGTTTGAACGATAGTGGCGAGTGGAGCCATGTAGACGTTGAAGAGCGTTGGGCTGAGGGAGGATCCTTGGGGGACGCCACAGATGGTCTTGGAGGCTTCGGACAGGAACGGTTCCAGGAGTGATAGGTAATGGGTTTATGGCAGTAGTCAGACTCCAAGGTACCTCTGTGTCACACAAGGGAGACAGTTCCGGAGAGGCTCATTTTCTGGCAGTGGGGTTGGTCTTGGCTCCAGTCCATGCAGGATGTCTGGGTCTGCGTCCATGTTTGCGTGGGTGTTCCTCATCTACCGGGGATGGGTCACCTGTGGTCTGTGAGTCCTCAGGCAGGGCCACCATTCCAGTAGCTCCAGCAGGTGTAGAGGGCTGCTCAGGACTGTGGCTTTTGGTAGGGGCCTGGTGGTGGGTGGAGGCCTCACGCAAGACAGATGTTACTTCTGGCATGAAGCCTTTGATGGAGGCCATGGTGGCATTGTGTTCCTTCCACTTCTGTATGGCCTCCTGGTGGTAATGGGTTTACAGCCTTTGGTGTGCCCCCAACATGGTGAGTATCTGGCCCATCTTGTCCTAGGATTGGTAGAATGCTGCTAGGACATGTGCAATGGCCTCCTGGGCAAGTGGCTCCCAGGGTTAGCCCCCCCTTTGCCCCACAGTTGGCCTCCTACTGGCCCTAGCCCCCTGTGCCTGTGTCCCCTGCACAGTGTGCCCACTTCCACTCATACCAGGACATTCATCGTCTTGAATGGTGGGTGCTGACTCAGGCCCCTGTACAGACGGGCACACCATTGATTGATGTGGACTGGGGACACTGGTTTGGGGGCATTGGGCGACTGCTGTTGTGGCTGCTACAGTAGTTGGGGGCTCTATCGTGGCCTGGGTGAAGCTAGTGGAGGGAGACTGCGCAGGCATGCCAGATGGGCCAGGGATATCATCCAGTCCCACACATCCTGTGTCGCTGTCATCACTGGGGGTCTTCCTTTGCTGGAGGACTGGGTGTTCGGGACACCTGGTGACGGGTGACATTATCCGTGATACCTGTGGACGACTGGGATTGTTATTGACATCTGCCTCATCTGTTTGACATAGGCTTCTAGGTGAGTGCTATTTGGCATGCTGCAGTCTGCAGGCTACCTAGGTGAGGGTGGGGTGGGCATTGTTAGGTTGATAGTGTGTGATGCCTTGTAGGATACATAGTACTTCATGCTGAACATGCATTTGGTGCATTAGTGAGCGCGGATGTTTGGACTGGGGTTGGTGGGGTTGGGTGGTCATGCAGGGTATGGGGACACATGCGATACAGGTATACTGACTATAAGATGATTGTAGGTGACTTACCAGTCTCCAGTGCTCTGGGGAATCAACTGAGAGCCTCATGATCCAAGACCTTCTCCGCCCAAGAAGTCAGCTCAAGGGGAGGAGATGAGGGCCCACTGCCAGTCTTCATGATGGCAATTTGGTGCCTGGGCGCCCTGGCTCTGACCTTCCCCTTCAGGTCGTTCCACCTCTTCTGTATGTCATCCCTTGTGTGCGGATGCCTTCCCACTGAGTTCACCTTGTTGATGATCTGCTGCCACATCTCCATCTATATGGCTACGAATGTCTGCTGAATCTGTGCACCGAATAGCTATGTCTCTACTCTGATGATTTCGTACACCATTGTCCGCAACTCCTCTGAAACGGGGATGCCTTTGTGGGAACATGGTGATAGTGAGGTGTGTGTTTGGGTGTACATGTGCAATGTGACGTTTGATACGTGAGGGGTGTGCAGATGGCTGTGTTGTGTGTGTGTAGTGCGTACAGCTGAGTGGCAGTCAAATGTCTTGTAATTGTTTTAAAAAAGGGTTCTGTGGGTGTGTGTTTTTTGGTGGTGTCTGGGGGGGATGGTTTTTGTATGTGTATAGGTGTAGGGTATTCGAATTGACCAATGTGGTATGGTGTTGTTGAGGAGGTTCCTTTTCGACTGCGGCGGTCCACACCGCCATTTGCTTACCGCTGCGCTTCGACCGCTGTGCTGATTTGTATTATGGTAGCGGTCTGTAATTTTGGCATGGCGGTGTGGCTGATGCTACCGCCACTCTCTCCCGCCGTCGTTAAGCCTGGCGGTGTGGAATTTGTGGCTGTATTCTGGCGATTTTGTTTTTGTGAGTCATATTAGGGTGGGTGGATTACTTCCTCGGCGGCAGTATTGTGGCGCCGCCAGCATGGCGGTATTCACAAAATACCGCTAAAGTCGTGATGCGGGCCACTCTCTGAAGACAATGTAGATGGGGAGGCAGACGGCATTTGAATTGGGGAGCTGAGGAATACAATCGAGAGACGCCCCACTTGACCCTCTAAACTACAGTACTGAGGTTGACGTAAATGTGTTACTAAGCAGAGAAATGCCCTCTGATGTCCTGCTAGTCACATGGGGTTACATGAACATGTTGTTTTAATTAGTTAATTTATTTAATTTACCCAGGTGGAGGGAGCTGGGAGTTTAAGGTGATTGACAGGACAATAGACACCCACCCAAGTCGCACACAAAACCTGCAATGACAAAAACGCTTCAGGAAGTCATGTGCAGATGAGCCTTGCATCCACTCACACAGGAATAATCTTCTTTTCCTCACAATACACACAGTAGGCTCAAAATTGTATTAGACACAAAGGGCGTGACCCTTAAGATAAAGGCTGCTTAGTACCTTGACTGCTGATGTTTGAATTTGCCTTGACTAAGGGCCAACTGCATATACTTTTGTGGAGGTTAAACCCAGAGTCCCTCTAGGATACAATTTTCAAATCAGAGGGGAGGGAGTAGGCCAGCACATACTTGGGGAACAATTGGACTAAGACTGAAAGGGAAGCAATAAAAGTTGTTATGAGGAGAGAATGTATGGAGAAATTGTACTGTGCGAGACAGAAGTTTAGCTACACATTGTTAAAGTAGGTAGATCCACAAGAAAGTCAATGGGAATCTGGGACCATGGTTGGCTTGGAACTGAGTCAGATTGCATTAAACACTTTAGTTTGTGCACACACACTACATTTCTGAATATATTGTTCAATTGTCGTTTACATATGTGACCAACAGGGCACCTGTTCTACCAGCTCCTTGTTTTCCTAGTGCCAGGACGTTCTGCCATTAGGATATTGTGACACACAGAGGGACATTTCTGCTCTAGATCTCTTTCGAGGAAGTAGTATTTCCTTGTGTATCAAAAATACATCTTGAGGCTTTCTGTTATGAGGTTTTTCCTGCACCCAGCCTGCCTGATTCACCATAGATTGATGTACCTGTGTTATTTCAATAACTCAGTAGCCTCGTCTTTCTATCCAGACTGGAATGCTATTATTGAAGGATGAGGCGCTACACACTTCTCCATCCCCACGCTGTGACAAAGCATCCACATCTCTTTTTCTTGGTCAGCAGGTGTTTTAAAAAAAGCAACGAGAGAAAATAGTGTCTATCTTGCATGCCGAGTATTTGCATATTCCATTGATTTAAAAAGATTTTTGATGAGTACGGACAATTAACTTATGTAGTGTTCCCTCCAGATATTGCCTCCACTGTGTAAAATCCTCAGCATTAACCAACATCTCTCGTTCATATAGTGTGTACTTTTCAAAGTAGATGGTTAGTTCTCGAGTAATAGGCTACAGGGTGAATTATATTACGTAACTACTCTACTGGTACATTTTCTGAGGTAGACCTTGGCTGCAGATCATAACGCATTGCAGGGTATTAAAAAAAGACATTTATGGTGCTTGATACCAGCGTAGAGCTAAGGAGCGCTCCATGGGTGAAATGAGCCATGAATACAGCATTACACTGCACTGATGGGAAATACCATGTTTGTCAACAAGATCCACTGCAGGTGCTATTTGTGGAATATTTATTACAGTGGTTATCGACCAGGCACCAAGAGACAGGTCACTTGGTTTTCTGAGCTAAACAAATACTGATTGATATTTGTATTACAGCTTTCAATATAGTTAATTGCTAAAAGGAACTAATTGTGTACTGTACTACTTGAAACAAAACAGTGCATTAAGATCATCCTGCTAATCCTTTTCCCTCTCCCATGCTAAGCTATTTTTTGGCTATTTGGGGTAGTTGACGCTTAAGCCCCTATAACTATTTGTCCACATAAGCTATCCTTACCACATTTGTGTCCTTTTTTCCAACATGCTGAGGATTCTAAAGGGACCCAGAGTTTTTGGATACCCCTTTTGGGGACGAGAAATTAGCAGAAACACAGCTAAAACTGTTTTTTGTGTGGGAAAATGGGTAAAAAGTGCCGCAGAAGAAAGCATCTGATCACCCCCCCTGCAAATGACATCAACAAAGGGTTTGCAGTGCTAAAATCATCATCTTCTAAGCTTTCAGGAACAGGCAGACGAGAATCAGACAAACAAATTTTTCAACACAGTTTAGGGATTTTACTGGGGTACACCCCATTTTTCCTATTTTTTGTGCGTTCAACCTCCCTTCAAGTTAGTGACAGAAATGGTGGATCCCGAAAAGCTATACATTTCTGAAAAGTAGATATAATTCTGAATTCAGCAAGGGGTCATTTGTGTAGATCCTTTAAGCTTTTCCTATAGAAAGTATCAGCTGAAATAAAAAGAAATATTGAAATTGAGTTGACAAAAACAGTGATTTCTGTCTACGTTTTCATCTGTAACTTTTTTCAGCTGCTGCATTACGTCTGCTGGACCCTTCTGGTTGCAGAGATATATAGGGCTTGTAGGTTCATCAAGAACCCAAGGTACCCAGATGCAATAAATTAGCTTCTCTTTGCAATGGGTTTTCTTTGTGTACCAGGTATACAGCAATTCATTTGGTAAAATATAAAGAATGAAAAATAGGTATCAAGGAAACCTATCTATTTCCAAAATGGGCACAAGATATGGAGTTTAGAAGTAGTGGATATTTGCACATCTCTGAATTTGGGAGTACCCATACTAGCATGTGAATTACATGGCATTTCACAAAATGACCTATTTCTTACAAACTGTCTTACATTTGGAAGGCACAAATGTAGAAAAAGACAATTGGCAATAACACTTGTTCTGTTATTCTGTGTTCCCCCAAGCCTACCAATAAAAATGGTACCTCACTTGTGTGGGTAGGCCAAGTGCCCGCGACGGGAAATGCCCCAAAACGCAACATGGACACATCACATTTTCCCACTGAAAACTGATTTGTTTTTCGCAAAGTGCCTAGCTGTAGGCATTGGGCTCTAACTGCATGCACCTAGGGAAACCTAGCAAACCTGTACATTTTTGAAAAACAGACACATAGGGGAATCTGGGATGGCGTGACTTGTGTGGCTCTCACCAGGTTCTGTTACCCAGAATCCATTGCAAACCCTGAAATGTGCCTAGCAAAACACATTTTCCCCATATTTCTGTAATGAAAAGTTCTGGAATTCTAGGGGAGCCATATACTTCATTGCACCCAGCCTTCCCCCAGTTCTCCCGATAAAAAAATGGACATCATTTGTGTGGGTAGGCCTAGTGCTCGCTACAGGAAACGCCCTAAAATGCAAAGTGGACACATCACATTTGTCCAGCCAAAACTGACGCTTTTTTTGCAAAGTGCCTAGCTGCAGAATTTGAGCCCTAACTCAGCCGGCACTTAGGAAACCTAGCAATCCTGTAAAAATTTTAAAACTAGACACACAGGGGAATCCAGGATGGGGTGACGGTGTGGCTCTCACTAGGTCCTGTTACCTAGAATCCCTTGCAAACCTCAACATTAGTCTAAAAAGACACATTTTTCCCACATTTCTGTGATGGAAAGTTCTGGAATATAAGGGGAGCCACAAATTTCCGACCATCCAGCGATCCCCAAGGTCTCCCAATTAAAATGCTACCTCACTTGTGTAGGTGGCCCAGTGCCTGCAACAGGGAAGACCCAAAAACATGTAGAAATTGAGGGCGCACCAAAGTGGGCCCAAAAGGGCAGGTTTTTTTCCATACGTTTTTAGGCTGACTCTGCTTTTGGCACCCACACAAGTAGGGCAGAAATTTTATCAGTACAGATGCGGCAATGCTAGGTGGTAAGAATTTTGTGGATTTATGCAGATTCTGGAAGCCTCCATCACCGAAATCCAGGGAAATGTATGATTTCAGACAAAGTTGGAGGTTTGCAGGGCCTTGTGGGTAAAATAATTGTGTTGGGTGCATGTGAAGCACACCACCCTGGACTCCCCCAGATATTTTTCAGATGTGTCTGGGTCTGGTAGGTTTTTCCAGGTAGCGATGTACCCAAGTCTGAAAAGTGCAGCCACTCGCAATTGCAAGAGGGAGGATATTGGGAGTTAGCCGAGCTTTTTTGGCTCATATGTAAAATCAAAAAATCAAAAACCCAAAAGTGTCAAATGTACTCTTGCTTGCCATTGGGATGAGATGCTTTAGTCTGCAGATGGGACAGAAACACTGTTACCCCCTTCAGTTGGGGTGGCGGGGGGGAGAATAACCATAGCCATGGTGGTGGGCAGCCCCCACCCCTCTATTGCTTTTAAATTCTCTGGTGTCTAATAGGCTGTCTGCCCCCAGGGGGATAAAGTGGGGTAATTACCACATTTGCCAACCAACCACATTTATTTGTGGTAGGGGCATGGCCATGCCCCTACCCCTTTAAAAAAAAAAAAAAAAATCTTTCCTGACATCGAGTTTCAGCTCCCCAAAGGCAGTTCGGGGGTAATAATTCCCATCTGTCCCATGTGGCCTTTTTGGGATGGGGGGCATTGCCATGCCCATTCTGGGCAGCCCCACCCCTACACTAACAAAACAACTAGTCCCTGGTGTTTGGTGGTCTTTCTGCCCCTCCGGGGTGGGTGGATCGGGGGTAATAGCCCCAATCTGCCTCCCAGGGATGGTAGAAAGACTGTGCCTATTTGTGTCTGCAAGGGGTGGGGGCACTGATGGCACTGATATGCTCATTTTAGGCATACCTCCACCCCTACGGTTAAAACGAAATAAAAATCCCTGGTGCCTAGTGGGCTTTCTGACCCCCAAACCTCCCCTCTCCCCCGGGGAACAGATCAGGTCTACTGCCCCGAGGGGGGCAGAGAGACATTAGCCCCCATTTATATGGGGTGGGGGCAGCCCCCAATCCTCTTTTTTAAAGTAGTGTTAGTGAATGAACATGCATTGCCTCTTCTAGGAGCCTAATTACAAGTTGGTAACTCCTGTTTATGCACAGGTCGCAATTATCAGTTGAGTGTTATTTCTGGCATCCAATGGTAATCTGATGCATTAAACACCTCACAAGTGCGCAGGGCACAAACAGGTAAAGTGAGCCCCATTATGGTGAATGTGCTACCCCCGGCAGCCACGGCATCATGCTGCCCATGGGGCAGCACATTCATGTGAAGTATTTAAGCTACAAAACCACAACCTTTTTCCTGAAGTGCCCAGCTGACCACTACCAACTGAATCTATCCTGGAGCCTGCTGATGACTTGGGTGGAGGGAGTCCTCTGGTCATGAGACCCTTGGCTGTGTCTAACTGAACTACTCCTATCACCTCTGAAAGCTGGGATTTAGAAACTTTTCGAACTTTGTCAGAACCCCTTCCATAAGGCCTTAGGGCAATCAAGGGCTCCTGGGACCAATTGTTGAGGTTGTGGTCTTTCACTCCTGCTGCCCCAGGCTCAACGTTTTTTGCGTCCATAGAAACTGAGCCAAGTACTAACCCTTCAGCACTCTTAGCGTGGGTCAAGCAGTCCAAGAATCTTTGAGGTGAAGGTAGGATTAGGGCATACACAGGAAGGCACAAAATGCAGACAATAGCAGCAATAAACTAATTGTCCAGTTAATACTTGTTTTTGTGCTAAAAGTAATATTTGATATAAGCACACAAAGCAAAGAAACAACATAATAAATAAAATCCATTGTCTCTTAACTCCTTAACTACTGGGCCTCACCCCCCGAACAACCCCACCCCCAGTGCTGAGCCTTTTTTTGGCTTTTTGGGGTAGTTTGCGCTTAGGCTTTCACAACGTTTTGTCCACATAAGCTATCCACGCCAAATTTGTGTCCTTTTTTTCCAACATCTTAGGGATTCTAAAGGTACCCAGAGTTTGGGGTTCCCCTAGAGGAGACCAAGAAATTAGCCAAAATACAGCTAAAATTTAGTTTTTTTTTTAAAATGGGAAAAAGGGCTGCAGCAGAAAGCAAGTGTTTTTTTCCCTGAAAATGGCATCAACAAAGGGTTTGAGGTGCTAAAATCACCATATTCCCAGCTTTCAGGAACAGGCATACTTGAATCAGAAAACCACATTTTCAACACAATTTTGGCATTTTACTGGGACATACCCAATTTTTAATTTTTTGTTGCTTTTAGCCTCCTTCCAGTTATTGACAGAAATGGATATGAAACCAATGCTGGATCCCATACAGCTAAACAATTCTGCAAAATAGACAGCATTCTGAATTCAGCAAGGGGTCATTTGTGTAAATACTACAAGGTTTTCCTATAGAAAATAATAGCTGAAATAAAAATAATATTGAAATTGAGGTGAAACAAACAGCCATTTTTCTCGACGTGTTACTCTGTAACTTTTTCCTGCAAAGTCATATTTTCAAAGGTCATATACCGTTACATCTGCTGGACTCTTCTGGTTGTGGGAATATATAGGGCTCGTAGGTTCATCAAGAACCCTATGTACCCAGAGCCAATAAAGGAGCTGCACCTTGCAGTGGGTTTTCATTGTATGCCAGGTGTACACCAATTCATTTGGTGAAACATAAAGAGTGAAAAATAGGTATCAAGGAAACCTTTCCAAAATGGGCACAAGATAAGGTGTTGAGAAGCAGTGGTTATTTGCACATCTCTGAATTCCAGGGTGCCCATACTAGCATGTGAATTACAGGGCATTTCTCAAATAGATGTCTTTTTTACACACTGTCTTACATTTGGAAGGAAAAAATGTAGAGAAAGACAAGGGGCAATAAGACTTGTTCTTCTATTCTGTGTTCCTCCAAGTCTCCCAATAAAAATGGTACCTCACTTGTGTGGCCCGCGACAGGAAACACAAGATGGACACATCACATTTTTACATTGAAATCTGATGTGTTTTTTCAAAAGTGCCTAACTGTGGATTTTGGCCTTTATCTCAGCCTGCACCTATGGAAACCTACCAAACCTGTGCATGTTTGAAAACTAGACACCTAGGGGAATCCAGGATGGGGTGACTTGTGGGGCTCTGACCAGGTTCTGTTACCCGGAATCCTTTGCAATCCTCAAAATTTGGCAAAAGAAAATACTTTTCCCTCAGATTTCGGTGATGCAAACTTCTGGAATCTGAGAGGAGCCGCAAACATCTTCCACTGAGAATTACCCCAAGTCTCCCGATAAAAATGGTACCTCACTTGTGTGGGTAAGCTTAGTGCCTGCAACAGGAAATGCCCCAAAACACAACATGAACACATCAAATTTTTCCAATAAAAACGAACGTGTTTTTTGCAAAGTGCCTACCTGTGGTTTTTGGCCTCTAGCTCAGCCGGCACCTAGGGAAACCAAGCAAACCTATATATTTTTGGAAACTAGACACCTATGGGAATTCAGAATGGGGTGACTTGTGGGGCTCTCACCAGGTTCTGTTACCCAGAATCCTTTGCAAACCTCAAGATTTGGCAAAAAAATACTTTTCCCTCAGATTTAGGTGCTGCAAAGTTCTGGAATCTGAGGGGAGCCACAAACCTCCTTCTACCCGGAATTCCCCCAAGTCTTCCAGTAGAAATGGTGGTACCTCACTTGTGTGGGTAGGCCTAGTGTTGCGACAGGAAATGCCCCTAAACACAACATGAACCCATCACATTTTCCCAAAGAAAACTAACCTGTTTTTTGGAAAGTGCCTAGCTGTGGTCTTTGGCCTCTAGCTCAGCCGGCACCTCGGGAAACCTAGCAAACTATATATTTTTGGAAACTAGATACCTAGGGAAAATCAGAATGGAGTGACTTGTGGGGCTCTCACCAGGTTCTGTTACCCAGAATCCTTTGCAAACCTCAAAATTTGGCAAAAAAACACTTTTCCTCACATTTCGGTGATGGAAAGTTCTGGAATCTGAGAGGAGACACAAATTTCCTTCCACCCAGCATTTCCCCCCGGGGTAGAAATGATACCTCACTTGTGTGGGTAGGCCTAGTGCCTGCAACAGGAATAGATCACACAATGGTCAATGCTGGTCCTTACATGAGGGCAACTGTTGAACCTGGAGTGATCCATTTCTGACGCAGGCACCAGGCACAGGCACTCAAGTGGGGGAGTGTTTTTATCAGGAGAGATGGTGAAACACTAGGTGGCAGGAATTTTGTGGATCAGCGCAAATTCCTGTAGTTTGCGTGACAGAAATGCAAGAAAAAATTGAATTTTTATTCAACATTTCACCTTTGCAGAGTATTCTGTGTAAGAAGACTTTGGGGAATCCACACAAGTCACACCTCTGTGGACTCCCCCGGATGTCTAGCTTCCGGAAATGTCTGGGTTTGGTAGGTTTCCCTATATGTCCGCCAAGCCCAGGACCAAAAAAGCAGGTGCCTGCCTTACAAAACCAGGTTGTTTTGTGATAGATCATTTTGATGTCTCCACAGTACAATTTTAATGGTGGAATTTGTGGCTGTACTAAATTGGGGAGCTCCCAAGAGAGCACTCTCTATCTGCTTGCCGCCGCATGCACCTGCTCTCTGGGTTGGGCTAACCCGCTATTGTCCCGCTGCACAGACTGTGCTTGCGAAGAGACAGCAGGACTGTCCTCATCACCTACCTCATAATTAATGGAAGAGGAGTTATCGAATAGGACTCCTCCAACTGAAAAATCACTCCCAGAGTCTGCACCATTGTCCTATCCCTCAGATGCTGTCTCAGTATCTGCCGTCTCAGTCGCTGATCCTATGTCAGAGCTGTCCTCTATAACCCGAGTGAGGGCTTGAGCAGCAGTCCTCCAACGAGATGCCATCTCTGCTACTGTCTAAACTGTCGCTCTAAAACACTAGCCTACGTAGACAGTCACAAAATTGTTGGTTGGTGTTTGTGTGTGTGTGTGTGTGTGTGTGATACGTGCAACAGTCGAGGTCACCTTACCGTCGCTTCTTCCTTCAATCCGCACGTTCTTTCAAGACACTAAAAAAAAGACACACTATTACTTCACCTTGTCACATACCAATCATCAAAATCTTTAGCGCCTCTAGCACCCAGTCCAACAATCATTATTCGTGCTCCTACTCCCATGACCTTCTCCTCGGATTTCCTCACTACCACCCAGCAAAAGTGCCCTTCATCTCTCCATCGCCCCCGCACATACATTTTATTTGTATTATAGCGCAGGTAATGGCTGACTTTACTAATCTACTCAGCTATTTACATAAAATACAGATTTGATCTTTGCAGTATGCGTATAAATCTTCTGCGCTACTTTATGGCATCAAAACTGCCACTAGAGAAAAGTCAGATCCTTTTGTAGCAGAAACACAAGACTTAATTGACTTTTTTATTGCTGTCACGGCTGGTACACTGCTCCGGATGCAGGCTCCGTACACGTAAGACAATTTTCCTTTTCACTCAATCCTGTGAAAGAAATGCCGGCACTCCAGACTTATTTCCACAACAATCGCTTTATTTGCACACCGATTGTACAAACTGTAAACTGCTAAGGTTTAGGGCAACGTGTTTCAACCCAAACGGTTTTCTTCATAGCCCACCTTCTTAATTTGAAAAAAACAAGTTCCACCACCCCTTAACATTATATCCTGTCCGTCAATAAACCTAGAAAAAATCCTTACTCTGAAACATTGTAATCATGTATATAAATCACATTCCTAATGCCGCTCTAAACATCCCACATCATCACTCTGTTATTTCATTGTCCTATCCACTGCACATTTATGTATTCTTAATTCATCCTAAATCATTTATCTTCCCCATTTTCTATGCATCATTTCCTATGAATAACATTGAGTTTTCACTCCTTTTCAATCCTTTATAAACATTTTAGAGCCACCCCTATAAAGTGCTTGAAACTTCTCACCCATCAATCATATAATAATTACAGATAAGCAAAATTAATCCATATTAATACATTAAATAATAGGATGGTGTGAACTACTTCCTTAAACACCCGGTAAGCAAACCTTGTCTCTTTCCTTCCAAAAATTTCTCTTATAACTCATCCCACATGTACATACAGTTCTTCGTCCTGGTTCAACCCCCAAGGGGCTCTACTATTAAGTCTAATTATGTACTCTGATTCCATCTTACTTAGAACTCGTTCACTGTCTCCTCCTCTTGGGGACAGCACAACCCTGTCAATGCCAAAAAATAACATATTATCAATTTTCCCATAATAAACTTGCCAACAGTGTCGCGCTATAGGATAATTGGCATCATTCTTTTTGATAGCCCGCCAGTGTTCCAATATAAAATTTTTTTACTGGAAAGATAGTACTACCCACATACCATAAATCACATGGACATTTTATACCATAGATGGTAAAATCCGAGTTACAATTTATACATTTATCTATCTTTTTCTCTTCTTCTGTGGGTAATGTGTAGGTTTCAAGATTCATACTGTATTTACATGCCTTGCAATTTGCACATTTATAAAAACCTATCTGTTTCATAAATCCTGTCTCTCTCTTAGTTATATAACTGTGTACCAGTATATCACGTAGAGATCTACTCTTCCTGTATGTAATCTTTGGATAAGGACTCATCATCTGGCCTATAATTCTGTCTGTCTTAATGAGATGGCAGTATTGTTTCAAAATATCCCTCACTTTTTTGGAATTCGCATTAAAAGTAGTTATACATCTCACCACATTGTCACCCTTTTCTCGTCTTCTTGCAGTCAGGAGGCTGTCCCGTTTGATATTTACTACTTTTCTACAAGCTTCCTTAATAACTTTATCGGGATAGTGTCAGACTCACCAGATCCTCGGGGTCTGTGCATGCTCCCAACACTTCCACCACAATACAGCTCCAATACTCTGATTAGAATTGTCACAGAGTCTAAGAGAGTCCAAGTGGGGAAAAGGGGATTAGGAAGGGAACAGCTGGGAAGGAGACCTGTAGGAATCAAAAAGGTTAAAACACACAATATTAAGATTATATCATATGAATCAATACTAGGCTATGACTCTAAGCATTGTCATTCTGAAAACATGGACAACCCAAGCATAGACTTAAAATGACTGAGCTTCAAGATGACTGGATACCTGTGAGGGAATCAAGAAAGGTTAAATGCAACTTTCAAATTCAAGTATTATCTTTTGCATGAGGATCAGGAAACAATCTGAATGATTTCTAAACCATCATATGAATCGTATTTGAGAAACATATTAGGTACACACAACATTACATCTAGAACTCTGTTTTTTTTTTGTTCTCTCAAATTGCCGGAACATGAATTGCGCACATTGCAGATTTTCACATAGGTGGTAAATACCATAGAATGATTGTGCACCATGAATAACACAAATTAAACTCAAGAAATATATCACGCGTCTTGCCAACTCGAAAGCCACCAAGTAAATGCCTTAAAATAGTAGCACATAACGAACACCGTGATTTTAAACACAGAAAAGGAATCGCGCGGCTTGCCGATTCGAAGGTCACCATATGAATGTCAGGAAATGGTAGCTTACAATGAATAACATGAATTACACACAGGAAATGAATAGTGCATCTTGCCGATTCGAATACCACCATGTAACTGCCAAGGAATGGTAGCGCACAATGAATATCAAAGATTAAGGCATGAGAAACGAATTGCGCGTCTTGCCGATTCGAATGCCACCATGTAACTGCCAAGAAATGGTAGCGCACAATGAATATCAAGGGTTAAAGCATGAGAAAAGAATTGCTCGTCTTGCCGATTCGAATGCCACCATGTAACTGCCAAGGAATGGTAGCACACAATGAATATCAAGGGTTAAAGCACAAGAAAACGAATCACACGTCTTGCCGATTCGAATGCCACCATGTAACTGCCAAGGAATGGTTGCGCATAATGAATATCAAGGGTTAAAGCACAAGAAAATGAATCGCGCGTCTTGCCGATTCGAATGCCACCATGTAACTGCCAAGGAATGGTAGCACACAATGAATAACATGAATTAAGCACGAGAAAAGAATCGCGCGTCTTGCCGATTCGAATGCTACCTTGTAAATGCCATAAAATTGTAGCGCACAATGAATATCAAGAGTTAACACACAAGCAAAGAATCGCGCGTCTTGCCGATTCGAGTATAAGCATGTAAATGCCATGAAACGACCAAGCGCCATGCACACGCACAAGAGTAAAATTGTTTATCATGCAAAATTAGGCCCAAGAACTCAAGAGTCTTCGATAACGGGATCGGCGGCCCAGCCCGACCTCCGTCTTACTGCCCTGATCAAGGATCACCAACTAAGTGAAAAGGGCAAGGCCTGAAGGATAAAAGTAGTCCACCAGAACAGGAGCTCAGGAAGTTGCTGCTGCTCTGCACCGGGACCTCTGAATAGTGAGCACATGGAGCTGGGCTGGCTCCCTTATGTAGAGTCTTGGCCCAGCCTGCAAACCACACCCAGGCATGCTGCAAGGAAAGCTTCTAGAAGGCCCTGGAAGGGGACCACACCCTGACACAGTCTGAAAGCCTGCAGCAGTACATTACTTGTGAACAGTATTTATATGCATGCTGAACATAATTCTTTAAGATTAAACTCTGCAATTCAAAAGGTTAAACAACATCATATCAGCACAATGCACAAATTATGTTAGCTTGAAATTGTTAGGTTTTTGCATTCTAGTGGCCCGTAGAGCACGCACTGTCCTGATGTTGACAGATAGCCTCTAGCTCTGAACCTAGCATGTTACTTTGTTCTTTCTCAAAATTAACTTTTGTACTGCAGTTCCTTCTTGCTCGCAACAATTCTCCATAGGGTATGCTCCACTTCAATTTGGAGGGGTGATCACTCTTCGCATGCAAGATACCATTGCCCACCGTACTCTTCCTGTACAAACTTGTCATGACCTTTTCTCCCTCTATAGTAACCAGAACATCTAAAAACTCCATAACCTGTCTATCCCATTTATATGTAAATTTCAAATTGAATTAATTTCTCTGCAACCAATTCAAAAAGTCTAACAGGATACTCTCAGGCCCATCCCAAATAATAAGGTGTCATTAATAAATCTCATCCAAAAGACCAAATGTCTCATCCATTTCCCATTCTCTTCTGTCATCACATTGCTGAGTTTCCCACCAACCCATAAAAAGACATGCAAAACTTGGAGCAAAGCAGCTTCCCATTGCTGTTCCTGTAACCTGCCTAAACCAATTATCCTCATATAGAAAATAGTTATTTTCCAAGCAGAACTTTAACATTTTTGATAACATTCTGGTATGCTCGTACATTCTCAGTGGTTTGACCCTGAAAAAATATTCACATGCTCTAATTCCTAGTTCATGCTCAATGCTCGTATACAGAGACACCACATCAATAGTTCGTGAACAAGGCTACGGCTAAAACGCGTTGTGTGAGGAATTAAATAATATATGGACTTTATTTTCGTTGTCCGAGCATTCTTCTAAAACTTGGAGGAACTGGTGCTTGATATGTGTGGAAAGCTTCCGGCATTTGGATATATATATATATATATATATATATATATATATATATATATATATATATATATATATATATATATATATATATATTATTTTTTTAATAGCTGTATGGTTTCCTTGGGGGCCATAGTGGCCCCTAGGGAAAACATAGGACTATTAAAAAAATTAAAGCCCCCAGTGTGGGGTCGCCCTGCTCACTGGCGACCCAATGTTAATTTCATTTTTTTTAAATTATTATTATTTTTTTAAAAACATTTAACCCCTGGGGGACGCGATCGGGCGCTATCGCACCCACCTCCTCCCCAGAGGTAAATGTCCCTGTGGGGGGAGGGGAGGCGGCCCGTTTTGGGAGGGGGCCGACCCCCCCAAAATGAAATCCTTGGTGTCTAGTGGAGTTTCATAGCCCCCAATTGCAGCTGTGCTGTGATCGAGGGCAAGGAAACCAGTTCAGGAAGGCCTTGTTTGAAAGGGGAGAATCTCTTTCAAACGAGGCCTTCCCGAATGTCGGCAAGGCCGTTTGGGCCTGTTTTCCCCACTGGAGCAGGAAACGGCTGCAAGGGCGCTTCCCGCCCCAGTGGGGAAAACAGATACTGACGGCATGCTGATTTCACAAAGGGGTGGGGGGGCAGAGAGGGAGACACGGAAGATCTTTTTTGTCTCCCTTTTTTTTTACATGAAAAAATCCTCGGTTGCATTTTTAACCCCCTCCCTTGTGTCGGTCACTGGTTGTGACCCGCACCATGGAGGTAGAGCAGGCATCTGCCGGCGAGTAAAGGAGGATCAATGTGTGTCTTCAAGGGCTCTGGCCTCTCAGTGCCGGAGGACCGTGACCTCTTGTGGTATTTTCTTAATGATGTTTCAGGTTGCCACAGTCTCTGTGTTGGATGCCTTCTCCATGGTTCCCCCAGCTGTATGTGAGTGTTACAATGAGAGTAGTCCCTAGGGCAGGTCCCTCATGGCAGATCCTCGGGCAGGGATCCTACTAACACAACGTTCCAGAACGATGGCCCTAACTTCATAGTGGTCTCTACCTGTCATACTGAGGGGTTACAATTTCACTCTACAAGGGTGACAGCCCTAATTTAACAGTGGTTTCCACCTGTCATACGGGGTCACCAACTTCCACATTAAGGGGTGGACGACTCGCACTCTAACAACAGTCCCAATGAACCAGACATTACACACTTCCCTCACTGGATCCACTCAATATGATCCAAGTTGGGCTTTGCTCCTTTTCTTGGTGCTTTCCTCCTCCTCAAGGGTTCTGCTGGTCTTGGCATACAAAATAGATGCCAAAATTTTGCTAAATGCAGCAGAACACAAATAGCGAGCACCCGCTTGCTAAATGTGCTCTTGTGGTAGCACTTTTCCCCTTAATTACGCAAGTAGGAGTAATTGTGTAGTTATTGTTAATTCTGCATCAAAGAGTAACGTGGAATTATCCAAATGTGTAATCAAAATTCCACCCAGGCCTAGTAGGCAGCTGGTGCTGCAGACTCAGGGCAAGAGGTCTAGCAGGAAGACTAGCATACTGCTAGGAAGACTAGCATACTGCAGAAGGCTGTCCTGGTGTGTGGTGGGTACCCAAGGTACTTACACCTTATACCAGGTACAGGTATCCCTTATTAGTGTAGTGTAGTCAGTGTCTGGAAGCCAGGCTCTCTAAAGGTAGCTGTGGATGAGCAGCCAAGGCTTATCTAGGACACATGCAAAGCTCATGCAATACCACAGTAGTCACACTCAGTACTTTCACACATGAAAGAAAACACTCAGGGCCTGACTTATGAAAAATTAGCACCGCCTTTGGTTCATTTTTTTACGCAAAAGCAACACTAACTTACAAAATATAATTATATTTTGTGTATATTTTGTAAGTTTGCGCGCTTTTGCATCAAAAAATGACGCAAGCGCAGCGCTACCTTTTCATAACTCGGGCCCTCAGTGTTACAAAAATAAAGGTACTTTATTTTGGTGACACAAATACCAAAAATACCACAGAGGTTATACTTCCTTAGGAGATAAGTGATACACAAATTATATACACTCGTATGTAGAAATAGGCATAAAAACTGTTAGAAAACAGCGCAATATAATGAAAATCACAATAGAGAATAATGGCCCTAGGGGGAATACAAACCATATACTAAAAAAGTGGAATGCGAGAGTCGGTCCCCCACCTAGGTAAGTGGAGTGTGTAGAGGGGAGCTGAGAGTACTAGAAAAGCCCAGAGGCAAGTACCACAACACCCCCCAGTGACCAGGAAAGCAGAAGTAAATCACTGTAAATTCTCCAGAACCCCTACTTAGAAGAGAAGAAGAAGAATGCAAAGCCCAGAAGAGACCGCAAAACACCAACAGTGGATTCCTGGACAAGAGCACCTGTGGAAGAAGGGGATCAAGTTTAGCAAGCAAATCAGAGTCCAGGAAGGGCAGGAGCCCCTACCCACCAGACTGAAGGTGCAAGAGATGAGTTGACGGTGATGAAGGAGAGTCAGCACTGCACCCAAGAAGACAGAGTCGAATTTCTGGAGGCTGTAGGTGATGTCCCATGTCAAAAGGAGGATTGCAGTCAGGTTTGCGTCTTTGGATTCCATCAACAAGCCTTGGCACATGCAAAACTTGCTGTTGGTGGAAAATGGTGCTGCCGTGGACCAGGAAGGACCAGGTGAACTCTACCCAAGAGGGGGAGTCAGAGGAGGCCCTCAGCGACACAGAGAGCCCCCAGAAGCACAGGCAGCACCCACAGGAGCCCCAAAGGACAGGGACACAGAAGTCAAAGTAGGAGCCCCTGCAGCACTACGAAAAGAAGTCCCATGGCGCAGGAGAACCACTCAGGGAGCTGTGTGTCGCAGGTTGGAATGCTGGGGGCTGGAGCTTCAAGAGGCATGAAGATCCCTTGGAGAGGATGCCAACAAGCCTTGGCAGCTGCAAATAATGTGATGCATGGGGGTACTGTCCTTTGTGGGAAGGCAAGGGCTTACCTCCACCCAAGTTGGACAGCTGGAAGATGGGACCATCTGGAACACTTCGGTCTACAACCCATGTTGCAGGATCCACCCGGCTTAGCAGGAGAGGGGATCCACACAGCCAGTCGTCATTGCAGTTGGTGCCCGCAGATGCAGGGGAGTGACTCCTTCACCCCTAGGGAGATTCCTCCTTCTTTCTTGTGCAGGCTGAAGACGGCCTTTCCTCAGAAGAATCACAACTGGGGAAATGTTGTAGTTGCTGGAAGGAGCCGTGGATACAATGTTGCAGGCAGAGCCTTACTTCTTTGTTGCAGCTCGTCGGGTCCTGGAGCATCCACATGTAGTTTCTTCTGTCAGATGTCAAAGTGGGGGTTGCAGAGGAACCCTACTGGAGTCTTGCAGGCCGAATCTCAGGAACCACCCAAAGGAGAGACCCTAAATAGCCCTGAAAGGGGGATTGGTCACCTAGCTGGGCGACCACCTATCAGGAGGGGGCTCTGACGTCACCTGCCTGCATTGCCACTCAGATGCCCCCAGAGTTCCCTGCCAACCTTGAATCCAAGATGGCAAAACCCAGGGACCCTCTGGAGGCGCTCTGAGCACCACCCCTGGGGTAGTGATGGACAGGGGAGTGGTCACTCCCCTTTCCTTTGTCCAGTTTCGAGCCAGAGCAGGGACTGAGGGTCCCTGAACTAGTGTACACTGGTTTATCTAAGAAGGGCACCAAATGTGCCCTTCGAAGCATTATCAGTGGCTTGGGGAGGCTACCCCTCCCAAATCTGTAACACCTATTTCCAAAGGGAGAGGGCGTAACACCCTTCTCCTAAAGGAAATCCTTTGTTCTGCCTTCCTGGGCTTGAGCTGCTCAAGCAACAGCAGGGCAGACCCTGTCTGGGAGGTGGCAGCAGCTTGGGCTGCCTGGAAAACCTCAGAAGGCTGTAATGGCAATACTGGGGTCCTCTAAGGAGCCCCCAGAGTGCATGGAATCATACAACCAATGCTTGCAAAATGTTTGATACCAAGCAAGTCAACGCCGTGTCCTCCGCCTGCTTCCTCACCCTCCGTATGCTCCGCAAGATCTTCCGCTGGATCCCCGCCGACACCAGAAAAACCGTGACCCACGCCCTCGTCACGAGCCGCCTGGACTACGGCAACACCCTCTACGCTGGGACCACCGCCAAACTCCAAAATCGCCTGCAACGCATTCAAAACGCCTCAGCCCGCCTCATCCTCGACGTACCCCGCAACAGCCACATCTCCGCACACCTGAGACACCTGCATTGGCTCCCAGTCAGCAAAAGGATCACCTTCCGACTTCTCACCCACGCACACAAAGCCCTCCACGACAAGGGACCGGAATACCTCAACAGACGGCTCAACTTCTACGTCCCCACCCGCCCCCTCCACTCCTCTGGCCTCGCACTCGCCGCCGTCCCTCGCATCCGACGCTCCACGGCGGGTGGGAGATCTTTCTCCTTCCTGGCGGCCAAGACCTGGAACTCCCTCCCCACCAGCCTCAGGACCACCCAGGACCACTCCGCTTTCCGGAGACTCCTAAAGACCTGGCTGTTCGAGCAGCGATAACCACCCCCTTTGTCCCTAGCGCCTTGAGACCCGCACAGGTGAGTAGCGCGCTTTATAAATGCTAATGATTTGATTTGATTTGATTTATGTTCGAAGTTACCATTAGGTAACTGGACATAGGTATCAACCTACGTCCAGTACACGCGTAAAATGGTGTCCCTAAGCTCACCCTACCCTCAGTGCTAGAAGGCCTGCCATAGGGGTGACTTATAAGTGACCTGGTGCAGTAAAAACTGGCAGTGAAAGGGTGCTTGCACCTTTTTGCGCAGGCTGTAATGGCAGTCCTACAGAACCCTTTGCTTGGGCTGCTTATGGGTGGTAAAATATATGCTGTAGCTCATAGGGATCCCCTAGAGCCCCAATGCCCTGGATACCTAGGTACCATATACTAGGGACTTACAGTGGGGAATAATCACTGGGGTCCTGGTTAGCAGGATCCCTGTGAGCACAGTCAAACACACTGACATCAGGCAGAAAAGGGGGTAACCATACCAAGAAAGAGGGTCTTTCCTACACATACCTGAGTTAATAATCCTGGTTAAAGGAGCTAGGAGTCTTGATGAGCTTTCTAGATTGGTGCACTACTTGTGGCACTCACATTACATTCCCACCTTTATAGTCCATACCCAGACATGGATGTGATTAAGGCCCTCATTATGACATTGGTGGTAAGTCCCGTTTACCGCCATGCCGACCGATGCCAAAATACCGGCAGCGCGGCGGATTACCACCACCCATATTATGACCCACACATAGCACTCCGTCAATATACAGACACACACACAAGTCCGCAAGCACAGAGGTCAGTGATAAACTGGCGATACCAAAACCCACACTGTTACGCCAACAGAACTACGGCCACAGCATTATGACCCACAAATCACTGCGGCGGACATTCAACCACTGTAAACCATTGGCGGTACATACCGCCGCGCTTAAAATACCCACACACATACAAAACAACACCACATTGGACAATTCAAATAACACACACCTGACACACATACACACACCACACCCACACACCCACACCACAATAAAACACACACCCACAATACCCACAACCTTTTACGACTTAACAATGTTGACATCTGCTAGAGAGACAAGAGCACCCACAGAACCAGTCACAGAATACCATCACCCATACTCCATCCACGCACCTTACAGCACACACCCCAACGCATCACACAACATACCCTCACACACACCACTCACACTACAACCATGACACCACAAAGACAGTCCAGGTTCTCAGAGGAGGAGCTAAGGGTCATGGTGGAGGAAATCATCAGGGTAGAGCCACAGCTATTCGGATCACAGGTGCAGCAGACATCCATCCCTAGGAAGATGGAGCTATGGCGGAGAATCGTGGACAGGGTCAACGCTGTGGGACAGCACCCCAGAACAAGAGATGACATCAGGAAGAGGTGGAACGACCTACGGGGGAAGGTACGTTCCGAGGTAGCAAGACACCAGATAGCAGTACTGAGGACTGGCGGGGGACCCCACATCCTCCCCCACAACTAACAACATGGGAGGAGCAAGTCTTGGCAATACTGCATCCTGAGGGCCTGGCAGGAGTAGCAGGAGGACTGGACTCTGGTAAGTCAACTCTTTACTACTTTCACCCCCTCTACCTGCATGCCATCACATACCCCCCCCCTTACTCCCATCACTCCACCACCTCCCACACACCCCACCATCACAACCCACCCCTCCCAAAACCAAGCCCTGCATGCAACACCAATGCATGGACACCCTTCACAGACCTGCATGAACAACTATCACTAAAGCATGCACACTAGAGACCATCACCTAGCCCACCAAATCACTACACACACAAGGCAAAGCTGTCAGGGCAATAACAACCGTACAGGGCACTCACCCATATACAAGATATCACATGCAGAAACTATAACACTACTATTACATCCCCACAGGTCCCCCATTCAACATCACCGGAGAGGAGGTACCAGCAACATCCAGTCCCCCACACAGAAAAGGCCCACAGTGATGACAGCAGCTCTGGACACCTGGATCTGGATGACCAACCTGGCACATCAGGGACCTCCGGACAGTCGGTTACCCAGGCACATTCCCATACCACAACAGAGCCTCCCCCCTCAGGAAACACTACCACAGCACCAACCCAGCTGGCCCGTACCTCTTTCCCCAGGACATGTCAATCATCAGTGTGTCCAACACTACAGGGACCCCAGGACACCCCACAAACACAGGACAATAAGGGACCTGGGGTCAGTGGCAATGCGCACACGGTTCAGGGGACAGAGGCACAGGACAACAGGGAAGCTGGGAGGAATGCTGTGTGACAGGGGGAGGACAGGCCCAGGGAACCAACTCTCCACGAGGCACTCACCAACATCCTGGGATCATACCACCATTCACAGGAGACAATGGGCCATATATTGGCCAAGTTGCAGGAGACCCAGCGGCTGCAGGAGGGACAGAACCTGGGGATCAGGGAGGACCTGAGGGACATCCACACCACCCTGGTCACCATTGCAGGGTTGCTGGCAGACATGGCCAACACCATGAGGGAAGCAGTGGCACACCAAAGGGCCCCTGACACTAGCCACACAGATGAACAGCCCTGCACCTACGCAAGTGGACAGGAGGCCCGCCACAGGAACAACAGGCCACCATCCCCTCTCCCCCTGCAGAAGGAGAACCACCCCGCAAACTGTCCCTGTGATCCAGGCACAAGCCAGAGAACATTGCCAAGACCCCACCAGGAAATAAGACTCTCCTGAATGCCACCCTTGTGTCCCACTCTGTCACCCTGTCCACCTTGAACTGCCATTGCTCCACTTCCTATGCCCCCTTGGACAATGCACCTGTGATAGAAATAGACTGGACTCTACTCTGGACTTTCCTCCATCAGCAACCTAGCCCATTGCACATCCCCTTCCACTTATTGGCACCTAAATAAACGCTCTTGGTAAAACTACAAGTATGGAGTCTGTCAATTGACTGAAGTATGTATTTGTGTAACAAGGTGTTTACATTGCATTTCAACTGTACAGTAATGTATACATAGGTATGACCTGTGGTTGGCTGCAGTCAACACACCATGAGCCAGAGTGGGGCACAGATATCTGCACATAGAGATGCCAAAGTGTGAAGTAAGTGGCCATAGTAGTGTTAAAAATAGCCTGCCATGTACACTGTCCAACACAAAACTGTAAATGGAAGGTGAAGTTACAGTAGCCTACCTGTGTGTCACTGGAAGTACTGTCGATTGATTGCTGTTCTGTTGTCCTCATCCTCATCCTCTGTCTCCTCTTCTTCACTGTCCACAGGGTCCACTGCTGCCACACGCCCATCTCTAGCCTCACCCTCCTGCAGAAAAGGCACCTGATGTCTCAATGCAAGGTTATGCAACATACAGCATGCCATGATGATCTGGCAGACCTTCTTGGGTGAGTAGCACAGGGACCCACCTGTTAGATCTAGGCACCGAAACCTGGCCTTGAGGAGGCCGAATGTCCTCTCGATTATTCTTCTTGTTTGCCCATGTGCCTCATTGTAACATTCTTCTGCCATTGTCCTGATATTCCTCACAGCGGTCAGTAGCCATGAGAGGTTGGGGTAACTAGAGTCACCTGCAAATATCAAGGGATACCTGTTAGCCAAACACTAACCCTTAGGGCCCACACCATACCCATACACCAACATATATTAGCCACACCAGGTTCCTCTGGAGTTGAGCCATCACATATGGGATGCTGCTTTGCCTCACGATAATGGCATCATGCACAGACCCAGATTACTTTGCATTGACATGGGAGATGTACTGGTCCGCCAGGCACACTATCTGCACATTCATAGAGTGAAAGCTCTTTCTATTCCTGAACACCTGTTCATTTCTCCGGGGGGGGGACAAATGCAATATGTGTACCATCAATAGCCCCAATAATGTTGGGGATATGTCCCATTGCATAGAAGTCAGCTTTCACCGTGGCCAAATCCTCAACCTGGGGGAAAACAATGTAGTTGCGCATATGTTTTATCAGTGCAGACAACACTCTGGTCAGCACTATTGAGAACATTGGCTGTGACATTCCTGCTGCCAAGCCCACTGTCACTTGGAAAGAACCAGTTGCCAAGATAGGACTTGCACAAGAGGGGGATCCCGGTGGGATGACGGATAGCAGATATCAGGTCTGTCTCCAATTGGGCACACAGCTCCGTGATTATGGCCCTGTCAAGTCTGTAGGTGAGGATACTGTGCCTGTCCTCCATTGTTGCCAGGTCCACCAGGGGTTTGTTCACGGGGGATGTTGCCATCTCCTATTCATCTGCAGCTGTTGTAATCTAGGGGGCAAAACAGGGAGCGGCCGGTCAATATTCCACATTTTCAAACTGTACACTGCATTGCATGTTGTGACTGAAACAGTATGTTGTAGGATAGGCCCAAATGGTGCCTATGTGTTCTGTGACGCAGTTAGGTGCCATGGCCTGCCCCCCCCCTGAAATGGCATCTGCCTGTCCTGAATGGAGGGACATGTGGAAATGAGGTAATTCTGCTGATGTGCTCAGCTGCGGGAGGCGGTCAAGTACCGCTTTGCAGCTCCTCATTGGCTGTAATTGGGCCCTATGGGTTACAGTGGCCAATGGCGAACATCGCCGGCGGTGACAGTACGCACCGCCGTGGAAGTGACCATCATTTTCTACCTATTCTCTCACTTGCTACCTGACCTTCAACAGGAGAGGACCTACACTGCATATGCTGCTGTGACCTGTGTCTGGAGTCGACCATGGTTCGAGCCAATGGGGAAAGGGCCCCTGCCTTCACCGGTGCGGAGGTGGAGAGACTGGTAGATGGGGTCCTACCCCAGTACCGAATGCTGTATGGGTCTCCAGACCAACAGGTGAGTACACTGTGAGCATGATGCATGGGGCATTAATGCATGGAGTGGTGTGTGTGATGGCCTCTTGTAAAGGGGGGGTGGTGGTGTAAGGGTCCTGTTCAGCGTTCTGCATGTATGGTGGGCAATGTCTGTGCGTAAGGGGATGTGAGAGATATGGTGGGCCATGAGTGTAACAGCCCGGATGGTATGGCTGATACCTTCTTCTGTATTTTTTGTCTGCAGGTCAGCGGCCATCAGAAAAAGGGTATATGGCGTGCCACCGCCAAGGACGTGTGGACCCTGGGAGTCTACGGCAGGCAGACACCCACTATCGCAAACGATGGGAGAACCTGAGACGCTGCGCAAGGAAGATGCGGAGGCCCAGCTGGGGATGGCCTCCCAACGAGGAAGGGGTGCCTGTCGAACCCTGACCCACCTGATGTTCCACATACTGGCAGTGGCTATCCGGAGCTGGATGGGTGCTTGAGGGCATCACAGGAGCCACAAGGGAGTGAGTACAGTTTCCTATTATACTACTTGTGCGTGGTGGTCTCCAGAAGGGGGATGTGAGCCTGTGGGTGCCCCTTGGCCAGGCCAGACATTGCAGGGTAGGTCCATTGTTGGGCAGGGGCTGATTGACCCCACCTCTTACAAAGCTAGTAGGCATCCACTTCTGGGCAGGGGTCTGTGGGTGTGAGGTATGCTGCTATTGGAGTTAGGTATTCCTGCCCTAGCTAGTCTGGGCTGGTGACCAGCATTGTGACTGGTAGTGCATTGCATAGTGCGTAGGCCTTTTCCCTGTGTGAGGGTGCTGTGTATGCCAATGGTGGTGTTGGTGCAGCCATTGACCAAGTGTATCTTTTGTCTCCCCCACTCCTTTTTGTTTTGTCGCCCTGTCCTTCTGTGCATTAGCCTCATCTGGCAGAGGAGCAGAGGCATGAGGCTGAATCCACCGACGGTGAGGGCACCAGTGGGACGGAGGGCGAGGGGAGCACCACGGCAGAGACAGGAGGGGACCGTGATTCCTCCTCCGATGGAAGCTCCCTGGTGGTGGCGGGCACCTCTGTGGCCATCCCAACTACAGGTACAGCCACCACCCCCGTACCAGCACCACCCTCCCAGCAGCCCCTCAGCGAGTTTCACGTGCCTGCTCACCCAGGAGGGTGGGTATCTCCTTCGCCCCAGGCACCTCAGACCCTGCCCCAGTTAGCCCTGCTGCCCTAAGTGAGGAGGCTTTTGACCTCCTGCAATCCATCTCATTTGGGCAGTAAACCATAGTGAATGCCATCCAGGGGCTGGCAGCCCATTTGCAACAAACAAATGCATTCCTGGAGGGCGTTCACTTTGGCATGGCAGCCCAACAGAGATCAATGCAGGCTCTGGCCTCTTGACTGATGGCAACCATTGTCCCTGTTTCTAGTCTCCCCCTCCAACTTCCTCTACCCAGTACCATTCCCCTTAGCCCCAACCTATCCCAAGCACACAGGTAGATGAGCAAGCACCCAGGACAACACACAAGAGTGGCAAACACAAACACCACAAATCATCCCACAGGCACTCCCACAAACACCATCCAGATGCAGACATACCAACATCCAATGCCTCCACTGTGTACCCCTCCTCCTCCAAGTCCACCACCCTCCCAGTAGCATCTCCCCACACACCTGCATGCACTACATCCTCATCCACTACCTCCATCACCAGTACGCCTATAACTAAACACCCCTCATTGGCAGTCACCACCCCCACATCCTTGCACACGTCCCCTGTGTCCTCTCCCACTGTGTCTGTGCCCCCTCCTCCCAAAGTACCCAATCGCAGGCACTCAGACACCCAACAGCCATCCACCTCACAACCGCATCCAGCCCATGCACCTGCACCCAAACACAGCAGACTGACACCTCCTACTACCACTCCCTCTTATTCCACTCCCAGACCTTCAACCTCTTCCCACTCCAGTGTCCCTAAGAAGCTTTTCCTCTCCTCTCTTGACCTTTTCCCTACCTACCCCTCCACCTGTCCTTCACGTCGGGCCTGGGTGGTCAGGGTGGTCAGAGCCCAGGCGAGCACCTCAGCCACCCAGTCCACGGCCACAGTAGTGTCGGCAGCTACTGCAGGTGGGAGAGTCTCCAGGGAAACAGCCATCAGCACTGACAGTGTGCCTGCACCAGCTGGCAAGGGCAAGGAGGCACCACCAGCTGGCAAGGAGGTACCACCAGCTGCCAAGAGCAAGGGCAAGGAGGCACCACCAGCTGCCAAGGGCAAGGCGGCACCACCAGCTGCCAAGGGCAAGGAGGCAACACCCGGCTGCCAAGGTGAAGGACAAGGAGGCACCACCAGCTGGGAAGGGTAAGGGGCCTGCCCCAGCAGGCAGGAAAGACAGGAGGCCTGGTGGTGGGACTGATTCTGAGCCCCCACCACCAACCATAGCGGTTCAGAAGTCTGAGGCTGCAGGGGACGGACAGGAGCCTCCCCCCACCACTGCCAGGCCCAACAACAACACCGCCACCAGCACCGCAACCAGCACCGCCACTGGCAGCTGCAGCCCCGGTGGGCAGCCATCCGAGGCTGCAGGGGAGGGGCTAGAGCCTACCCCCACCATTGCCAGGCCCCGCTACTGCTACCACTGAGCAACCGTCACCGCCGACGGACAGTGTGTAGTCCTGGCTCCATGGAATGTAGTGCGTCCTGAACCATGCAAATCCTGAGGGTGTGACACCCAGGTGAGAGACTGTGACCTTGTACTCCCCAAGATCAGCATCACTGGGCACAAGGTCCCCTCCAGAACCAGTGGAAGAAGCTATCCACTCACCCCTTCCTAGCCTGGATGAAGCACACTGGGCACAAGGCCCCCTCCAGAACCAGTGGAAGAAGCCTTCCACTCACCCCTTCCTAGCCAGGATGAAGCACACTGGGCACATGTCCCCCTCCAGAACCAGTGGAAGAAGCCATCCACTTACCCCTTCCTAGCCAGGATGAAGCACACTGGGCACAAGGCCCCCTCCAGAACCAGTGGAAGAAGCCATCCACTCACCCCTTCCTAACCAGGATGAAGCACACTGGGCACAAGGCCCCCTCCAGAACCAGTGGAAGAAGCCTTCCACTCACCCCTCCTTGCCAGGATGAATCACACAGGGCACAAAGCCCCCTCCAGAACCAGTGGAGAAGAAGAGCCACTTGAGAGACTGTGGCTTTGCACTCCCCAGGACCAAGCAGTGGGCAAACCACCCACTTGAGAGACTGTGGCTTTGCACTCCCCAGGACCAGGCAGTAGGCAAACCACCCACTTGAGAGACTGTGGCTTTGCACTCCCCAGGACCAGGCAGTGGGCAAACCACCCACTTGAGAGACTGTGGCCTTGTACTCCCCAGGACAGAGTGATGGGCATTTCCCCCCTCCAGGACCCATGGCATTGTACCATCTTCCGGCTGAGGTGCCCTCCGTCCCCCGTCCCCCTGAAGTGCTTGTGTATTTTTGACCTGATGCCCCTGCGGTGTTCTCTCCGTGTTGTTGCAGGAGTCAAGTGGGGCCTTGGCCTATGTGATGTGGCCCTGTGGCCCACAGACGTTGTGGACTGGGCTGTGTCCCTCCATTTGTATATATGTATATCCTGTTTTGATTTTGAAGCACAAACTTCTAGATTTTTATCTTATTACACTCACTTTAATCAATTCCTTTTGTCCTTGCATTATTCCTGAGGAGTACGGGGTAAATATGTTTTCTTACTGCATCTGCTCGTGTGTGTGGTGTTGGGGTGGGGGTGCTGTGTGTGTGGGTGTGTGTGTGTCACTCTCTTTCCCCCCTCCCTTGTGTGCTAGGCAGCTGTACTCACCGTGGTCGTCTTCGCCAGCGTTGATGTTCATGGTGAAGAAGAAGATAGACAAGCTTGGGGAACACCTGCTGCTCGGGCTCCATGACGACGTGGTTCTTCCCTGTGTCTCTAAGGGTGAGTCCTTTGCCTTCTGTGTACTGTTTCCGCCCGTGCTTTTGATGTCATTGGTACCGCCCAGAAAAGGTGGTGGATAGACCTGTTGTAATACTGTGGGCGGTACATTGTCTTCCGCCTGGCTGTTGGAGGTTACCGCTGCAGTGCTTGTTGCTACCGCCGTGGCGGTCGGTATGTTAAAGTGGATGTTTAAACGGTATCCGCCGTGGTCATAATTCCCTTTTTTTTACCGCCGGCCTTTTGGCGGTATTACCAACACCTATATGACTTCTGGAAGTCTGCTCTGGATACAGCATGCCCCTCTGCCCCACTGAAGGATTTTGAATTCCATGTCAGAGACTAAGGGCGTGATTTAGAGTCTAGTGGATGGGTTACTCTGTCACAAATGTAACGGATATCCCATCTGCCAATTCCGATAGAATATAACAGGATTGTAATATGATGGACAGGATATCCAACACTTTTGTGATGAGTAACCCCAGCTGCCAAATCAGGCCCCTTAGCCTCAAGGAAAAACCTTTGAATCTGGTTGGTGTATCCGACCTATGTTCCATTGTGGTCGGCTTTAAATCGCACCTTGATACTAGTCTATTGCGACCAGTTTGCTATTTTAGGTGCTTAACGCTTTTGGGTGCTATTTCTAATAAAATCTTCTCAAATTTATATTGCTGGTTCCTCTAATTATGCTTGTGCTGCTTTGTGTTATTTTAGCAACACAAAAGGATGATGGACAGAGTGTTGAAACTTTTCACTCACCCCCAGTCACAGATCTGGGTTTCATCCATTGTTCTTTTGCTCACCATGCCACCTCAGTTTGGATCCAGCCATATGCAAATTAGTCTTGACCCTGTTCCCCATGGGAACAGTCCAACCCGAACTGCCAGGTCAGGTCCTCCCTGGACTGGAAATAAGCATCCTGGGACCGGTTCAGGGTATTATCCTTCATCAGCCAGGCTAGCTTGCATCCAGTGGCACAGTGAGCAAGGGACCCGCGTCTGGGCATACCCTTCCCACTTAGGACAACTTTAGCAACACAAAAGGATGATGCACGGAATGTTGAAACTTTTCAAACACTCACCCCCAGTCACAGATCTGGGTTTAATCCATCGTTCTTTTGCTCACCATGCCACCCCAAGTGTTATTTTATTCATTAAGTTATTAACTATTTTCTAATTTGTAATAGGATTTTTATTGTGTTGTGTTTTCAACATTTTAACTGTCTTGGTACTTCTAAATCCTTTACACTTTGTTCCCTAAGTTCAGCTTGTTTGCTATGTGCCATAGCTAGCAAGGGTTGAGTTCAGGTGTAAATTTCTGGAACCTTTGACTGGACATAAAAAGAGAGTGACCTTATACTTATGGTGGGCTACCATACACTTCAATTAATAATTCACTTTCTCACATTGGTGGCAGCGGTGAGATCTAGAACAGTGGTTCCCAACCTGTGGGCCGGGGACCCCTGGGGGTCCGCAAAGCCTCCTCAGGGGATCCGCGGCTGCTTAAAACATTTAATAATATTAGGTCCCAGCTATCAATAATGACTCCTCGGGGGTCCCCATGTTCCAATAATGATTCAGTGGTGGTCCCCGGGCTCCAGTATTGATAAAATGGGGGTCCACAGAAGTCAAAAGGTTGGGAACCACTGATCTAGAACCTTTGTTTGGCAGTCCACTTGGCTATTAAGTTGGAAATTAAAAAGTCCTAAATTAAACAGACAGCAAAATTAGAGTTTTTGATTTTTATTTGCCGTCAAGTATTTGATTGGATAGTTTTTTGATTGTTTTCCAAAATTATTTTTTATTCCAATTTTTGCACCTTGTATCTAAGGGACCATAGAGGTGGATCTGGCTATCCTGGCTAGCCTTAGAGTAGTGGAGATGGAAATCTTATGGACATAAAAGAAGCTGAAGGTGGGCATGAACACCAGGAAGGCAGATTACAACAAAGTCCTCAGAACATGGGAAGAGGTCTGCCAGCACAGATTCCCACTGAGGATAAAGAGATTGAGGACACCCCAGATGAAGGAGTGGTAGGGTACAGCCTGTCTCAAATGGATGTTCTGGTGCTCCTTCCAGGTTCTAAGCTGGTTATCCATCAGATAGAGCTTGGTGACAAACAGTCCACAAGGGAGCTGTATGCCAAAATGCCAGCCATCTTCCTGGAGGAAAAGAAGCTTGCACTGGAAGAAGTGAGACTGGCTTTGGAGGCCCTATTAATGTAGGTGTGAGGCCCGCCATACCAGTGTAGTGTTATTTGGAAAACAGCATAAAAACCTTTGCTTGTGCAGTGATGGAATGGAGAACCCATGCTGAAATGTTGAGCGTTCCTGAGAGAATGTCTGAGGCCACAAGGGCCAAAATAGCCTATCAGGCAAGACAAGGAAGCCTGGAGTCTGGAACAACAATCCAGATTTCTGCAACCTACAGGAAGGGCAAGGATAGTGGGAAACCTGCCTCAAAACTGCCTATGGCCCAGAAGTAGCCTGATCCCCAAGAGGCAGATCTGGAGCCCAAAGCGAAATAGGAACCTGTCCTGACAGACCACACCTCTCTGAGTTACATGGGGCAGGAGAACCCTCCATGAAGTAATTCTTTGATACACAGAAAGAGTTCCCAACTCTTGAAGGCCTTCAGAACCAGGCAGAGGTTCAAGAAAAGGTGGATACCAGTGGATCAGTTCTACTAGGAAGAGGGTGTCTTGTTTAGTGAGCCTGCAGACACACAAAAAAGGGCAACAGGAAAATTGGTTGTACCCTAACTTTACCTGGGCATTCCTCTTCAACTTAGCTAAGATAAGCCCTTGGCCGTGCATGTGGGGCTGACCAAAACCTGGGACAAGTTGGTTAACCTCTTTTACTGACCCTAGATATATCAGAAAGTGAATGAGTTTTGTTGCTCCTGTAGCAACTGTCAAGCTAATAGCAAGACAGGAGGGTAAGTTAAGGGTACACTGATCTCCCTGTTCGTGGTGTGGAGGGGAACCATTTGAGAGGGCCTTCCTAGGTTCTTCTGCTTAGATGATAGTGGCCAAGGAAGTGGCTGAGCTGCTCCTCACCTTTCGTTGGGGGAAGATTGGGGTGAATAAGTGCCTCTTTTTGAATGGTATCCCTCAACTCTTTTGACTGATGCTGCTGGATTTTTTGACTCTCTGCAGTGGGACCCTGCTAACCAGGCACTAGTCCACACGCTCTGACCTCTAAAACATTTAGAATCTGGATAAATCTTATTTGCCATATTTAACTTTCCAATAAGGCCATAGTATATGGTAACCAAAATACACCCAAGTTAAATGTCACCTATCGACTGCAGGACTACTGTGCCATTGACCGGTGTGACTGTTGTGTACATTACATATAGTTTCCATTTTAGTTTTTGTTTTAACTTAGCATTGTTTTCTGATGGTAGTTTACACATGCCTTTCTTGATGTGAAAATGTGACATGCACGCATTTATGTCGGATAGTCATTGTCGCCCTGTGTATGCTACACATTTAGTTCCAGGGCCCACAACTCAGAACACAATGCCTTGTTTTATCTTTTTAGTTTTGCTTGTTGGAGATGACTATTCAATTAACTATTCAATTATGACCATGGCGGTTACCGCCATCGTCATCTGCCACTTCTCCGATCAGACCGCCATGGCGGAGAC
This sequence comes from Pleurodeles waltl, assembly GCF_031143425.1. Lineage (NCBI taxonomy): Eukaryota > Metazoa > Chordata > Amphibia > Caudata > Salamandridae > Pleurodeles > Pleurodeles waltl. The sequence goes on from NC_090445.1 coordinate 68,473,140, forward strand.
GACCGCTGGGCTGGAGACTTGGGTCTCCAGCTCGGTGGCCGTCACAAGACCGCCGGAGGTTTCATGACCTGGCTTACCGTCATGGATTTCATGGGGTAAGCACTATCAGTGCCAGGAAATTCCTTCCCTGGCAATGATAGGGGTCTCAGCCACCCCACACCCCCTCCCCCGAGTCCGTCCCCAACACCCCCCACCCCCCTGCCACCCCCAAAGGTGGCAGGACCACCCTCACCACCCCTACCCCGACATCACAACACAGACACCCGACACGCATGCAGACACCACCAACACACATTCCCGCACACACACAAACAAACATGCCAACAGACACACACACAGTCATACACGCAGACCCTCATTCAGACATACACGCACACATCCATACAGACATACATACAGACAGACACACACACATTTCCAATCACCTCCGTATGCATACACGCACTCACACACCCCCTCTACATACTCACACGCACACCCCCATGCACCCACACATCACACAACACCCCCACCCCCTCCCCTAACGGACGATCAACTTACCTTGTCCGTTGATCTTCCGGGAGGGGACGGGATCCATGGGGGCTGCTCTGCCGCCAGCACACCGTCAACAGAACACCGCCACGCCGAATCACAGAACGTGATTCCATGGGCGGTGTTCTGTTGACGTGGCGGTGGAGGTGGAGCAGCCTCCACTTTCCCACCGCCCGCCAGTATGGCTGCTGATGGCTCTCTGTCCAGAAAAGGACGGAGGGCTGCCAGCAGTCATAATACACCGAGCGGAAAACCGCCACCACTGGCGGTCTTCAGCATAGCGGTCCCTCGGTGGTCTTGTGAAAAGACCACAGAGGTCGAAATGACCCCCCACGTCTTTTGGTGTGTGTTTGTGTGTGTGTGTGTATACTTATATGTGTGTACTTTACAGGTTTGTATTTTGCTAAAATTGTATATATGTTACATACAAGTGCGGGGAGTGCAAATCCCTTCAAAACTCAGTGTTCTCCTGCTCTGTTTAGAGTTGGAAGAAGGGTGTATTTACACTGCTGAAGCCTTTGCTGGCTTTACTGGTGTAAATTCTAACCTGGCGGCCCAGCGTTGAAAGGGCTTGAAACACAGCGAGTACAGTGAGTACATGCAGGAAAAATATAGAATGTCTCTCATGTGCAGGGAGAAAGATCCCTGCATCTCAGGCCACCCGTGTTTTGTAATGGAGAAGCAAACTCATGATTTGAGAGTTTCTTTTATCAATACAAAGAAATGCGCCTAGTAAATGCTTTAAATTAGCCCCAGTCTGAAAGTGTGTAGGTGGCTGTGGTAGTAGTGTGCGGGGGGCTGTGGTAAGGTGGGGATGGTGGAGAGGGGTGCAAAGGGTGAAGGGAGGAGGGGAGAATGTTGGCTAGTGCGGAAGGGCATTTAATACTCCTCCATGCCTTGACTGAGAGGTTCGGACAGGGGTTGTGGAAAGGTTCTGGCTACAATACAGCTCCTTCCCACAGTGATTTTACCTGGTAGATTTTGCAGTTGTTAATAATGGGCTTGTTGTTCCCGCATCCAATAAATCTGGGAGCCGGAACACTGGATCTCTTTTGATTTTGCAGAATGGAATTTGCTCCCACAATGTTCAATTTGGCCCATATCTTTTATGGTTGCCTTGCAAGTGGGTGGAATAGGGAGAGAGAGCACAATGCCATGAGGCACGAGAAGCTTGAAATAACAAAGCAAGTCTCCACCTGTAAATGTGTTTTAGATGACCTCAGTGGTTGAAGTGGGTGACATATATTATATCTCACCCATGTCAATCTTTATAAATGTTACACTAACAGTTCCCCTACTGTCTGTTGAAAACAACTCTTCCAGAGCAGATAATGCCAAACCTTAGCTGAAACTCTCTGAAAGGGAAGGGAGGGGTTCTTTGGTTCTGTGATATCAAGGAGAGACACAGAGAGCAAGAAGAAACACCCCTTCTCCTCAGAATGCCAGCTACCTAAAGCAAATGAACAATATGTGCAACTGGTTAATCAGCAAATCTAATGGCTGCTTCAGAGCAGGTATGTGGTTTTAATTGCTGGAGTAATTTGAGATTTGTGACAAAGTTTAATTGTGTTTGAGAGGTACTGCAAGGATACTTCAGCTTTGGAGGGCAAAGTTTTAATAGAAATTTATTTTTTTAAAAAGCTTTTCACAAGGTATAATCTGATTGCATAATACTAAAAATATATATTTTAGCTAACTATTTTATGTTGGACACTAAAAGACAGATTTACTAACTGTTCTTGTAATGCAGTGCAGCAAACAAAGTTTCTGTTACACATTGCAGCAAAGAGATAGCCAAACAGTGCCAAATCTGCTACAATGTGGCTTGGTTTCCCACTTTCCCTTCGCTGGGGCACTTCAGGCCTGATAGTGCACACCTTTTCACCATTGTGCAAGGGTATATGTGTGATGACAAGCATAGGTTTTGTTCTGGAAAGGAGCCCCTCCAGTACAAAAAATATTCTCTAATTCTTTTCCCAATGTCTACATCTGCTTTATAGTGAAGCACACATGCAAATGTGCCAAAATGTGGCAAAGCTGCTCCACTGTTATTCTTGCCTTTAGGAGGCATACGTTTTTAACACAATTCCGATATTGTGTATATTAGATTTTCTATGGTAAACCATTGCACAATGAAAACACTACTTGTGCACTACTTGCCCCAGTGTAACAGTGACAAATTGATAACCATGCTGTTTGCCGGTGTTTCTGTTGTGCCCCATTCAACGGTTTCCTTTTTGCTAACTAGGCCAGGCAAATTCCTATCGTTAGTATAAACATGTAGGGACACTTATTAAGAGGCATGCTTTCTTTTTCTGTTGAAGTGACCTCTTTGAAGGACACTGCTCATCAGCCATACATTCTATGTGTCCTAGAGACTGAAGGAATGGTTGTATTCCTTGCATGCCAAAACACCATTCATAGGAATGTCATTTCAAGCAACTACCTTTTTGCCAGCTCTGTAGCCCCAGTGGCTTCCTGTGTGGATTTAGCTCAGTCATCTCATTTGAGAATTGCGCAACGTGGCATGCAATTTTACAACTGTATTTTGTTTCAGGGTAGCTGAGAAGCCTGACAGAGTATGTAAGTGGTAATTGCCTAACAAATAACATCCACTTATTCAATTGCAAGAGGAATTTAAGAAGCATTAGAAATCATGCCATAGCTTGCCAGTCACACATCTAGAAATCAGGCTCATCAACCCACTGAGCTCAATATCCTGAGAACTATACATGTGTGCAGACTCAAACAAGCATATGTTTCAACTACCCAATGAGCAAACTGCTTCGTAGTTGTCAGATCACTCATTAGGCTTTTAAAGATCTCTGTCAGCAGCCTATAAATATTGACAACACCACTAAAACATGTCTGTTGTAATCGTATTGCATTTGACCAATATATTTGAAATGCACAGTTTATTGCAAAGTTTTTTACTGGCTTAAGAGAATACCTCTGCCCCATTTGTGTGAAGTGTTAGCCCCGCCTCCATTTGTTGACCTGTTAGCCCATCTCCACCACTCACATTTAGGATCTAGATGCACCCCTTTAAAGGAGTGCTCCGTAATTCAATTATGATGCCAGCTCCATGATGTTTCCAGCACATCTGAAGCAAGAGAGTTACCTTGCATTTTTAAAATGAATTGTCTGAAGGGACTCTACTGAAACGTTTCCTCACACATGGATGAACTGCTTTCCTCACAAAAACATCCTAACACACTTTCCTTCTCTTGTTTTACAATTACAATATAAAAACATTGTGTACTTGGAGAGTGTCGAAGTATACAATGCAGGGAGGGGATGCGTTGAGTGGGCCTACTGAGTAGCTGGGGGGGAGTAGAAAACTAAATTTGTGAAGCTGCTGACCAATGAGGAACTGCTGTTAGGGAACTTCGCCAGCCCTTCCCACTTGTAGCTTGGTCAGCCAGGAGCCATCTGCCTGAGGGTCGGAGGAGGGCCCTTTGTGGGACACCTCTAGCTCGCTGTCCGGGTCCGTGGCTGACAGGGTTGTGCCGGATGGTGTTGGTCTCCGACTAGTACTCCATGCAGATCCATTGGCCATGACAACCTGAGAGCAATATGGAGGGTGTAGGGAGACAACCATGAGGGAGAGAAAGACACAGGGTTAAAGGGAAAAGCAGATGGATGAGAGATCACAACATAAGAGTGAGGGAGAGCAGAGAAGCACATGGGCACGAGATCACAACATGGGGTGGGGGAGTGTGGAGAAGCACATGGCAGAGAGATCACAACATTGGGGAGAACAGAGAAGTATGCTAACAAAAGAACACAACTTGTGGGGAGGGGAGCAGAGGAGCAGACTAGACTAGACTAGAGATCACAACATACAGCTCCTGGTGCAGACAGGCATACAGAGGAGAGATCACAACACGGATGGCTGGGTAACTTAGGAGCACAAGGACCAGAGATAACAACACAGACCACAGGAGATGGAGAGAATCATACCTATGAGATATCTCAAAATGGAGCATAGGAGGGCAGAGAAGCAAATGGACGAGAAAGAGCAAGGGTTAGACAAGCACAAAGATGAGAGATTACAAAATAGAGGGAGGCTGAGCGGAGAAGCACACAGGCTAGAGATCACAAAATTAAGTGGTGGAGGGGCAGAGAAGCAATTGAGTGAGAGGGAGCAACATGCAGGAGGAGAAAAGCACACAAGGAAGACAGTCAGGAAATAAATGCACTCTTACAGAGCACTTAAACAAAAAAAGGCTGTTCCCTAAAAGTGAGCAGAGGAAGCTTAGAAGCAAGCCAACCAATGAACTGGTGAAGAAGCTGTTCTCTAGGGACGGAAAAAAACACAAGTTGGACAGGTTGACACGAGTAAGTCCACTGAATAGGAACAAGTAAATAACAATGACAGTTAAGCCAACCAATGGAAAGCAATGGGTGTCCTCCAAGCCGCTGTATGTTCTTGGTAAGCCCACAATGTGCATTTTGCAACCAGACAGCTTCCTCTGTCTTGTAGGCTTGACCTAAAAATATTTCATCATGCTAAACAGTGTTGAGGGATCACACAGACTCAGCTAGGATTGAAAAAAGGAAATTCTGCATTGAAAGTTTGTTTTCTGTGAAGATTAGGTTTTACACATCTTTTCTTTGTAGGTAGTGTTTTCTTGTTCACTTCAAGTGACTCTGTTCTTTTCCTCTTTGTTGTGCCCTCCTGTTTCAGGGGTTGGTTGCCTCTGACAAGAAAACAGAGACCACTAGTGAGTATATGCAAGAAAAAGTGAACAGGATCAAGGCACTCCACAAACAATAATGCGTCAAAAGTAAAATGAAGTTGCTGGAAATGTTTTATTCCTTTTGAAGATGGAGATGAAAAGTGTTCAGTGGGCATAAATGTCCATAAATGATACAACAGAAATCAGCCAACACGTGTTTCGTCCTATTGGACTTTTTCAAGGCTCAGATACTATGATATGGACCAAAAAATGGCCGTGAAAAACGTCTTTCAAATTTTCAGCCAAGTCGTCACTAAAATCAAAGGAAGTAGAGTGTTCCAGTAAGAGCGATAAATGATGTTGAAAAGAATGATGATTTTTCCAATGAAAATTTGACAGACGTTTTTCACGGACATTTGTTGGTCTGTTCTGCCTCTTTGTCCTGCCTTTTTTCACTTTGGGAGCAGCACAAAGTACTGTGTAATTACGCTATGTCCTGTTTATCTCTTCTGTAAGGGACTTTTTGGGCATTTGCCTGTTTCACCTCAACAGTGTGGGTGCTTGCTCAGCCCTTCCTTCCCACCAGATCCCTCTGTAAACATAAACCAACATCAGAGGGGGGCTTTTTCAGGGCCAGCTCGCTCTCGCTCTCTTCCTCTTGTTATTTTCAGTCTGTCTGGCAATAAAAGTCCTGTCAGTATTTTACAACTCTATGAGCTCTAACTCGAGCAAACCATTGCATTCCAAATGCTTGTTATTTTGTGCCCTCACAGCTGAACAGTTTTTCCAACAGGAACTGTAAACACTGCTCCTCCTTCCTCCCCCCCACACACCACGTTCCCACTACCACCCTAGCCCTTGTTCCTGTGCTTTAACCATTTTCTTACTAAGCGCTCATATTTCTGAGCTGGTCTCTCATTTGCTCGAGTTAGAGATATTAGCTCTGTAAACTCCTAACCGGACTTTCCTTGCCACACAAATGAAAAGATCGTGCTGTGTAAACCCCAGTGCGATCGCACTGCATTTTTTTTCTTTTCATTTGTGTCGCAGCCACCAAAGACATTTTTGAGCCAGCAGCGCCGAGATCACAGGCTCTGGGCATTGCAATGGGCTTAGCGTATACTCCAGCACGGGAAACCACATTTCAGGTCATGCTACCTCACTCCACAATGCGTTGAAAGCCTTGTCCGTGTCTTCAGTGTGTTCAGCAGATTAAAACAAGCATTTTCAATGGAACTGGTCTTGCATTTGTGCGAGTTAGAGCTATTAGCTTTGTAAACTCCTAAATGGACTTTTTTTGTCACACAAATGAAAAGAAAAAAAAAACGCATTGCGATCGAGTGTGGCAAGAAAAGTCCGGTTAGGAGTTTACAAAGCTAATAGCTCTAACTCGAGCAAATGCAAGACCAGTTGCATTGAAAATGCTTGTTATGAATGTGTATGGATCTCTTATTGAATCATGTGTATGATCTACTGACTTTGTGCATATGGTAACCACACTACCCACTGAGAGATCACCTTGGGATTGCCAGAGCAAGCCTCGGTCCACTTATAAGGGAACCCCAGGACTCTTTGGAAAGTATACACACTTGTGTGGCACTTGGCATCTTGTGGTTTGTTGCAAACATATTTTCAGTGGTTTATTGTGTGGTCAATTTGAAGGCAGCTGTAAGAAAGTTAGTTATTTTTTTGGGGGGTGGTAGTTACTCACCTCAGTAGTAACCACAATCCTTGTCAGGGTTAACCATCTAAATCAGTAAATTAGTCAGATTACAACCCTCTGGTAGCTTGGGCACAGAACAGATAGGCCTAACTTAGAGGCAATGTACAAAGTATGAATGCAGTACTAAAAAAATAATAAAGTTGAACTGCAAAACAAAAAAGATCCAAAAATAAATTAGCAAAATAGAGTAAACTTCAGTAAACAAAATAACACCAAAATGAGAAAGGTTTTTTATAGCTGTAAGTAGAGATAGCACCTAGAAGCACAAAGTGCCAATGACAGCCAGAAGTTGTGATAGAAGAGGACCTAAGCATAATTTGATGCTGATCATGATGGAGTGCGAGCCAGATACACTTAGAAGATTCATCCTGGTGAAAGATTTTACCTTCTGACGTTAGTCATTGAAGTCATAATCCAGTATGCTCCCCTCCCCCGCGACGCAGGCATGGGTGAATATTTCCTCTCCACCAGCAGGGTTCACAGAGTTTTGCCCACTTTGCGCTCTGCTTGGAACGTGGAATTCTGGCAAAACTCCATCAACCACCAGACAGCGTTTTTACTTGTGTGAAGCTCGCCTGCGTTAAGTTGGCAAGCGAGAATTTGCATCCCCTAGTGTGATTTTGGGACGCTACAATGCCTCCCAGCAATATTTCTCAACACGGGAAAGTGCGGCCTGATGGGCTAACATGCATACGTTTTCTCTAAAGACAAACTCCAAGACTGTTGCGGGCCTTGTTTTTTTCCTGTTAGAACAGGAAACAAAACAGCAGACATGGTGGAGTCCCTGGTGACAGAGGCGGTGGTGGCTATGCCTTGAGAAACAAAGCATTTAGAGTCTGTAAATGATGCAACAAAGGAGCCGAGCAGACAGGACAACTACTAATTATTTTTGGCCTATGTCTTGTTGCCCTCCAATTGTAAATGAACCTAAGAATCTTACCCACCTGGAGCCAATTTACAGCTATGTGTGACTGTCTGCACACATATTTGCCAATGTTCCGACATTGAGAAACTGTTCCTTCGTGCTGATAATTATTATTAAAATTTAGCAGTCAGGTAGCCTTACAGTAGTCCTGTTACCAGGGCTCTAATTCACTGGGTAGGTCAGCATTGATCTTAGTCCACAGACAAGGGCACTGAGAAACTATGGTAGAGAGCAGACACATCATAGCCATATTTCTCTGACTGGCACCTCTGAAACATTAACGGCAATTTGTAAACATAAACAAAATTAAGACTTCAAGCCATGTTCAAACCATCAAGTCAGGAATAAAACAGCTGAAACCAGTTTGATGGTTCACCCATTGGACGCAATGGTTTAGATCCTCTTGCTGTTTGTTTTTGCAGTGGGTAAAGGCTGTATTTGGGCTTATGACTCTACCCAAGAAAATTCTAGGATTCTCTGGTGTTTTTCTCTGCCCTTGTTGCTATGTATGGCTCTCATGAATAGTCACTATCATGAATACCAGATTCTGAACCTACGTTTTTACAGATATGATGTGGCAACAGTGGGTAACAAATTTAGGCCCTCATTACAACTTTGGCGGTCTTTGGTAAAGACCGCTGAAGCTGCGGGTGGCAGTATACCGCCAGTGCTGGTGGTATTTCTGGCTCCCTATTTTGACTTTCCGCTGACCCAGCAGAAAAGTCACATCAACATTGCAGCCGGCTCATAATAGAGCCGACGGCAATGCTGATGTGCAGCAGGTGCAGTAGCACCTGTCACACATTTCACTGCCAGAAATTCAGGCAGTGAAATGCACAATGGGGCTGTGCCTGGGGACCCCTGCACTGCCCATGCCAGAGGCATGGGCAGTGCAGTGGCCCCCAGGGGCACCCCAAGTCCCCCTTACCGCCAGCCTTTCCATGGCGGTGTTTACCACCGTGGACAGGCTGGCGGTCGGGGACTCATAATCCCCAGGGCAGTGGTGCTTGCACTGCTGCCCTGGGGATTATTACCGCCAGGCAGAAGCCTGGCGGTATAGTGGAGGGGCCGGCGGTATGCCCGTGGCTATTGCACACGGTCATAATAGCTGGCGGAACACCGCCAGCCTGTTGGCGGTGTTACTGCCATCTTAACACCGGCCGCCAGGATTGTAATGAGGCCCTTAGTTTCCTATACTACTTTTGCCAGGTCTTAAAGGAACCTCTATCAGAGCTTGTCAGTGCAGCCCTGGAGAGCAAAGGGTACAGCTTTGGAAGAGGAGGAAAGGCACAGAGGATGGCAGTGTGATAGGCATTCAGGTATTTTGTTTATAAGTGGGACAGGGTGGAGAAGCTGTGTTACGCATGTCTCCCCATTATTCCTATGCCTCTGCTTGGCAGGTGAAAGCAGCAACAGATGATTTTGGGGCACACGGACAACAAAAACATACCCTTTATTTGCTATTCCTGATAATTCTACCTATAATTGCTCTATTGCAATGCTGTAGGACTCTTACCTTGGGGGAAAGACTGCTTAGTTTAGGGTTATAGCACCGACAAGTTTGGGTGATTAAATCAGTCTCACACCATCTGGAAGCTGTGGGCCTGACTTTGGTGGCTAGCTAGCTGCACTTCACCCAACTCTGGAAAGTAAATGTGATTTGTGACAGCCTAGAAACATGACCTTCTGACCCCTCAGGTGAGTTGTGGTGGACAGAGCATACCCCTTTCTCTCAGTTACCCCACGTCTCACACATGCTAAGGCAGGCAAAGAGTTGCAAGATAGGTTTCAATGCACTTATTGAGGCAATTGCATCTGATTATAAAAAGCATGAACTGTAATTATTAGACAGATGACACATAATACAGTGATGACTGTGATCATTAGAGTAAAAAATATAAACAGTCCGACCTGATCTAATCATGAATCTGTTGATTCCTACCTACGCCCTAATGTCTAAACCTGACAGCATAGTGGTGTTAGCCCATCTCCTTGTCCCGGTCTATGGGAAGAACCCCGACCCCATACCTGAAAGATGGGCAAGGGTCTCCCTGTTGTCTGATGGCAATCCTCTTGCTTAGCTGGAAAGATAAGGCCAAGATCAGCTAAGCTGTCAACGAAATTATGTACACCCTCAAACGGCCATGGCTGAAACACCCTCTACCCTCCTCAGGCCTATGTGGTGTTTCTATAACAAAACATGTTGTGTTCGAAGAACAGGCCTGACGTGATAATATGTCTATGGTTGAGGGTTGACTCCGTAAACCTTAGAGCAACAATATTAGGTAAACATGACAGCCTTGAGCAGGGCACAGAGTGAATTGTGTACAAAGGATTGCTAAATGTAAAACACAAACAATTATGCATTTTCAGCTATCAGCTAATAAAATATAAAACAACAAGCTTGTTCATGTGTTCATTCATAAACTTTATTCTGCTACATAGCAATAGCCATAAAAGTACATAAAAACATAAATATATTAAAATCAACCCAAACCTTGACATACAAACATTACAAACAAATCCATGAGTACATATAAAAAGCCTGTGTAAGAGCCAGAGAAAAGCCAAACTAATATATAATACTTTACCTCACATTAATAGCCTTTAAAATGTAAAGAACAACAATATAACATACAGTGGGATCATTCAATGCAAGTAGAAACTTCAAAGCAACTCTATAACATCTAAACTTCTGGGCAGCAAAGATAGGTTTAAGATAAAAACACCTGTAATGCAAATAACATTTATAAAACAGCATAATGTGAGTCATGCTCTGAATACTCAAGCCATCACAAGGGCATTGGAATGTCCCCGGAGGCCACAACTTCAAGTTGGGGAAAACTACTAGGGGATGCACAGTGCCAAGTCTAAGTCTTGTCAGGACAAATCGATGTTGCATATTGCTAACCCAAGATAGATCATTTGGACAGCCCCCATTGCAGGGAAGGGACATATAGAGGGCAACTGTCATTTTGTTCATACCTGTACTCATTCTTCTTTCCCTCCTGTGCTGCATAAAGGATTCTTTAATGGTCTTCTTTGTTAGTGATAACACTTGGAGGGGGATATGATCATAATGATAATTTGAACAAGGTGCTAAAAGATGATTGAGTATAGGCAAGCCAAGCGATAAGTAAGAGATTATCCAGTTTTAGGCAAACTAAATATTATCACTTTGGTAAAATTTGTTTCTTCTTTTGCCCATATGGAGTACTATGAAACTAAGGGTCTTACTAATATGCTGTAAGATGCTCCAGATGCTGTAAGCCTACGTCCTGATGAATAATCGTAGTCGATGCCGAGATAGGTAGCAAAGGAGACGTTTTAAGAAACTTTCCCACCGCTTGCAGAGGGGTATTTACTGTGTAACACAATAGACCGGCCTCATAAGTAGTGGTAGCCACCACTCTAGCCTTATAAATTTCCATCATATCTCTGATTGGCCTATTGCCTTATTTCCTATAAAGTCTGAAAATCCCATACAAATTTCTACTCATTTTGGCATTGACAGTTGAAATCTGGTGTGCCCAGGATCCATTGCATGTGAATTAAACCCCCAGATAGAAGAAAGAGTTTACATTGCCAATGGGAGTTTTATCAATACAAAAGGTTCTACATTTTTTGGTTTATCCCCACAGATCATGGTGAATATTTTCAATCTGTTAATTACTATTTCTTGGAGCTCATAAACTCCCCAAAGGCACTCATCAGTTTCTGTGAACCCACTGTAGTCCTGATAACAGGACCGCGTCATCGCCGTATAACAACACCTGTATGGGGCGACCTGCAGCACTGAGGGCATCAGCTTGCAGGGATCGTAGGAAGTTGTCCACCCCATTAATAAAAAAAACACAATAATTGGGCTAAGACACAACCTTGTCTGATACCTCCCCCAACTGTAAAAGGTGGAGCACACTCCCCCAGGGGTCCAAGACAAACTTTGCAGGATAATGCTTTGTACAGGAAGGCCAAAAAAACAAATGATATCCCTTAGGGCACCAAGGGTAAGCAGCGAAGACCAGAGAATAGTATGGTCAACTAGGTCAAAAGCACTGCTTAAATCTGCAAAGCAAACATACAGGACCCCAGATTTAGCTCTGGTGTATTTACCAATCAATAAGTCCAGATTTAAACATTGTTCAATACTATCAAAGCCCTTTCTAAAGTCATATTGTGCTAGGGATAGAATAGAATGCTCTTGAACCCACTCCTCCAGCCTCATCAGGACAATCTTACTCAAAACATTCACCGAGGAGTCCAGGAGTAAAATTTTCTGAAACTCTATGGGCCTAGAGCTAAAATAGGGGTGCTCAATTTAGGTGCTAAAGGGAACCCACAACACCTTCCCCATTGTTCGTACAAGAGTGCAGGGTACAAGACCTTAAATGAACTGTACTAAGGTTCACTACCTAAAAGCTGCCTAAAAGATACATAGAAGAGATAAAAAAAAGTTGAAAAGCGGACCAGTCTGAATTATGTGACCAAATTTACAAATGGGTCATTGAAGAATTTTTGTTAAAAAAAAATTCCAAATGGCAGATTAACAATGATCATGATCTCACCGGACATCTCCAAGCACATCATTGGAAAGGGATTCGAGGATGGACCCAACGTCGGCAGGCAATAAGTTCACCAGCTCATCAGACAAAAGTTGGAAGAAGCACACATGATCAGTCATCTCAGCCACAGTTCCAGCTGAGGGGGCAGCGTTTCATGACGTGTCAGATGTTGAAGCATCAGGGGCTAGTAAATTCACAAAGGGCGAGTTATAGAAGACATCCAGCAACAACCGCAATCTCAATGGACAAGTCCGGCAATGAACCCTCATGAAGAACATCATGAGATTTACAGCCACAGAAAGTACATGTTGTAAGGCAGCTCCTTTGCATTTTCGAAAGGGCACCAAAAGCAATTGAAAACTGGCTGCATGCAGTTAAGAAACGGTGGGAATGACAGTGACTAATTCCCGTCCAGTTGTTCCAATAGTGATGCTCCGAAATACTGTATCATGCATTCATGACACAATTGGGCTGGTGGGAGCGCCATCATGTTGAGTTGGGGCAGCCATTACGGATCAAAAATAGCAACAGCAGGACACCACCAATTAATGCAAATGTTATTGGATATCTTCCAAAAATACTCAAAAAAGTGAGTGGCTATAACTGTACACAATCAGGAAAGTGCTGACAAAACCAGAATCTCATGTCTTGAAAAAGTGTACAATTCCTGCGCTTTTAGATGCATTAAAAATGTGACTGAGCAATTGACCAAAATATTTTGGGAAGTTGGTATTTAAAAGGGACTGTATCTCTGCGGACGACCTTGCCACTTTCAGGTCATAGATTTCAGAGGCTGATGTGAGATCCACAAGTTTTCGAAACAAAAGAGCTTTCAGTGTGCTTAACTTGTCAAATATTTTCATTATAAATAGCTATGTGAGGCCACAAACCTGTTACTTTTATCTCATGCATGGGGGAGCACATTCCTGCAAAAAGTCACAATTTGAGAGACCGAAATCAGATAAGCGACCCCTTATCCCACAACTGCCTTATTCACTCAGCATCAAGTAACTTCCATTGGAAAGTAACTGAAACACTAGGCAAATCAAAGGTATGGGAAAACCCTTCAGATAGCAAGTTAAATTTGCAACTGACGTGTTACAAGTGCTGTGCAAGGCCATATATTTACAAATCATAGAATGGCTTACAGAAGTTTCACTTTCACTACTGCTAAGAAAAACCTTTGCCGCTGTTCAGACATTTGTAATCAAAGGGCAGCTCCCACACCTCATGGATGCAACTGTCTCCTAACTGCTCAAATCTACCTACTGGAAAATGTTTCAAATACAAAGTGAATTGGATTGTTGGTATTGGCAGAGGGATCACTCCATGTATTAACCTTATCGACGATAGTATTTCAGCAACAGTCAAAGGCAATTTATCTAATTTTTCAATGTTAGCCTTTATGTAGCTAGCTTCCTTCTTAGTCATGATCCTTTGTTTTCATGTCAAGGTAAATGTGGCAAATAACTCTTTAAAGTTACTGTGCATCCAAGGCACTTGGCCATTTTTCAGAACGCGTAATGTCCAACTCAGCTGCATAATGGACCTAAGTTGACTCTGTCCATGATGTAAAAGTGACATGTCATTTTGAATTAAGTCAATAGCAGAGGACACAATGTTGTTTAATGTGTAAATGCGGTTGGACAATGTGTTCATACCATTATCGACTACGGCCAAAGCTTACTCTAAGTCCTCCTTATCTATCTGCCTGAAAACACGCAGCAGCTTCCATTAGTGAAAGCTTCCATATTTTGTTATATATTGCTTATAAGAAACATTTTGATCGTGGTTTTCAGAGAATGTAAGTCGGAACAACCCATGCTGGAACAACGCATGCCTGAACAACGAGGTCGGAACCTTGTTCACCATGAATGCCTTACCAATGATTTTTCGTTGTTAAGGCAGTCCTGGTAAAGGCATTAGTGATAGGCATGCATGGTTCAAGCATGCGTTCCCCCAGACCCCCTACCCTTAAAAATTATTGCAACCCCCACCCCCTCCCCTAAAACCACGCCAACCCCCCACCCTTGCCCCTAAAACTACCCCAACCCCTACCTCGTCCCTAAAATTACTGCGACCCCCACCCTGCCCCTAAAACAACCCCAATCCCCACCCCATCCCTGAAACCTAAAGTACCCCAACCCCCACCCCTAAAACCTAAAACCACCTCCGCCCCTAAAACTACCCCGAGCCCCCACCCGCACCTAAAACCTAAACCCCCCCAACCTCCCACCCACCCCTAAAATTACCCAACCCCATCCCACCTCTAAAACCACCCCACCCCCACTCCTAAAACAACCCCAACTCCCACCCCATCCCTAAAACCTAAACTACCCCAAACCCCCACCCCTAAAACCTAAAACCACGCCAACACCCCCACCCCTAAAACTACCCCGAGCCCCCACCCGCCCCTAAAACCTAAACCCCCTAAACCCCCACCCCGCCCCTAAAATTACCCGACCCCCAACCCACCCCTAAAACCTAAAACCACCCCAACCCCCACCCCTAAAATTACCGCAACCCCTCACCCCGCCCCTAAAACCTAAAACCACTCCAATACCCCCACCCATAAAACCTAAACCACCCCAATCCCCGACCCCAACCCCTAAAAACCTAAACCACCCCGACCCCTACCCCAAATACTAAAAATACCCGACCCCGCCCCTAAAACTAAAATCCTAACCCCCCCACCCCCGCCCCTAAAACTAAAAATACCCCGACCCCCACCCCTAAAACCCCAACTCCCCACCCCGCCCCTACAACTAAAAATACCCCAACCCCCAGCCCCTAAAACAGCCCCACTTACCTGACTCATGGTGTCGTCCTCCGCAGCCGACTTCCTTCTTTTGTGCCCTAACCACGCATGTGCGTGGTTCAGCACATGGTGGCTAAGGCACAAAACAACAAAGTTGTGGTTAACAAAAGCATTGTTCCGCTTTCGTTGTCCACGACTTTGTTGTTACGGAGTCGTGGTTCAGGGCATTTCTTGTTTTCAGAGACCTAACAATAACTCTTGTAAGTCGATTACTTCAGACAGTAGACTAAGGTGTTCTTTACATCTGTTAATGTGGAAGATTGTAACCATTGTTGGCAAAGTTTACCCACGCTGCATGTGGTGACAATTGCAGAGTGCCATCTGATGATGTAATGAGGGTCGGTCCTGCTCTCTCTAAACTCCCATGTAGAGTTAACAAAACGTGTTGGCAAGGTACCTGGTTGCAGCTGTTACCTCTGGCAGAGGATATAGAACCAACTCCCACCTTGTGACTTCACCTAAAGATTGTTGACTTAATATCACACCGCTAGAGTCAAGTCAAGAGTGGGGGGAAAGACCCTTGGCTTCGCACTGTCTCCACTTCTACGCTGTCGACCTATAACAAATAAAGTATTGTTTTGAGCACTTAATTAATCTCAAACTTAATTGTACCTAAAACCCCCCAAAAAAACCTTGATTCCCCTTGAGTACCTGTGAGGCAATTAGAGGGTTGTATAGCAAGAAGAGATGCCATGATACCCCTGATGAAGATGGCACAAGACATGTCTGGTGGATGAGTAGAAGGCATTAGGATCAATCGTTTTGATCTAGTAGAAACAGAATGCATGTATCATTTTCAGACACATTTACATAGGGTAATTTTACAGAGCTCACCCTTCCCACTCATACAATAGTGTCAAACTGCACGGTTCCTGCCAAAGGGTCTTTGCTTGCAATGCTTGAACTTTGTGATGTTGCGTCACATCACTATTGATAAGCATAGATTGATATAAATAGATAAGTGCCTTGTTAAATCCTCTCATACAAATGAACATATTGTGCATGACACTTCTAAAACAATTCTTTAGCCAAAGCGTTTGTTTGTTTATATCACAAGCAAAACCAAATAAATGACAGCGAATAACTAGTGTGATGATACTAGTGACATGCGCAGAAACATATTACTGTTTACAATAAACACATGAAAACATTCAGGGTTACTATACAGTTATACCTTGGAAAACAAGCATACACAAAGCACACAAAATTCCAGGTTGGGCAATGACTGTGTGCCATTCTTTTTAAGATCCAAGTTGTTGGGCACTATCTGTGTCTCAAATGTATGTATGCTTTGTCCCCTTCTGTGTGTTGGGAGGAATAAGGACAGGTCCCTGACACCTGCATGACAACCATTTGTGTCCAATGGCCACAATAACACCCATTGGGACTTGAAAGTGATGAATTAAAGGTCCTCTTCTGAGACCAACTATTGAACTGTTGTTCTGTGGCATTTAGAATAATTGATATAATATATTATCAAATTTTGCAAAACAGGGAATATGGGGTGCATTCATTTCTTTAATTTTTGCTTACCCTTTTCAAGCTGTTTGCTTGTCGGACTTAATTTAAAAATATTATTTGCACAGGAATATGACAAGCTCTAAATAAAGCTTCCATGCCTTTGCCAAGTGTTCAGCTCCCACACATTCTTCAAATTAATTGATTTCACCCAATACTAATTACCATCTATTGCCAACTGGGAAACAAAGGAATCCGAATACATTAATTTGGTGTAGGTTAGCAATATTTTCCTTACTTTTGAAGGAGGTAGTTGGAAAAAATAGGACTCAGTATTTTTAACATTATGCCCATAAAATAAGAAAACTTGTCTACATATGTTTTAGAACTCCCCGCTGGTGTAGTTGGACAGGGTTCCCACTGTGTATAATTATAAATTACTTTTGGGGTACCAGCTCAGTGTAGAAAATAGTGTCCATGATGGTGAACATTTCCCCATAATGTGCAGTGTTGATGTAAACATCTTCACTTTCAAATATAATATCATATTCAAGCTCAGAAAGCATAGAATCAACTGTTTTTACATCCAGTCATCAGAAACAGATTAAAGTGCAATCATATAATTCATTGAAACTTTAAAAACATAGGGAATCTAAATCATTCCTGTTGAGGCAAAAATTCCAAATGGTACTTTATTGCAAACAATCCCATCAGAAACTAAAACAGCTGAAATATTCACAAGGGACACGTCTCTTTGGACGTTGGGTCTGATTATGAGTTTGACAGAAAGTGTACAGCTGTCAAAATGGCGTCGGATTCCGTGGCTGCCAAGTGGGTGGTACGCCTGCTCAATTTAAAAAGCATGCGGGTGCACAGATTAAAGACCGCCAAGGCACCGCTGTCTCTGCCAGGAAATCTCGAAGGCGACGGGGTAGCACACATCATCTGCTGCCATGGAGCCTATCGTACACGTCCTGCCCTTGCCGTTTGATGACGTCCAAAACCCACACCATCTTGGACACAACCTACGATAAGCAACAATCCTACACATTTCCATTGACTTTACAGTTAACAGATGCACAGGCAGGTAAATCTTGAGGTGTATGGGGGCTGTACGCCAAGCCTTTTCTGGGGGTCCCTGTTCGGAACAGCTTTGAATGAATGATCCAAATTCTGCTTTTTGATGCCCTCTTTGTCCAGATCACTGACACTGCACAAGCATACTCTTCCAAATTCTAAATGTGTTCACAATTAATATTCAGGGCTAAATATGTGTATTTACAATATTATAACACAACAGCAGCTTCTCACTAACATTACAGCAAATAAGCTCTGTGACACCCTTTAATTTCTCACAGGCTAGGTCCTTTTTTGATAGAAAATAAACTTAACAAGGGATGCCTCATGAAACAGAAACCCAACTTCTCTGCAAAATTTCTGTAATGGACTCTCAAACATCATGCACATTAAAAAGTAACTTTTGGGAAAATTGTATTTAAAACAACTTTTTTAAGAAGTACTGCAAGGTCATCATGGAAAGACTTTCTCTAGAACAGGGTTGGCACAATCTGGGGGCCCCATGAAAGTCTGGGTGACTAGGTTAGAGCCCACTTTGCCCATGCTTCACAGCGTCTTTGTGCACAGGCGCCCTGGCTTTAAGTCTGTCAGGGACAACCAACGGCATCACTAAGTGCCATGCTTATGTGTGTAGTTTGTAAGTGCAAGATATTAAAACAAACACATCATTATGGTGTTCTTCACACATAACTAAAGTAGGCTTAAGTTACACACAGATAACGGACACATGTCCAAAAAAGAAGACAAAAAGCTATGACAACTAACCACCCTCTAGGTATGGATTAAAAAAAACTAACATGCACACATTCAACACATATACAACATACATCATAGGGAGAAATGCAGGCAAAATTAGGTTGACATTGCTCAAGACAAGCTGAAACCTTTACCATTTGAAATGCCACCCAAATCAATGTCTGGCCCAGTTTGGATACATCACACATATCCATTTATAGAGCATTTCCATTTGTCCTGTGTAAGTCCTGCACTGGTCCCGACCTCTAAATATACAACCCTGGTCATATAGATAACCAATTAGGGTGAAACAAACACACCTGTAGTCACAAATCCCAATGTATCCAATCACATCAATTAGGTGGTGCAAGTGCTCATTACTATGATGAATGCCTGCCCATAAAAGCTAAACGCCATAATGTACCAAATAAAATTGTGAATGTACCTAACAAAGTGCACTCTAAACACATATGTAGCGTAACATGCCAGAATGTGTAAACACAGTGACGCCGTGTTACAATCTAACCAATGTAACATTGCTACGTTCCCAAAAATAGCTAGGGAAAAGTAATTCAAGGACTAATGTATACAAAAACAAAGTTTATTGCGCCATAAAAAAGGGAAAACATAACAAAAGGCCAATGGCTATTCCCATTTAAAAATTGTGTGTTAGCACACTGCAGTGCCACCAAACTTGCCCCAAAAGACACTGACACGGTGACCTCCTCACAAATGGACACCCATTGGGCAGGGCAGGTCCCTCAAAGATGTTATTTAGGAGTGCAATGTTTGGGTTAGGGAGGGGTGCCCTTAGTTTTGCAAGTGGGGAGTTGAAAAAAGGAAGGGGAGGACTTATGTTTAGGAGGTGGTTTGGGAAGTAAAAGGGGTAGAAGAACATTTGAGGTGCCTTGGGACCTGGAAGGGGCAGATGGGTAGATAATTGGGGTGGATTTTGGGGTAGAAGAGGTGGTCTTGGGTGTGGAAGGGGTAGGAACCTTCTTGCAAGTTTTGGTTGGAGGTTTGGGAGGGTTGATGGCAAGGGAAAAGGAAGAATACTTAGCAGTGGGCACTGGAAGGAGTGGGGTTTTGGAGGGAGAGGGAGTGACTGTGTGTGATATGCTTGGGTCCATTGTGGATGTAGGTTTATGTGTGCCAGGTGTATGTGCTGCAAGTATGGGTGTGTCTTGTAACTGGTGTTTGTAGGGGCGCTTGATTATGTGTGTCTGTGTTTCTTATGTTTGTAAAATGTGAATGGTGGATCTGTGGAGGTTGCTGCACTG
The DNA here is from genome assembly GCF_031143425.1 of Pleurodeles waltl. Taxonomy (NCBI): domain Eukaryota; kingdom Metazoa; phylum Chordata; class Amphibia; order Caudata; family Salamandridae; genus Pleurodeles; species Pleurodeles waltl. The sequence continues at coordinate 68,492,931 of NC_090445.1, forward strand.
GGAATTGGGGTTTGGTTTTGTGGATGCTGATGTGGTGATGACAGTGGGTGTGGTGTGTGCATGGATGTGATGGTGGTTGGAGGTGCATGTGGGTGAGGTGTTGTCTGTGCTAACTGTGAATGTGGTGGTGGGGGTGTGGTGTGTGCATGCGTGTATACTGTCATCTGTGCTGTGTGAGGATGTGATAGGGAGTGGTGTGAGTATGTGGGTGTGGTATTGTCAGTGGTGGTTGTGAACGTGATGGCAGTGGGGGTATTTGTGGGTGTGGTGGTGGGTACAGTGTCAGTTTGGATGGGTGCCTTTTTTGTGCTTATGTGTGGATGTGCTGCTTGGGTCTGAATGAGTGGGTGTATGTACATGTTTGCATTGGCAGGTTTGGGAATAGGGTATTAGTATTGCTAAGGGGTGGTGGGAGGGACACAAGGTTGGAGAGATGCGAAGCCGCATTGAGGGAGGAGGCTAGAGCCTGAAAATATCTCTGTAGGTCAGGCATTGGACTGCGAATGCCTTCAACATAGGCCACCATCTGCTGCAGATGGCTTTCTTGCCCCTGGATGGCATTCAGAATTGCAGTCTGACCCACAGAGATGTTTCTTGGGATGTTTCTCAGGAGGTCAGTAGCCTGCTCACTCTGTGCAACTGGGGCAAAGGGGCAGGGGCTGAGGGGCAGGAGTGAAGGATACAGCTCAAATGGGTGGGGAGCAACAGGGAGGGTGGAAATAGAACTGGGGGTAGAAGACAAGGATGGAGCTGGAACAGTTCCTGTGGGATCTGCCACCACTCAGGTCAGGACTGCCACTGGAGGATGACACTGAAGATGATGAAGTAGAGCTTGTGTTCTCTGTGGTACTCCCCACACCCTTTTAGCCACTGGGTCCCTCTGTGGCAGTACTGTCAGGATCGGAACCACTGTGGCTAGCTGCTTCCCAAGCTATTTTGGCTGTTTCCACTTAGTTTTCCCGGGATGCATCTGAAATGACACATTAATATTGGTTATTTGCATCTGCGTGAACACACCTGACCATTAGATTCAAACACAAAACATTATAAAAGTGCACAGATTACACCAGCTTCATGGTTCACTACGCAATTCAACATTAGCATGAGCACATGCATGCATGCTACATTACCTGAAAACAGTTGGACACAATTCTTTCATAATCCCCAACAGCTCCGATACCATGAAACAACTTCTCTACACTCCATCCTTAGGTACCTATTAGGATAGTTGATCACCTAGTATAGTTTGGCCCTTGTAGCATACCACAGGCAACTGATGCCACCAAATAGGATGGCTAAAAAAATATATTTCCACAGTGTCCACACAAGCCCCTGAATTCAGCAAATTTACCTTAAACAAAATCATGAAGTGATGATGGTCAAGTAATACAGCATTAGAGCTGCAATATGGGCTGAAGTTGAAATCATGTCACATGCAAAGGCTCATTTCACACTGATGTCATTTTTTCTTTGAAACTACCTCACATGTCCATTATCTAAATAGTCAAGTGAAAGCTGCACTGAAGTAGTTTAGGTATGTATCACATGCAGCATTTGAAAATAGCCTGGAGACATTCAGGGCCAAATTATTGGGAGATATATACTGCAAATGCACACATCATAGGAGTTCATACACCCTTTGAACCTCCCCAATACTGCTTGGTACAGCACCATTTTGTATTGCAAACAAATTGCCTTGTATAACTGAGTGTAGACACTCACTTATGATCCCTACATTTCTTCATCTCACTCCCTGATGCATGTCACCAGTCTGTGAATGAATCATGAAACAGTATTGCAGATGAAACAATAACAGGGAAGGGGACAGTGGGCAACATGTACGCACTAATGCTCATGGCACCAGTGACAATTACACACTCATTTTACTGTAGAATCCTAACTTACCAATAGGAAGAGTTGTCAAGTCACTGCAGCAAAAGTGAACTGTATGCTATGTGACATGTAATAGGGCTACATTACGAGACACAGCAGTGAGGGAGTGTCACTCCTGACACAATGAAGACAGGGGCCTGTTTGGTACAACTATCACCCAGAATATCTAACAACATTCATTGAATTCTTACTTTACTGAGCCATGTGCCTGCTCAAAACAACAAATTGGTGGTTGACTGGACTCTGCTGAGTTCCTGGTCATAAAGACAATAGGCAAAGCACATCATCATGCACCTACTACCAGACATACACAATCCAGAACTCTTCTTGTGTGTTGGGCATGGCTTACCTCCAATGTTGATGGAGAAATGCCTGTTGTAACAAAAAATGTTGGCAATGTAACATGTTTGTTTTTAATCTTTATTTCGGCCAATTTGGCCATAAAAGATGTACACAAAAAACACACATATGAACATGTAAAACCATCAAGGAAAAGTAAACAGGAAACACATCAGATAAAAGACCATACAATTAAAATAAAAACTTAAAGTTAGATAAGAGCCTGCAACTTTAAAATACGGGTACGAATATGCCAGACATTGGTAAGGAATTTGGCTAGTGCAAACACAATTGGACCTGAAACATCAGTTTTTAAAATTCTGTACACCGGGAGGTACTCCCTAAAACCAAGGTTTCTAATAAGTGGTAGGAGCCAATATTTCCTGGTGGCCTTGTAAGTTGGACAAAACAAGACCACATGCAGATCGCTTTCCTCTGCTCCCACACATGTCGGACATAGCTTGGTAGATGGCAGTGTTGACCAGGAGCAGGTGTAAGATCGCAGAGGCAATGTGCCATATCTCCATTGGAGAAATAGCTTCCTGGCCAGCACAGGAGACATAGCATCCAGAACCCTCTCCAAGCGGTATGAGTCCTTGCTTTGCGCGAATACAGATGTTAATGACCCCTCGTTCTTGCAGTCTAGGGCCATAGCTAATTTCTGCTTGTGGTAAGCACTGACCAAAGCTCTTTGTGGGATCCTTAGTGAGGCGTTAGCTGGATCCGACCACAGGTCAGGGAGGCCCAATCCCATACAGGACTTTTTTATATATTTTATCCACGGGATCTGTGGAGCTTTAGGGTGGGTTAAAAACTCCCTCAGTTCCGCCCTATAAGAAGAGAGTTCTTCGGTGCTCCATAGCCTTCGCCAGAAGACTATGGGTCTGAGACCTAATTCATCTGCTATTGGTCTCAGACCCAGATCCATCCTCAGGGGGAGGAGCGGAGTACTGGACGGGAGTGCTACTATCTGTCTAATGAAGTTGTTTTCAGTTATAGACAAACTGCAGGAAGCTGTGTGACCCCACAGTTCCGCCCCGTACATCAAAGCTCCTCTAGCCTGTGCCTTGTATATCTGGATAAGCGGCCCCAGCGGTCGATATGTGGAGCTTCTCATCAACCGAGCAATGCCGCCAGTGGTCTGCACTAATTTAAGATTAACCCTAGTCTGGTGAGTTCCCCAGGACATGGTTTCATTCAACGTTACACCTAGATATTCAAAGGTGGAGACTCTCTCTAAACGTGAAGCTCCCAGTAAGGGGTTCGGGCGTGATCTTGGGGTTGGGTTCATAACCATAAACTTGGTTTTGTTAGCATTGATTTCTAACCCCCTATCTGTGCAAAAAGCCACAAAAGAATCAAGGATCCTCTGTATCCCCATGGGGGTTTTGGACAGCAGCAGGGTGTCATCTGCAAACATGATTGCAGGCACCCTGCTGCCATTCAATTTTGGGGCATCAGTGTATTCAGTTCCATTGAGATGGGCGATTACCCCGTTGACGAAGAGGCAGAACAGGGTCGGTGCCAATACACAGCCCTGTCTAACCCCCCTGTCAACGGGGAATCTGTCCGTTAATTCCCCGTATTTCCCGCACCTGACCCGGGCATAGTTATTATGGTGCAATCTCTTTAAAATTATCAGGATGTCTGGGGGGATCCCCATCTCAGCCAGAACACTCCAGAGTTTCCCTCTGGGCACGAGGTCGAACGCAGCCCTCAGGTCCACAAATATAGTGTATAAACTACCCCCTTCCAATATTGCTGCCCTCCAATAGATAACGTTCAGACGAAAAACCTGGTCCACTGTAGAAACTCCCTTTCTAAATCCCGCCTGATACGGACTGAGGGCACCCGTTTCTTCCACCCAGTCCTGAAGCCGATTCAGCAGTATCCTGCCAAACAGCTTCTGTGACACGTCAATTAGACTGATTGGTCTGTAGTTGGCTGGGAGCAGGGGCGAGCCCTTTTTAAATATAGGAACCACCTCTGCCCCCAGCCAAGTACTCGGAATTTCCATGCCACACAAAACTCCATTAAACACTGCAGCCAGATAGGGGGCCCAAACACCGGGCTCCTGCTTGAACAGGTCCCCGGGCAGGCCGTCCAATCCTGGCGCCTTTCCAGCTTTAAGTCCCATTAGTGCTACCTTCACCTCCCCCACTGTTATCAAATCCCCGCCATACTCTACCAGTCCAGTACCGAAATCAATCTTAGTTTCTCCCTGCTCGGAACTGTAGAGAGACTGGAAGTGTGCCTGCCACACCCCTGCTGCAATATTTGGTTCTATTGCCGAATGGAGGTTCCCCGACCCCCCGTTTACTACTCTCCAAAACATTCGGTGGTCTCTTGTTGCGAGGGAAGTGGTAAGCTCCTCCCACTGGTTCTCCTCCCATTCGGTTTTAGCATGGATGACCAGTTTTTTATAAGCCCGTCTATTTTCTCGCAGCTTCTCTCTATCTGTTCCCTCCTTGATGCATCTGAGGAGTTCTCCCTTTGCCATCCTGCAGACTGCATTGTACCATAAGGAGTTATGTTGTTGGATCCTCTTCTGATTCTGGACCCTGGTACAAAGCTCAGAGGCCGCTCCCTTTATAAGGTCCTCATGAGCCTGATATAATTTCTCATGGTGGAATATATTGCCCACATCGTTGGCTAGCTCTCCCACTTTTTCCAAAATGGGGATTAAACCTGCGTAGAGCTTCGAAAGTTTCACTTGGCTCGTAGCTAGTTTATCCCACCTGATTCTTCTCCTGTTATTGTCTAATAGTAGTTCAGGTTTGGACTCCCCCATGGTTATTATGGAGGCCTTTGGCCCAGGATGGCTAAGATCGAGTTCGAGGGCGTTATGGTCACTATCCAGTCTCTCCACCACCCTAAAGTCCAGGATAGAAGACCAGTTCACTATCTGTACAAGAGCATAGTCCAAGCGGGACTCTCTTCCCACTCTGTTGTACGTGGTTTTGCTTGGTACATCAGACTTAATACGTCCATTGCAGGCTCTAATTCCATGCTTTAGGGTGAGAGCAGTAATCTGCAAAGCCACAGGCGTCCATGCCTTTGGGGAAGGTGCTACAACAGAGGGTACTGACCACCTGAACTCTTCTTCCATGGGAAATCCCTCTACGAGACCGACCAACGGCTCGAAATGGGAATTTAAATCCCCTCCCACTATGTAAGGGATATCTCTTGGCATTTCCGCTAAATATACTGAGAGCTCCTCTATAGTGGGGGATTCACGCGAAGGTCCCACTGGCCTGGAGTAAATGTTTATCAGGGCAAGTTTCGCTAGGTTCGGCCAGGCTAATAAAACCACTAGGATATCATCTGATGGCACCGGTAGGCGTGAAGCCTGACATCCTAAGTGGGAAGCCACCCAAGTTGTGAGTCCACCAGAGGGGCGGCCCTTACCCTCCCACCTAGCCGAGATGGAAAATGACTCGTAACCTTGATGGTTGTAATCTTCCCTTGCCCAAGTCTCTTGGAACATGCAAACATCCCCGGACTCAATGTAAGTTATCCAATCTTGGGTGCCCAGTTTGCTGGCTAAACCAGCCACATTCCACCAAATTAGTCTCATGTGCGCTGGAGAAGCCACAGAACAGATTGCAGGGATGGAGTGGGGGGAAGAGCCAGTACCAAAACCAGAAACTACACCAATTACTCTAACAGGGTCATTTTCAGAAGTGGGTTCAGCCGGATCAGGCAGTTTACTGGGACCATTATCCGAGGTCACAGGATTTGAGTTCGGGTTTGGGGGCAGTCAGTCCACACCATCCAGACCATTCAGACAGTTAAAACGATTGTGGTCCAAAAAGGGAGTCTCCGAAGGTCGATAAACTGGACGTGGAGCATATCCCCTATGTCTAGATCTTCGTTCCACCCTTGTCCAGTTACCTTGTGACAAGTCATAGTGCAAGCGAATGGGAGGGAAAAAGAAAGAAACTGGCAAAGTCTGTATGGTAGAATCCAGTGATCTATTTGACCCAGCACAAATGTAATGTAACATGTATAACCCTGGCCAGGACTTAACCCCTTGTAGCTGCTGTTGGGCCCTCAACTACCCATCAAGTTCTGGATAGGCTACCACCAGTATGCAGGCCTTTAGGGATGTCAGGTTGCGACGTGCTCCCCGTCCACGTTGGCAGGACTTCACCAGCTGGACCTCTGCGATCTTCTGGGTCCAGTGCCTCAGGTTCCCACCTTTCATTGCGAGGGATGCTGTGCCAGCTATAGACTCCCAGGTTCTGCACCTCCTGGACAATTGCCTTCCAAATGTCCCACTGCTGATGAGTGTTGACCTGCATGGATATAAGAGAGGGAAAAAAGTATTATCACTGAAACTTTTTGGATTTCTGTTTTGTTGTCACACAATTTGTCTACATCTAGCACAACCATAAATCAAAAGTTAACACAGCTGAGCACTACAAAGACATAAATACAGACCTTTGTAGTCATCTGCTGACGATCCTCATCCCTGGTCATGTACTACGCTAACATCATGTAGCCCTGGGCCACCACACATGTACTGTGATGGGAGCTACTATGAAACACGACACCCCATTGTGAGCTTTTGATGCATACACTACTTGTGCATTATTATACAGACACCTTTACAGTCAGGCCCATTGACTTCATGCACATGGTCAATAGAGCCTGGAACCATAGTATAGACAACATCCTAAGACTTAGGTCACTATGGAAGGGCTGCCATGTGTATCAGTGGAAGCTTCCTCTCTGAGGATGTGTGGACATGTGGACTACTTAATGTAATATCATACTACATCTGATTGAGTTCATGTGGTATGTACTGGGATCACAGGACATACCTTTTGCCATATGTTGCATTGTTACAGGGATGACATCAACATGCCATTGTATTTCTTGCTTGATTGGTTGAATTTAAAAAAGCTGGTGATTCACATCTCAAAACCTCTTCTAAAGTAACCAACTATCTGCACTTTTAATGTGTCAAATGGGAAATAGGCCTGTACAGTGCAAGCATTACTTATGGAAAATTGAAAACAGACCAAGAATAAGGGGCATGTCATTAGTAAATGACACACATTGACATTCAGGTCAAAGGGTTTATCACAGTCACCATTCAAAAACATTTATTCCGCGTAAAACCGCTCAGGGCTACTATTGTTCGTGAAAACTCTTTTTGTGATTAACCAAGGAGCCACAGTTCTACAGTAGTTGTACTGACACAGAACCTTTGCCCCAGCCTGGCCGATGGTTCAGACTGGGCACAACTCATTGACAGGTCTTACTCACTGCAGGCTCAGTTTACTAATCCCACATGAACATCACATTTCCAATAGTTCAACGTATACAATTTTAGCTTGTGGCCATCCAATATGTGAATTCAAGGATGTGTGGCACTCTGAAGGGGGTCCGTGAGTTGTTGTTAGCTCACAGACAACAGTTTGGTGAGCTCTGATCTAGGCTGAGTGATGTGGGAATGTACACCTACCTAACATTATCCTCAACTGCTTTTACAGAATGCTGTAAAGGCTATTCTTGTGTTTACACAGTTAGCATGATCTGAATAGTAAATATATCATAGATACCATGAAATATACACATGCATAGATGTCTACATGCACCACAAATAGATTCTAGGGCTTTCCACACCGCACACATCCCAATGGTGGTATTAAGTACACAATGTATAGTGCTTGACAACCCCTGACATGACTGTGCTATGTAGGGACCACAAAACTATGCAACAGTAATCAGACTTATCATTTTAACTCAGTGGCACATTGTAGCCCATGGGAATGGAAATGATGGAGTAAAACATAGTAACATATGTATGTAAGATAGTTACCTGTTCCTCTGGTGAGCCATAGAGCTGGCCATAAAGGGAAAGGACCTCACCAGCCAGCAGCTCCAGCTCCTCTGCAGAGAAGGCACAGGCCCTCTCACCTGCTTGGCCTGCCATAATTACTCCCAGAGGTAGCAAACAGCATCTAAAACTGGAGGAGGTCGTGATATCAGCAGTGTCAGGAGGCAAGTGTGTTATTTTTCAAACCTCTGTGTTCATGTACACGACGTACGTGGACATCTGTGTGTACGGACACAGCCACTGGCCCTCTACTGTCACAATCACCAATGTTAGCCTCTGGCTGTGTCCGTTGTAGACTCAACTGGCCACTGCACGATCGACTTCCGCCAGCGGCGTATGACGCACAATGGCCAATATGCGAGGTTAGGCAATCGTCATTTTAGCAGTTGAAAGTACTTTATTGGTGGCTGTTAACTGCATCACCACCACTCTAAATGAGAGGTTACTTGCTTAAATATGTACAAATCCAGTGACATTGGAATTTAACTCCACTATTGATTTGTCTAGTGCATTAGTGGGCATAAAGGCTATATTAGTGCAGTGCAACGTACACCAACGTTGATGGTATTTTGTGCGAAACACATTTTATTTTATTTTTAAAAAGGGTGCACATAATACATCCAAGATGTATTATGTACACAGTAATGGTCAACCCACATGTTGAGGGCACAATGGGGATTGTTGATGGAGGTTACTCAATTAAGTATTTAAAAGTAATAGGTGTATATCGCAATATGAGACAGTTATGTACTGTCCCATGAGTTTTGGCTTACTCTTCACATATGTTACTTGGACATTGTGAACAAATTTGGTATACTGTTTTCAATTCACAGATAGGTAACCTGGAAGAAGACTACAGCCACCAGTGTACCGCCCTGTCACAGACCTTCAGACCATGAAAGGAAGAGATATAATCAGGAAGTCAACAGGCAAACCATACTGGATCTGTCATCAGTTGGAGCCTGATCTCCTGCCTCACAATACTAATCCCACAAGTATCACACCAACTGTGAAATTTATGGAAGTATTGCATCTTCAGGCCACAGGTTCCTCTCAGTACACCGTGGCAATATCTGATGGTACGTCACAGCCAAGTTTCTGTGAGGTACTAAAAGACGTGCTTTCGGCAGTGATGAGACACATTAACAGCTACATCCAATTCCCCAGACGTGAGGATTTAGCCAATGTGAAGTTTGGCTTTTATGGATTTGCTCAACTACCACATGTAGTTGGAGCCATTGATAGCACCCATATTGCCTTAGTACCACCGCAAGCCAGAGAACAAGTTTACCATAACAGGAAGAACTTCTATTCTATCAACGTGCTAGTTGTCTGCTTACCCGATTTGTATATCTCAAACAGCTGTGCCCGGTTTCCTAGATCAGCCCATGATTCCTTTCTATTGTGAAACAGAACCTTACCCAAGCTCTTGTGCCAACTACTATCGGAGAGGGCCTGGCTTGTTGGTAAGTATTAGCTGTCCTAACTTTGTGTGGGTAATGTCAGGTGGTATAATCAGAAAGTGTGTAACGTATTGTTGCACTTACGTCTGTCTTCCATTTAGGAGACCCAGCCTATTCCAACCAGACATGGTTGTTGGCACTGCTGAAAAATCCAACAACTCTGGGGGAAATCCACTTCAATGAAGCCCACGGAAGGACACAGCGGCCTGAGGAGCGGGCTTTTGGACTGCTCAAGGCCAGATTTAGATGTCTGGACAAAACTGGGGGAGCCCTCCTCTACTCACCCAGGAAGGTGTGTCAAATCACCATGGTCTGCAGCATGCTCCGCAACCTCGCCTTGTGACAGAACATCCCTTATATTGTGGAGGATGGAGACCATGAAGTGCCACTGGGTGAGGATCCTGAAATGCCAAATGATGATAGCGGTGAAGTGGAAGGATCTCATCAGCAACTTTTTCCCATGAGTGTAAGTATTTTTGTCAAATATCACAACTGTGACTGTTATAGCAGCTCTTGTTGTGATGATGCAAGGAGTATGTTAAGGGAAAATATTATGGAGGGCAAGGTCTGGGTAATCAAGGTGAAAGGTGTTTTTTGAACAAGGTTTTGACACATGGTCATTTTGTTTGTGTTGCTTTGTTTTGCTCAGATTTTTACCATGGACTGTGTTCTCCAGGATTTGAGTATGTGAACTGTCTTAAATTAATGGTTTGATAACTATTTTCTTTTTTGGGTCAGTTTTAGGTACATGGGTTGTTCCTGACTTTGAATGTACAACTCCTATACCAAGAGAGCTTGCACAGTGACAGAATAGAAGTTATGAGGAATCCATTGGACTTGTTCCTTATATGTGGTGTTCCTAATGCAATATGTGTGCTATCATGTGCTCCAAGAAAATGTTGCTGTGGAGCCACATCATGCTATCCTTCCTTCACATTGGCAAAATCCTCATTGTGTGCAACGTGTAGGGCAAAGTGTTTGTGGAACACCACAGAAATGTATTTGTGACATTCGACCAGATACTGGAACAATGGATTGGAATGATCCTGTGATCAGAAAATGTAATACTGCCATGTGTTTGTCTATTGGTGTTATTGATGTGGAATTACATTTGTGAGCAAGGCAATATGGCTCCAGCTGATGACATAGACCAATTTTATTTCATATAGTCAATAGGAAATTGTCAGATCTATCCCCTCCTTCCATGTTGTGAACGTCTGCAACTGGAAATGTGACCACTGGCACAGATTATTGGTGTCATTTATGATTTGCTATGTTTCTGACATAATGCCAGCCTATTGTTGGTGCAATGCAAAAAAGATGGTATATGAGAACACACATGTATATATGTTTTGGAGAGACATGATTGCGAGCCTGAGCTAAACATTGTGTACATGCACCATATCCATGCTTACCCAAGTAGATATTTTTCCACTGTAAAGTTCATATGGGAGTATATATATATATATATATATATATATATATATATATATATATATATATATTGCTGTATGTGAGATATACTACAGCAAGCAATGTGTTTCCGATTGCTTAGATTAGTGGATTTATTTAAGTGAACAAGGAGAAAAGAAACATTGTGAAACCCAAACAGGAAAACTCAGTCATGGTGAGTGAAACCACAGTTGTAGATGACACATTGTTTGAAGTCCAATATCCAAAATGCCACTGCCATCAGAAAGGGAGATGTGTTCAGAAATAGTCCACAGAGTGATTGTGTTACACACACTGGAGAAAATTAGGTTTGGGGTTTCTTGCTGCTGATGGTGGCAGTCTTGCCATCTACACCTACTGGTAATTTGCGTGGACATCCCTGCTTGCCAGTGCGGGAGAGATCCACAGCTGCAGGGACAGGGGTGTCAGCAGGTATGTCTTCCTCTGGCAGGGCCTCCCTTCCATTGGCTGCAGCAGATGCTGATGGGCCTGATGTAATTGGGCCACAAGAAGAGGTAGATGGTGGCGGAGAAGCCCTGCACAGATGTGTGTATGTCCAGCAGCACCCCACTTAGGGAACCCATGTTGGAGTTATGGGCCTCCTTATTATGGTGTATGTCCCTCTGCAGCTACTTCATCTGGATTTCGGTGAGTACGTGACCCAGCACACCTTGGAACTCATGATAGACTCACAAGACTTGGTCAATGGAGTCCTGGGTGTTATTGGCCCCAGCGGCCCCACTCTGCCAGCCTACAGTTACCCTCCCACAACCCATACCACCACAAGCCTGTGCCCTCGGACCAGGGTTGTAGGAAGTTGGCTCTGTATGTGCTATTTCAAAGTAAGGAATAGCATGCACAGAGTCCAAGGGTTCCCCTTAGAGGTAAAATAGTGGTAAAAAGAGATAATACTAATGCTCTATTTTGTGGTAGTGTGGTCGAGCAGTAGGCTTATCCAAGGAGTAGTGTTAAGCATTTGTTGTACATACACATAGACAATAAATGAGGTACACACACTCAGAGACAAATCCAGCCAATAGGTTTTTATATAGAAAAATATCTTTTCTTAGTTTATTTTAAGAACCACAGGTTCAAATTCTACATGTAATATCTCATTCGAAAGGTATTGCAGGTAAGTACTTTAGGAACTTCAAATCATCAAAATTGCATGTATACTTTTCAAGTTATTCACAAATAGCTGTTTTAAAAGTGGACACAGTGCAATTTTCACAGTTCCTAGGGGAGGTAAGTATTTGTTAGGTTAACCAGGTAAGTAAGACACTTACAGGGCTTAGTTCTTGGTCCAAGGTAGCCCACCGTTGGGGGTTCAGAGCAACCCAAAGTCACCACACCAGCAGCTCAGGGCCGGACAGGTGCAGAGTTCAAAGTGGTGCCCAAAACACATAGGCTAGAATGGAGAGAAGGGGGTGCCCCGGTTCCGGTCTGCTTGCAGGTAAGTACCCGCGTCTTCGGAGGGCAGACCAGGGGGGTTTTGTAGGGCACCGGGGGGGACACAAGCCCACACAGAAATTTCACCCTCAGCAGCGCGGGGGCGGCCGGGTGCAGTGTAGAAACAAGCGTCGGGTTTGTAATGGAAGTCAATGGGAGATCTAGGGATCTCTTCAGCGCTGCAGGCAGGCAAGGGGGGGGGTTCCTCGGGGAAACCTCCACTTGATCAAGGGAGAGGGACTCCTGGGGGTCACTCCTCCAGTGAAAGTCCGGTCCTTCAGGTCCTGGGGGCTGCGGGTGCAGGGTCTCTCCCAGGTGTCGGGTCTTAGGATTCAAAGAGTCGCGGTCAGGGGAAGCCTCGGGATTCCCTCTGCAGGCGGCGCTGTGGGGGCTCAGGGGGGACAGGTTTTGGTACTCACAGTCTTAGAGTAGTCCTGGGGTCCCTCCTGAGGTGTTGGATCGCCACCAGCCGAGTCGGGGTCGCCGGGTGCAGTGTTGCAAGTCTCACGCTTCTTGCGGGGAGCTTGCAGGGTTCTTTAAAGCTGCTGGAAACAAAGTTGCAGCTTTTCTTGGAGCAGGTCCGCTGTCCTCGGGAGTTTCTTGTCTTTTCGAAGCAGGGGCAGTCCTCAGAGGATGTCGAGGTCGCTGGTCCCTTTGGAAGGCGTCGCTGGAGCAGGATCTTTGGAAGGCAGGAGACAGGCCGGTGAGTTTCTGGAGCCAAGGCAGTTGTCGTCTTCTGGTCTTCCTCTGCAGGGGTTTTCAGCTGGGCAGTCCTTCTTCTTGTAGTTGCAGGAATCTAATTTTCTAGGGTTCAGGGTAGCCCTTAAATACTAAATTTAAGGGCGTGTTTAGGTCTGGGGGGTTAGTAGCCAATGGCTACTAGCCCTGAGGGTGGGTACACCCTCTTTGTGCCTCCTCCCAAGGGGAGGGGGTCACAATCCTAACCCTATTGGGGGAATCCTCCATCTGCAAGATGGAGGATTTCTAAAAGTCAGAGTCACCTCAGCTCAGGACACCTTAGGGGCTGTCCTGACTGGCCAGTGACTCCTCCTTGTTTCTTTCTTTGTTCCCTCCAGCCTTGCCGCCAAAAGTGGGGGCCGTGGCCGGAGGGGGCGGGCAACTCCACTAAGCTGGAGTGCCCTGCTGGGCTGTGACAAAGGGGTGAGCCTTTGAGGCTCACCGCCAGGTGTCACAGCTCCTGCCTGGGGGAGGTGTTAGCATCTCCACCCAGTGCAGGCTTTGTTACTGGCCTCAGAGTGACAAAGGCACTCTCCCCATGGGGCCAGCAACATGTCTCTGGTGTGGCAGGCTGCTGGAACTAGTCAGCCTACACAGACAGTCGGCTAAGTTTTAGGGGGCACCTCTAAGGTGCCCTCTGTGGTGTATTTTTACAATAAAATGTACACTGGCATCAGTGTGCATTTATTGTGCTGAGAAGTTTGATACCAAACTTCCCAGTTTTCAGTGTAGCCATTATGGTGCTGTGGAGTTCGTGTTTGACAAACTCCCAGACCATATACTCTTATGGCTACCCTGCACTTACAATGTCTAAGGTTTTGTTTAGACACTGTAGGGGTACCATGCTCATGCACTGGTACCCTCACCTATGGTATAGTGCACCCTGCCTTAGGGCTGTAAGGCCTGCTAGAGGGGTGTCTTACCTATACTGCATAGGCAGTGAGAGGCTGGCATGGCACCCTGAGTGCCATGTCGACTTACTCGTTTTGTCCTCACTAGCACACACAAGCTGGCAAGCAGTGTGTCTGTGCTGAGTGAGAGGTCTCCAGGGTGGCATAAGACATGCTGCAGCCCTTAGAGACCTTCCTTGGCATCAGGGCCCTTGGTACTAGAAGTACCAGTTACAAGGGACTTATCTAGATGCCAGGGTCTGCCAATTGTGGATACAAAAGTACAGGTTAGGGAAAGAACACTGGTGCTGGGGCCTGGTTAGCAGGCCTCAGCACACTTTCAATTGTAAACATAGCATCAGCAAAGGCAAAAAGTCAGGGGGCAACCATGCCAAGGAGGCATTTCCTTACAAGGGTGTCCTCTGCCACTTGTTCCTCTGTATCTGGGATGGTAACTGTCACATCAGGATCCAGCAGTGGAGGGCATATGCTAATCGTTACTTTGCTAGGTACACAGGTTGTGGGGACTGATGTTGGCTGAGGTGTTGGAGTTTTGGTGTGAGGTGTTGTTGTGGGCCCAGTGACACTCACTGTTGATGTCTGTCCAGGCTAACCAGATGGACCTACACCATCATCTTCATCCAGATCACCAGGAGTGTTGTCATTTCTGAAGGCATGGTCCTGGGGTGAAATGGGTGTCTCTTCTGTGGCCGAGCTCTAGGCAGGTGCTCTGCCAGATAGACCTGTTGTGAAATAGAGAACATTGTTATCGGTGGAAGTGTGGTATCTACATCCAAATTGTTTGTGACACAGTAAGCAGAAACCTAGAAAATGACAAAACAGGTAGAGACTACTACTGTGATATATTGCAGTGGTATTAAACCTGTTGGAAATGATATTTGTAGATTCTAAATACTTGTACTTGAATTGAGCTGCTCATTAGATGTCCTGAGGTGTTTTTTTCGATTAATGAATAAACATGACATCTCCCAAACATGCAAGCCAACACAGTGGAACATTTACATGTGTGTTTGACCCTTCGAAGCCCTAGTTGTGTTCAAAGAAGGCAATCACACAACTTGGATGTATATTTAGCATTAGTTATCTTGTGAGCAGTGCAGTCAATTGGTCACCTGCAGCGTCTAATCTGCTGAGTTACCTTCATGCCTTGCAAGTATTTGAGCCACACACTTTGTATAGTGTCACTCATTCCATCCATTGCTTCAATTGAGGAGACCCGGGCAACATAAAGCAAAGTAGCCAGAAATGTCTTTGAGTAGAGTATTGTACGTAGATTGCTCACTCCATGAGAAATAAACATCCTTTGTGGTATGTCAGACAAGTGAGAATGGGCAAAATCACAATTTCGTCTTTTTTTTTGTTACAGAAACAGTGCCTCTTGGTATCTGTAGTCATTTCAATTTCTTCTTGCCAACACTTACAAAAATAGCAAGTGCTTCAAATTGTGCAGGTCCAGGAAGAGGTTTTGGCTCACACAACACTTTCCTCAGATTCTCAAAAACCCTTAGATTGAAAGTTCTGTAACAGGGGAAATCTAAATTGCCTTGCTACTCTGTGATTTTGCACCACTGTTTTACCCGTAGGCATGCAGAAACTCCTCTCTCTTCAATTACTATAAAGGCTGATGTACCCTCAGGTGGAGTGGGTTCACCCTCTCTAACTGGAATAAAAGCATCTCTCCTTAACGCACTCCTTAAAACTTTAAAAACATTCATTTTTACACTATTTCAATTAGCAAACACAAATTCTATTAATCCAGAAAGTACTTTTCAATCCCACAGTCTTTTTCGCAAGCTGTCCCGAGCCTATAGCAGAGCAGTCTGATCCACCAATCTGTGCACGGCTCTTCTCACAAACCAACCAATCCCAGCGTGAACCAAATGATGTCACACTCACTACACTTCACAGCCGTCTCATACACCACTCACGCACACACCCAAAATGCAAATATTGTGAGCACAATAAACAGACCTGTCTGCTAACTACGGGTAGGACTCAAACGTTTTAAAAGCTGTATGGATACACTACCAGCTGTGACTTTCGCACATACATGAGTAGAATCTGACTTGCAAATCTCACTCCTGATCGATACGGATCCTCCCTGTGCACTCAGGGTTCACCTAGTACCAACCAACAACTTGACACTCACTCCAGGAATCTACTGGTATTGTCGACAGCACCCAATCAACCAACATCTCATTTGCAGGCAATACATTAACCAAGTGTCTCCAAACACTTGTCGGGTACTCCTGAGTCTTAGGCCATGCAGGACCCGTAAACATCAGCAACCATGTGGGCAATTTTGGAGCAAAAAGGCGCAACAATCACTTTGAGTACGAATCCTCCCCAAATATTTCACGCATCACACTTCATTGCAATTTTAGCAAAAGCATTAAAAGCGCAAGCTGTAGGAAAGTAGCCTCTTTCTAGCATGGTTATCCCCACTTTTGGCCTGTTTGTCAGTGTGTTTGACTGTGTCTACTGGGATCCTGCTAATCAGGACCCCAGTAGTTATGCTCTCTCCCTTAAATTATGGTTATAAGATACTGGTAATCCAGTATTCCACCCACAATTGGCATACTGGTGCCCCCTTATATGTATATGCCCTAGTATATGGTACCTAGGTAGCCAAGGCATTGGCGTTCCTGGAGATTCCTATGGGCTGCAGCATTTCTTTTGCCAACCATAGGGAGCCGAGGCAAAGGTTTTCACAGGACTGCCATTGCAGCCTTTGTGAAATGGTGCATGCACCTTTTCATTGCCATTTACACTGCACCAGGTCACTTATAAGTCACCCCTATTGCAGGCCTTCCAGCCCTGATGGCTGGGTGCAGAGTACCTGGATGTGAGGGCACTAGCAGTAGTGCCCCCACGACCTTCAGGAGCATTTTCCCAGACTTTGTGAGTGTGAAGAAGCCATTTTATGGGTGCAGTGGGTCACTAACTATGTCCAGCTTCACAATGGTAACTCCGAACATGGCCACGTTTGGTATCAAACATGTTGGAACTATACCCCAAGGCTTTTGCAAGCATTGGTTGTATGATGCCATGCACTATGGGAGCTCCTTAGAGGACCCCCAGTACTACCATACCAGTCTTCGGAGGTTTTCCAGGCAGCCCCAGCTGCTGCCACCTGTCAGACACTCTCTGCCCTCCTGTTGCCTGAGAAGCTCAAGCCCAGGAAGGCAGAAACAAGGATTTCCTTTGAGAGAGGGCTGTTACACCCTCTCCCTTTGGAAATAGGTGTTACAGGCATGGGAGGGGTAGCCTCCCAGAACCTCTGGAAATGCTTTGAAGGGCACAGATGGGGCCTTCCTTGCATAATCCAGTCTACACCAGTTTACGGACCCCCAGTCCCTGCTCTGGTGTGAAATTGGACAAAGGATAGGGGAGTGACCACTGCCCTGTCCATCACCACCCCAGCGGTGGTGTTCAGAGCTCCTCCAGAGGGTCCCTGGGTTTTGCCATTTTGGATTACAAGTTGGCAGGGAATTCTAGGAGCATCTGACTGGCCAATGCCAGCAGGTGATGTCAGCGCCCTCCCCTGATAGGTGCTTTGCTGTGTAGCTGACCAATCCCCCATTCAGGGCTATTTAGGGTCTCTCTCTTGGGTGGTTCTTCAGATTCGGATTGCAAGACTCCAGCAGGAATCCTCTGCAACCTTTAGTTCACCTTCTTACCGATGAACTTGCTACTGTGCCTTTAGGAACTCCACAAACTGCAACAAAGAAGCAAAGAAGCCTTTTGCAACATTGTATGGCCAGCAACTGCAACTGTTTTCTGGTCATGTATCCTCAGAGGACAGCCTGTCTTCAGCCTGCACCAGAAATCTCAAAGGAATCTCCCTTGGAGTGAAGGAGTCACTCCCCTGCTTCAGCAGGCACCGCTCTGCAGCAACCACCGGTGGCGTGGGACCCTTCTCCTGATGAAGTGCATAGATCCAGCATCACAGATGGTGAACTGAAGTAGTCCTGACGGTCCTGACGTCCTACTGTCCAACTTTGGTGGAGTTAAGAGCCTGCCTCCCCACACAGTACCCCCGTGCACCACGTGTTTTGCAGTTGCCAAGGTTTGCTGGCATCCTTTCACAAAGTTCTTCGTGCACTATGCAGCTTCGGCCCGCAGCACTCCTTCCTGCGACGCTCATCTTCCTGAGTGGTTCTCCTGCGGTGTGGGACCCTTTGTTGTAGTGCTGCATGGGCCTCCTTTTGCACCTCCTTTTGTCGCGTGGGCTCTCATTATCTTAAATGAGACTACTGGATTTCTAGGCGGCAGGATCTATAACGGTGTGGGGGACTGAGTCTGACCCACGTGTAAAGAACTATGTCACCCTAAATCCGGTTTTTGCTCCGGCTAACTAGCAGTGCCTCATTCCTCCCACGGGGAAGAGATGATTGGGCAGCCGAGCGCATGACATCTTTGGAACTTCTCAGGGAAGTCGTGGTCACTCAGATCCAACCCAACTCTCTCATTTACAGTATGATCTCATATACAAATAACAAAGACAGTATAAGTTTTATATAATGCTTTAATAAAACGACTGTATTTTAGAGAATAAGGCATGAGCCGCGATAACCAGAACCATACAACACAGTAAGATTGAAATAGTTACCAGGAGAGTAAAACATAAAAATAAAGCAATCATTGTATATTATAGTTTCTACTCTCCCTCTGCTTAATCTATTTAGAGCACAGCATGTTAAGTGCCTAGCTTGCCTATCTGTATCACTGCGGAGACATTAGTCTTCATACCTGAGCAAAGGCCTGTGATCTTGGTTCAGCATCTGCAACAAGGCAGTCAGCATCTAGTTGTGGTTCCCTGGTAGGAATCTCCCTCTTGCGTGTATTGGGACAAAGAAGTTATTTTATAACCTATATGTCAGCGTGATCACAAAATGTCCCTACGCAGAAATCCCAAGTCTAAACTCCAACCACGTCTATCGGCAATGTACCAGACTGTATCCTTGACTGAAGCACAGAGTGAATGTGTTATGGAGAACATCAGTGCTGAAGTATGCAAAACAGTGTGATATGAATGAAAAACAACACCGTAGAACTGGCTATCTGAAAATAACAGTACGTAGAAAAATAAAAAGCACGTAAAGCAAAGTGCACAGAGGCTCTAAGCTACTAGCAAACGAAATAAAATACATCCAGGGCAAAATGCACAAAGGCCTAATGCCCACAGCTAACGCGCAAAGGATATATAAAACTAACGCACACTACACTTTGTCCCCATGCTGTGGGACTCCTGTGCACATTGCCTGGTCTTCTGTGGGGGTCTCTGAGATGCTGAGAGCCCCTATGAGTCGCCCTCCTTGGTAGAGTCCACCTGGTCCTTCCTGGCCCCGGGCAACGCCATTTTTCTCCAACCCCAAGCTTTGCGTTTGCCAAGGCTTGTTTGCGGAATCCAGAGACGCAAACCAGACTGGAATCATCCATCCGGCATGGAACATCATCTGCACCAACCAGGAACACGCATCCGTCTTCTTGGGTGCAGTACAGACTGTTGTTCTTCACCGGTGGTTCTTCTTATGCACCTTCATCCCGTTTAGCAGGGACTCCTGTTCTCCCTGGACTCTTCTGTGCTTCTTGGACTTGGTCCCCTTCTTCCACAGGTCTTCAGGTCCAGGGATTCTTCATTGGTGTCTTGCAGTCTCTTCTGGTTCTTGCATTATCTTCTTTCTCGTGTTCTTGTGTGTTCTAGGAAAGTTACTGTGATTTACTTTCCTGGGCTCTGCAGTGGGTCTAATAATTACCTTTGGTGTTTTCTAATACTCCCAGCAGCCCTCTACACACTACACTTGCCTAGGTGGGAACCCAACTCTTGCATTCCACTTTCTTAGTATGTGGTTTGTGTTCCCCCTAGGCCCATTTCTAATTATTGTGATTTTCACTATGTGCACTGTTTTCTAACTGTTTTTACAGCTATGTCCGCATACTAGTGTGCATATATATTATGTTTTACTTTAAGGAAGTATATTATCTATGGTATTTTTTGGCATTTGTGTCACTAAAATAAAGTACCTTTATTTTTGTAACACTGAGATTTTTGCTTTCATGTGTGTGAGTGCTCTGTGACTACAGTGATATTGAATGAGCTTTGCATGTCTCCTAGTTAAGTATTGGCTGCTCATCCACACTACCACTAGAGAGTCTGGCTTCTAGACACTGCCTACATTTCACTAATAAGGGATAACTAAACCCCGTAAAAAGTGTAGGTACCATAGGTATTCACTACAAACCAGGCCAGCCTCCTACACAAGCCCTATTCAGAACACATATTATACACCTGTATCACAACACTGGAATTTCATCCACCTCTACACTGCACCGTGAACACCTCATAATGTGGGCAAAATCTGATTCCCATCCTCATGAAGCAAAACCGTCACTCTGCTACCAAAACTGCCAGAGTGTGCAAATCTTCCTCCCCTTATTCGGATTCAGAACCTGTGCTCGGGTGAGATGCAACGACTCATCCCACCCACACTAGCAGTCGATGGGATCTTTGGGTTCAGCAAAGAGTGGATATTCAGATGTATTCACCATAAATCAATATCATAAGAAAACTAAACACATTAAACATCATGACCAATGCGGCCACTGAAGCAAAGCTCCAAACTGAATTTACTTTCAAAGCTTTATTTCAAACACAAAGCCAATGTAATGTAAATGATATGTAAAACTAAATTATAAACATACATGAAAACCATAGACTGACTGAAACGCCTAAAAAGATTTAGCCTACTAAATATCAATAGTATTTAACACTCCAATAAGATTACACACATTTATAAGAGAATGATGTGTGCAACAGAAACAGATTTCAAATCAGTTGTTAGTGACATTGGTCATATTCAAACAGTACTTTTTGGGGGCTGGACCATCCCTACTCCTATCGCGAATTTGGACTTGCATGCGTGGGAGCGGGCTAACAAATGTGGATAAAACAAAAGGAAAAGAAGACAAAATTAATTTGGAAAATCATCTAGCTAAGGTAACTCACTATAAAATATACACTAGTGTAAATCATCTTAGCTGAAAAGGAAACAAGAATAACCATATTGAAAATTATATATCTCTCCTCATGAGACAACAGACAGGAAGAATTTGTCAGTCCAGAGCACTCCCAGCTTTTCAGCATAAGTAGACTGCAGCATTGGGGACAGTGCAGAACACAAGCTGCACATAGGGTAAGAGCAGTTCAGTATTTGTTGGCATTTAAGTACTGTACAGCATAGGTATTGGGGCAATTAGAGTGGGTGAACATAAGAGGCACGAGCGAAACAGCTTCGAGGATGGTTACAAAGGACTGACTCTCTCGATGTCATGGAGTGGACTTCCCATAGTTCAAAAAGGCTCTCCCTAACTAGAAATATCCATAGAGTTCTGATTGGTCCTCAAAGTGGACCCATCTTGCGCAAAAGAATCCATATCCAAAGAAAATTATAGATGCCCATGAGGTTTGCAACTATTCAGGATTTTCTCAGGGAAGGTGCAAAGTCATCTCAATCAATTCATATAGTTCCATTGAAAAATGACAGTTTGTATAAAAAATGTAAACTTTGCAATTCTTTCCCATGACACACAGGATGATTCTAACAGTTCTCATGTGAATTCAATAATACTCATCATTCATCCAATAGCTGGAACAAATACTGTTACATTTTATATTACTAAAACCATGGACTCTGTCTTTATTGCAGTTGGATATTCTCTAACACATAAGATACCTGGGATATGGTTCAGGTCAAAAGAAACATGATGATTTAGCATTTTTCACTATTTCAGCAAAATGAACCTTTAGACCTAGCCTAGCTAAATAATCCTAAATGCACAATTCTAATTAATAAACACTTAAGCTAATGCATACCATTTAATCAACATATGCAAAACAAATGCATTTCTTTGCAACCATTATTAAGGCTTTACATTAGAAAAATTGAAAGGTGCATATCTCACATATAGCTCTATAATAATAAATGCATACATGTTTACATAGGTACTGATAAATCATATTTGTCTATTATGCATACTATTTTTTTCACATCTATATTACCTCTAAAAATAATATTTTTAATAAGAATTCATATAAGTAATTCACTACAATATGAATGCACAACATCTGTCTTGGCAAAGTGTGATGTTCAAATAAATGGAGGGCACAATGTCCGCCATATTTCAAACGTGCACATTTTTACATTTCACATTAATGTTCTCTGTAAGGGGTTAAAATTAAGGTTTATAAATTGCCATATGTTGACTTATATGCCACTAATGTAATAATAAAATGTGATCTTTATCACACCCAGTTTTTAAAGAGTCCAATGTTCAGTGTTTGTTTCAGTTTATTCACTTCCTTTATGCCATGATAACAGCACAACAACAGCCAATGCGTTTTGTTCAATACACTTGAACTTCCTCAGGGCTCTCAATATGAATACATGTCACATTTATCTAGTGCAAATGGAATAATTTGTACCAAACAGCCAAATAGGGGGACTTTCTCTCCACTGTAGATACCAAAGTCAGTGCCTGCTGCCAGCAATCTGGTGTTTGCTTCCATGACTGATCCAGACCAGGTCCCTGTGTTAAACTACCCTCCACCCCTAGAATGCTCCTCCCCTGACAAACATATACTTGCAAGGTTCTACCCCATCCTGGGCTAAACTTCCTCGCTAGAGGAGTTTCAGCTCCAAATAGTTTCACTGCAACTCTTAACCTTTAACTAAGTTAACTTGTTAATGAAAACTAAACTTTCTACCTCCTTCAGGCGTCCACTTGTCTCCCCATCCCCTTTTGGCCTGGATTGCCGCTGTCAACAATAATTAACTTGACTAACACAAGCCAACTCCTTGGCAAACCACCTCTGTGCCTGCTTCATAGTGTCAACCATACAGTCAATCACTGCCCTGCACACCTGTTCCAACAAACACGATCCAGAATAACTCAACTGCAGCTCTCTAAGAAATGCCTGACCTTAGGGATGGGTAATAAAGGGGACAAAAGAATCTTCCCAACCAGCCGGCCACTGTGTTATATTAACAAAATCATCACCTTAAAATGGCTGACTTTGTAGCCTGATGCCCAAGAGAGCCCAAATATAGCCTAAAAATGCCAGAGCAGTCACTGGACTGCTCCATTCCCCAAACTGTCCCTGGGGAGGCTGCCCTGTGGTCGGCTGCCCCCAAGACCACATTACCATAATACGTACTTACATAAATCTCACTTGCACTGATGTTAGTGGCTTGCAAATGATGACAGACTGCGTCTGTCCTTTGAATACCTCACCTGCTTTAAACCACTGGTTTGGGTTTTAAACGTGGCCTACAGGCCACTCCAATTATTTTGAAGCTGAAACATTGACATGCAGATCCGCCTTGGTGGCGTTAGAACCTGTGAACTGGAAATTGGGACAGATCTATGCAGCAGGTGCAGTAACACAATGAGCAGCCCCGTCAGATTCCTAGTGCCCAATTATGAGAACACTTCTTAAATCTGCAACCCCAGAGTTACACCTTCACATGGGTGCAGATTTACTACTTCTGGCATTTCACAAACATTTTTGGAAGTATTCGTTGGAAGCAGCACTAGTCACAAGTTTCCAGGCCTACTTTCAGAAATTCCTTTGAATTCCTTGTCACCAGCTGTGCACTGGAGATTCTCATGGAAAATATTAAACCCTTACAATACGGTCTCATGAAGTCTGGAACTGTTTGCTTCTGTGCTACAATTTAGGTATTGATTTAAATGAAAGGATTTGAATAGCACACCCATTTCTGTGCTGGAAAGTGGATGGGGAGTTTGATAACGCCCACAAATGCCCAAACTTACCAGAAAACCCCCGTTCTGGAAGGCCCGCTGCCCACGGCTTGGATGTGACCAACTCATAGGAAATATCAAACAATCCTGGGATGGTGATAAGGGTGAAAGTGATTTTTATACCTTGGACCCATAAACCCAGCCATTTATGGGTGAAAGTCATACTTAAACTATGGCTTTGTGTGTATATCATCTGTAGAGTTGAACAATACATCTTTACTGTTACTGACTTCAAGTCACTTGGCTCTATATGACGTAGAAGCTCGCCATCTTAGGGCACCCTATTGCAAAGATCTGCCTTAATCAAGCACTGGCAAAGTCAATAGGTCTGGCATTGTGAATGCTTGTTTTGGCATAGGTTTTGGAATACCTTATTCTTGGAGAATCTGCTGGACGCTTATGAATCAAAGACAAAAATGGCTAAACAGTAAAATATTTTTTGTCTCATAAAGCACACATTACCGAAGTAATCCCCGGCACTTAAGGGAGTTACTTTGAGTGGGGATATGCTCCATGTAAAAGGGAAGAATGGCGTCACTCTCAGTGAAGCTAGCCAATGGCTGAAGTGGGCTGGCCCACTGCCCCATGATGTAAGCTGTGGCGGCGGAAGAAAAATGTGAATGACACAGTAACAGAGCAGTGGATGAAGAGGGCTGTTTAAAGCCCTTATAACTAGGCATGTCTATATATATCTGTCTCTCTCTCTCTCTCTCGCTCTCTCTATCTCTCTCTCCCTCTCTCTCTCTCTCTATCTATCTATATATATATATATATATATATATACCTATATATATATATATATATATATATATATATATATACATATATATATATATATACACACAATTCCTTCTCCCTGTACACCAGAAGACAGGCACTCCAAGTGGGATTCTACGGCAAAGTTTATTGCAGCCTCTGAAAAACAGAATGCATTTCTGTACACGGTGCCTTTGTCAGCCTGTTGAACTCAATTTTTTCTGCCCTGAAATATTCATTACGTGACCCCCTTCAACTTCATAACATGTAAAAATCCACGATACAATATACCAAAGCAAATACACATTCAGAAATGTTCATCAGCACTAACTTTTACAGAGTTACAAAAAACCTAAAACTGCCATAATATTTTTGGCCCTCACTCGTGAAATGAACCAAACTTCATGCACAATTATGTGGGTGGACTACTGCAGCAAATTCCTCATCTTCAAATGCACGTAAACCACAAACAGAGTAACAACCTAATGCCCTAGTGGGCTCATCACAAATGCTGATTCTCTTATTTAATACCATTAAACATAGCTCTTACTAAATAAATAAAACTTTACTTATTGCCCCAGTGGCCCATTTCGCCAGATAGTATAATTAGTATCAAATATGATAGCTCTTTCACGTCTTCTTGTGCCCTTTATGAATCCAGCTCTGAAAAGAAAAATAACTAAATATTTAAAGCAGGAAAAAACAAATAAAACCTGCAACTCATAAGACTGCTCTACAGGAAACTGGGCTATGGAAGGGGGGGCTGGGTACTGCTGTCTATGTCAATTCCCCACATGCACATATAGATCTTCCTCACAGTGCATTCTATGTGGTTCTATACTATGAAACGCTAGGATATACTTGGGTTCCAGCTCTTTCAAAGTTTCCCCTCTATTTCCACCACGTACATCATGTTTGACTCCATCAATCACTGCATATTTCAACTCCTCAATTTTGCCTGCATGGATTTCATCCATGTGTCTCGCCACAGGATAGGAAATGTCCTTGCTCTTAATTGCCCATATATGTTGTAAAATTCTCTTGTGGACCTGTAAGGTAGTACTCCCTACATACAGTGAAGTGCAACTGCACCTCAAAATCTAAACCACAAAATCACTTCTGCAATTGTACTGGCCCCTTATTCTGTGTAAGATCTTAAATCCAACCATCACATTTTTGGACTTCTCCCCTTTCTTACATGCTTTGCATTTCACGCACAGAACAAAACCATCACTATGGCTGTTAAACCATGATCCACCAACTCTCTCTCTTTGTATATCACTATGGACCAACGAATCCCTCATCGATCTGCCTCTCTGGAATGTTAGTAGTGCTCTGTGAGGCATTTCCTTCTCCTATAGCATGATACTATATTTGT
Organism: Pleurodeles waltl; assembly: GCF_031143425.1. Taxonomy (NCBI): domain Eukaryota; kingdom Metazoa; phylum Chordata; class Amphibia; order Caudata; family Salamandridae; genus Pleurodeles; species Pleurodeles waltl. The sequence goes on from NC_090445.1 coordinate 68,518,983, forward strand.
GCAGCTCCAGGTTATATGTAGAAAGTCAGTGCCTAACACTCTAGATCTGCCCAGGTAAAATCTACTAAGTTATATGGCTGACAGATATGAGCGATGCAGCTCATAGAACTGAGCCATTTGAAACGAGTGTTGTCAGACACCTTGTGATTCATTGTACTTTCTTTTCCATTGTGTTTCTGCTAGTGGCTCTGAGAGGACCTTCTTCCATGTTGAGCTTATAGGCATCTCTACCATTAGCGTAATGAAACCTGAGGAGGCCCCCCTGCAAAGTACATGGAGGGGCCCCCTTCCGGACTCAGTCAGGAGTCCTCAGACATGTGTACTGTGCTGAGGGGACCCGCTGGAGGCCCCTGGGCTGCGGGAGCCTAGGTTACACACATGATCATAGTGTATTCTATTTTAAGGCCTTATATAGGTGGGATATGAGGGGCCTAATTGGTCTTTATATAACAAAACATTTTGTGCCCCTAAGAACAGGCCTGACTTGATAAGATGGCTATGGTTGAGGGTTGACTCTGTAACTCTTCGAGCGACAATACAAGGTAAACTTTTGTATACAAAACCTGATAGCCTTGAGCAGGGCACAGAGAAAAATGTGTGCAAAGGACTCAGAAATGTAAAACACAAATAATTATGCCTTCTTAGAAAGGCAGTTGATAAAATATAAAACAACAATCTAAAAAGCGAGCTGTGCTAAAGTGAACAAAAATGTGTATGCATATCAAAAGGCACCGGCTATGGACCTAGAGCTAAAAGAAGGGTGCCCAATCTAGGTGCTAAAGGAAACCCACTACAGTACCTATTGATGCAAAGGACTAGTTTTGTCTTTTACGTAAAATTTCTGACTAGACATCGAGTTCACAATGTTATATTTAATGCCTATATGTTGTATCTGAGCCCACCATCACCTATAGTAAACCTTGACTACTCACCTTTGTTACTGATGGAAATTCAAGTCCCCGTTGGAGTGAACCAGTTTATGTGATCCTGGGACATCTGTGTTTCCTAGTCACTGACTACCCTAGCACTGAAAGAAATGGCTTTGCTGAAGTGAGTAGGTATGTTTTTTGTTTGCCATATTTTTGAATATTTTTAAACAACTATTTTCTTCTGCGATTATTATTTAAAAAACGGCATTTCTGTTCTGCTGTGCAGTGAATAGCATTTTGTATAGTATCTGCTGAATTCTTATTGTTCTCTGAAGTACTGGTATATTCTGTGCATCCATAGGTTCACTCTTCACTCACAACGTCACAAAAATCTGCCCACTACAAAGGTGTGCAAAGATTCCCAACTTTACCAATTGCACACTAGCGCAAATGGCTCCTCACTGCTGCAACGGGCTGCTGAGCTGTTTTTAGGTCGAGCTTGGCAGCGTACAGCGCTGTCTCCAAGACATATTGTATTCGATATGGGCTTTTAACCTCACCCACTCTTGCCATTTGTTCTCTGTTGTACTTGTCTTAAATGCTTCCTTTTTATTAATCAACTTTTCAAAATGTCCCTCCTTTTTGTGCTTAGTTCCCTCCCAGGGGATTTCACTACAAGAACATTTTTGTTGGCCATTACAATACGGCTTCCTCCTGTTTCTCTTTCCTCCTGTTCCAGCATGCAATGGCCACTCCTCCTGTTTGGTTTCGGTTTTGCCTTTAATCCCAGCCACAAACCTTTCTCTTCGTGGCAATACGAGTCCAGCAGTTGTGTGGAAACAGACATCCCGGGCAGTAGTTAAACTTTTTTACTGAATTTTTTTGTGGAACATGTTTTTTTTCACAACACAGAGAGGGATATCTCCGCTCCTTGTTACTTCCTACATTTGCTGTTCCTCAGACTCTAGGGAATCAGCACGTTTTGATCCTTAAAATAGAGACTTTTCATCTGTGACATTGTCATCCTTGTCTTGAAAAGTATCGCTCTTTAAGTGCTGGTCTGAGGAATACGAATGTCAAGAGAGACAACCTGTTCAACATTCAGGGCCCCGCCCAGTTTTCCCTGCCTTGAGGAGCTGCCCTCTGTCACTTTGGTTAATTCCAGTCTCTGCTCCGCAGTCAGGTTGCCTAAGTGTGCCGGTGCGAAAGCGACAGAGGTAGCTCATTCCTCCTTGCTGCTACAAGGAACTGCTGTGGGATGTGCGTACAGCTCCAAGCATTACTTCACATTGTTTTCCTCTCCTAGTGCAGTCCCTTTAAAACCAATGCTGGATCCCAGAAGGCTAAACATTTCAGAAAAGTAGACATAATTCTGAATTCAGCAAGGGGTCATTTGTGTAGATCCTACAAGGGTCTTCTACAGAAAATAACAGCTGAAATAAAAAAAATATTGAAATTGAGGTGAAAAAAACACACGGATCTATAGGGCTTGTAGGTTCATCAAGAACCCTACGTACCCAGAGTCAATAAATGAGCTGCACCTTGCAATGGGTTTTCATTCTATACCGGGAATACAGCAAATCATTTGCTGAAATATAAACAGTGAAAAATAGGTATCAAGAAAACCTTTGTATTTGCAAACTGGGCACAAAATAAGGTGTTGAGAAGCAGTGGTTATTGGCACATCTCTGATTTCCGGGGGTGCCCATACTAGCATGTAAATTCCAGGGCATTTCTCAATTACACGTCTTTTTTACACACTGTCTTACATATGGAAGGAAAAAATAAAGAGAAAGACAAGGGGCAAGAACACTTGTTTTGCTATTCTGTGTTCCCCCAGTCTCCCGATAAAAATGGTACCTCACTTGTGTGAGTAGGCCCGATGCTCGTCACATGAAACACAACATGGAAACATCACATTTTTACATTGAAATCTGACGTGTTTTTTGCATTGTGCCTAGCTGTCGATTTTGGCCTCTAGCTCAGCCGGCACCTAGGGAAACCTACCAAACCTGTGCATTTTTGAAAGCTAGACACCTAGGGGAATCCAAGATGGGGTGACTTGTGGGGCTCTCACCAGGTTCTGTTACCCAGAATCCTTTGCAAACCTCAACATTTGACAAAAAAAACACCTTTTCCTCACATTTTGGTGATAGAAAGTTCTGGAATCTGGGAGGAGCCAGACATTTCCTTGCACCCAGCATTCCCCCAAGTCTTCCGATAAAAATGGTACCTCCCTTGTGAGGGTAGACCTTGTGCAGTGTCAGGAATAGATCACACAACGGTCAATGTTAGTCTTTCATGGTTGACCATGGGGTGATCCATTCCTGACACAGGCACTAGTTACAGGCACTCAAGTGGGGTAGCGTTTGTATTAGAAGAGGTGGGGAAACACTGAGTGGTAGGAATTTTGTGGATCCCAGTATATTCCTGTAGTTTGTGTGACAGAAATGCAACCAAAAATAGAGTTTTTATTCAACTTTTCACCTTTGCAGGGTATTCTGGGTAAGAAAATTTTGGGGAATCCACACAAGCCACACCTCTGTTGACTCCCCGGGTGTCTAGTTTCAAGAAATGTCTGGGTTTGGTAGGCTTCCCTATATGGCCGCCGAGCCCAGGACCAAAAACGCAGGTGCCTGCTTACAAAACCAGGTTGTTTTGTGATAGATCATTTTGATGTCTCCACAATTTGGGCGGTGGAATTTCGTGCTGAACTAAATCAGGGAGCTCCCAAGAGAGCACTCTCACTGTGCTTGCCACCACATGCACCTGCTCTCTGGGTTCGGCTAACTCGTTATTGTCCCGCTGCACAGACTGTGCTTGTAAAGGGACAGCAGGACTGTCCTCATCAACTCCCTTAGGATCACTGAAAGAGGAGTTGTAGGAAAAATCACTCCCACTGCGCCATTGTCCTATTCCTCAGATGCTGTCTCAGTATCTGCTGTCTCAGTCTCTGATCCTATGTCAGAACTGTCCTCTATAACTCAAGTTAGGGCTTGAGCAGCAGTCATCCAATGAGATGCCATCTCTGCTACTGGCTAAACTCTCACATTAAAACACTAGCCTACGTAGACAGTCACAAAATTGCTGGTGAGGTTCTTCCCTCAATGAGCACGTTCTCTCAAGACACTTAAAAAACAAAAAGACACACTATTACTTCACCTTGTTACATACCAATCATCACAGTCTTTAGCTCCTCTGGTGCCCAGTTCAACAATCATTATTGGTGTTCCCACTCCCATGACCTCCTCCTCAGATTCCCCTCACTAACACCCAGAAAAAGTGTCCTTCATCTCTCCAGAGCCCTCTTTGCACATACTTTTCATTTGCATTATAGCAAAGGTAATGTCTGGCTTTACGAATCCACTCAGCTATTTACATCAAATAAAGATATGATATTTTCAGTAGGCGTATAAACCTTCTGCGCTACTTACGGCATCAAAACTGCCAGCAGACAATGGTCAGATCCTTTTGTAGCGGAAACGTAATAACAAGAGTTACTTGACTTTTTTATTGCTACCTAAAAGCTACAGTTGCAAGACGTCAGTTGAAGTATGTGCATTGCTTTGAAGACGAAAGCTGCAACTGCAAGGGAACTGATGGCAAATAAATACTTATATATATATATATATACATACATATATATATATATCACTTTTATATGTGGGTGTAGTTTTCCTGCGGGCTGATCGCAGCCCCCAGGGAAACCACACATGCATTGAGAAAAGTGATATCTATCTATCTATCTATATACATATCTATATATAGATATATCTATCTATAGATAGATTTAGATATTTATCTATAAAGATATATCTATATATAGATCTATATATATATATATTTATTAGCTGTATGGTTTCCATGGGGGCCATAGTGCTATTAATTTTCTTTGCTCCCACAGGGGGTCAGCCCGGCTCAAATCCCCGCCCGCATCAGGGAGGTAGGTTAAATAGTAGTTGGCCCCTGCTCCCAAAGAGAAAAAGGCAGGACAAAGAGGCATGACTGACCAATACCAAGCAGGGATTTTTAAATGACACTGAAATTAACAAATGAAATAGCTAGAAGCCAACAGAAGTAGACAAGAGGTTGATTGCTTACGCTCAACCGAATAAATAAATAAGTTAGTTTTATTATTATAGGGTGGGACCTTTCTTGGAAAGAGATGAGTTTCTTCCTATGACCACTTGGTGGCATTTGTAAACACGATGCAGAAAGCACTGCTTGCCTCAGCCCCTCCTTTATGTTAAACATAGGAGCACAACATTTATATGGACACATTTCCAGGACTTCCTGAATGGGATACCGCCTCCAGGCTGCTTTACCGGGCAGCACGGCCTGCTCCCCACTACAACATCTCTGTGTGTGTCACTGACACTGTAATAATCACATGAAAACTCTATCTCACATCTGTAAATATTGTTGGAACTGAAGGCCTTCACCAGCAGCACTGCTTCGCCTCGTAGGTGATTTCTATGTACGACAGAAGGGACTGACTCCTACAGCCTGAAATCGTTTTGCAGGTTCCACCTGCGAAGCTGACGTAGTGGTAGTCATTCACTCCTCTTCAAACGTGATTGTGGCCAAACAAGTAAATGAATCAATTTGGGTTTTTCAATCAATGGGAAGAAATGTTAGCTGAGCTTTAAAGCAATATACAGCATAAATATATTCTCAGGATATAGAAAGAACAACCAAAAAGTACCATCTTTTTTTTCTCTTTTTGAACAGCTGGCCAGCTTTGTTCTAGTTCGACTGATTAATTTAGATGCTTGTAAGAAACTGTTTTAATTCAATCGCTTCTAGATGCGTTAAGAAGGCGAACTCAAGTGAAAGAGCTGACAAAGAACCACATCATTTACTGTCTTTAATTATCCGGGGTACTCCTGGTTGTCTGATTATTTAACAAAAAGCTTACCCTGATTTTTTGAGGATGGCGGCCTCTGAGTGCATCAGGGATGTGACTCTGCCACACACTAAGGAGACCAAAACGCAAGGCCTGTATGGGCTGTCACCATGCCACACCAGACATGGGCTAGTTGCTACTGGGAATGATGCACTTCCAGATGTCTGTGCTATGAACAAGATCGTCTGGTTGTGCTGTGATTTCTGTTAATCTGTGCAGTAATGCATGTTCAGCAAGCAGACTCCATTCCCTGGATGGTTTTCTCTGAGGGCTCTAGTGAGGCCACCAGAAGGGTTTCAAGGGGTTCTGGTCAGCTCGTCTAGTCTCATTATCTGAATGTGTGGGAGACGACCTTTTTTCAGCTAGAACTTAAGGCATTTACCTACCTTGAGGGGACTGGTAGCACAGAGCTCCTGTCCAGGAAGTCTATTCAACTACAGTTTATCATAGCTCTTCAAATTGCTTGAGTGGAGTGCCACATTACGCACATTATTTGTGGCAGTCGGTTTGCATCCCACAGCCAAAGAGGTTGCCTGCAACATTCAAAGAATTGACACAGTCTGGTTGAAATGTATCTTTAACCCGTTCTGTGCCCAGGACGTATTGGTTACGTCCTGAGGCACAGTGCTGCTGTGCCCAGAACGTAACCATTACGTCCTGTGCACAGAGCCCAGAGGGAGCGCTAGCGCTCCCTCTGTGGGGTTCCCCCCCACCCCCCCAAGTCAGGGATGGAAGGGGAAGCCCTTCCCCTCCCACCCCTGACCCCCCCAACCCCCCTGTGACGTCAGCGCACGAGCGCGCGCTGATTAGTCACAGGGTCTCCCCCATCGCGCTGGAAGCTCTGCTTCCAGCGCGATTGAAAGAGAAATGCTTTGCATTTCTCTATCAATCCGATGGGGGAGGCCCGGAGGGGCTTCAAAGGGAAGGAAATGTATCTCCTTCCCTTTGAAGTCTCTCCCAGGGTTTCAAAAGCCGGATTGCTTGCAATCCGGCTTTTGAAACCCCACTAGACACCAGGGATTCTTTTTTTTTTTACTGAAACTGTCAAAAGTGAGCTACCCCTTGGGCAAGGGTCGCTCCCAGGGGGGGGCATTTTTTGGGGAAGGCCATTTCTGCCCCCCTGGGGGGTAGATCAGTCTATTTTGATTAGGCTGATCTGCCCCCAAGGGGGGCAGAAACCACTAGGCACCAGGTTTTTTTTTTGTTTTTTTGTTTTACAGATGGGGAGCGACCCCTTGGACAAGGGTCGCTCCCCTGGAGGGGCAAATTGTATGTAGGCCATTTCTGCCTGCTTTGGGGGCAGATCGGCAGATTTCAGGTCAATCTGCCCCCTAGGGCGGCAGAAACCACTAGGCACCAGGGATCTTTTTTTTGCGCTGTCATGCAAGGGGAGCGACCTTGTAGACAAGGGTCGCTCCCCGGGGGGGTGGGGGGGAAATTTATTTTAGGCCATCTCTGCCCCCCCTGGGGGCAGGTCGGCCTATTAGTATTAGGCCGATCTGCCCCCAGGGGGGGCAGAAGCCTCTAGGCGCCAGGGCAAATATTTTTTTTTTGGGTTTTTTTTTTGTTTGTTTGTTTTTTTAGAGATGGGGAGCGACCCATCAGGCAAGGGTCGCTCCCCTGGGGGGCAAATTGTATTTAGACCATTTCTGCCCCCCTTGGGGGCAGATTAGTTGATTTTAGGTCAATCTGCCCCGAAGGGGGCAGAAACCACTAGGCACCGGGGATTTGTTTTTTGGTGCCAATGTCACGCAGGGGGAGCGACCCCGTAGGCAAGGGTCGCTCCCGGGGTTGGAGGGTGTGGGTTGGGGGGGCAAATTTATTTTAGGCCATTTCTGCCCCCCCCTGAGCCTATTATTAGGCCGATCTTCCACCAGGGGGGCAGAAACCTCTAGGCGCCAGGGCAAATTTTTTTTTAGTGTTTTTTTTGTTGTTTCTTTGTTTTTTTAGAGATGGGGAGCGACCCATAAGGCGAGGGTCGCTCACCTGGGGCAAATTGTATTTAGACCATTTCTGCCCCCCTAGCGATTTTAGGTCAATCTGCCCCCAAGGGGGCAGAAACCACTAGGCACCGTGGATTTGTTTTTTGGTGCCAATGTCACGCAGGGGGAGCGACCCCATAGGCAAGGGTCGCTCTGGGGGGGGAAATTTATTTTAGGCCATTTCTGCCCCTCCTGGGGGCAGATCAGCCTATTATTAGGCCGATCTGCCCCCATGGGGGGCAGAAACCTCTAGGCACCAGGGCAAATTTTTTTTCTTGTGATTTTTTTTTGTTTGTTTGTTTTTTTAGAGATGGGGAGCGACCCATCAGGCAAGGGTCGCTCCCCTGGGGGGCAAATTGTATTTAGACCATTTCTGCCCCCGTTGGGTGCAGATTGGCCGATTTTAGGTCAATCTGCCCCCAAGGGGGCAGAAACCACTAGGCACCGGGGATTTGTTTTTTGGTGCCAATGTCACGCAGGGGGAGCGACCCCGTAGGCAAGGGTCGCTCCCGGGGTTGGAGGGTGTGGGTTGGGGGGGCAAATTTATTTTAGGCCATTTCTGCCCCCCCCTGAGCCTATTATTAGGCCGATCTTCCACCAGGGGGGCAGAAACCTCTAGGCGCCAGGGCAAAATTTTTTTGTGTGTTTTTTTTTGTTGTTTCTTTGTTTTTTTAGAGATGGGGAGCGACCCATAAGGCGAGGGTCGCTCACCTGGGGCAAATTGTATTTAGACCATTTCTGCCCCCTAGCGATTTTAGGTCAATCTGCCCCCAAGGGGGCAGAAACCACTAGGCACCGGGGATTTGTTTTTTGGTGCCAATGTCACGCAGGGGGAGCGACCCCATAGGCAAGGGTCGCTCTGGGGGGGGAAATTTATTTTAGGCCATTTCTGCCCCTCCTGGGGGCAGATCAGCCTATTATTAGGCCGATCTGCCCCCATGGGGGGCAGAAACCTCTAGGCACCAGGGCAAATTTTTTTTCTTGTGATTTTTTTTTGTTTGTTTGTTTTTTTAGAGATGGGGAGCGACCCATCAGGCAAGGGTCGCTCCCCTGGGGGGCAAATTGTATTTAGACCATTTCTGCCCCCGTTGGGTGCAGATTGGCCGATTTTAGGTCAATCTGCCCCCAAGAGGGCAGAAACCACTAGGCACCGGGGATTTGTTTTTTGGCGCCAATGTCACGCAGGGGGAGCGACCCCGTAGGCAAGGGTCGCTCCCGGAAGGGGGATGGGGGTTGGGGGGGCAAATTTATTTTAGGCCATTTCTGCCCCCCCTGGGGGCAGATCGGCCTATTATTAGGCCGATCTGCCCCCAGGGGGGGCAGAAACCTCTAGGCGCCAGGGCACATTTTTTTTTTTTTTTTGTTTGGTTTTTTAGAGATGGGGAGCGACCCATCAGGCAAGGGTCGCTCCCCTGGGGGGCAAATTGTATTTAGACCATTTCTGCCCCCCTTGGGGGCAGATTGGCCGATTTTAGGTCACTAGGCACCGGGGATTTGTTTTTTGTCGCCAATGTCACGTAGGGGGAGCGACCCCGTAGGCAAGGGTCGCTCCCGGGCGGGGGGGGTTGTGGGGGGGGTCAAATTTATTTTAGGGCATTTCTGCCCCCCCCATGGGGCCGGCTGAGCTAAAGGCCAAAATCCACAGGTAGGCACTTTGCAAAAAACACCTCTGTTTTCTGTGAAAAAATATGTTGTGTCCACGTTGCGTTTTGGGCCATTTCCTTTTGTGGGCGCTAGGCCTACCCACACAAGTGAGGTACCATTTTTATCGAGAGACTTAGGGGAATGCTGGGTGGAAGGAAATTTTTGGCTCCTCTCAGATTCCAGAACTTTCTGCCACCGAAATGAGAGGAAAAAGTGTTTTTTGGCCAAATTTTGATGTTTGCAAAGGATTCTGGGTAACATAACCTGGTCAAAGCCCCGCAAGTCACCCCATCTTGGGTTCCCCTGGCTTTCTAGTTTTCAAAAATGTGCTGGTTTGCTAGGTTTCCCCAGGTGCCGGCTGAGCTAGAGGCCAAAATCCACAGGTAGGCACTGTTTTCTATGAAAAAATGTGATGTGTCCATGTTGTGTTTTGGGCCATTTCCTGTCGCGGGCGCTAGGCCTACCCACACAAGTGAGGTATCATTTTTATCGGGAGACTTGGGGGAACGCTGGGTGGAAGGAAATTTGTGGCTCCTCTCAGATTCCAGAACTTTCTGCCACAGAAATGTGAGGAACATGTGTTTTTTTAGCCAAATTTTGAGGTTTGCAAAGGATTCTGGGTAACTGTGAGAAGGTAGCCTCTTTCTAGCCTTGTTACCCCCACTTTTGGCCTGTTTGTGAGTGTATGTCAGGGTGTTTTGTCACTGTTTTCACTGTCTCACTGGGAACCTGATAGCCAGGCCTCAGTGCTCATAGTGAAAACACCATGTTTTCAGTATGGTTGTTATGTGTCACTGGGATCCTGCTAGTCAGGACCCCAGTGCTCATAGGTTTGTGGCCTATATGTATGTGTCACTGGGACCCTGTCACACAGGGCCCCAGTGCTCATAGGTGTGCATGTATATGTTCCCTGTGTGGTGCCTAACTGTCTCACTGAGGCTCTGCTAACCAGAACCTCAGTGGTGATGCTCTCTCATTACTTTCAAATTGTCACTAACAGGCTAGTGACCATTTTTACCAATTTACATTGGCTTACTGGAACACCCTTATAATTCCCTAGTATATGGTACTGAGGTACCCAGGGTATTGGGGTTCCAGGAGATCCCTATGGGCTGCAGCATTTCTTTTGCCACCCATAGGGAGCTCTGACAATTCTTACACAGGCCTGCCACTGCAGCCTGAGTGAAATAACGTCCACGTTATTTCACAGCCATTTTACACTGCACTTAAGTAACTTATAAGTCACCTATATGTCTAACCTTTACCTGGTAAAGGTTAGGTGCAAAGTTACTTAGTGTGAGGGCACCCTGGCACTAGCCAAGGTGCCCCCACATTGTTCAGAGCCAATTCCCTGAACTTTGTGAGTGCGGGGACACCATTACACGCGTGCACTACATATAGGTCACTACCTATATGTAGCTTCACCATGGTAACTCCGAATATGGCCATGTAACATGTCTATGATCATGGAATTGCCCCCTCTATGCCATCCTGGCATTGTTGGTACAATTCCATGATCCCAGTGGTCTGTAGCACAGACCCTGGTACTGCCAGACTGCCCTTCCTGGGGTTTCTCTGCAGCTGCTGCTGCTGCCAACCCCTCAGACAGGCAGCTGCCCTCCTGGGGTCCAGCCAGGCCTGGCCCAGGATGGCAGAACAAAGAACTTCCTCTGAGAGAGGGTGTGACACCCTCTCCCTTTGGAAAATGGTGTGAAGGCAGGGGAGGAGTAGCCTCCCCCAGCCTCTGGAAATGCTTTGTTGGGCACAGATGTGCCCAATTCTGCATAAGCCAGTCTACACCGGTTCAGGGACCCCTTAGCCCCTGCTCTGGCGCGAAACTGGACAAAGGAAAGGGGAGTGACCACTCCCCTGACCTGCACCTCCCCTGGGAGGTGTCCAGAGCTCCTCCAGTGTGCTCCAGACCTCTGCCATCTTGGAAACAGAGGTGCTGCTGGCACACTGGACTGCTCTGAGTGGCCAGTGCCACCAGGTGACGTCAGAGACTCCTGCTGATAGGCTCCTTCAGGTGTTAGTAGCCTTTCCTCTCTCCTAGGTAGCCAAACCCTCTTTTCTGGCTATTTAGGGTCTCTGTCTCTGGGGAAACTTCAGATAACGAATGCATGAGCTCAGCCGAGTTCCTCTGCATCTCCCTCTTCACCTTCTGATAAGGAATCGACCGCTGACCGCGCTGGAAGCCTGCAAACCTGCAACATAGTAGCAAAGACGACTACTGCAACTCTGTAACGCTGATCCTGCCGCCTTCTCGACTGTTTTCCTGCTTGTGCATGCTGTGGGGGTAGCCTGCCTCCTCTCTGCACCAGAAGCTCCGAAGAAATCTCCCGTGGGTCGACGGAATCTTCCCCCTGCAACCGCAGGCACCAAAAAGCTGCATTTCCGGTCCCTTGGGTCTCCTCTCAGCACGACGAGCGAGGTCCCTCGAATCCAGCGACGCTGTCCAAGTGACCCCCACAGTCCAGTGACTCTTCAGCCCGAGTTTGGTGGAGGTAAGTCCTTGCCTCACCTCGCTGGGCTGCATTGCTGGGAACCGCGACTTTGCAAGCTACTCCGGCCCCTGTGCACTTCCGGCGGAAATCCTTCGTGCACAGTCAAGCCTGGGTCCACGGCACTCTAACCTGCATTGCACGACTTTCTAAGTTGGTCTCCGGCGATGTGGGACTCCTTTGTGCAACTTCGGCGAGCACCGTTTCACGCATCCTCGTAGTGCCTGTTGCTGGCACTTCTCCGGGTGCTACCTGCTTCAGTGAGGGCTCTTTGTCTTGCTCGACGTCCCCTCTCTCTGCAGGTCCAATTTGCGACCTCCTGGTCCCTCCTGGGCCCCACCAGCGTCCAAAAACGCCAAACGCACGATTTGCGTGTAGCAAGGCTTGTTGGCGTCCATCCGGCGGGAAAACACTTCTGCACGACTCTCCAAGGCGTGGGGGATCCATCCTCCAAAGGGGAAGTCTCTAGCCCTTGTCGTTCCTGCAGTATTCACAGTTCTTCAGCCTAGTAAGAGCTTCTTTGCACCAACCGCTGGCATTTCTTGGGCATCTGCCCATCTCCGAGCTGCTTGTGACTTTTGGACTTGGTCCCCTTGTTCCACAGGTACCCTCAGTCAGGAATCCATCGTTGTTGCATTGCTGATTTGTGTTTTCCTTGCATTTTCCCTCTAACACGACTATTTTGTCCTTAGGGGAACTTTAGTGCACTTTGCACTCACTTTTCAGGGTCTTGGGGAGGGTTATTTTTCTAACTCTCACTATTTTCTAATAGTCCCAGTGACCCTCTACAAGGTCACATAGGTTTGGGGTCCATTCGTGGTTCGCATTCCACTTTTGGAGTATATGGTTTGTGTTGCCCCTATCCCTATGTTTCCCCATTGCATCCTATTGTAACTATACTTTGTTTGCACTGTTTTCTAAGACTATACTGCATATTTTTGCTATTGTGTATATATATCTTGTGTATATTTCCTATCCTCTCACTGAGGGTACACTCTAAGATACTTTGGCATATTGTCATAAAAATAAAGTACCTTTATTTTTAGTATAACTGTGTATTGTGTTTTCTTATGATATTGTGCATATGACACTTGTGGTACTGTAGTAGCTTCACACGTCTCCTAGTTCAGCCTAAGCTGCTCTGCTAAGCTACCATTATCTATCAGCCTAAGCTGCTAGACACCCTATACACTAATAAGGGATAACTGGGCCTGGTGCAAGGTGCAAGTACCCCTTGATACTCACTACAAGCCAGTCCAGCCTCCTACAGTAACAGAACCTGGTCCGAGCCACACAAGTCACCCCATCTTGGATTCACCTAGGTCTCTAGTTTTCAGAAATGCACGGGTTTGGTAGGTTTCCCTAGGTGCCGGCTGAGCTAGAGGCCAAAATCTACAGGTAGGCACTTTGCAAAAAACACCTCTGTTTTCTTTTAAAAATTTGGATGTGTCCACATTGTGCTTTGGGGCGTTTCCTGTCACGGGCACTAGGCCTACCCACACAAGTGAGGTATCATTTTTATCGGGAGACTTGGGGGAACGCTGGGTGGAAGGAAATTTGTGGCTCCTCTCAGATTCCAGAACTTTCTGACACAGAAATGTGAGGAACATGTGTTTTTTTAGCCAAATTTTGAGGTTTGCAAAGGATTCTGGGTAACAGAACCTGGTCCGAGCCACACAAGTCACCCCATCTTGGATTCCCCTAGGTCTCTAGTTTTCAGAAATGCACAGGTTTAGTAGGTTTCCCTAGGTGCCGGCTGAGCTAGAGGCCAAAATCTACAGGTAGGCACTTTGCAAAAAACACCTCTGTTTTCTTTCAAAAATTTGGATGTGTCCACGTTGCGCTTTGGGCGTTTCCTGTCGTGGGCGCTAGGCCCACCCACACAAGTAAGGTATCATTTTTATCGGGAGACTTGGGGGAACGCTGGGTAGAAGAAAATTTGTGGCTCCTCTCAGATTCCAGAGCTATCTGCCACAGAAATTTGAGGAACATGTGTTTTTTAGCCAAATTTCGAGGTTTGCAAAGGATTCTGGGTAACAGAACCTGGTCCGAGCCACACAAGTCACCCCATCTTGGATTCCCCTAGGTCTCTAGTTTTCAGAAATGCACGGGTTTGGTAGGTTTCCCTAGGTGCCGGCTGAGCTAGAGGCCAAAATCTACAGGTAGGCACTTTGCAAAAAACACCTCTGTTTTCTTTCAGAAATTTGGATGTGTCCACGTTGAGCTTTGGGGCGTTCCCTGTCGCGGGCGCTAGGCCTACCCACACAAGTGAGGTATCATTTTTATTGGGAGACTTGGGGGAACGAAGGGTGGAAGGAAATTTGTGGCTCCTCTCAGATTCCAGAACTTTCTGCCACAGAAATGTGAGGAACATGTGTTTTTTTAGCCAAATTTTGAGGTTTAGAAAGGATTCTGGGTAACAGAACCTGGTCCGAGCCACACAAGTCACCCCATCTTGGATTCCCCTAGGTCTCTAGTTTTCAGAAATGCACGGGTTTGGTAGGTTTCCCTAGGTGCCGGCTGAGCTAGAGGCGAAAATCTACAGGTAAGCACTTTGCAAAAAACACCTCTGTTTTCTTTAAAAAATTTGGATGTGTCCACGTTGCGCTTTGGGGCGTTTCCTGTCGCGGGCTCTAGGCCTACCCACACAAGTGAGGTATCATTTTTATCGGGAGACTTGGGGGAACGCTGGGTGGAAGGAAATTCGTGGCTCCTCTCAGATTCCAGAACTTTCTGCCACAGAAATGTGAGGAACATGTGTTTTTTTAGCCAAATTTTGAGGTTTGCAAAGGATTCTGGGTAACAGAACCTGGTCCGAGCCACACATGTCACCCCATCTTGGATTCCCCTAAGTCTCTAGTTTTCAGAAATGCACAGGTTTGGTAGGTTTCCCTAGGTGCCGGCTGAGCTAGAGGCCAAAATCTACAGGTAGGCACTTTGCAAAAAACACCTCTGCTTTCTTTCAAAAGTTTGGATGTGTCCACGTTGCGCTTTGGGGCGTTTCCTGTCGCGGGCGCTAGGCCTACCCACACAAGTGAGGTATCATTTTTATCGGGAGACTTGGGGGAACGCCGGGTATAAGGACATTTGTGGCTCCTCTCAGATTCCAGAACTTTCTGCCACAGAAATGTGAGGAACATGTGTTTTTTTAGCCAAATTTTGAGGTTTGCAAAGGATTCTGGGTAACAGAACCTGGTCCGAGCCACACAAGTCACCCCATCTTGGATTCCCCTAGGTCTCTAGTTTTCAGAAATGCACGGGTTTGGTAGGTTTCCCTAGGTGCCGGCTGAGCTAGAGGCCAAAATCTACAGGTAGGCACTTTGCAAAAAACACCTCTGTTTTCTTTCAAAAATTTGGATGTGTCCACATTGCGCTTTGGGGCGTTTCCTGTCACGGGCGCTAGGCCTACCCACACAAGTGAGGTATCATTTTTATCGGGAGACTTGGGGGAACGCTGGGTGGAGGGAAATTTGTGGCTCCTCTCAGATTCCAGAACTTTCTGCCACAGAAATGTGAGGAACATGTGTTTTTTTAGCCAAATTTTGAGGTTTGCAAAGGATTCTGGGTAACATAACCTGGTCAAAGCCCCGCAAGTCACCCCATCTTGGATTCCCCTGGGTTTCTAGTTTTCAAAAATGTGCTGGTTTGCTAGGTTTCCCCAGGTGCCGACTGAGCTAGAGGCCAAAATCCACAGGTAGGCACTGTTTTCTATGAAAAAATATGTTGTGTCCACGTTGCGTTTTGGGCCATTTCCTTTGGTGGGCGCTAGGCCTACCCACACAAGTGAGGTATCATTTTTATCGGGAGACTTGGGGGAACGCTGGGTGGAAGGAAATTTGTGGCTCCTCTCAGATTCCAGAACTTTCTGTCACCGAAATGTGAGGAAAATTTGTTTTTTTAGGCAGAATTTGAGGTTTGCAAAGGATTCTGGGTAACAGAACCTGGTCCGAGCCACACAAGTCAACCCATCTTGGATTCCCCTAGGTCTCTAGTTTTCAAAAATGCACAGGTTTGGTAGGTTTCCTTAGGTGCCGGCTGAGCTAGAGGCCACAATCTACAGGTAGGCACTTTGCTAAAAACAGCTCTGTTTTCTGTGATGTGTCCACGTTGAGTTTTAGGTCATATCCTGTCGTGGGCACTAGGCCTACCCACACAAGTGAGGTATCATTTTTATCGGGAGACTTGGGGGAACATAGAATAGCAAGACAAGTGTTATTGCCCCTTGTCTTTCTCTACATTTTTCCCTTAAAAAATGTAAGACAGTGTGTAAAAAAGACGTCTATTTGAGAAATGCCCTGTAATTTACATGCTAGTATGGGCACCCCGGAATTCAGAGATGTGCAAATAACCACTGCTTCTCAACACCTTATCTTGTGCCCATTTTGGAAATACAAAGGTTTTCTTGATAGCTATTTTTTACTCTTTATATTTCAGCAAATGAATTGCTGTATACCCGGCATAGAATGAAAACCCACTGCAGGGTGCAGGTCATTTATTGGCTCTGGGTACCTACAGTTCTTGATGAACCTACAAGCCCTATATATCCCCACAACCAGAAGAGTCCAGCAGACGTAACGGTATATTGCTTTTGAAAATCTGACATTGCAGGAAAAAGTTACAGAGTAAAACGTAGAGAAAAATTGATGTTTTTTTCACCTCAATTTCAATATTTTTCTTTTTCAGTTGTTATTTTCTGTAGGAAACCCTTGTAGGATCTACACGAATTACCCCTTGCTGAATTCAGAATTTTGTCTACTTTTCAGAAATGTTGTGGTTTCTGGGATCCAGCGTTGGTTTCATGCCCATTTCTGTCACTGACTGGAAGGAGGCTGAAAGCACAAAAAATCGTAAAAATGGGGTATGTCCCAGTAAAATGCCAAAATTGTGTTGAAAAATTGGGTTTTCTGATTCAAGTCTGCCTGTTCCTGAAAGCTGGGAAGCTGGTGATTTTAGCACCACAAACTCTTTGTTGATGCCCTTTTCAGGGGAAAAATCGCAAGCCTTCTTCTGCAGCCCCTTTTTCCAATTTGTTTTTAAAAAAACGAAATTTTCACTGTATTTTGGCTAAGTTCTTGGCCTCCTTCAGGGGAACCCACAAAGTCTGGGTACCTCTAGAATCCCTAGGATGTTGGAAAAAAAGGATGCAAATTTGGCTTGGGTAGCTTATGTGAACAAAAAGTTATGAGGGCCTAAGCGCGAACTGCTCCAAATAGCCAAAAAAAGGCTCGGAACAGGAGGGGGAAAAGGCCTGGCAGCGAAGGGGTTAAAGGCTTTTTTTCTTCACTTGGAGCATCACATGCTGCTTTTGATGAATCTGATGTATATTCTAAACTAAAGCCACATCGGAGCAAAATGGCTTATTTAAAGTTATTTTCTTTCTTGTAGCCCTTGGTAAATTTTAAAACATCCCTGCAGTTAAGCTACCTCAGCTCGTAGACTTGTGTATTCTTCCAGACAGAAGATCAAGGAGGAGAGGGGGATTTGCAAAGGGCACAGAAACAGAGGCCACTACCTAAGCCTAGGTACCTTCATGGCAACTTGGGGCACAACTCATGTTTAGTGAGGAGGTGTGTCCTTGCAGAGTGGGGAGGCTTTATTCTCTCATGTACACATTTAGTATAACTTAACTGTGTCTTTTATTCTCTCTCTCAACTCACTCGCGCTCTCTATATCTGTCTTTCCCTCTCTCTCAACCCCCGACCCAGTTAATTTGTGCTCTTGTTTGTTTAGAAACAGAACAACCTATCTATAAAATTGTGCTGGTCAATAGCATAGTCAATCAAGAGGTGTTGTCCAGCTCCTACTTTTAATTTACATCGAGAAGCTCCAGAGCAACTCAGTAATATGGTTCTGGAATGAGTTTCCCCGCTACGTTCACTGACTAGAGAAGTTGCCACTGAAATTGGGAATCTCAGCTGATGTGTTATGTGTAGTTTAGCTTCATAAAATAAGCCTTGTATTGATGATGAACACCTCTCCTATTTACTTCTTAATTTCTATGGTAAATTGCCCCCAAAAGTGAACCTACTCTGTCACTGCTATTCAACAATCTTGCATTTGACAAAAATCATAGTGACAGGACAGCCTAGTGGGTTTAACTCTCAGCTGTGACAAATACAGTGTGCCATTGGTCATGAGTGTGCATCTCAACAAGGCTGATTGATCCTTCCATTTTTCCAATGCCTGTAAGATGGGTACCTTAAAATTGTGACTACTAAAACTTGTTTTATTGCGCTTAGAAATGGCAGAAGTATGATGTGAAGTGATAGGTTATAATATTTCATGTTGTGCCAAACTCAAGAGTTTCTCTATTTAATTTCATATGATAAGTTATAATCCTGTGTATATTGTCTGTTATCAAGTACTTGTGGATTTCACTCAATACATGAACTTGTTCACATCTACAACTATTTACAAACAGATATCACTTAGAAAATGCAGAATACACTCACTACCTGTCATTTCTGCAGTTCACAATACATTAAGGCCCTCATTACAACCCTGGTGGTCAGTGATAAAGTGACGTTAATACCGCCAACAGCCCGGCGGTAATACATGCTGGATTATGACCACGGTGGAAACAGCTCATACAGACAGCCAGTTTAACACACCGACCGCCAGGACGGAATCAACAGGCACAACGGAGGTAACCGTCAACAGCCAGGCGGAAGACAATTTCCACCCACTGTAATATGATACACCTGTCCGCCACCTTTTCTGGGGCAGTACCAATAACATCAAAAGCCTGGCAGAAACACTGCACAGAAGGGAAACGACTCACCTCTGGAGACTCAGGGAACAACCACGCTGCCATGGAGCCCGAGTTGCATCCACCAGGGTAAGTATAGCCGCCTACACACAGGGAGGGGGGACGAAAAAGAGAGTGACACACACACGCAGCACCCCCACCCTCAACACCATACACACAAGCAGATGCAGTAACATAACATATTCACCCTGTACCCCTCAGGAATAATGCAAGGACTACTAATACAGAGTAAAAAGAGTGTAATAAGATAAATTAGTAGAAATACGTGCATCCAAATCAAAAACTATATACATATTTACAAATGAAGGGACACTGCCCAGTCCTCAATGTTGGTAGGCCACAGGGCCACATCACAAAGTCCAAGGACCCATCTCACTCCTGCAACAACACGGAGAGAACACTGCAGGGGCATCAGGTCGAAAATAGCCAGGTACCTCATGGGGATGGGGAACGGGGGCACCTCAGCCGGAAGATGGTACAACGCCACTGGTCCTGGAGGGGGCAACATGCCCTGTGCTTGGTCCTGGGGAGTGCAAGGCCACAGTCTCTCAAGTGGGTGACTTGCCCACTGGCTCTGGAGGGGGAAACACGCCCATTACTCTGTCCTGGGGAGTGCAAGGCCACAGTCTCTCGAGTGGGTGACTTGCCCACTGGCTCTGGAGTGGGCAACATGCCCATTACTCTGTTTTGAGGAGTGCAAGGCCACAGTTTCTTGAGTGGGTGACTTGCCCACTGGCTGTGGAGGGGGCAACATGCCCATTACTCTGTCCTGGGGAGTGCAAGGCCACAGTCTCTCAAGTGGGTGACTTGCCCACTGGCTCTGGAGCGGGCATCGTGCCCAGTGAGCTTCATCCTGGGGAGGATGGGGTGAGTGGATGGCTTCTCCACTGGTTCTGGAGGGGGTATCATGCCCAGTGAGCTTCATCCTGGGGAGGATGGGGTGAGTGGATGGCTTCTCCACTGGTTCTGGAGAGGACATTGTAACCAGTGAGATTCATCCTGGGGAGGATGAGATGAGTGGACGGCTTCCCCTCTGGTTCTGAAGGGGGCATCATGCCCTGTGATGCAGAACATGGGTAGTGCAAGGTCACAGTCTCTTAGCTGGGTGTCACCCACACAATTCGTAGCAGGCAGGCCGCACAACAACAGCCCATGGACGCAGGACTACACACTATCTGCCAGCGGTGATGGCTGTTCAGTGGTGGCAATGGTGGTGCTGCTGCTGCCAGTGGTGCGGGGAGGCTCCAGCCCATCCCCTGCAACTTCGAATGGCTTCCCATTGGGGATGCTGCTGCTGGTAGTGGTCCTGGTTGTGGTGCTGGCACTGGTGGGGGGAAGCTCCAGCCCATCCCCTGCAGCCTCGGGTGGCTGCCTACTGGGGTTGCTGCTGCTGGTGGTGGTGCTGGTGGTGGTGCTGGCAGTGGTGGGGGGAGACCCCAGCCCATCCCCTGCAGCCTCAGGCGGCTGCCCACTGGGCCTGCTGCTGCTGCTGGTGGTGCTGGGGGTGGTGCTGGCAGTGGTGGGGGGAGGCACCAGCCCATCCCCTGCAGCCTTGATCGAATGCCCACTGGGGCTGCTGCTGCTGCTGGTGGTGGTGGTGGTGCTGACAGTGGTGGGGGAAGGCTCCAGACCATCCCCTGCAGCCTCGGACAGCTGCCCACTGGGTCTGCTGCAGCTGGTGACAGTGCTGGTGGCGGTGCTAGTAGTGGTGGGAAGGCTCCAGTCCATCCCCTGCAGCCTCGGATGGCAGCACCACCATGGTTGATGGTGTGGGCTCTGACTGGGTCCCAGCATCAGGCCTCTTGTCCCTTCTGCCTGCTGGTGCAGGCCCCTTGCCCTTCCTACCAGCATCTTGGGATGGCTCCTTGCTCCTTTTGGCAGTAGCTGGGGATGTCTTTTTGCCCTTCCTTGTAGCATCTGGGGGTGCCTCTTTGCCCTTCCTTGTAGCAGCTTGGGGTGCCTCCTTGCCCTTCTTTGCAGCAGCTGGGGCTGCCTCCTTGCCCTTCCTTGCAGTAGCTGGGGGTGGCTCCTTGCCCTTTCTTGCAGCACTTGGTGCAGGCACCCTTTCCATGTGTCTGCCTCGTGCCCAGGATCCTCTCACACCTGGAGTAGCTGTGGACACTACTGTGCCCGTGGACTGGGGGCTGAGGTGCTTGTCTGGGTTTTCGTCACCCTGGCCTGACATGAGGGACAGGGAGGAGGGGTAGGGAAGAGGTCAATGGTGGAGAGGAAAAGCTTCTTAGGGACATTGGGGTGGGAAGAGGGAGAAGGTTTGGGAGTGGAGGAAGAGGGAGTGGTTGTAGGAGGTGTCGGTCTGCTGTGTTTGGGTGCAAGTGCATGGGCTGGATACTGTTGTGAGTCGGATGGCTGTTGGGTGTCTGAGTGCTTGTGTTTGTGTACTTTGGGAGGAGGCGGCACAGACACAATGGCTGAGGACACAGTGGACATGTGCATGGATGTGGGGGTGGGGGTGGTGACTGCCAGTGACATGTGTGCTCTGATAGGTGTGCTGGTGATGATGGTAGTGGATGAGGATGTAATGCATGCAGTTGTGAGTGGGGACTCTACTGGGAGGGAGGTGGACGAGGAGGAGAAGGGGAACACAGTGGAGGCAGTGGTTGTTGACATGTCTGCATCTGGATGGTGTTTGTGTGAGTGCCTGTGGGATGATGTGTGGTGCTTGTGTTTTCCATGCCCACACTTGTGTGTTGTCCTGTGTGCATGCTTGTCTGCCTGTGTGCTTGGGATAGGTTGGGGTTTAGGGGAATGGGATTGGGTAGAGGAAGTAGGAGGGGGAGGGTGAAAACAGGGACAATGGCTGCCATCAGAGAGGAGGCCAGAGCCTGGATTGATCTCTGTTGGGCTGCCAAGCCAGTGTGAATGCTCTCCAGAAATGCATTGGTCTGTTGCATTTGGGCTGCCAGCCCCTGGATGGCATTCACAATGGTTGAATGTCCAACAGAGATGGATCACAGGAGGTCAATAGCCTCCTCACTCAGGGCAGAAGGGCTAACTGGGGCAGGGCCTGAAGTGCCTGTTGTGAAGGAGATGCCCACCCTCCTTGGTGAGCGGGCACGGGAAACTCGCTGAGGGGCTGCTGGGAGGGCGGTACTGGTATGAGGGTGGTGGCTGTACCTGTATATGGGGTGGTCACAGAGGTGTCCGTCACCACCAGGGAGTTTCCATCAGAGGAGGTATCCTTGTCCGACTGCCCCCTCCAGTCTCCGTCGTGGTGCTCCCCTCGCCCTCTGTCCCACTGGTGCCCTCATCGTCGGTGGACTCTGCCTCCTGGGTCCTGTGGGATGCAGCTCCCTCTGTCGACGGTGCCTCTGCTCCTCCGCCAGATGATGCTAATGCACATAAGGACAGGGTGACAAAACAAAAAAGGGGCAGAGACAAAGGATGCACTTGGTCAATGCCGGCACCAACATCAGGACTTTCACATCAGAACCCTTCCCAACATGGGACCTACTCTGAAATGTCAGGTCTGGGGGCACCCACAGGCCCACATCCCCCACCCGGATACCACTCCACCACGCATAAGTAGTAATGAAGGGCACTTTACTCACCCCCTTGTTGCTGCTGTGATGCCCCCAAGCACCCATCCAGCTATGGATAGGCCACCACCAGTATGCGGGCCATCAGGGGGGTTCAGGGTTCGACGGGAACCCCTTCCTCATTGGGAGGCCATCCCCAGCTGGGTCTCCACCGTCTTCCGTGCCCAGCGTCTCAGGTCCTCCCACCGTTTTCAACAGTGGGTGCTCCACCTGCCGTAGACCTCCAGGGTCCGCACGTCTTTGGCGATGGCACGCCATATACCCTTCTTTTGATGGGCGCTGACTTGCAGAGGAAATATACACAGGGAAAGGTATTAGTCAGACAGTCCTGCCTGTTACACTCATGGCCCACCATGCCCTATCCCCATTATCACAGACATGGGCCAGCATACATGCTGCATGCTGTCCCGGGCCCAAACAATGAGGCCTGTACACACAGCAATCCATGCATTCACGCCCCATGCATCGTACTCACAGTGTACTCACCTGTTGGTCTGGGGGCCTATACAGCAGTCGGTACTGGGTTAGGACCCCATCCACTAGTCTCTCCAACTCCGCTGAGGTGAAGGCAGTGGCCCTTTCCCCGTGACACGAGCCATGGTCGGTTCCAGACACAGGTCACAGCATCACATGAAGTGTAGGTCCTCTCCTGCTGAAGGTCAGGTATCAAGTGAGTGAACAGACACAAAATGGCGGTGACGTCAGCGGCGGTCCGTACAGTCACCGCCAGCGTACATCAATATTGCCCACTGTACTCCATAGGGCCCAATATAAACCAATGAGTGTAGGCGGCTGCCCTGGCTTATAGTGGGTACTTAGTGGTACTTACAACTTGTGCCAGGTCTAGTTATCCCTTATTAGTAGATTAGTAGTGTTCTAGCAGCTTAGGCTGATAGAGGTAGCTATAGCAGAGCAGCTTAGGCTGAACTAGGAGACATGCAAAGCTCCTACTATACCACTTATATCATATAGTACTATTTCATAAGAATCACAATGCTCAGAGTTACTAAAAATAAAGATACTTTATTTTAGTGACAATGTGCCAAAAATATCACAAAGGATATACTCCCTTAGAAGGTAAGTAAAATACACAAAATATGCACACAAACCAAAATCAGGTAAGTAAGCAGTTAGAAAAGTAGTGCAAACACTGTAGAATACAATAGGATGCAATAGGCCTAGGGGAAACACAAACCATATGCTCTGAAAGTGGAATGCGAACCACAAAGGGATGCCAGGACTAGTGTAGTGTATAGAAGGTCACTGGGAGTGTAAGAAAACACTAAGGCCCATATTTATACTTTATGATGCAAAACTGCGCTGGCGCAGTTTTGCGTCAAAAATATTACCGCTGGCTAACGCCATTTTGGTGAGCTGTGCGGGCGTCATATTTATACTTTGACGCACGGCGGCGCAAACAACAGGTGGGAGTCATTATTTTTGACGCACACCGCGGCGTCAAGTCGTAAAGGAAAACGACGTTAACGCGGCGGAAATCACTGTGGGTCGATTTACGACACCACAAACCGGATATGCGCCCTTTTTTTTGGCGCAATAGTGTCAAAAAACACAGCGAACACAGCCATTTCACCAGAGGAGAGCCAAAATGGATCCCAGATGCCACTAAAGACCCCAGGAAGATGACAGCAGACCAGGAACCAGCCAGGAGGACCCACACAAGAACAAGGACACTTTTAAGAAGAAAAGAAAGTGTCGCTTCAGTGCAGAGGAGCAGGAAATCCTGGTTAAAGAGGTGACGGAACACCAGCACCAACTGTTTGTCACATCAAAGTTGCCAATCAGCAGGAGAGAGGCTATATGGCAACAAATTGTCGACAAGATAAACAGTGTGGCAGAAGTACGCAGAACAG
The DNA here is from genome assembly GCF_031143425.1 of Pleurodeles waltl. Classification (NCBI taxonomy): domain Eukaryota; kingdom Metazoa; phylum Chordata; class Amphibia; order Caudata; family Salamandridae; genus Pleurodeles; species Pleurodeles waltl. The sequence continues at coordinate 68,543,082 of NC_090445.1, forward strand.
TCATCGAGTGCAAGAAATGCTGGCATGACTGCAAACGCAGGACCAAGGAAAAGATGGCCAGGAACAAGAAGGCAGCACTGCAGACTGGAGGGGGGAGTCCAGCACACCAGTAGGCCCTGGACCACATGGAGGAGATGGTCGCAGCCGTCATCCCTGAGGAGATCGTCACAGGGATTCAAGGACAGGACAGCGCAGACTACCAGGACACAACGCACATGCAGGGTAAGTCGCATGGGGAATTATAATGTAATAATGTCAACTGTGAGCATGGGGGGGATACCGACCACTAAATGCATGGACGTCATCTAATACATGGAGTGGCATGGGTAAAGGGGCACGGCATGGGAGTATGGCCCGTTCTGAGAAGACCTGGGGCACACCATTACACAACACCAACAACAGTCCCATGGGGGCATGCTGTCATGCCAACTATGGAGCAAAGGGAAAGCCACAACAGGAGGGAAGGCCACTACGTCAAACTGACATCCTGGCACTCGTCAGCCAACATACCTCCTACATTAACTAGGGCCCTATTAGCAATCCTCTAGCCAAACCGACAACTGCAATGTAACTGCGACAACAGTTGCCACTACCACCTCTGATCGGTGTGCAGCTCAGGTAGCCAATGGCAGTAACCTCCCCATGGAACATACACACCTAAATTAGGGGGTGAGGATGACATCTGCAACAATCTCCTGAAACAAGACAAAGGCCCCAGTACACTCAAATGTCAATGCCCATAGTTGTCACAAACATCAGCCAAAGTAAACAACAATAGGAGCGACACAGCACTAAGGACACACCCATGCTGCATATGTCAGGGTCCATCCTGTGCCTGGGTAACAAGGCAACATCACAAATGTCATACTGCTCAGGCAACAGCATTGAGGAGGGGACACATGTAACTGGTCACTGAAATACACCTGCACAGTCAGAGGACGAAATAGGACACTGATACGACTATCAGGGCAATCCAATGTAACACACATTACCCAACATCAGCAGGACCCATTAACAATGTCAACATCCATATCAGATCATAACATTGCCATGCATAAGATATGCAACATGTCAATTACATTTAAGTCGATGTGAATGATCAGGGATTGGGGCAGGTCCTGATAGTTAAGTGTGCTGCCAGGGCCATCAGAACACCCACAGCCAGTGAAAAGTCTCACCATGAGAATGGATATACACGGAGGGTCGAGTAAGACAAGAAGGTGGCAATTCTCGATTTGGCATAAAGCAACACCTAGAGGCGATGAGGCTGACAAGTCTGATAACTCAATAACATACATGTGACACACAGGTGGGCCATAGGCCTGAAACAATGCCCATCTGAAGGACTGCAGATATTAATACAAAACAAGATTACAAAGTGAATTCATCAAAAGGCAGGCACGTCACGTCAAAATTGTCACAACACAGACACACTAATTGTACCCTGTTTTATTGCAGAGGACGATGGATCTCCTGCCGATATGCCTGTCCCAGATTTCCCTGATGACATGGATGACGAGCTGATAAACATTCCCCAGGAGACTATCCAAAAGGTCCTTGAAACCCTCCAGACCCCACCTTCAGTCACAAGGAGGAGCACAGAACAAGCAGCTATCGCAGAGGATCCACCCACCACCCCAATTGTAAGACCTGCCAGCTCCAATACAGCTGAGGACTCAGACGACACTGGCACCAGCTTTGAGAGAACTGTAGTTGGAGTACAGCGGGAGCTGGCCAAGGACATGTGGGAAGCCACTGATTGCATAGAACCCCTGTTTAGTTTCCTGCTGCTTCTGCAGTGTGTCAGGGAAGCAGATGTGGCGGGGTGTCAGTCGAATGATGGCGTCCAGTACTTTGGGCAAAAAGGCAGAGAATGATGGTTGTGACATTCTGCCAACCAGGGCACCAGTTGTTTGAAAAGAGCCACTTGCCAGCATATGAAGTATGGCAAGCAGCTTTGTTTCTGTTGGGATGGTGCGGGTTGTCACCAACGTGGGGGCCAACTGCTGTTCAATGTTTCGCAGCAGCTGCTGAATGGCCTGCCAGTTCAACCGGTACCTCTGTATGATGTCGGGTTCCCTGCGGCCCTGAAGGGTTGTTCTTGGGCAGAATATCCTCTCCTGCCTTCTGCGCTGCCTTGGGGATCCCTGCTGGTGTTGTTGTAGCTGCTGTTGTTGCTGCTGGGCTCTGTGTCTGCGTGCACGCTGGATTAGAATCACCTCCATGGCTCCCTGTTGCTGCTCTGCTGCTCTGCTGTTTGTTTCTGTGTGTTCTGATTAAATACAGGTGTGTTTGCCCCATTTTAATTTTTGACACAAATCGGGCTGTGTGTCATTTTCTGGCTCCGCCTCCCGGCAGTGCGTCATTTTTGCCCAAAAGCATAAATACGACACACAGCCCTTTAAGCCATTTTTTGTACCGGAACATTTTAACGCATATAATTAACGCAAGGCGGGTTGCTGCATCCAAAAAATTACACACACGGCGGAATTTTGTCATCCGCGGGCTCGGGCGTCAAAGTTTAAATACGGGGCAACGTTTGCGCTGATTGTGCGTCAAAAGTTTTGACGCACAATCAGCGCAGAGGGAGTATAAATATGCCCCTCAGGGTTTCTAAGATACCCCAACCCAAGTCCCTGACAAATAGGAGTAAATTTACCCTACTTCCCCAGAAACACACTAAAGTTGTGATAGGAGATTCTGCAAAGACAACAACTGACTGCAAAGCACTGAAGACAGATTCCTGGACTTGAGGACCTGTAAAGGAAGGGAACCAAGTCCAAGAGTCACGAAAGTGTCCAGGGAGGGCAGGAGCCCACTAAACCCCGGATGAAGGTACAAAATAGCTGCCTCTGGGTGGAAGACGCTGAAGATTCTGCAAAAACGAAAGGTGCCAGGAACTTCTCCTTTGCACAGAAGATGTCCCATGGTGTGCTGGAGGATGCAGAAAGACTGCAAACAAGCCTTGCTAGCTGCAAAGGTCATGGTTGAAGAAAAAGGGTGCTGCCTGGGCCCAGGAATGACCAGGAGGTTGCCAATTGGATGAGGAGACAATGGGGATGCTCAGCAACACATGGAGTCCACACAGAGGCAGGCAGCACCCGCAGAAGCACTTGACCAGGTGCTCAAGAAATCTGAGTATGGCAGTCATCTCAACACTACAAAAGAGGGACCCACGAAGCCGGAGATTAACTCAGTGAGTTGAGCAATGCAGGATGGAGTGGTGGGGACCTGGGCTGTGCTGTGCATGAAGGAATCCTTGCAAGAGTGCACAGAAGCCCTAGCAGCTGTAGTTCACGCAATACACAGGATTACTGTCTAGCGTGGGGAGGCAAGGACTTACCTCCACCACATTTGGACAGAAGGACCACTTGACCAAGCTCGTCATGATGAGAGGGGACCCAGAGGACCGGTGAAGCAGAAGTTTCACCGTCAACCCACAGGAGATTTCTTCTTGGCTTCCAGTGCAGGGTGGAGGCAGACAGCCCCCAGAGCATACACCACCAGGAAACAGTTGAGAAAGCCGGCAGGATTAGGCGCTACAATGTTGCTGGTAGTCTTCTTGCTACTTTGTTGCAGTTTTGCAGGCGTCCTGAAGCAGTCAGCGGTCGATCCTTGGCAGAAGTCGAAGATGGAGATGCAGAGGAACTTTGGTGAGCTCTTGCATTAGTTATCTGAAGAGAAACCCGCAGGAGAGACCCTAAATTGCCCTTAGAGGAGGATTGGCCACCTAGAGAGGTAAGTACCTATCAGGAGGGGTCTCTGACGTTACCTGCTGGCACTGGCCACTCAGAGACCTCCATTGTGCCCTCACACCTCTGCATTCAAGATGGCAGAGGTCTGGGACACACTGGTGGAGCTCTGGGCACCACCCCTGTGGTGGTGATGGACAGGGGAGTGGTCACTTCACTTTCCTTTGTCCAGTTTCGTGCCAGAGCAGGGGCTGGGGGACCCCTGAACCGGAGTAGACTGGCTTATGCAAGGAGGGCACCACCTGTGCCCTTCAAAGCATTTCCAGAGGCTGGGGGAGCTACTCCTCCCCAGCCCTTCACACCTATTTCCAAAAGTGAGAGGGTGTAACACCCTCTCTCAGAGGAAATTCTTTGTTCTGCCTCCTTTGAATGGGCTTCCCAGACCCCAGGAGGGCAGAAGCCTGTTTATGGGTTGGCAGCAGCGGTAGCTGCAGTGAAAACCCCAGAGAGCTGGTTTGGCAGTACCCGGGGTCCATGCTGGAGCCTGGGAGATGCATGGAATTGGCACCCCAATACAAGATTTGGCATGGGGGGACAATTCCATGATCTTAGACATGTTACATGGCCATATTCAGAGTTACCATTGTGAAGCTACACATAGGTATTGACCTATATGTAGTGCACATGTGTAATGGTGTCCTCTCAGTCACAAAGTCCGGGGAAATTGCCTTGAACTATGTGGGGGCACCTTGGCTAGTGCCAGGGTGCCCTCACACTTAGTAACTTTGCACCTAACCTTCACCAAGTGAGGGTTAGACATATAGGTGACTTATACGTTACTTAAGTGCAGTGTAAAATGGCTGTGAAATAACGTGGATGTTATTTCACTCAGGCTGCAGTGGCAGTCCTGTGTAAGAATTGTCTGAGCTCCCTATGGGTGGCAAAATAAATGCTGTAGCCCATAGGGATCTCCTGGAACCCCAATACCCTGGGTACCTAGGTACCATATACTAGGGAATTATAAGGGTGTTCCAGTGTGCCAATTAGAATTGGTGAAAATGGTCACTAGCCTGCAGTGAAAATTTTAAAGGCAGAGAGAGCATAAGCACTGAGTTTCTGGTTAGCAGAGCCTCAGTGACACAGTTAGGCATCACACAGGGAACACACATTCAGGAGCACTGTGGTCCTGGCTAGCAGGATCCCAGTGAGACCAGCAAAAACAAACTGACACACAGATAAAAATGGGGGTAACATGCAAGGCAAGATGGTACTTTCCTGCAATGAGGAGTTGCATGGCGGTTCTCGACTGCCTCCTGCAATGGCGCACAACCTCAGCGGAATTACCTAATTTCCACCCATCTCTCCATACAGGACAGGTGGATGCCATTTTGGGGGAAGGCAGGCCATGGTTCCTAACTGCGTCACAGTACACATATACACATTAAGGAAATATCCCACCACAATATTGTAACTATCACAAAATGCATTGCACTGTAGTGGTTAGAATGTACAGATAATGACCAACTACTCACTCTTTGGAGGACAGGCACATGATCCTCACCTATAGACTGGACAGAGCCACTATCATAGAGCTGTGTGCCCAACTGGAGCCTGACCTGATATCTGCTATCCTTCACCCCACTGGGATCACCCCTCTTGTGTATGTGCTATCTGTTCTCCATTTCCTGGCAACTGGTTCTTTCCAAGTGACAGTGGGTTTGGCAGCAGGAAAGTCGCAGCCAATGTACTTAAAGTGCTGACCAGAGTGTTGTCTGCCCTGATTAAACACATGTGCAGCTACATCGTTTCCCCCCAGTTGGAGGATTCGGTCACAGTGAAAGCTGACTTTTATGCAATGGGACATATCCCCAACATCATAGGGGCAATCGATGGGACACATGTAGCATTTGCCGTCCCCCCGGCGAAATGAACAGGTGTTCAGAAATCGAAAGAGTTTTTGCTCCATGAATGTCCAGATGGTGTACCTGGCTGACCAGTACATCTCCCTTGTCAATGCTAAATATCCAGGATCTGTGCATGATGCTTTTATCCTACGGAAGAGCAGCCTCCCAAATGTGATGACCCAACTCCAGAGGCACTGGTTGTGGCTAATAGGTGAGCTCTGGTTCCCACCCAGTGGATGTTAAAGTATGGGTATGTTGTGGGCCCTAAGGGTGAGTGTGTGGCTAACAGTTGTCCCTCCATATTTGCAGGTGACTCTGGTTACCCCAATCTCTCCTGACTACTGACCCCTGTGAGGAATGCCAGAACAAGGGTAGAGGAACTTTACAATGAGGCACATTGGTGAACAAGACGGATTATAGAAAGGACCTTTGGCCTCCTGAAGGCAAGGTTTCATAGCCTCCATCTAACAGGTGTATCCCTGTGCTACTCACCCAAGAAGGTCTGCCAGATCATTGTGGCATGCTGTATGTTGCACAACCTTGCCTTGCGCCGCCAGGTGCCTTTTCTGCAGGAGGAGGGGGCTGGAGATGGCCGTGTGGCAGCAGTGGACCCTATGGACAGTGAAGATCAGGAGGCAGAGGATGAGAATGAGGACAACAGAAGTGCAGTCATTTGTCAATATTTCCAAAGAGACACAGGTAAGACAGTCTAACTTTACTTTCCATTAACAGTTTTTGGTTTCACATTGTCATTGGCAGGTTGTGAATTCCCACTTCTATGCCCACTCACTGTACCTTTTGGCATCTCTTTTTGCAGATGTTGGTGCCCCACTATAGCTCCTGGTGTGTTCAGTGCAGCCAACTACAGGTTGTTGCTATGTAAACATTAATGTACAGTTGAATTGCAATGTTTGAACCTTGTAAATCAAATACATTTTTAAATGATTTGACATACACCATTTTCAAAGGGTGTTTATTTAAGTGCTAATGAGTAGGGGGGCAAGTGCATTGGGCTGGGGTGATGATGGAGGAAAGTCCAAGTTAGAATCCAGTCTATTTGTAACACAGGTGCAGTGTCCAAGGGGGCATAGGAAGGGGAGCAATGGCAGTTCAAGGTGGACAGGGTGACAGAGTGGGACACAAGGGTGACATTCAGGAGGGTCTTATTTCCTGATGGTGGTCTTGGCAATAGTCTCTGGCTTCTGCCTGGATCGCAGGGAACATTTGTGGGGTGGTTCTCCTTCTGCAGGGGGAGGGGTGCTGGTGGCCTGTTGGTCCTGTGGCAGGGCCTCCTGTCCACTAGGGGCAGCGGAGGTGGAGGGCTGTTCAGTAGTGTGGCTAGGGTCATGGGCCCGCTGTTGTGCCACTGTCTTCCTCATAGTGTTTGCCATGTCAGCCAGCACCCCTGCAATGGAGACCAGGATGGTGATGATGTCCTTCAGGTCCTCCCTGATCCCCAGATACTGTCCCTCCTGCAGCCTCATGTTCTCCTTCAGCTTGTCCATGGTCTGGCTCAGCGTATCCTGGGAATGTTGGCATGCTCCCAGGATTGCGGCGAGTGCCTCCTGGAGGGTCGGTTCCCTGGGCCTGTTCTCCCCCTGTCGCACAGCAGTCCTCCCAGCTTCCCTGTTGTCCTGGGCCTCTGTCCCCTGAACCGTGTGCCCACTGCACCTGACCCCAGGTCCCTGATTGTCTTGGATTTGTGGAGTGGCCTGGGGTCCCTGTAGTGGTGGACACACTGCTGATTGATGTGTCCTGGGGACAGAGGTATAGGCTCGCTGGGTAGGCATATGGTGGTGTTTCCTGAGGGGGGAGGCTTTGTGGTGGTGTGCGAGTTTGCCTGGGTAACCGACTGTCCTGAGATCCCTGATGGGCCAGGTTGGTCATCCAGATCCAGGCGACCAGAGCTGCTGTCATCACTGTGGGCCTCTTCTGGGGGGGAACTGGATGTTGCTGGCACCTTTTCTCTGGTGACATTGGCTGGGGTACCAGTGGGGATGTAAATGCAGTGTTATTGTTTCTGTGTGTGACATATTGTGCATGGGTATGTTGCCATCTATGGTTGTTAATGCCCTGGCAGCTTTGCCTTGTGTGAGATGTTATTTAGTGGGCTAGGTGAGTCTCTCTAGTGTGCATGCTGTGGTGATAGGTGTCCATGCAGGTCTGTGAGTGGTGTCCAAGCATTGGGGATGCATGCAGGGCTTGGCATTGGGATGAGTGGGTTGTGATGGTGTGGTGTGTGGGAGGTGGTGGAGTGATGGGAGTTAGGGTAAGGGTGGGGTATGTGATGGCATGCAGGTAGGGGGTGATAGTAATAGAGAGTTGACTTACCAGAGTCCAGTCCTCCTCCTACTCCTGCCAGGCCCTCAGGATGCATTATTGCCAAGACTTGCTCCTCCCATGTTGCAAGGAAATGGCTCCCTGTTGCAATTACCCCCCACTTTTTGCCTGATACTGATGCTGACTTGACTGCGAAGTGTGCTGGGACCCTGCTAACCAGGCCCCAGCACCAGTGTTCTTTCACCTAAAATGTACCATTGCCTCCACAATTGCCACAACCCTAGCACCCATGTAAGTCCCTTGTAACTGGTACCCCTGGTACCAAGGGCCCTGATGCCAGGGAAGGTCTCTAAGGGCTGCAGCATGTCTTATGCCACCCTAGGGACCCCTCACTCAGCACAGACACACTGCTTGCCAGCTTGTGTGTGCTGGTGGGGAGAAAATGACTAAGTCGACATTGCACTCCCCTCAGGGTGCCATGCCAACCTCACACTGCTTATGGCATAGGTAAGTCATCCCTCTAACAGGTCTTACAGCCCTAAGGCAGGGTGCACTATACCACAGGTGAGGGCATAGGTGCATGAGCACTATGCCCCTTCAGTGTCTTAGCAAAACCTTAGACATTGTATAGACTTTGTAAGTGCAGGGTAGCCATAGGAGTATATGGTCTGGGAGTCTGTCAAAAATGAACTCCACAGCTCCATAATGGCTACACTGAATACTGGGAAGTTTGGTATGAAACTTCTCAGAATTATAAACCCACACTGATGCCAGTGTTGGATTTATTAAAAAATGCACACAGAGGGCATCTTAGAGATGCCCCCTGTATTTTACCCAATTGTTCAGTGCAGGACTGGTCTGTGCCAGCCTGCTGCTGAGAGGCGAGTTTCTGACCCCATGTGGTGAGACCCTTTGTGCTCTCTGAGGACAGAAACAAAGCCTGCTTTGGGTGGAGGTGCTTCATACCTCCCCCCTGCAGGAACTGTAACACCTAGCAGTGAGCCTCAAAGGCTCAGGCTGTGTGTTACAATGCCCCAGGATACTCCAGCTAGTGGAGATGCCCGCCCCCTGGACACAGCCCCCACTTTTGGCGGCAAGTCCAGGAGAGATAATGAGAAAAACAAGGAGGAGTCACTGGCCAGTCAGGACAGCCCCTAAGGTGTCCTGAGCTGAGGTGACTCTGACTTTTAGAAATCCTCCATCTTGCAGATGGATGATTCACCCAATAGGATTAGGAATGTGCCCCCCTCCCCTCAGGGAGGAGGCACAAAGAGGGTGTAGCCACCCTCAGGGCTAGTAGCTATTGGCTACTAACCCCCCAGACCTAAACACACCCCTAAATTGAGTATTTAGGGGCTCCCAGAACACAGCAAGATAGATTCCTGCAACCTAAGAAGAAGAGGACTGCTAAGCTGAAAAACCCTGCAGAGAAGACGGAGACACCAACTGTTTTGGCCCCAGCTCTACCTGCCTGTCTCCCCACTTCTAAAGACACTGCACCAGCGACGCGTTCCACAGGGACCAGCGACCTCTGAATCCTCAGAGGACTGCCCTGCATCTAGAAGGACCAAGAACTCCTGAGGACAGAGGCTCTGTTCAGCAAAGACTGCAACTTTGCAACAAAGAAGCAACTTTGAAACAACACGCGTTTCCCGCCGGATGCGTGAGAATTGGCACTCTGCACCCGACGCCCCCGGCTCGACTTGTGGAGAACAATCACTTCAGGGAGGACTCCCCGGCGACTGCGAGACCGTGAGTAGCCAGAGTTGACCCCCCTGAGCCCCCACAGCGACGCCTGCAGAGGGAATCCCGAGGCTCCCCTTGACCGCGACTGCCTGCTTCAAAGACCCGACACCTGGTAAAGGCACTGCATCCGCAGCCCCCAGGACCTGAAGGATCCGACCTCCAGTGCAGGAGCGACCCCCAGGTGGCCCTCTCCTTTGCCCAGGTGGTGGCTACCCCGAGGAGCCCCCCCCTTGCCTGCCTGCATCGCTGAAGAGACCCCTTGGTCTCCCATTGCTTTCTATTACAAACCTGACGCTTGTTTGCACACTGCACCCGGCCGCCCCCATGCCGCTAAGGCTGTACTTTCTGTGTGGACTTGTGTCCCCCCCGGTGCCTTACAAAACACCCCTGGTCTGCCCTCCAAAGACGCGGGTACTTACCTGCTGGCAGGCTGGAACCGGGGCACCCCCTTCTCCATTGAAGCCTATGCGTTTTGGGCACCACTTTGACCCCTGCACCTGACCGGCCCTGAGCTGCTGGTGTGGTAACTTTGGGGTTGCTCTGAACCCCCAACAGTGCGCTACCTTGGACCCAAACTTGAACCCCGTAGGTGGTTTACTTACCTGCAAAAACTAACAAACTCTTACTTCCCCCAGGAACTGTTGAAAATTGCAGTGTCTTGTTTTGAAATAGCTATATGTCATTTATGTGATAACTGTATATGCTATTTTGCTAATTCAAAGTTCCTAAAGTACCTACCTGCAATACCTTTCATTTGAAGTATTACATGTAAATCTTGAACCTGTGGTTCTTAAAATAAACTAAGAAAATATATTTTTCTATACAAAAACCTATTGGCCTGGAATTGTCTCTGAGTGTGTGTTCCTCATTTATTGCTTGTGTGTGTACAACAAATGCTTAACACTACTCCTTTGATAAGCCTACTGCTCGACCACACTACCACAAAATAGAGCATTAGAATTATCTCTTTTTGCCAATTTCTTACCTCTAAGGGGAACTCTTGGACTCTGTGCATACTATTCATTACTTTGAAATAGTGCATACAGAGCCAACTTCCTACACATGTTGTTAGTTGTGCGGCAGGAGGTGGGAGTCCACCACCAGTCCTCTGTACAGCCAGTTGGTGTCTTGCTGCAATGGAACGCACCTTCCCCCGTAGGTAGTTCCACCTCTTTCTGATATCTTCCCTTGTTCTTGAGTGCTGTCCCACGGCATTGACCCTGTCCACGATCCTCCACCATAGATCCATCTTCCTAGCATGGACACCTGCTGCACCTGTGATCCAAATAGCTGTGGCTCTACCTGGATGATTTCCCCCACCATGACCCTTAGCTCCTCCTCAGAGAACCTGGGGTGTCATTGTGGAGCCATGGGTGTAGTGTGAGTGGTGTGGGTGAGGGTGTGTAGGGCGATGTGTTGGGGTGTGTGATGTGAGGTGCGTTGGTGGTGTATAGGTGATGGTTGTGTGTGGCTGTGGTCTTGTCTGTGGTCATGGTGTCAGTCTTGTGCCAATTGTTTGTAGTTGTAAGGGGTTGTGGGTACTGTGGGTGTGTGTTTTATAGTGGTGTGGGTGTGGTGTGTGTATGTGTGTCAGGTGTGTGTAGTTTGCATTGACCAATGTGGTATAGTTTTGTTTGAGTGTGTGTATTTTGAGAGCGATGGTATGTACCGCCTATGGTTTACCATGGTTGAATGTCTGCTGTGGTGATTCATGGGTCATAATGTTGTGGGTGTTGTTCTGTTGGCGTAACGGTGTGGGTTTTCATAGCGCCACTTTATCACTGACCTTTGGTGTGGCGGACTTTTGTGTGTGGCTGAATATTGACGGATTGGTGTGTGTGTGTCATAATATGGGTAGCGGAAATCTGCAACCCCGGCAGTATGTTCGCTACAGTTGGCATGGCGGTACCGCCGATGTCATAATGAGGTCCTAAGTGCCTCTAAGATGCCATTCTGCCTGAGATCCCATTTCCTTCCCTTCTTGTGTGTTTTTGTAGGTATGTGTTCCAGCAGGCCTTACCTAGGGACATGTGCTAGAACATTTTGTACCACTACAAATCTGCATGCAGCCTAACATTAAGGTCGTTCTGTTTTCCTTTGCCCTGGTAAATGCAGTTTATAGATATTAGTACTCGTGTGTGCTTGCAGTTAGGTGCTTTGTGGCTATTTAATTGACTTTACCCTTCTTTTATGTTGGAGGGACTACATTGTTCAAGGGTTACCATAGATGGGTCATTAGATGCTATGAGGTTCATACAGGATGGTCTTTTCATTTATTTGTTTGCTCTTTGGGATGAGAATGTGCTATCCAGGGTGTGTTTGTGGCGACATAGCTCTGTGCAGTGTCTCATCATACTGAGGTATCTCCTAGAATCCTTGTTCCCATGCTAAAGTTCAACGTGCTGGACATGTATCATATTGACAGGTGATGGGTGGTTGCTCAAGAAGCTCAGCTCAAAAGATGGGTGCTCGCTCATCATTTTGAGGCACACATTCCAGTCTTTCATTTCTGAGATGGGTGGCATATGGTTTTACCAAGTGTCTGTTTCAGCCTAAATGTGAAAGCTACTATCTCACTGGAGGGGTGATGCAGGACTCTAATTTTTTACCTAAAATCAAACCGCCATAAATGCAGTTCAACAGGCGCCCAACATCTTCATTCATTTGAAACTTAAATTTGGCTGAAGTCTACAACTGCCCTTTACTAAATACCAGATCATGTTTTTTCAACTGTCTCCTTTTGTTCATGGCAGGGACAGGAAGCAGAGTTTTTTGTTTCTTCTAATGAACTGGTGAAGACTGGCTGAATGAGACCACCATGGTTAGGTATAAACAGTGCTCAAGATTACCACTCCAGACTAATTCTGATCTTAAATCTTGCTAATTTGAATGACACTTTGCACACAATAGATTCAGCACAGAATGTTGTTCAGAATCATGCTTCTCTAAGCACCACTGTTAGACCTGACAGCCTTAGGGTGGTCATCCCTCAACGTTTTGCCTGCCTCCCTCCACTTTTCTGACATTGTTTTTCTGGTTTTAGGACTCTACACACATTACCACTGCTAACCAGTGCTAAAGTGGATATGCTCTCTCCGTTAAACATGGTAACATTGGTGCATTCCCAATTGGCTTATTTGATTTACTTGTAAGTCCCTAGTAAAGTGCACTATATGTGTCCAGGGCCTGTAAATTGAATTCTACTAGTGGGCCTGCAGCACTGATTGTGCCCCCTACATATGTAGCCTCTTAACCATGTCTCAGGCCTGTCATTGCAAGGCCTGTGTGTGCAGTTTCACTGTCACTTCGACTTGGCATTTAAATGTACTTGCCAAGCCTTAAATCCCCCTTTTTCTACATATGTCACCCCTAATGTAGGCCCTAGGTAACCCATAGGGCACAGTGCTATGTGGGTAAAAGGCAGGACATGTACATGTGTATTGTATATGTCCTGGTAGTGGAAAACTCCTATATTTGTTGTCCACTACTGTGAGGCCTGCCCCTTCCATAGGATAGCATTAGGACCACCCTCAAATATTGCTTGAGTGGTAGATTCTGATCAGCAAGGGGTAACCAGGTCATATTTAATATGGCCAAAATGGTAATAGAAATTCCTGCTTGTTGGTGAGGTTGGATTTTATATTACGAATTTAGAAATGCCACTTTTAGAAAGTGAGCTTTTTTCTGCACTTAAAATCCATCTATGCCTTACAGTCTGTCTCCAGTCAATGTCTGGGCTGGGTTGGTTGACAGCTTCCTTCTGCATTTCACCCAGACAAACACAGGAAACTCAGTCACACCTGCACTCATCTGCATACTGAATGGGTCTTCCTGGACTAGAAAGGTGGGGGGCATGACACTTACATTTCAAAGGCTAGTGGACTGTCCTCACACAATGGACTGCCAAACCCCCTACTGGGACCCTGGCAGACAGACTTGTACCTAAAGGGGAACTTGTTCACTTCAAAACCACCCTTTGACGTCTCCCCCACTTCAAAGGCATTTTTGGGTATATAAACTAGGTCTCTGACCCCACCAACTCAGACACTTCTGGACCTGAACCTGCAACCTGTCAAGAGGAACTGCCTGGCTGCCCAAAGGGCCCTTCTGTTGCCCTGCTGCCCTGCTGACCTCTGACTTTGTTAAGAAGTGCTCTCCAAGGGCTTGGAATGAGATTGCCTCCTGTTTTCTGAAGTCTCAGGGACAAAAAGACTTCATCTCTTTAGGAAACTCCTTGTCCGCCAAAAATCAACACACAGCCTGCCATGCAACCGAGAAATTGCCGCAGAGCAGAACCAAAATGACACAGACGATTCCCTGAGTGGAAAATGGACGCAGCACCTGCCTTGCGACAGACAATTCAACACATTGCCCTACCGGATTGAAGCAACAACTGTGACTTCTTCCAGCTCACCCAGCATTTACCCGCATCGTTCCTGGTTGTCAATAAGATCCCCGCATTGCAGTGAGGAACCAAGACTGCATGCAGAAAAACGACACATACCCCTTGCAGCGTGGAAAGAAATGACATATCATCTGTTCCGTGCTGAAAAATCCAATGCACACCTTATTTTTCCACGCATCTCCTCCTCTGCGGTCTCCGTGCATGTTATTTTTTACGCAAACCAGGTACTTTGTGTGATCAAGAGACAACTGTCGATTTGTAAGATTTAAGACTCTTTTTAAACCTGCAAAAGTGATATTTCAACTTGTGTTTATTGAATCTTTATCGTTTTGACCTTATTTTAACTAGATAAATATTATCTTTTTTTCTAATCCTGTGTGGTGTATTTTTGTGGTGTTTTTACTGTGTTACAGTATGATTTATTGTATAAATACTTTACACATTGCCTCTTAAGTTAAGCCTGACTGCTTAGTGCCAAGCTAATAGAGGGTGGGCACAGGATAATTCGGACTGTGTGTGACTTACTCTGACGAGGACTGTGGTCCCTACTTGGAAAAGGATGTATACCTCTGCCAACTAGAGACCTCTGCCAGCTGTCCAACTTTGGTGGAGGTAAGCCATGGCCTTCCCACATAGGACTGTACCTCCATGCACCGCGTCTCTTGCAGCTGCCAGGGCTTGTTTGCATCTCTTCCAAGGGAACTTCAGGCTATGTGCAGCTTCAGCCCCCAGCACTTCTCCCTGCAATGCACACCCCTCTGTGTGGTTCTCCTGCAGCGTGGGATCCCTTTCTGTAGTGCTGCATGGGCTCCTTCTGTGACTTCTGTGTCCCCATCCTGTCGGACTCCTATGGGTGCTGCCTCCGCTTTTGTGGGCCCTCTGTGTCACTGAGGATCCCCCGTGACTCCCCCTCCTGGGTTGAGTCCCACGGGCCTTGAAGGTCCCCAGCAGCACCACTTTTCCACTAACTGCAAATTTGCCTTTGCCAAGGCTTGTTGGTGGAATTCCTGCACTGACACCCATCTGCAATCTTCATTCCAGCGTGGGGCATCTTGTGCAGTCCTCAGGAACTCTTCTCCGGCTCCAGAGCTGCAGTGCTGATCTGTTCTTCCTCACCGTCAACCAACTCCTGCAAGTACAGCTGGGTGGGTAGTAGCTCATACTCCTCCTGGACTTCACTGACACTTTTGGACTTGTTCGCCTCTCTCCACGGATCCAGGAATGCACCGCTGGTTTCTTGCAGTCTTGTCTGGGTGTCTTCCTTTTTTCTTTTCCTTCCTTTTGGGTGATTTGGGAAAATTCCACTGATTTACTCCTGCTTTCCTGGTCGCTGGGACTATGTGTAGGAAAGTAGCCTCTTTCTAGCTTGGTTTCCAGTTTTGGCCTGTTTGTCAGTGTGTTTGACTGTGTCTATTGGGATCCTGCTAATTAAATTATGGTTATTGGATACTGGTAACCCAATATTTCACCCACAGTTGGTATACTGGTGCCCACTCATAAGTCCCTAGTAAATGGTACTTAGGCACCCAGTGCATTGGGATTCCAGTGGATCCCTATGGGCTGCAGCATATCTTTTGCCGCCCATAGGGACCCTATGCAAAGGTTTCTACAGGACTGCCATTAGTTGTATGATTCCATGGACTCTGGGGATTCCTTAGAGGACCCCCAGTATTGCCATTCCAGCCTTCTGAGGTTTTCCAGGCAGCCCCAGCTGCTGCCACCTCTCAGACAGGTTTTTGCCCTTCTGTTGCTTGAGCAGCTCAAGCCCAGGAAGGCAGGATTTCCTTTAGAAATAGGTATTATAGGCTTGGGAGGGGTAGCCTTCCCAAGCCTCTGGAAATGCTTTGAAGGGCACAGATGGTGCCCTCCTTGCATAATCCAGTCTACACCCCCAGTCCATGCTACCTGCTCTGGCGCAACACTGGAGAAAGGAAAGGGGAGTGACCAGTGTCCGTGGGTTTTGCCATCTTGGATTCCAAGTTATCAGAGCTCTCTGGGAGCATCTGAGTGGCTAGTGCCAACAGGAGACATCAGAGTCATCCCCTGATAGGTGAGTACCTGTTTAGCTAACCAATCCTCCTTTCAGAGCAATTTAGGGTCTCTCTCTTGGGTGGTTCTTCAGATTTGGATTACAAGACTCCAGCAGGAATCCTCTGCATCCTTTACTTCACCTTCTTACCGAAGAAACTGCATCTGGACCCTCCAGCAACTCTACAAACTGCAACAAAGAAGCAAAGATTACTTCTGCAACATTGTATCTTCAGCTCCTGCTAGCAACTGCAACTGTTTCCCAGTCGTGCATCCTCAGAGGACAGACTGTCTTCAGCCTGCACCAGAAGAACGAAGGCACTCCCCTGCTTCAGCAGGCACCTCTCTACATCAACGACCGGTGGCATGGGTCCCCTCTCCTGAAGAGCTGCGTGGATCCTGCCTCATGGGTGGTGGACTGATGTGGTCTGGACGGCCCTGACGTCCAACTGTTCAACTTTGGTGGAGGTAAGAGCTTGCCTCCCCATGCAAGATAGTACCCCTGTGCACCACATATTTTGCAGTTGCCAGGGCTTGCTGGCACCTTTCCATGAAGTTCTTTGTGCACCGTGCAGCTCCAGCCCCCAGCACTCCTTCCTGTGATGCACAGCTTCCTGGGTGGTTCTCCAGCGGTGTGGGACCCTTTGTATTAGTGCTGGTGGGCCTCCTTTTCTACCTTCTTTGTCCCCATGCTGTGGGACTCCTGTGTGTGCTGCCTGGGCTTCTGAGGGCTCTCTAAATTGCTGAGAGCTCCCTCTAACTCCCCCTCCTAGGTAGAGTCCACCTGGTCCCTCCTGGTCCCGGGCAGCGCCACTTTCCACTAACCGTGAGCTTCGCGTGTGCCAAGGCTTGTTGGTGGAATTTAGTGACGTAAACCAGACTGCAATCATCCATCCAGCGTGGGACATCATCTGCACCAACCCGGAACCCGCATTCGTCTTCTTGGGTGCAGTACAGACTGTTGTTCTTCACTGGTGGTTCTTCTTTTGCACCTTCATCCGGGTTAGCAGGGACTCCTGTTCTCCCTGGACTCTTCTGTGCTTCTTGGACTTGGTCCCCTTCTTCCACAGGTCTTCAGGTCCAGAAATCCATCATTGGTGTCTTGCAGTCTCTTCTGGTTCTTGCATTAACTTCTTTCTCGTGTTCTTGTGTGTTCTAAGAAAGTTACTGTGATTTACTCCTGCTTTCCTTGGCTCTGGCATGGGTTCTATTACTTACCTTTGGTGTTTTCTAATACTCCCAGCGCCCCTCTACACACTACACTTGCTTAGGTGGGAAACCAACTTTGGCATTCCACTTTCTTAGTATATAGTTTGTGTTCTCCCAGGCCCGTTTCTAACTATTGTGATTGTCACTATTTACCCTGTTTTCTAACTGTCTTTACAGCTATTTCTGCATACTACTGTATATAATTGGTGTATTACTTACCTCCTAAGGGAGTATAGTCACTATGGTATTTTTGGCATTTGTGTCACCAAAATAAAGTACCTTTATTTTTGTAACACTGAGGCCCTCATTACGACCCTGGCGGTATAGAACCGCCAGGGCCGCAGCACGCGGGAGCACCGCCGACAGGCCGGCGGTGCCCCGCGGGGCATTCTGACCGCGGCGGCTTAGCCGCAGTCAGAGAAGGGAAACCGGTGGTCTCCCGCCGGTTTCCCGATGCCCCCAAAGAATCCGGCTTGGGGATTCCGACTCCCCCTCCCGCCATCCAGTTCCTGGCGGTTCTCCCGCCGGGAACCGGATGGCGGGAGGGGGAGTCGCGGGGCCCCTGGGGGCCCCAAAATGTATTTCACTGTCTGCCTTGCAGACAGTGAAATATGCGACGGGTGCAACAGCACCCGTCGCACCTTCCCACTCCACCGGCTCGATTACGAGCCGGCATCCTTGTGGGAAGGGAGTTTTTCCCTGGGCTGGCGGGCGGTCTTTTGGAGACCGCCCGCCAGCCCAGGGAAAAACTCATAATACCCTCCGCGGTCTTTTGACCGTGGAGCGGTATTTTGGAGGGCTGAATTCTGGCGGGCGGCCTCCGCCGCCCGCCAGAATCAGAATGAGGCCCTGAGTATTTTCTTTTGTGTGTGAGTACTGTCTGACTACAGTGGTATTGCATGAGCTTTACATGTCTCCTAGTTAGGCATTGGCTGCTCATCCATACTACCCCTAGAGAGCCTGGCTTTTAGACAGTGCCTACATTTCACTAATAAGGGATAACTGGACCTGGTATAAGGTGTAAGTACCTTTGGTACCCACTACAAACTAGGCCAGCCTCCTACGTTACGTACCTCTGCGGTTTTCTAGTACTCCCACCTTCCCGCTACACATTCCACTTACCTAGGTGGGCGACCTGTGTTCGCATTCCATTTTTTTAGTATACGGTTTGGGTTTCCCCTAGGGTCACTATTGGTTATTTACATTTGTACTGTTTTCTAACCTTTTCAATACCTATTGCTGTTTACTAGTGTACATAATTAGTGTATTACTTACCTCCTATTGGAGGGTTGCCCTTCTAGTGTTTTGTGGTATTGTTTGACCAAAAATGAAGTCCCTTTATTTTTGTACAACTGAGGTGGTCATTATGACATTGGTGGTGACTGTTAAACTGGCGGAAACAACCGCCAACAGGCTGGCAGAAATTAGCGCCAAATGGTCACCATGGCGATGATAACTCCCATAGACAGCCAATGTACCACACCATCCACCAGGGTGTTAACACAACTGACCAAGGCGATAGCCATCAACAGCCAGGCCGAAGACATGATACCGCCCACCATATTATAACACTGCAAACCGCCACGATTTCCAGGGCGGTATGATCGCCATCAAAAGCCTGGAGGAAACACATCACAGAAGACCAAAGAGTCACAAACAGAGACACAGAGAAGACCAACGCCGCCATGGAACCGGAAGTGCAAGTCTTCCCGATGCTCTTCTATGCCATGCTCCACCTGGAACACTGACGAAGACGACAATGGTGAGTACAGCTGCCTAGCACACAAGGGAGGGAGGGAAGAAAAGGAGAGTGACACACACATGCACGACACACACATGCACGACACACACCAGACACACACACACCATATACACAACCAGATGCAGACGTAAACCAATGTCACAGGACACCCGCCATAATAACACAAGGACCACAGGTCTGCAGTACTGAAATTGTTACAGCAAGGCAACAGCCACCATATGAACCAATTTTAGAACAAAGATAAATGAACAATTGTCCAGAAAGGGCCAATGCCCTGTCCAAAGTACATAAGGCCCACATGGCCACAGGGCACAGTCCAAGCCTCAACTTGATCATGACTAACGCCGCACAAAACTGTGCAGGGGCAACATTTCAAAGTGGACAGACACCTCACAGGGAAGGGGAGCACCTCAGCTGAAGTCGGGAACTTGCCAACTGCTCCTGGAGGGGGCTCCATGCCCATTTCCCAATGCTGGGGAGTGCAAGGGCACAGTCTCTGAGGTGGGGAACATGCCCACTGCTTCTGCAGGGGGCTCCTAGTACAACAGTCCCTGGAGGGTGGCCTGCATGCCCTCTGCTGGAGGTGAGGGCTACATTGTCTCTGCTGGGTGAGGTGTCTCCTGGGCAGCCTTTGCTGGAGGTGAGGGCTGCATTGTCTCTGCTGGAGGAGGTGTCTCCAGGCAGCCTCTGCTGGAGGTGAGGACTGCTGTGGCCCAGCTGGAGGTGAGGGCTTCTTTCTTGTCATTGGTGGTTGAGTGGGAACCTCTTCTGTCATTGGTGGTTGAGTGGGAACCTTACCCTTCCTGGCTGGTGGAGTGGGATCCTTCCTTTTCCTGGCTGTTGGAGTGGGATCCTTTCCTTTCCTGGCCGGTGGAGTGGGATCCTTCCCTTTCCTGGCTGGTGGAGTGGGATCCTGTGGACTGTTTGGCTGAGGTGCTGGGATGGGTCGTTGGGACCCTGCTCTTTCGGGCAGGGCAGTGTTGAGGGGGAGGGAAGAGGTCAAGTTGGGCAAGGAAAAGCTTCTTAGGGACGGTGGAGTGGGATGAGGGATGGGAGTGGTGGTTGAGGGAGTGGTTGTTGGAGGAGTACGTCTGCTGGACTTGGGTGCAGGAGCATGGGCAATGTGCTGATGTGAGGTGGATGGCTTTTGGGTGTCTGAGTGCCTGCGTTTGTGTCCTTTAGGAAGAGGGGGACAGACAGGGTGGGAGAGGACACAGGGGACGCGTGGATGGATGTTGTGGAGGTGTCTGCTAGTGAGGTGTGTGTGCTGCTTGGTGTGGTGATGCTGGCGGTGGCTGTTGAAGCAGTGCATGCAGGTGTGAGTGTGGGCATGACTGTGAGGGAGGTAGAGGAGGAAGAGGAGTGTGAGACAGTGGAGGCAGTGGATGTGTGTGCAACTGTCTGTTGTTTGTGTGAGTGCTTGTGGACTGAAGTGTGCTGCCTGTTTTTGGCTGTGCCACTCTTGTCTGATGTCTTGTGTGCATGCTCGTCTATAGGTGTGCATGGGATAGGTTGGGAAGTGGTAGTTGGAGGGGGGACGGTAGGAACAGGGACACTGGCTTACATCAGAGAGGAGGCCAGAGCCTGAACCGATCACTGTTGGGACGCCAATCCACTGTGGATGACCGACAGGAATGCATTGCATTGCTGTATCTAGGATTCTAGCCCCTGGATGGCATTCACTATGGTTGACTGCCCTACAGAGATGGATCTCAGGAGGTCAATAGGCTCCTCACACAGGGCAAGAGGGCTCACTGGGTGCAGGGCCTGAGGTGCCTGGTGCGAAGAAGATGCCCACCCTCCTGGGTGAGCGGGCATGGGTAACTAGCTGAGGAGCTACTGGGAGGGTGGTGCTGGTATGGGGGTGGCAGCTGTACCTGCAGCTGGGGTGGTCACAGAGGTGTCCGCCACCACCAGGGAACTTCCATCGGAGGAGGTATCTGAGTCAGTGTTGTCACCTCCTGTCTCCATCGTGGTGCTCCCCTCACCCTCTGTCCCACTGGTACCCTCGGCGTCGGTGGACTCTGCCTTCTCGGCCCTGTGGGATGCAGCTCCCTCTGTCACCAGTGCCCCTGCTCCTCCGCCAGATAATGCTAATGCACACATGGACAGGATGACAGAAGGAGAAAGGGGGGGAGGGAGAGAAAGGGAGCCTTGGGTCAATTACAGCACCAACACCACAGTTTTTTTAAATTATTTATTTTTGCATTTATGGATAACAACACCAAACATACATATCAGTGAGGTCACTGAATATGCACTGTAGTCACAATATAAAGTACGGACCATCAGAGTCTTATATCCATCAAAATGATAACTCAATAAGAAGGCGGACTATCGTCATTAACCGAATGTTATCAAAACCACATCAGTGAGGCCTCCCGATGTGTAAAACAAATGTAATGGCAGAGACATCAACGTAAGAAAAGCAAGAAGCAGGAAAAGGAAGCAGACAAAGGGAAAGAGAAGGGAATAATATGTAGCAGAAAAAGGAGGGGGGAATAAGGACATTGCGGCAGTCAGATCACCAATACAGATGCAAACAGTTATTCTATAGCATGGCAGGGGAGTATGACTATTGGGTATTCGCAGGGGAGCACTGGGCTACTGTGTGTTATTCGGTGAACGAGTCTCCAAAAAGGAGTGCAGGGGGGCCCATATATCTCTCGGTCAGGAGCCCTCCGGCATAAGGTCCCAGTATATCATTAGTTGTTCCTGACAATACAAGGCATCATGCAACCATTCAGAGCAATGGGGATTTGACGCCTCCCCCAGCACATCGTGACCCTACACTTAGCTAGCAGTAGCAACAGTCCCACCAATCTCCTGTGCGCGGTAGGTAACCTTTCAACATGTCCCAAAAGGGCAAGTTTAGGGGAATGCTGCAGCTGGATCTCAGCCATCTCCTCAATCGCCCACAGCACTTCCGTCCAATGTACATGCAGTGCCGGTCAGCTCCATGCCAGATGCAAAAAATCTGCATCAGGGGTCATGCATCTCTCGCAATGTGCCTCAGCCCGGAGGCCCATATTCTTCAACCCACGGGGTGTGTAATATGAACAATGTAAAAAATTGAAGTGAAGAAGGTCCAATCTGTAGTTGGGGGACAGCTCCCTCATATGGGCGCAGCTTCTTCGCCACGCTTCATCAGGAATGGTTTCACCCATGTCCACCTCCCAGTGAGTTTTGGCTTTGACCTCTGTTTCAGCCACCTCGTTCTGCATGCAAACATATAGGCCCTCATTAAGACCATGGCAGTCAGCGGTAATTTGGGGAAAGGTACTGCCAACAGGCTGGCGGTACCTTTTTCCAAATTATGATATTGGCAGTTTGGCTCAAGCATAAACACTGTGTAACTATAAGTGGTATTGCATGAGCTTTGCATGTCTCCTAGTTCAGTCTGTACGCATACAAAAAAAGACACCCCCCACACACACACAACACCCCCACACACCCACACAACACCCCCACCCCCCTCTCCTGTCGGAAAGCCCGACTTACCTGCTTGCAGGGGGTCCTCTGGCTAGAAACAGGATGCAGCGCTGCTGTCAGCAGCAGCGTCCGCCAGCAAAACACCAGCAGGCCGTATAATTGCTCATGATACAGTAGGTTGGTTTTTGCTGGTGTGGCGCTGCTGCTGACTGCAGCGTCGCCTTACTGCCGTCCGCCGCGATGACAGTTGACGGAATTCCGCCAGCCTTCTGGTGGAATTCCGTCAAGGGTCATAACGGAGGTGAGCGGCTGTTAGCCGTGGCGATGGTATGTTGGCGACCTTCGCCGTGGCAGTAGGTGGCAGTTACCGCCAATGTTGTAATGAGGGCCATAATCTCGTAATAAGCCTATGTGGGGATTGCGTTTGATACAGAAGCTCCAGCGCTCTGCACGCTGTGGGCTATGCAGGAAAGCAGGGGTAATGCGCACGGAGCATATCATGAATTCTGAGAAAGAATAGTCAGTGCAGCGCAGTGTGATGTACACCACCAAGTGCGGCCTCCAAGGAGACAACCCTCTCATCAAGGAACCAGGACACCCAAGGTAATCAAGCCTGCGCAGTTCAACCTCTTGCCATGCACACCACTGTGTCGACCCATCGCGGTCTGCGTCTAGTCAGGCCAATCAGCACCTGCGGTAGGCTATCAGGCCACACAGTGTTGCTTTCAGGTGACAGGTGAGGTAAATATGGGATAGGGTGTAGCCAAAAATGTGCAAAATGTGTCTGTGCACAGTGATAGTATAGTGCTAGATCTGGGGCTATAGCCCACAACATTCAAACGGAAGTGTCAATTTTCCCCATGATATTCTGGGCCGCCGACCAGCCCAGGCCAGAGTCACAAGTGCAGATATAAGCTGTTTCAGGAAACTCGCAGTAAGGACCAGAGGAGATACAAAAACTTGGGTAGAATAACCATCTTCGCTATTGCAATGTGACCCGTCAGCGAAAGCGGCAGTAAACGCCACATCTCCACCTTGTCTTCCAACCACATAATAGCTTTGCCATAATTAGCTGACCAAAGCGTGTTAACGTCCCTACTTAGCCCAATATCTAGATACCGCACCGCTCCATCAACCCAGCAAAGAGGGTATCTAGAGGAAAACTACACTGTAACCTCAGAGAGGGGCAACTCCACTGACTTGGACCAGTTGATGTTGATCCCAGAAATCTGTCCAAAGCCGACTATCTCATCCAGCAGAACATTAAGGTGCAGCCGCAGGTCGCAAACATATAAGGTGACATCATCCGCATACATGGATATTAAAATTGGACGCTGCTGGAATGCCAAGCCCCTATGATTATGATGCTGACGCAAGAGAGCCGAAAGTGGCTCCATTGCAATGGCAAAAAGCATTGGAGAGATTGGGTATCCCTGGTGAGTGCCCCTGGCAATCTGAAAGGGGTCAGAAATAGCACCATTGACTCTCAGCCATTTGGATGACTGCGAGTACAGCAGGCGAATCAGCTGAATAAACCTAGAGCTCAACCCCACCTAAGCCAGCAAAGCAAACATGTATTGCCACACCAGAGAGTCGAAGGCCTTGCTGGCATCCAGGAACACCGCAGCTGCACAGTCTTCAGGATCAATCATGCTAGATATCGCAAAATAAGTTTGGAGGTTATATAGGGTGGAGCGATCCGGCACAAAGCCTGATTGATCCGGCAGCACCAGAGAAGGGACAGGGGCTGCAATCGGGCCGCAATGAGCTTCGCCAGGATCTTATTGTAAATATTGATTAATGAGAGGGGCCTACAAGAATCGCAACAGCACTGATCTTTCCCGGGCTTTAAAATGGTCACAATGAGAGCCTCACGCAACGAGTACGGAAGAATCCCAGTCTCAAGAGCATCCGCATGGACCTCCAAGAGGTGCGGTGCTAACATATCAGCATATTCCTCATAAAAAAGATGGCTTCAGACCATCCAGCCCAGGTGCCTTATCCCCCGGTAAACTACGTATTGCCTGGACCACATCGTCCTCCAAAAACGGAACATGTAGATACTGCATGTGCACATTCTCAAACCAAAAAAGGCTAATATCTGCAAAATATTCAGTGGATGCCGCTGAGTTCATCCCCGGGGTTCAGCATACAGATACAAATAAATGTCAGTGAGAATACGCTTGATCTCACCAGTGCCAGTGTGTTGTGCTTCGGTCGAATCAGTCAGTTCTACAATATAATTACTTGCCCATGACTTTCGGAGCCTTATTCCCCTCGCCATATCTCCTTGCCGTAGCGTTCTCCCATAGAAAGCAAACTTCGAGAAGAGCAGCCTCCTCAAACTGTGTCATCCTTACTTTTAGTGCAGTCAGAAGGTCCTCCGACCAGTTAGAGGCCAAGTTTTCAAGATCGGCAAACTGGGCCTCCAGCTCTGCCAAATCCTGCCTTAGCACCTTCAGCATACCGTGCTGTTTAGAGAGGCAAACCCCGCGGATCACCACCTTGAAAGCCTCCCACATAGTGCCAGCAGAGGTCACCAACCCCTGATTCTCAGCAAAGTAGTGGACGATGGCGTCACCGATCTCATCCCTGAATACCTGATCTTTAAGCGTACCATGAGGAAACCTCCACATAAAGGCACGATTTGGGCCTCCAGGAACAACCAACTCCAACATGACCGGCGAATGATCCGACAAAGTACAGGGCCTTATGCTCAATTGACTGCGTCCGGAGCTCAACATCCCTGGTACCGAGCCATCTGTCTATTCGGGACCAACTACATGCACATAGTTAACGCAGGTACCTTCCCTGTCGGTTCCATGCTTTACCCTCCATAGGTCCACCAAAGCACCCTCAGCCATCACCAGAGCCAGTCCCCTGGCAGCGGTTACATGCTCTGTCTAGCCTGGCTTTCATGATCCGCCACAAAGTCCAGCACCACATTGAAGTGGCCCCCCACAGCAGGGACCCAGGGCACAGCAAGTCAATCAGCCGCCCCACTTCTTCAAAAAATTCAGGGTCATCAGTATTTGGGCCGTTTATCGCTACCAATCTGCATGGTCTATCAAGCAGTGTGCCACGCAGCATGACATAGCGACTGTTCGGATCAACAAGTAGCTTCTCAGTGCGCCACTGAAGCCCCTTCCACTGAATCAGAAGCTCCACGCCTCACGCATATTGCAAATACATTGCAGCGTGCCATTCACCAATCCAACCTGCTTTCAGCCGGTGTTTTGTGGCTTCCACCAGGTGAGTTTCCTGCAGCATGCAGATATCAACTGCATGTCTCTGCATACAGACAGATAATAATCGCATCTTGCGCCCATCATTCAGCCCGCGAACATTCCAGGTGAGGCAGCGCACAGGGGTCACACTTTTTTGCACCATACCATCTCCCTATCTAAGCATACATCTCCCCATAGCTTCACAAGAGAGGCATCAGCAACATGCAAGGAAAAGAACAAGTGTGAAAGAAAAGAGACATGAAGAGTGAACCAAGCACAGAACATTACCAACCCCCACCCATGCTGACCCCCCAAACAGGTCAGTGCTACAATCTCACCCATCCCCAATTGCATTCCCCACAACATAATAGTGAACATTTTGAATGGACTCATCCAATGGGGCGTGAACGAGGCCATCAAAGAACCATCCCCAGATGGGATGGAAGGGCAGGGGGACCAGAAATGAAGGAAATATAGCAGAACAGCCCGCACTATCAGTTAAACCAACTACAAATTTGCGTAGTCACGTGGGGCCCAAACAGAAGAATGTATTTAGTAATTGTCACTAAAAGAACTCCCCTCTCCGCCAGCGGCCCCCAGGCTCTCTGACAGCGCTTTCCTAGGGACAGATTTAGGGGGTCATTACGACCTTGGCGGGCGGCTACCGCCGCCCGCCAGGCGGTAACCGCCGTGCAGCCGCCAATGCGGCCGCACTCCCGCGGCCCCCATAATGACATTCCTGCTGGGCCGGCGGGTGCAAACCAAGTTTGCGCCCGCCGGCCCAGCGGGGATGAGGCCGGAACATAGGAGCCAACTCCTAATGGAGCCGGCGGTGTTGCGGCCGTGCGACGGGTGCAGTTGCACCCGGCGCGCTTTTCACTGTCTGCTATGCAGACAGTGAAAAGCTGGTCGGGGCCCTTTTAGGGGGCCCCTGTACTGCCCATGCCAGTGGCATGGGCAGTGCAGGGGCCCCCCAGGGGCCCCAGGACCCCCTTACCGCCAGCCTTTTCCTGGCGATGCAAACCGCCAGAAACAGGCTGGCGGTAGGGGTGTCATAATCCCCAGGGCAGCGCTGCTTGCAGCGCTGCCCTGGCGGATTATCACCGCCGGGGCTAAAACGTCAGGAAACCGCCGGCCCCGGTGGTGCGACCTCGGCGCTACCACCGCGGTCGTAATACGGGCCTCCCTACCGCCATCCTGTTGGCGGTAGGGACGCTACATTACCCCTGGCGGTCTCCGACCGCCAGGGTCGTAATGACCACCTTAGTGTATTTAGCGGCCAGCTTCGGGTCCGTAAAGAAATGCAGCTTGCCTCTATGTTGTACACACAGCTTAGCTGGGTAAATGAGGGAGTATTTAGCATCGGTCTGGCTCAGGGTGTGTCTGACCGGCAAGAAGGCCTTACAGGCAGGTTGCACCCCAGGAGTGCAATCAGGGAAGATGCTCAGTTAAGTGTTATTATACACCACAGGCCTGCGCTCCCTGGCCAGTCGAAGTATAGTGTCCCTATCTCTATAGTTCAGTAATCGTACAATAATAGGGCGCGGAGGGGCCCCTGGCGGAGGCCGCAGCCCCAGAGATCTGTGGGCCCTCTTTATCACCAACACCTGGGAGAGCTCGCCAGGGAATAGCGTAGAGAGCATGGTTTCGACATAGTCCTCCATGCGTCCCATGGGTGTCGACTCCGGGAGTCCCAAAATGCAAATGTTATTACAGTGAGACCAGGCCTCAAGATCCTTATTTTTATTCCTGCTCACCTCCAGCACATGCTCCATGAGCAGCAACTGCTCTCCATCTCCACGGCGACCATCCTCCAAGTCCAAAGTACGTGACTCCAGCTGATCAAAGCGGGAGTCGTGACCATCTGCCCGTTCCTTTAAATGATCCATCTGCTCCGTTAGTTGGTCAAGCTTGGCATCAATGCTAGCCAGGCTATGCTTGAGGTCTAAAAACATAGCCTTCACAGAGGGCGCAGATGTCTCCTCCTCGGGCGGCAAGTCATCTGCCAACCGGCCGGCCCCACTGCTTTTCTTTTTCCCACCCTCAAAAGTGAGCTTGGGCTGCTTCTGGTCAGCCTTCCCCATCCTCTTCGTAGCCGACCAGGTAGGGGACCAACAGGGCACCACCGCACCTCACCAGTAGATGCCTGCCTAGCAGTGAGGATACCTGAAGACAGAAGCTCCAGGCGGGAGCCCACTTCCGCCAGCTGTCCACCTCACAACAAGGCAGGAGGAAGGAGAAGGGGTGCCGGGCATCCAAGTCAGGCCCGTGTGCGACACCGCACAGTCAGTCGCAGTCTGAAAAGTCAACCAAAGCAGCCCAAAACAGCAGCCCTTCCAACCACGGGGCCACGAGGCTCGAGCGTTGCCGCTGAACAGGCCCCACAGGACGTCAATAATGGGGTCCCATGAGAAGTAATAAAGAATTAAAAAAGAAGGCGGGGAGAGATCCACACCCCCAGATGTTGCCAAAGGGGTCCCCACAGTCACAGGGCGCCTGCAGCCTTTCTAGCTCACCAGAACACAAGAGGAGAGGGATAAGGGGCCCCTAGCCCCCAAGCCGGTATGATCCAGCACCCCAGTGGGAACCTGCGGCCCCAATTAGCCGTCAACCGGGCCCCGCAGAAGCAGGAGAACAGAGCGTTTGTCCAGTAGGCCGAGGGGGGCGAACTTAGGCCTAAGCCCCCAATCACAGGGGTGAGGCAGGTAAAATCATTGGGGGTGCCGTTAATAAAAGGCCCCCAGCCTCCAACACCGGCGCAATCCAGCGCCCCTGTGAGAGCCTGCGGGCAGATCCTGCTGACGACAGGGCCCCGTGGGAGCAGGAGAGAGGAGCGTCAGCCCGGAAGGCCGGGGGGGGCCACACTCAGGCCTCAGGCCCCCGATCACAGGGGCAATGCAAGTGAAATAATAAGGGGCCACTGCCCATGGCACTCACCCCTAAGGCCCCCGATCTGAGCGGCTGACAGGAACAGCTGCGACCTGCACACTCCGTGCACCCGCCCAGGCCCTTACAGCGAGTCCGGGCAGGCGGCGCAGCCCTCAGCACTCGACTAGCAGCAAAAGCCAACCAGCAGCCTCC
Organism: Pleurodeles waltl; assembly: GCF_031143425.1. Lineage (NCBI taxonomy): Eukaryota > Metazoa > Chordata > Amphibia > Caudata > Salamandridae > Pleurodeles > Pleurodeles waltl. The sequence goes on from NC_090445.1 coordinate 68,571,848, forward strand.
CTGAATTCTCCGGCGTTGCCCCAGGCGATGCTGACAGGGCAGACGGCTGCGATGTAGGAGTAATTCTATGTTTAGGTCCCCTGTTGGGCAGAGCCTCACAATGTGGTGGCCATCTAGCGGGAGGGCCAGGCCACGCCCCCACTAACACCAAAGTTGGCATACACAGCACCGTCACACACAGGGATCAGGATTGAGCACTATGCATTGCACTGGCATTGAATTGGCTAGATGCCACAGCAAGATGAGGGCCAAACACCGCCAACTACACACCTCCTGGGAGCCACAAAGCCCTGACTGACATGGAATGCAAACGAGCTAGGTTACCTGCATTTGCCATACCCCCATTGCCCTTGAGCTTAATCACACTGCAATGTCTGTCCTGGCATTAAGGGGCACCCACTAACTCACAACCACCACCCGGATCCCATGCCACCTACCAGTGATTGAAGTAATGCCCACTGTAGTCACCGCCTTGTGGCTGCTGTGCTGCCCTCAAGTGCCCATCCAGCTCTGAGTAGGCCACCACCAGTATGCGGGCCAACAGGGGGGTCAGGTTCCGACAGGCACCCCTTCCTTGTTAGGAGGCCAACCCCAGCTTGCCCTCTGCGGTCTTCTGTGCCCAGCGTCTCAGGTCCTCCCACCGTTTCTTGCAGTGGGTGCTCCACCTGCTGTAGACCCCCAGGGTCCGCACGTCCTTGATGATGGGACGCCACAATTACACATACAATCCAGCCTGTCACACATATGGCCCCCAAATCCCATTTCCAAACCCATTGGCACACACATTGCCCGGCACACACCATGTACACTACCACCAGACATACCACCCAACATATGACACCATGCCTGCACACACATCTGCATGCAACCCTCCCACATGCATTGTGCCCTCACCTTTTGGTCTGGGGCCCCATCCAGCTGTCCATACTGGGGCAGGACCCCATCCACCAAGCACACTAACTCCATCGAAGTGAAGGCAGGGGCCCTTTCCCTTGTCACACGGGCCATGGTAGGTTCCAGACACAGGTCACAGTAGCACACGCAGTGTAGGTGTTGTCCTGTGGAAAGTCAGGAATCAAGTGAGGTTATAGACAGAAAATGGCGGTCACATCCATGGCGGTGTACACTGTCACTGCCGAAGCTGATCCCCATTGCCCACTGAACTCCATAGAGCCCCAAATTAGCCAATGAGGAATTGCACAGCAGTGCAATACCGCCTTCTGCCACGACGCTCAATGTTGGCGGAGTTACCTCACTTCCACCTGTCCCTAGATACAGGACAGGCAGTCGCCATTTCATGGTGGTGGACTACATACAGATCTTCCATAACTGTGTCATTTATAAAAATTGCACATACATTGCCATTCCCACTGTCCCATCACATTAATGCTCTATGCACACTGAGTTGGTGGTTCCATTGTTTAAATTGTGACAATCTACTCACTCTTGTGTCCCTTAGAAACCTACCACTGTGGATGAATAGGAGGAGGAGACAAACCCCTGTGTACAGACTCCTTGTGGACTTGGCTACACTGGAGGACAGGCACATAATACTCACCTATAGGCTGGACAGGGACACAATCACAGAGCTGTGTGCCCAACTGGAGCCTGACCTGATATCAGCTATCCGTCATCCCACTGGGATCTCCCCTCTTGTGCAGGTTCTATCAGTGCTCCATTTTCTGGCAACTGGTTCTTTCCAAGTGACAGAGGGCTTGGCAGCCGGAATGTCACAGCCAATGTTCTCAATCGTGCTGGCAAGGGTATTGTCTGCCTTGGTGAAGCACATGTGCAGCTACATTTCTTTTCCGCAGGTGGAAGATTTGGCCACTGTGAAAGCGGATTCTATGCAATGGGACATATTCCCAATATTATTGGGGCGATTGATGGTATACATATTGCATTGTCCCCGCCCCCGGCAGAATGAACAGGTGTTTAGGAATCTGAAGAGTTTTTACTCACTGAATGTGCAAATGGTATGCCTGGCGGACCAGTACATCTCCCACGTCACTGCCAGGTATCCTGGGTCGGTGTATGACACCTTCGTTCTGAGGAATAGCAGCATCCCAAATGTGATGGCCCAACTACAGAGGCAAAGGGTGTGGCTAATAGGTGAGCAGGAGTTCCCATCCACTGTATGTCAGTGTATGCCTTCAGGTGTTATCCCCATAGCATTGTGTAAGATTAAATTTTGTCCCTCAATACTTACAGGTGACTCTTGCTACCCAAACCTATCGTGGCTCCTGACCCCTGTGAGGAATTCCAGGACAGTGGAGAACGGTTATAAGGATGCAGATGGGCAAACCAGGAGAGTATTCGAGAGGACCTTCGGCCTCCTGAGGGCCAGGTTCAGATGCCTGCATCTGACAGGTGGATCCCTGTGCTACTCACATGAGAAGGTCTGCCAGATAGTAGTGGCATGCTGCATGTTGCACAACCTGGCCCTCAGACGCCATGTGCATTTTCTTTAGGAGGGGGGACTGGTGATGACCCTGTGGCAGCAGTGGACCCTGAGGACAGTGAGGGTGAGGAGGCAGAGGATGAGGATGAGGACAACAGAACATCAGTTATACAACAATACTTCCAATGACACACAGGTGATTACTCTGACTATTGATGTTTTCTGAGTGGCTGTATCATGAAGGCATTCACTTCCTTTGCATCTCAACTCACTGTCACTTATGGCTTGTCATTTTACAGATGTTGGTGATATGACAACAGTGTCCTGATGTGTTTACTGTAGACAGCTACAGGTCATTATTTGTATGCTATCACAGTGTTCAAATCATTTGCACTAGATGTGACTGTTCCTATAAATGCACATTTTTACGCATTAAAATGGTGTCACTTAAGGGTGTTTATTGTAGTGCAACTAACTGATTGAAAAGTGCAATGGAATGGGGTGATGGTGGAGGAATGTCCAGGGTATTGTTCCAGTCTGTTTGTAGCACAGGTCCAGTGTCCAAGGGGCCATAGGAGGGGAGCAAAGGCAGTTCAAAGTGGACAAGGTGACAGGGTGGGACATAAAGGGGACAATCAGGAGAGTCTAATTTCCTGGGGTGGTCTTGGTCTTGGCAAGTGTCTCTGGCTTCTGTCTGGGTCGCAGGGAATGTTTGCTTGGTGGTTCACCTTCTGCAGGGGGAGGGGTGCTGGTGGCCTGTGGGTCCTGTGGCGGGGCCACCTGCCCACTAGCTGCATGGGAAGTGGAGGGCTGGTAAATAGACTGGCTAGTGGTAGGGGCCCTCATGATGTTGGCCATGTCTGCCAGCATCCCTGTTATGGAGATCATGGTTGTGTTGAGTCCTCCCTGATCTCCTAATGGTGTTCCTCCTGTTGCCGCTTGATCTCCTGCATGTTGATAAGGATCTGGCCCATAGTGTCCTTGGATTGTTGGTAGGCCCCCAGGACATTAGTGAGTCCCTCCTGGAGAGTCGGTTCTCTGGGCCTGTCCTCCCCCTGTCCTCTCAGTGTCTTCGTTGCTGTTGCCATGCCACCTTTATTTGTGTATGGTGATTGTGAGAAATTGGGTCTTTGGTTGGCAGTCAGGTTACCCCCTGTCCAAGCAAGGCCCCTCACTTTAGTCAGGGTAAGTCACACACAATCCAAATCATCCTGTGCCCATTCTCTGGTAGCTTGGCACTGAGCAGTCAGGCTTAACTTAGAAGGCAATGTGTAAAGTATTTGTGTAATAAGTCATGCACAAACACAGTATAACACCACAAAAATACACATCACACAGTATTTAGAAAAATATATAATATTTATCTGATCAAATGCACATCAAAATGATAAAGATTTGATAAGTACACTTTGAATTATCACTGTAGAGAATAATAAAAGGAGTTTTTAGTTCTTAGAAAGTAAAAAGTGTCTCTTGCAAGCACAAAGTACCTGGTTTGCATTCAAATTCTCCGCAAGGGACCGCAGAGGAAGAAATGCGTGGAAAACAGGGAGGGATGCGTAACGTTTTCCGGTGCACGCAGACGATGCGTCGATAAGTTTTCATGCAGGGCAGGCTATGCGTCGATTTCCGGGGCGAAGACTGGGATCCTCTTCCGGTTGCAGGGTTTTCGGACACCCCGGGGACGATGCGGGGAAATCCTGGGCATGCAGGATGAAGTCACAGTGGCTGCGTCAATCTGGGGGGGGGCGATGCGTGGAAATTTCTGTTGCATGGCAGGTGCTGCATCGATTCTTCTCGCAGGAAGTCAGGCTGCGTCATTCCGGTTCGGCTTTACGTCAATCCAGTGGGCCGTGTGAGACGTTCCGGTCGCAACGCTGGCACTTCGTCGATCTCCTCTCGGGGAGCCGGGCTGCGTCATTCTGTTTCGGCGTGCAGTGATTTTCTCACCACCATGCAGGCTGCACTTCGATTTTTGCCGCACAAGGAGTTCTGTTGCAGAGTTAAAGTCTTTTTGGTCCTGAGACTTCAAGGACCAGGAGGCAAGCTCTATCCAAGCCCTTGGAGAGCACTTCTCAGCAGAGCCAGAGGGAAGCAAGGCAGCAAGACAACAGCAGGGCAGCAGTCCTTTGCAGAAAAGCAGTCAGGTGAGTCTTTTGGGCATCCAGGCAGTTCCTCTTGACAGGTTGCAGGTTCTGGTTCAGGTTCAGGGTTTCTTCTCCAGTGGTATCTTGTCCAGAGGTGTCTGAGTTGGTAGGGTCAGGGACACTGCTTAAATTCCCAAATGTGCCTTTGAAGTGGGGGAGACTTCAAAGAGTTGCTTAGAAGTGCACAAGGTCCCCTTTCACTTTCATCCTGTCTGCCAGGGTCCCAGTAGGGGATGTGGCAGTCCATTGTGTGAGGGCAGGCTACTGTCCTTTGACATTTAAGTGTCAGGAAGCCCAGGAAGACCCATTCAGTATGCAGATGTGTGCAGGTGTGACTGAGTATCCTGTGTTTGGGGTTTGTCTGAGTAGAATGTACAAGGGAACTGTCAACTAACCCAGCCAGACGTGGATTGTAAGGCACAGGAGGATTTAAGTGCAGATAAATGCTCACTTTCTAAAAGTGGCATTTCTGAAACAGTAATATTAAATCCAACTTCACCAGTCAGCAGGATCTTGCATTACCATTCTGGCCATACTAAATATGACCTTGTTACTCCTTTCAGATCAGAGTCTACTACTCAAACAGTCTATGAGGGTAGCCCTAATGTTAGCCTATGAATGGAGCAGGCCTCACAGCAGTGTAAAAACGAATTTAGGAGTTTTACACTACCAGAACATATAAACTACACAGGTACATGTCCTGCCTTTTACCTACATAGCACCCTGCCCTATGGGTTACCTAGGGCCTACCTTAGGGGTGACTTATATATAGAAAAAGGGGAGTTTAAGGCTTGGCAAGTACTTTTAAATGCCATGTCAAAGTGGCAGTGAGACTGCACACACATACCTTGCAATGGCAGACCTGAGGCATGGTTAAGGGGCTACTAATGTGGGTGGCACAATCAGTGTTGGAGGCCCACTAGTAGCATTTAATCTATAGGCCCTGGGCACATGTAGTGCACTTTACGTGGGACCTACAAGTAGATTAAATAAGCCAATTGGTATGAATCAATGTCACCATGTTTTAAGGGAGAGAGCATATGCACTTTAGCACTGGCTAGCAATGGTAAAGTGCGCAGAGTCCTAAAACCAGCAAAAACAGTGCCCAGAAAGTGGAGGGTGGCAGGCAAAAAGTTAGGGGTGACTACCCTAAGGCTGTCAGATCTAACAGTGATGTATTGTGTGATTGTTAGTTCTCCATGCTGTGCATGCTTTTGTGATGGGTGTCCATACAGGTCTGGGAGGGCCGTCCATGCATTGGTATAGCATGCAGGGCTCGGCCTTGGGGTTAGTAATATGTGTAGGTGCAGTGTGTGGGATGGAGTGGAGTGATGGGAATGATGTTGAGGGGGTGAGATGGCATGCAGGTATGGGGGTGATAACTAGTAAATGTTGACTCACTAGTGTCCAGTCCTCCAGCAACTCAAGGGAGTGCCTCAGGATGCAGTAATGCCAGGACTTGCTCCTCCCATGCTGTGAGCTGTGGAGGAGGAGGTGGGGGTCCCCGCCAGTCCTCTGTATGACAAGCTGGTATTTTGCTGCCATGGAACGTACCTTCCCTCGTAGGTCGTTCCACCTCTTCCTGATGTCGTCCCTTGTTCTTAGATGCTGTCCCACAGCATTCACCTTGCCCATGATTCTCCCCCATAGCTCCATCTTCCTGCCAATGGATATTTGCTGGACCTGTGCTCTATACAGCTGTGGCTCTACTCTGACTATTTCCTCTACCATGACCCGCAACTCCTCATCTGTGAGACGGGGGTGCCGTTGTGAGGACATGGGTGTTGTGTGGTGCTTGTAAGTGTGTGGGTACTGTTTACTGTGGTTGGGTGTGTGAAGTGGGGTGCATGAGGGATTTGTGGATGTATGTGATGTGTGTGTCTAGTTGTCGCAGTGGTCTTGGTGTCAGTCTGGTGGCAATAATTTGTATTCATAAAGGGTTGTGGGTGATGTGGGGGGGTGTTTTATAGTGCTGTGGGTGGGTGGGTGAGGTGTGTGTATGAGTGTCAGGTGTGTGTTTTTGGTATTGGCCAATGTTGTGTAGTTTAGTATATGGGTGGCTGTAGGAAGTTGGCTCTGTATGTACTATCTCAAAGTGAGAGATAATGTGCACAGAGTCCAAGGGTTTCCCTTAGAGGGTGATAGTGGCAATAATAGATAATACCAATGCTCTATTTGTGGTAGTGTGGTGGAGCAGTAGGCTTATCAGAGGGTAGTGTTAAGCATTTGTTGTACACACACAGTCAATAAATGAGAACACACATTCAAAGACTTAACTCCAGGCCAATAGGTTTTTATATAGAAAAATATTATTTTCTTAATTTATGTTAGAAACACACGATTCAGAATTCAAGTAAGTACATAACTTGTCAGGTACTTAGCATGGGTAAATATGGAACTTTGAATTACAACAGTAATGTACACAGTTTTGGCAAAAATGGCAGTAAGCTATTTTTAAAGCAGACACAGTGAAAAAAGCAACAGTTCCTGGGGGAGGTAAGTACAAGTTAGATTATCAGGTAATGTAGGAAAGTACAATTTTCCTTGGCATGTTACCCCCAATTTTCCCTGTATGCCAGTATGTTTTTGCCTCTCTCACTGGGATCCTGCTGGTCAGGACCCCAGTGCTCATAGTTTATGGCCTAATGCGTGTGTCTGGATAGTGCTTGACTGTGTCAGTGAGGCTCTGCTAATCAGAACCTCAGTGCGTATGCTCTCTCTGGTTTTAAATTTGTCACTGTAAGCTAGTGACTTAATTTACCAATTTCATTTGGCACACTGGAGCCCTCTTATAATTCCCTAGTATATGGTACCTAGGTACCCAGGGCATTGGGGGTTCCAGGAGATCCTTATAGGATGCAGCATTTCTTTTGCCACCCATAAGGAGCTCAGACAAGCCCTTTCACAGCACTGCCACTGCAGCCTGCGTGAAATAAGGCGCACATTATTTCATAGCCATTTTTACTGCACTTAAGTAACTTATAAGTCACCTATATGTCTAACCTTCACTTGCTGAAGGTTAGGTGCAAAGTTACTAAGTGTGAGGGCACCCTTGCACTAGCAAAGGTGCCCCCACATAGTTCAGGGCCATTTCCCCAGATTTTGTAAGTGCGGGGATGCCATTACACATGTGCACTACATATAGGTCAATACCTATATGTAGCTTCACAATGGTAATTCCGAATATGGCCATGTAACATGTATAGGATCATGGAATTGCCCCCATGCCAAATCTGGTATTGGGAGGCCAATTCCATGCATCCTGGGGCTCCACTATGGCCCCGGGCTACTGCCAAACCAACTCTCTGGGGTTTTCTCTGCAGCTACCGCTGCTGCCACCCAACAGACAGGATTCTGCCCTCCAGGGATCTGGGCAGCCTGGTCCCAGGAAGGCAGAACAAAGAATTTCCTCGGAGAGAGGGTGTTACACTCTCTCCCTTTGGAAACAGGTGTTAAAGGCTGGGGAGGGGTAGCCTCTCCCAGCCTCTGGAAATGCTTTGAAGGGCACAGATGGTGCCCTCCTTGCATAAGCCAGTCTACACCTGTTTAGGGAACCCCCAATCTCTGTTCTGGTGTGAAACTGGACAAAGGATAGGGGAGGGACCACCCCCCTGCCCATCACCACCCCAGGGGTGGTGCCCAGAGCTCCTCCACTGTGTCCCAAACCTCTGCCATCTTTTTCCAGAGGTGTGAGGGCACTCTGGAGGCCTGTGAGTGGCAGTACCAGCAGGTGATGTCAGAGACCCCTCCTGAGGTCCTTACCTGGCTAGGTGGCCAATCCTCCTCTGAAGGCTATTTAGGGTCTCTCCAACTTGCAAGAATTCACCAGAGTTCCTCCTCACCTCTCTCTTCAACTTCTGCCGAGGATCGACCACTGACCGCTCCAGGACATCTGCAAAACTACAACAAAGTAACAAGAAAACTACCAGCGACATTGTATCGCCTAATCTTGCCGGCTTTTTCGACTGTTTCCTGGTGGTGCATGCTTTGGGGGTTTCCTGCCTTTTCCTGCCTTCATCCTGCACTGGAAGCCATGAAGAAATCTCCTGTGGGTCGACGGAATCTTCCCCCTGCTTCAGCAGACACCAAACTTCAGAGTCACCGGTACTATGGGACCCCTTTCATCCTGACGAGCGTGGCCCCCGGAACACAGGTGGTGGACCCAAGTGACCCAGACTGTCCAGTGGTCCAACTGCGCAAATTTGGAGGAGGTAAGTCCTTGCCTTGCTTCTCCAGACAGTAATCCTATGCACCACATGAACCACAGCTATAAGGGCTTTTGTGCACTTTTCCACAAAATCCTGCATGCACAGCCAAGCCTAGGTCCCCAGCACTCTGTCCTGTGATGCTCAGCTCCCTGAGTTGATCTCCGGTGTCGTGGGACCCTCCTCTGCAGTGTTGAGATGACCGCTGTGTTCAGACTTGTTGAACCCATATTCAAGGACTTCTGCGGGTGCTTCCTGCTGGTGCTCTCTAAGTTGCCTAGGGCCCCCTCTGTCTCCTCTCCCAAGTGGCGACATCCTGGTCCTTCCTGGTCCCGGGCAGCACCCTTTTTCTCTAACCGCGACTCTTGCAGCTAGCAAGGCTTGTTTGCTGTATTTTGCCAAGGAAACAACTCTGCATCCTCCAGCACTCGGTGGGATATCTTCTGCAAAAAGGAAAAGTTTCTAGCACCTTTCGTTGATCCATCTGGAGGCAGCCATTTTGCACCTTCATCTGGGGTTTAGTGGGCTCCTGCCCCCCCGGACACTTTCGCGACTAAGACAGCAGCAGTTGGCCTTAGAGGGGGGAATCCCTAGATGTGGAGAGGGAAATACAGAAGTTGGGGTTAGTTCCCCATGGTGGCAGCAGCAGCAATCTTGATAGTCATCCTCATAGAGAAACATATTCAAGAAACCTGCACAAGATTGTCCCCCCTTACAAGGAGGGGGATGACATGAACAAGTGGTTTTCTGCACTTGAGAGGGTCTGCATGTTACAGTTGGTCCCTCAAAGGCAGTGGGCTGCTATATTGTGGCTATCTTTCACTGGCAAAGGTAGGGACAGACTCCTTACTGTCAGGGAGAGTGATGACAACAATTACAAAGTTTTGAAGGATGCACTCTGAGATGGATTTGGCTTAACTACTGAAAAATACAGGATAAAGTTCGGAGATACCAGAAAAGAGTCCTCTCAAGACTGGACAGACTTTGTAGACTATTCAGTGAAAGCCTTGGAGGGATGGTTACATGGCAGTAAGGTGACTGACTATGAAAGCCTGTATAATCTTATTCTGAGAGAGCATATTTTGAATAATTGTGTGTCTGACTTGTTGCATCAGTACTTGGTAGACTCAAATCTGACCTCTCCCCAAGAATTGGGAAAGAAGGCAGACAAATGGGTCAGAAAAGAGTGAGCAGAAAAGCTCATACAGGTGGTGACAAGGATGGCAAGAAGAAGGATGGTAAGTCTTCAGACAATGGTGGGGACAAAGAAAAAAAAGAGTTCAGAGTCTTCATCAGGCCCACAAAAATCCTCTGGGGGAGGTGGGCCCAAATCCTCTTCACACAATCAAAAGAAGCCATGGTGTTATTTGTGTAAAGGTAAAGGCCATTGGGCAAGTGATTCCACTTGTCCAAAGAAAAACACCAAAGACCATATTTATACTTTTTGACGCAAAACTGTGCCTACGCAGTTTTGCGTCAAAAGGTTTAACGCTGGCTAACGCCATTCCTTTGCACCACCCAGGCATCAAATTTATACTTTGACACTTTGTGGCGCAAACCACGGGTTAGAGTCATTTTTTTTTTACTCAAACCATTGCGCCACATCGTAAAGAAAAACAACGTTAACGCATCGGAAATTACTTTTATCTGGTTCACAACGTCGCAAACCAGGTACGTGCCTTTTTTGCCGCAATAGCATCAAAAAGTGGCGCAAACACAGCAAAATGTGCAAAGGAGTCCCAAAATGGATCCCAGAAGCCATGAGAGACCCCAGGAACACTACAACCAACCAGGAACCAGCAGCCAGGAGGACCCAGACAAGACCCAGGAGAGGGAGAAGAAGAAAAGGAAGTGCAGGTTCAGTGCAGAGGAGCAGGAAATTCTGGCGAAAGAGGTGACAGAACACCAGCATCACTTTTTGTCACCTCAAAATTGCCAATTGGGAGGAGAGAGGCAATTTGGCAACAAATGTCGATAAGATCAACAGTGTGGCATAAGTACAGAGAACAGTCACTGAGTGCAAGAAACGCTGGCATGACTGCAAGCGCAGGACTAAGGAAAACATGGCAAGGAACAGGAAGGCAGCACTGCAGACAGGAGGTGGGAGTCCAGCACCGCAGGAGGCCCTGGACCACATGGAGGAGATGGTGACAGCCGTCATCCCTGAGGAAATCGTCACAGGGATTCAAGGACAGGACAGGACATCACAGACTACCAGGGTACAACACAGATGCAGGGTAAGTGGCATGGGGTACAAAAATGCCTATCTGTTAACTGCAAGCATGGGGGGGGACATACCTACTACGCAATACATGTCAGCCATGATAACCAGGTAGAGGAAAGGTCAAAGGGGCAAGTCACGGGTGCATGGGCTGTGCACGGGAAACCTGGGGCACAGCTCAACACTACACCAACAACATTTGCATGGAGGTACTCTGCCATGGCAAGGATATTGTAAAGGCAAAGCCAGTCCAGGAGGGTAGGGTACAACGTAAAACTGGCCTGCTGTCACACGACAGCTTGTTTTGTCTCTACATGAACTAGGGCACAAATTCCAGTCTCTGGCCATATCCGCAAGTAGTATTTACCATTGACAACAGTTGCCACTATCACCTGTGCTGTGTGCAGATAAAATAGCCAATGGCAGTTGTGTGCCCATGGATCAAACACACCCAAAATAGAGGGTTCAGGATGACGATGTTATCAATCCCCTGTAATAACTAACAATGTGCAAATCCTGTCAAATGCTCTAGTCTATAGGGGCTATAAACATCAGGTATTGTTATTAAAATAATGAGGTACACAGCAGTAATGTGAAACCCATGCTGCATATTTCAGGGTCTACCCTGTGCCTGTGTTACAATAGCTTCAATGCCACCATGCAACATCTCAAGTGTCATAGTGCTAAGACAACAGCATTGAGGGGTAGGACATATGTGTTTAGCTAGTGAAACACACCCGCACAGTCATAAGAGGAAATAGAACACTGCTAGGACCATTAGTGCAATCCAATGTAGCACACATTCCCCAACATCAGCAGTACACACTACCAATGCTGACACCTGTATTGTGCCATGCGAATGCTATACATAGTATATGCTAGGTCTCAGCAACATATAGGTGGATGTGAAATATCAGAGACTGGGTCAGTTCCAGATTGTTAAGTGTGGTGCAAGTGTCATCAGAACACCCACAGCCAGTGCACGCCCACACCATGATAATGGAAGTAGACGGAGGGTTGAGTAGTACAACAAGGTGTCAACATGCAATTTGGACAGAACCTACACCTAGAGGATTTGACGCAGACAATTCCCCAAACTGCCCACACTACATGTGACATGCAGGTGGGGCACAGGCCTGTGAGACTGCTAATCTTAAAGACAGGAACAATGAAGAGGAACCAAGATCACAATGTTCAACTAATAGGAAGTCAGGAATGTCACATTACACATGCCACAACACAGGCACACTAATTGTACAATATCTCATTGCAGAGTACGAAGGCTCTGGGGATATGCCTGTCCTGGACTTCCCTGATGACATGGATGACGAGCTGACAAACATTAGCCAGCAGACCCTCCAAGATGTCCTTGGAACCCTCCAGACCTCACCTTCAGTCACAAGGAGGAGCACAGAAGTAGCAGCCATCACAGAGGACCCACCCACCACCCCAAAATACAACCTGCCAGCTCCAACCCAGCTGAGGATCTGAGGACACTGGTACCACCTTTGAGAGAACTGTAGTTGGAGTACAGCGGGAGCTGGCCAAGGAGGTGCGGGTGGGGATGCAAAATATGGCAGCCAGCCTTGAGGGGATGCGTTCGTGCATGATGTCATCTGCAGAACAGGCAGCAGCCATGCAAGCGCTAACATCCATCCTGCAAGGACTACAACAAAGTGTAAGGGAATTCACCACTGCGGTACGGGTGTTGCCACAACACCTGGCACCCCAAACCTTTAACTGCATGCACAAATACAATCATGACCCCCTCAGGGCCGACCTGGCTGCCTACCACAGTGATGTAGCTGCTATACTCAAGAACCAGCAGCTCCTCCTTGCTGCAGTAATGCCCTTAATAGCCCCACAGTTGGCAGCTACCAGGATTTCTGACTCCACGTCTTCAAACACTGAAGTGTGTGTTGCCCCTTCAAACCCACCACCATTAATGGCAGAGGAGACGACACACACATCAGAAGATGAAGACGTGGAACAGATCACCATCACCCGTACGAGTACCCAGTAGCACAAGTCCATTCCACATGGGCACTGATATCCTAGGTCCTGTGCTTGTTAACATGCCAGTCTTGCAACAGTTGGTCACAAGCACTGTTCTCCAGCACACTGTATACCTTGACACTATGCACTGTAATTGTCTCTCACTACCTCATTGGCAATTCATGTTCATCTGAACTGTATGACACTTCACCCCAGCATGTCCAATAACATGTCCCATTGGACTTGTGTAGCATCACAATAGAAGGCGTAACACTAATGGACTTACAATCCTGGACTATGTAATTATTGTTCCTATGCACTGTATGACACTTCACCCCAGCATGTCCAATATCATGTCCCATTGGACGTGTGTAGCATCACAATAGAAGGCGTCACACTAATGGACTCACAATCCTGTACTATGTAATTATTGCAGTACAGCACTTTCAGATAAATAGCCCTCACACAACCACTTTTTCTCTGTGTAATGTGACACATCAACTGTGTAGGAGATTAGTGATGTATGTCACATGTCAATGGCCATAGAATGTCAATACAACTGCGTTGAAAGATTGTGGGCTGATAACTATGCACTGGGGTCTGGATAATATCATCATCTGCGCTTCCTGAGGCTTACTTCTGAAGTAAATTGAAAACTAACAGTATAATGCTGTGTTGGACTAGCTGAAAATCAATGTGTCCAACATTCCCTTCAAGACAATCTTTATGTATGTGACATCTGACTATAAACTTTCATCACACACACACACCATACAGCAGGAATGGATGTATACGAGTGTATGGACAATTATGTTACCTGGGAGTATAATGTAAGAAATGATAGGTGTGAGTTATGTACACAATACTACAAAAGATTATAACATCATTCAGCTTATCAGGGTTCACATGAACATCAGGTTGCAGGCAGACGTACCACAGTGCCCAAGATTCCAAATCTGGTCTCAAACAATGACAGATTTTAAAACACATCCAAACTTCACAACACATTGCGAACCATAGTAACCTTAAGTGGTGGGTGCAATGGATGGCAGATGCATTGAGAAGTAGCTTTGGTGTAGCTGCCAATGTGCCAGCACAGTAGGAATTATGAATAACCATGTCAATAATGGGATTCGGATGCAGGATGGAACACAAATGCAAATACTAAATTAACACTGTTCATCCATGCCAAGGCCCTGATCCCCAAGCATATGACACATACTGTAAAGGAGTACCTAAATACTTATTTAACAGTAAAAAGGATAATAAAACTAGGGGAAACACCTTAACTAACCTAACCTGTCCTAACTACACATTACCCACAACTATCCCTAACTACCCTAATCTAAACTTGCCTATCTTACCTATCACATTTGACTAAGCACTCTAAACATCAACCCCCCACCTCCCTTATATGACAGGACACATGTAGGACAACATATACTTACCTAAACACATACTATCTCATCCTAAACAAATATATATATTTTTGGTATTTTTTTTTTATATATTGGTATATATATATATATATATTTTTTTATACACACAAACCCCAACATCATCCCCCACCCACCCACTCACAAAAAACACATGTAATAATGTAACCCCCTCCACTCCCAACCCATTTATACTAACTAAACAAGGGTTCTGCAAAGTCGGTCCTGGAGAACCAGGTCCATGCCAGATTTTTAGCATATCCACATTTAGAAAAATGTAGATTTCTGAAACATCTTTTTTCTAAATGTGGATATGCCAAAAATCTGGCATGGATCCGGCTCTCCAGACTTTGCAGAACTCTGAACTAAACTAACAGCCCACACTAATCTAACAATAAGCCCCTAAACCCACCATAGATACGAACTAGGAAAGAGGAGGGCGGGGAGGGAATCATGGCTGAGGGTCAAAAAGTCACAAATGTGCCCTCCGCAGGATCTTCTTTATAACCCGCAGTGTCCTGCTATTGCGGGACACCTCCTGCTGCAGCCTGTCTATCCTGCGCAACATCCATTGCATGTCACGTCTCATAGACTGAAATTCAGCATTGTCTATCACTGCAGCTGGGGTTGTCTGTGTGCCACTAGTGGATGGCACTGCTGGTGTCGGTGCCGTGCTTGGAGGGGGAGGTGCAGGAGCTGCTGTCTGTGGTCTTGGAGCTGATGAGGTTGACGGACCGCAATGGTAGCTGTCATCCTTTGGGTGACTGTGGTCTGAGCGTTGTGCTGGTGGTGGTGGCTGTTGTGGGCAAGGATGTCCCCCCTTGGGCAAATGCCCTCCAGACCCCTGTGGCTCTCTCATGGTGATAACGCCGGCCATATTGCGGAATCCAGACTCCACACCTAGTATGTGGTAGGAACGCATTGCCCGCCTCTGGAATTCCCTGATCTCATGGGAATTCATGTTGGCAGCTGTAAATAGAAAGCCAAACATTAGTGACATCATTGTGTGATACATCTACAGATGATATTGTAACACTTCCTCAAAAATAGCTGAAACTGTCCAAATCACAGTACAGATCATAGAACGTCCCTGAGGAATGACAGGCCAACGCAGCCTACACATCTACTAACTAACAGCACAGCAATGCTCAAAAAGGTGTGGACCTACTTAAATGATCTGTGCATCATTGTACTGCCATTAGTCACATAACAAATGCTGCTAATACTCCACATGTGACAGGCCAGCTAATGACTATCTTCTGGAAGACAATCAAGGCCCACAAGATCTGTGATTTGTAATTGGAATTGCCTAGCAGTTGCTAATCATGAGGGGGTATCCTAGGTTGTAACAAATTAATGTTGGAATTACATGTCTGTCTTCTACACTGGGATCCTCACACCTAGGTACACATATTTCATAACCCAAACCCTGTGCCTCAGGTGGTGATGGACATGCAACACATACTTTCAAACATCAAGGAGAACCAGGAAGCTTTGGCCAGCTGTCCACGGGTTTAGTCAGTCCACCACAGGTAAGGAGGGCTGCCAACTAGGATTGACTCAAACATTGGAGAATCACATCCACAGTTATGTTCCTAATTGCGGACAATTGTCAACATCATTTGATCTCACTAATACCTTTCCAAAAAGAAGCACATAGATGCAAGCACCCATCTGGGCTTGAGCTGCATGCACACCTATGACATTCTATTCAAGTGCCACATAAACGTAGCACAACATGTGGAGCTAGATTCTGCTAGGAAATCAGATATACAGATCAACATGTTCATTAGGTAACAGGGAGGCTCAATTCTGTGGGTAATACTTCGGCATCACTGGTCTGTGTGAATGAAGGTATGACTTGCTGACTAAATCATCAAAATGGCCACCTCCAAATCTTTCATTTACATAAATGTAGCAACAAATATCACCCTGTTCACCTGCTCATACCTATAGCGCAGCACTAGAATCCCAAAATATGACTCTCCGCCACTGATTGTCCAACTCAAACATGGAACAAAAAGTCAAACTCCAGGCAAGTCACGTATCAGATCACGTGCCAGCACATCATACCTTGCAATATGTCCAACACACAGGAGTCAATCACACAACAGCTGCAAACACAACACAGAACTAACATATCAACACTTACTGGATATGTGTGGGTCCGCAAATCGAGCCACTTCTCCAATTGTGTAGGGGGCTGGTCCACGTGTAAAACATGGAAGGGTGAAATGTGCTCAATGTCTGCTCACTGTACCAAACTTGGAACAACAAATAACTGTGTCTGACATTTAATATGATAGAGCAGTACCTCAGGCATGTAGACACCCCAACAGACATACTATTGCAAAGATGTATTGACCCTGTCACTCTAGTGAGTGATAGATCGATATATGCACACATGCACTGGCCCTAACAATCATGTGGTGCCAAACATGGTTACTCAATTTTGTGCAGAATTCTTCATTTGTTGTTATGAGAGACATGCAAAGCCACATTGCAGGTGCACTGCAATACCAGTCACTCAGGTATTGTGGCTTGTGCATCAAGGGACAATGAGTTACTGTGTGATGCTCATGTAGGTTGAGTTTAGTTCAGGAATTATTGTGCTTTCTATATTCCATTATATGTGTGGCTGTATTGTATGTAGGTTACATATGCCACACTGGCAGTGTACCCAGAGCCGTATATGACCCCTATAACACCATGATCGCAGGGATCCTGTGTGCTACTTGATGACAATGTTACGATAAACATGGATTGGCCATTTATCTAAATCAAAACAACAAAGAAATATATGCTGACAGCGTCTAATTTGATCATCCGTGACAGAATGCATAGGCAAAGGTGTAGTCATTGCACCTGAAATGTGTTACTCAGGGCCCTGTGTACCTATATCAGGTATTGTAGATCACAGTTAGCCACATTAATTATCTTACATTTGCCAAGTTGGGTGATCAGTGGTTATACAACGAACTGACACTGTCCCCTAATTGAAATATGGTTTAGCAAATGTCCTACTTGTCAGGGAGACCAGATCCTCGGGGCCTGCGCACGTTCCCAACATGTCCACCACAAGACAGCTCCACAACTCTGATAGAAATATCACAGAGCCTAAGAGAGTCCAAGTGGGGAAAAGGGAATTAGGTAGGGAACAGAT
Source organism: Pleurodeles waltl (assembly GCF_031143425.1). NCBI lineage: Eukaryota > Metazoa > Chordata > Amphibia > Caudata > Salamandridae > Pleurodeles > Pleurodeles waltl. Next base: position 68,589,416 of record NC_090445.1, read on the forward strand.
GGGAAGGAGATGGGAAGGAGACCTGTAGGAGGCAAAAGGTTAAACAATAGAGTATCAAGATATTATCATATTGCCTTTCACTAGACTATGGTTCAAAGCGTTGTCATACTGTAACCATGGATAACTTAAGAAAGGACTATAACTAGACCTCAAGAAGTCTGGGTACCTGGAAAGGAATCAAGAATGGTTAATACAATGTTTCATATGAACTTTTCATGAATTGTCACATACTGTCTAGTAATATAAGAACTTTCTAGAATAATGTTTCAGAACAAACATTTCATCTTTACATGAGAACAAAAGGTAATCTCAAACACTCCCTAGAAAACAATAGGAACTGCACTGCACTGAGGACTCAATATGCACAATAATGTAACATCTTGAATTTAGCATCTTTGCAGAAAATTCAAAGGCCCTGGATAAGTGTGTGCACATCAGGAAACACTACGGGGCATATTTATACTTCGTTTGCGCCGAATTTGCGTTGTTTTTTTCGACGCAAATTCGGCGCAAAACTAACGCCATATTTATACTTTGGCGTTAGACGCGTCTAGCGCCAAAGTATGCGGAATGAGCGTCATTTTTCTGCGTGAACGCCTTCCTTGCGTTAATGAGATGCAAGGTAGGCGTTCCGTCTAAAAAAATTACTGCGACGCAAATGCATCGTATTTATACTCCCGGGCAAAAATCACGCCCGGGAGTGGGCGGGTCAAAAAACCCCGCATTTGCGCCTCTTTTTAACGCCTGGGTCAGGGCAGGCGTTAAGGGGCCTGTGGGCTCAAAATGAGGGACCCCCCCTGCCACCCTTGCCCACCCCAGGAGGACACCCAAGGATGGAGGGACCCATCCCAGGGACATTCAGGTAAGTTCAGGTAAGTATTTTTTTTTTTTTTTAATATTTTTTTTGTGGCATAGGGGGGCCTTATTTGTGCCCCCCTACATGCCACTGTGCCCAATGACCATGCCCAGGGGACAGAAGTCCCCTGGGCATGGCCATTGGGCAAGGGGGCATGACTCCTGTCTTTACTAAGATAGGAGTCATTTAAATGGCGTCTGGGCGTCGTAAAAAATGGCGCAAATCGGGTTGAGGCGATTTTTTTGCCTCAACCTTACTTGCCCCATTTTAAGACGCCCTAACGCCATTTTCCCCAACGCCGGCGCTGCCTGGTCTACGTGGTTTTTTTTCGCGCACACCAGGCAGCGCCGGTCTGCTAGCGCCGGCTAACGCCATTCAATAAATACGGCGCCCGCATGGCGCTTCAGAATGGCGTTAGCCGGCGCTAAACTTTTTGACGCTAAACTGCGTTAGCGCAGTTTAGCGTCAAAAAGTATAAATATGGGCCTACATATCAAGGTTTTAATTGCCATAAAATAATAATCGCGTACACTGTAAGCGATCTGAACACCAAGGTTTAAATGCGGGAAATGAATCGCGTACACTGGCGATTCCAACAAGTATACACCAATGCCATGAAATGGTCGCGGACTCTGTAAGCGATTTGAACATCAAGTTTTAAGTGTGGGAATGAATCGCACACACTGCTGATCCCAACAAGAATATGCAAATGCCATGAAATGATCGCGCACTCTGTAAGCGATCTGAACATCAAGGTTTAAATGCGGGAATGAATTGCGCACACTGCCGATTCCAACAAGAATGTGCAAATGCCATGAAATGATCAAACACTCTGTAAGTGATCTGAACACCAAGGTTTAAATGTGGGAATGAATTGCGCACACTGCCGATTCAAACAAGAATATGCAAATGCCATGAAATGATTGCACACTCTGTAAGCGATCTGAACATCAAGGTTTAAATACGACAATGAATCGCGCACACTGCTGATTCCAACAAGAATGTGCAAATGCCATGAAATGATCTCGCAAGCCTTTGCCGATCTGAATACCAAGATTTACATGCAGTAGATGAATCGCGCACACTGCCGATTCAAACAAGGATATGCAAATGCCATGAAATGATCGCGCAAGTGTTTGCCGTTCTGAATACCAAGATTTACATGCGGTAAATGAATCGCTCATACTGCCAATTCAAACAAGGATATGCAAATGCCATGAAATGATCGCGCAAGCCTTTGACGATCTGAATACCAAGATCCGCATCATAGCAATGATTCGCTTACTCTGAAAGTTTTCACGAGTAGGCCCCAAAACTCAAGAGTCTCTTAGTACAGGGTCGGGGACCCCGCCTGACCTCTGTCTTACCACCCTGCTCAAGGATCACCAAAAGAATGAGGGGCAGGCCTGGAACGTCAAGGTAGGCCTCCGGAACAGGAGCTCTGGAAAATGCTGCTGCTCTGCACCGGGACCTCTGAATAGTGAGCACGTGGAGCTGGGCTGCTTCCTTTTTATAGATTCTGGCCCAGCCCACAACCACACCCAGTCATGCTGCAGAGAAAGCTTCTGGAAGGTCCTAGAAAGGGACCACACCCTAACACACTCAGTAAGTCTTGCAGCAATACCTTGCAAAAGAACAGTTATTGCAAACATCATTAATATTGTTTTTTCAAGGTTAAAGTCTGCAATGCAAAAGGTTAACAAACTACATATAAACACAATGCATGAATTATGCTCTTGCATAAAGGCTGGGTTTTTGCATTTTAGTCGCCCGTAGAGCGCGCACTGCCCTGATGTTGACACTACTTTGGCAATCTTGATGAGGTAGATCTCAATTTGTATGCACCTTGGGAATGGCAGCACTCACAGGAATGCTGGCCTGCTGATCTTTGCATACATCCATGTCTGTGATAGCCTTCATACTGAGAACTTAACAATTGTACATATATTGCACTTGATCAGCAGGGGTGAACCAAACGTAAACTAGCAAACTATTTCATTACTTTAAATGTATGATGGAAGCAGTCAGGGGTCCCTTGCACAACTTCATGCAAATAAATAATTTGTGACCATGCATTCACAAAGTTCAGGGATCCCATGATGACCCATTAACTTTAGAAAATTGCTTTGCTATAAAGTGGCACAGATGGCAAATGCATCAGCTCTGTACCAGCAATTGTGCCGAAGGCAAAATAAAACACACAGGAACAATGAACTTAGGGCCAGATCTTTTTTTTTTTTTTATGTGTAGCATTTGCTTCATTTTTTTATGCTATAGCTATGGAAAATAGCACAAACCTTTTAGATATTATCAAGTGTGCATTACTTTGCCATCCATAATAAATTTAAATGCTGCACAAACCACGTCAAAATATCAGTCTGAGATATTACCAGAGGTTAGGAAGATCTTTGTACGTATGGCCATGAATACAGTTCAGACATGCATTCAAAATAATTGGGGACTACATTCGTTCCTTGTATTAGCATGTGAAATATATCTCATTCCTGGTACACTAACAGGCAATGAATAATACTTTTGATTGTGCCGCATTACCATCCTCTATTGACGTCAAAGCAGCACTAATTTACAAGATCAAGTTGTATTTTGTAAGTTTGTGCAGCTTTAGCATCAACAAATGACGGTAATGCGTAGCAAATATTGCATACATCAGGGCCACTGTATATTCAACTTGCATTCCACATGTCCACAAACATTGCATGCAGCATGTCACAAAATCTGCTACTGTCACTACAGAGCATTTTACTGTACACCTTAGTCTGATTTGTACTCACCAACAGGGCCACCAATCACCACACCCAGGTGGTTTAGCAGGTCTTGCTCTCTGGCCACAAGGTCAGCCCAGCGATGTTTAAGTTGGTAGTCCTTGCACTGGCTGTTGAACACTCTCTTTAGGTGGAACAGCACCTTTGGCCACCTGAGCCTCCTCACATTGGTGTGATACCCCTGTATCACCTAGCCACCAGCCTCTAACATCAGGGAAAGGAAGTGGCACACCAGCCAAATGAAAGCCCCCAACTCTTCCTCACCCATTCTCCCCAGACGTGGCCTTCCCAACATGACAAAAATAATAGGCATAGGAAAGGTCAAAACAGGGAAATACAGGGAAAGGAGGAATTAAAATGAAACTTAAAGAACCCACAAACAGCCCAACAATACCCCAACTAACAATACCCACCACACACTCCCAACAGTACAAAGGCAAAATTAGACACAAAAAATTACAAAAACACACTTACACTGATTTACAGAGACAATTACAAAAACAACAGATGACAATTGAAATGGCACACGGGAGACAAAAGCGCAATTTTGACAGACACAACTCTCAACACAGCCACACAGTCTAGAAGAATCACAGACTTCAAAGTGAAAGTGAAAGTACACCCACTGTACCATTTCTGTAAACAGGATATCCTATTACATCACTTCCTGTCTCAAATGTGTGGCGTTTTTATTATGATACGTGTAATTTAATGACACTTACGGGCTTTGCATCAATATTTTTTGACGCATATGCTTAAAAATTCCTCCGCATCCAAGGATCAATATAGTTTTTATGGATAACCTATTTCATGGGGTGCAGTGTTGGAATTAACGCTAGGGACCAATCAATGTAAAATGGCTGTGAGCGTCATTTTTTAACTCATATGCGGCATATTTTGACGCATATGCATCTTTTTTTAGGCTTTTGCTTCAAAATATCTGTGTTTAACTGTGTTTGTGTCATTTTCCTCATTTTTAACATACATGAAGGCTATAATTGTACAAAGATAGGCTGTTAGGGCCTGCTGTGTGTGTTCTAGTGTTTGGGCGCATGTGTCAGACCACACTACTGCGGACCATAAGACTCATGTCGTTGTGCCGGATTAGCACTCTTAACTGCCGCAAAAGCAACCCAAACATTTGGAATTAAAATTGGTATTACCTAGTTTGATCAGGTGGTGCATCAATAGAGGATAGCAAGGCTACGCAACTTAAGAAATTCACTTATGGCCTGTGTGTTTATGTCTGTGAATTGGCTATTTCAATTGTTATTGGGCCTCTGTGTGAACGTCACAAGACGTGTTTTGCATAATGTGCTTGTATGCATGTGTTGTAATTGTGGATAACCATCAGATGCCATTCATTGAGGTACATCAGTCATGATCAAAAATAAACACCAGGGCACACCAAATACATCCAATATGCTGTCATGTACGTCAATGATGATTCCAATTTGAAAAATGTGTGTAGACACGTTTATTGTTCATCCAAAAGTATTCCATATAGCAGTATCCATCATACATCACGAGGAAAAAAAGCTATGATAGTGTCCATCATATATCCAGGGAAACAACAGCCAACACGTGTTTCGTCAACATGACTTTTTTAAGGCAAAGCAAAATAGGTACCAAATGTCAAGCGTGTCGAAGAAAAAAGTTCTGGTGCACCAATATGGCTCATTGATGCAAATCTTGATACCCGTAAGTAGGATTCGGGTGAGTATAAAGGAAGGCAGACATGACCATGATAAGCCTGTCAACGCATAACGAATGGTTCTTCCGTCAGGTCTCAAGACCATTGCCGTATTGGAATCATCATTGATGTACATGACAGCATATTGGATGTATTTGGTGTGCCCGGGTGTTTATTTTTGAACTTACAAGCACCATTTGTTTTTCATATGATACTATTTGCATTCTTTGTGGCTGGATGCTCACCAGTTGGACACCCTGTGTACTACCAACAGTTAAATGATGACGATGCTATCTCAACTATAATACGTACATAGATAGGAGGTGCGAACACCATACACAGCCACTCTTTTCTTTGTATGCGTACATCAGTCATGACATGTTTTTGTCATATCTGTTGCGTCTTATGCTGTGTGAACTTCCCTGACTTTAGGGACAAATCATCTCAATGACAAACTATACACAGAATAGATAGAGGGTAGGTGATAATGGCAATGTTACAAATGTAAGCCATCACATGTACAGGAATGTTGGATACCACTTCATGGTCACTTGTGTGTATACTACCCATGAGTCAGGAATTTGAACATGCTAGGTAGGTACAGTGTTTGTGACACAGAGTTCCAACTCCAATCCAAAAAAGTTTTGAGTCATGTAAATGACCTATGTTTCTCCTGTGGCTGTGGAGGACCAGCAGACCATGCTGCATGTGTTCACATATTTCCAGTGGTTCAGTGCACAAAGGTGTCCAGTTCAAGTGTGTGGCCATGTGTACCCAGTGTCAGTATTGGCCTCCATGTTGTCACAGTTATGTGAAGGTCTAGCCATGAGTCTGTGGAGCCATTCCCTGAATTAACTAAGTATCCTTCAAAGCAGGTTTGAACTAAAGCCAAAGAACAACTAACAACACACATGGGGATAGTCCAGCTATGGCACTGCAGACCTTTAATAAGGCTGACAACAAGGCAACCTTGGTGTGCTTAAAAACTTTATGGATAGGTAATAGGAAAGAGGCAGCTTTCATCACAACATTTCTACACAGGGTGGCCTCTAAAATTCCCACTGCAACAGGGAACATCTGTTTCTCTGTGCTGATTAATCTCACAGCTAGTCACCACGCAAGCACCATCAAAAGGTGGCGGCAGAAGTGAATCTGTGTGTGGACCGTCAGGGCACAAACATGTTTGGTCCTTACATACACATTGGCAACCCTTGTTTGTTGTGCTGGAGGGACCGTACCTAATCCATGCATACAGACATAGCACACTGTCACTGTTTGGCACTAATGGATACATGCAAAACCAGACAAGGGATGGGGGCTGGATTAGGCAATTTGAATACATGTCCCAGAACAGGATACAATGATAAAACAGATTAAACTAGACTATATATTTGAGGATTCATTGTAGACCTACCAGACACAATACCCCAGGAGGAAAGAGAGGGTATGGAAAGCAACTATGAGACAGATTTAGCCACAGGAACTAACATGAACATGGCAAATACACAGTGAGCAGACTCTGACTGGAAAAAGCTGGAACAACACAGCTTTGTCCAGTCAGAGTCCATAGGGAACCTCTATGGTTAACGCAAAGACAGGAACCAGTCAGGCTAACAGGATGCAGGCTCTGTCAGGAACTAACATGAACATGGCAAATACACAGTGAGTAGACTCTGACTGGAAAAAGCTGGAACAACACTGTGGGAACTAAAACTGTTTTTGTGCTGTGGTCTGCAACGTTACACAATCCCCCAAGGGCTCTGTTACACAAGGTATTTGTACACCTATGCACAACAAGGAGATTCAGAAAATGGCAGCTTCAAAGCAGTTCCAGGCAGCAGCAATGGCAGGGCAGGTTCAAATGGCTGGTCTGCATGGACGTGCTCACAGGTGTGTGCAGCTTCAGTCTCTCGCAAGTCCTGGAGTTGAGAATCAAGTTCAAAGGGCCAACTGGACTTTTTATCTGGGAAGCAATGAACAGCTGCTTACAGGTCCTACCAACTACCAGGCAGTGCATTATCGGACCTGAAGTCCATGCAGACTGATTAACTATGACTATGGCATGCATACTGAAGAGGAAAGCACACAGGAGTCAGAATGGGAGTCAGGCTGTGTGTAGATGAAGATTCTCAGGGTACAGATAGTCCATTTACAGGGCCCCCTAGAGAAGGGTGGGCAGAGAATGAAAACATTGCAGTGGCAGGACTTATTACCTGGGATGGACTGCGCAGGGCATGTCTTGTGAGCAATGCTTTGTCATACCCGGGGCACTGGTGCTATCCATTTTCTGATTAGATGGACTCCTTCTCACACATGCTCCTTGCTAAGATAGCTGATGTCACATTTACAGCTGTCAAGGGTCTGGTCATACATTCCTGTTACCAATGCAATAGCACATCCACTGCCTCATGTATGAAACACTTTTTGACCTTATGATTGATGATGTCTTAGTAGTGTGTCATGTGCTGCAATGGACCATGTTGGCAACATGGATGTGTGTCATAGCTGTGGTCCCCGATATTGCCCTTCACATGTGAAATAGACAGAATATATATCATTTACACTGTGTGTGATGTTGGGTGTACATTCATACCCATCAAATGTGATGTGGCTTTTTCACTTTCCTAATCTGTATTTCTGCAATGCTCCATGAGGCTAAACTCTGACTATGATTCCTAGAGATCATGTGATGCATAAAAATTACCCAGAGCATGATTGAGTGATGAAGGTAGGTGTTTAATGACATATGATAACAAAGTGGTGATGGTGACTATAGATAGAAGACGTTTTGTACAATGTGTTGTCTCCAACGCAATCCTGCTGCAGTGTTTGGATGGTCCCCCTCATTTTCACAAACAGTATCCTCCTCTTCAGGCATTTGTGGGTCTGGTTCATAGAGGTGAATGTTCCTCCTTACAAAAATGTTGTGCAGGATGGCACAGGTCGAAATGATCTTGCAGACCATTTCAGGTGAATATAGGAGGCTGCCTCTGGTGATGTCGAGGCACTGGAATCTGGAGTTCAGGATGCCAAAAGCCCTCTCTATTATGGTGCGTGTCCTCCGATGTGCCTCATTATAGGCACGCTCTGCTGCTGTGCTTGGGTTGGCAAATGGGGTCATGAACCATGTCTGGATCCCGTAACCCTGATCAGCTGAAAGAGAAAATTAGTGTAAGTATTTGGATGTTGGTTGCACCTTGATTATCACTTTGCATGGCAGTTGTTATCTTGTGTCGTCTGTGACTCATCTGTGTTTGTGTTATTGTGTGGGATCCTAGGCTTCTAGGATGTTCTATATGCATTGGGTTGTTAATTATCAAAACTGGGGTTTGGCTGATTGACCTGATATCAACGGTATATTTGTAAACTTGCAGTTCATTGTATATCTCCCATGCATTATTTCATGTGAAAGAAGTGTCCATGTGCCTTCACTGGAGGTGACATGATACTTCCACACACACAATCGATTCCACTGTGGTGGTAACACGGTTGCACTATATAGCCTAAACATCCCATCCAATTCCTATCTAAATTATAATTTGAGCACCTCATGTTAAGCTCTAATTCTGCCTTTCAGGTTCCCCCGGGAAGACATCAACCCTCATACCTGAGCAAAGGCCTGTAGTCTGCGTTAGCATCTGTAGCGAAGCATTCAGCAATCAGCATACAGTCGTGGTTCCCTGGCTGGAAACTCCCTCTAACGTGTAATGGGACAAGGAAGTGTTTTTATATTAACAAAGCTGATGTTCTGAGAAAATGTCCCTACGTAAGGATGTGTATTTTCTATGAATGTTGGAGACTAAACTTCTACCACGTTCACCGGCAATGTACGGAACTGTAGCCTTGAACGGGCACAGAGTGATCAAGAATATCTTGTTTGAGAACAGAGTGCTGAGCTAGGCAAAAACAATAAGATAGAAGAAAATAAAACAAGACTGTATAAATGGTTATTATAAAAATAACAATGCGAAGCCCAATAAAATACATCTAGGTTAAAGTGCACAGCGGCCTAGTGTGTTAAAATAACGTGCATGGAGATATAACTAAAATGGCTACACAACAGTGTGTCCTACCTGGTTGCTGTGCAGTGTGTATATAACTAGGTTACCAACAAGTAGGCCTTTGCCATATCGTCCATCCTGGAAGTGTTGATTGATGGTGCTGTGGCGGAATATGAATGAATCATGTAGACTCCCAGGATACTTTGCCAAGATGTTGGTGATCAATCCCCGGTGATCCACAATGGCCTGCACATTGATGGAGTGTGTGTGCTTCTTGTTGTGGTATAGATGCTCCGTTGCAGCAGGTGGCACAATCTGTACATGTGTGCAGTCAATGGCACCAAGCACGTGTGGGAAGCCATTGATTTGATAGAAGCCCTGTTTGGTCTCCTGCTGCTTCTGCTGTGTGTTGGGGAAGCTGATGTGGCGGGGCGTGAGGGAGATGATGGCATCCAGTACCTTGGGAAGGAAGGCAGAGAGTGAGGTCTGTGAGATCCCGGCAACCAGGGCTCCAGTGGTTTGAAAAGAGCCACTTGCCAACATGTGAAGGACAGCTAGCAGCTTAGTCTCTGGTGGAATGATGTGGGGTGTCTGCAAGCTGGGTGCCAACTGTGGCTCAATGTGGCGCAGCAGCTGCTGCATGGCTTGCCAGTTTAGTCTGTACCTCTGGATGATGTCATGTTCCCTGAGGCCCTGAAGGTTTGTCCTGGTCTGGAATATCCTCTCCTGCCTTTGGGGTCCCTGTTGGTGTGGTGGAAGCTGCTGCCTTCGCTCCTGTGCTCTGCGTCTTCGTGCATGCTGGCTGAATAGCACCTCCATGTCTTCCTTTTGGAGCTCTGATGTTGCTTCTGTGTATTTTCGTTAAGTAATGGTGTGTTTGCCCCATTTTAATGCCTGCCCTGACCCACGCGTTCATTTTTGGCGCAAATCGGGATGTGTGCCATTTTCCCCCTACGCCTCCCAGCCGTGCGGCATTTTTGCGCAGGTGGATAAATATGGAACATGGGTGTGTGAGTAATTTTTAGGATGGGAACGCCTACCTAGCATCTTATTAACGCAAGGCGGTTTCACGCATCCAGAAAATGACGGACACTGAGATATTTTGACGTTAGACGGGTCTAATGTAAAAGTCTAAATATGGTATTAGGTTTGCACCAAATTTGCGTACAAATAAAATGACACAAATCCGGAGCAAGCAGAGTATAAATATGGGCCCAAGGCTCCCACTACCACAACCCCAACTGTGTCAACTAGTGCCCCTAGTAAAAGCAGTGGTGGTGGGAAGAACACTACAAATAGCCAATAAAAGGGTGTAGCTGGGCTCATCATTGATAATGTAGTTGGGGTTGGTCTTGTTAGGGAGACCACAGAGGCTGTTTTAGTCTCTGTAGGAAGGTAGCCTCTTTCTAGCCTTGTTACCCCCACTTTTGGCCTGTTTGTGAGTATATGTCAGGGTGTTTTCACTGTCTCACTGGGATCCTGCTAGCCAGGGCCCAGTGCTCATAGTGAAAACCCTATGTTGTCAGTGTGTTTGTTATGTGTCACTGGGATCCTGCTAGCCAGGAACCCAGTACTCATATGTTGGTGGCCTAAATGTGTTCCCTGTGTGGTGCCTAACTGCATCACTGAGGCTCTACTAACCAGAACCTCAATGTTTATGCTCTCTCTGCTTTCTAAATTTGGCACTGCAGACTAGTGACCAAATTTACCAATTCTCATTGACACACTGGTAAACCCATATAATTCCCTTGTATATGGTACTGCGGTACCCAGGGTGTTGGGGTTCCAGTAGACCCCTATGGGCTGCAGCATTTCTTTTGCCACCCATAGGGAGCTCAGACAATTCTTACACAGGCCTGCCACTGCAGCCTGAGTGAAATAACACCCACATTATTTCACAGCAATGGAGAAGTGTGGCTCAATGGTTAGAGTGGCAGACCCTGAAGCAGAGATCTGGCTCAAGACCAGGGTTCAAGTCCTGCTTCGGCAGGTCTTGGGCTCAATTCCCCTTGACCAGATAATTCTCGCCTCGGTGCCTAATCTAATTCATGGGTCCCACTCTGCAACTCTGGGCAATAGCTTGCTTAATCTCCACAACAGCCCCAACAGTGCTTGGATGCCTGGCTTCACCCTGGGGGTGCTCAGGAGTGGGCGCCTCACAGGGAAAAGCCAGGAGGGGTTCCATAGTGGTATGAGTACAGCGCCTTGAGACCCTAACGGGTGAGTAGTGCGCTATACAAGTGCTAATTTACAATTTACAGCCATTTTGCACTGCACATAAGTAACTTATAAGTCACCTATATGTCTAACCCTCACTTAGTCAAGGTTGGGTGCCAATTTACTTAGAGTGTGGGCACCGTGGCACTAGCCAAGGTACCACAACATCGTTCAGGGCAAATTCACCAAACTTTGTGAGTGCGGGGACACCATTACACGCGTACACTATACATAGGTCACTACCTATGTATACTGTCACAATGGTAACTCCGAACATGGCCATTTAACATGTCTAAGATCATGAAATTGTCACCCCAATACCATTCTGGTGTTGGGGGGACAATTCCATGATCTCCCGGGTCTCTAGCACAGAACCCGGGTACTGCCAAACTGCCTTTCTGGGGTTTTCACTGCAGCTGCTGCCAACCCCTCAGACAGGATTCTGCCCTCCTGGTGTCCAGGCAGCCCTGGCCCAGGAAGGCAGAACAAAGGATTTCCTCTGAGAGAGGGTGTTACACCCTCTCCCTTTTGGAAATAAGTGTGAAGGGCTGGGGAGGAGTAGCCTCCCCCAACCTCTGGAAATGCTTTGATGGGCACAGATGGTGCCCATCTCTGCATAAGCCAGTCTACACCCATTCAGGGATCCCCCAGCCCTGCTCTGGTGCGAAACTGGACAAAGGAAAGGGGAGTGACCACTCCCCTGACCAGTACCTCCCAGGGGAGGTGCCCAGAGCTCCTCCAGTGTGTCCCAGACCTCTGCCATCTTGGAAACAGAGGTGTTGGGGGCACACTGGACTACTCTGAGTGGCCAGTGCCAGCAGGTGACGTCAGAGACCCCCTCTGATAGGCTCTTACCTTTTTGGTAGCCAATCCTCCTTTCTTGGTAGCCAAACCTCCTTTTTCTAGCTATTTAGGGTCTCTCCTCTGGGGAATTCTTCAAATAACGAATGCAAGAGCTCACCAGGGTTCCTCTGCATCTCCCTCTTCGACTTCTGCCAAGGATCGACCGCTGACTGCTCCAGGACGCCTGCAAAACCGCAACAAAGTAGCAAGATGACTACCAGCAAAATTGTAGCACCTCATCCTGCCGGCTTTCTCGACTGTTTCCTGGTGGTGCATGCTCTGGGGGTCATCTGCCTTCACCCTGCACTGGAAGCCAAGAAGAAATCTCCTGTGGGTCAACGGAATCTTCCCCCTGCTAACGCAGGCACCAAAAGACTGCATCACCAGTCCCCTGGGTCCCCTCTCATCCTGACGAGCGTGGTCCCTGGAACAAAGGAACTCTATCCAAGTGACTCCCGCAGCCCAGTGATCCTTCAGTCCAAGTTTGGTGGAGGTAATTCCTTGCCTCCCCACGCTAGACTGCAAACCTGTGTACTGCGTGATTTGCAGCTGCTCCGGCTCCTGTGCACTCTTTCAGGATTTCGTTTGTGCACAGCCTAGCCTGGGTCCCCAGCACTCCGACCTGAAGTGCTCAACCCGCTGAGTTGGCCTCCGACGTTGTGGGACCCTCCTTTGTGACTCTGAGCCAGCTCTGGTTCACAAATCTTCTAAGGGCCTGCTCTGGTACTTCTGTGGGTGCTGCCTGCTTCTGTGGGGGCTCCCTGAGTTGCTAAACACCCCCTCTCTCTCCTTCTCCAAAGGGCGACATCCTGGTCCTTCGTGGTCCCCAGCAGCACCCAAAAACCTCTACTGCAACCCTTGCACCTAGCAAGACTTGTTTGCGGTATTATTGTGTGGGACACTTCTGCATCCTTCAGCACGACGTGGGACATCTTCCATCCAAAGGAGAAGTTCCTAGTCCTCTTCGTTGTTGCAGAATTCCAAGCTTCTTCCACCCAGAGTCAGCTTCCTTGCACCTTCATCCGGGGTTTCCTGGTCTCCTGCCCCCCCCCGGACACTATCGCGACTCTTGCCTTGCAGGTCCTCAGGTCCAGGAATCCATCTTCAGTGCTTTGCTGGTGTTTGTTGTTCTTGCAGAATCCCCCTATCACGACTATTGTGTCCTTTTGGGGTAGTAGGTATAATTTACTCCTATTTTTCAGGGTCTTGGGGTGGAGTATCTTGAAAACCCTGACTGTTTTCTTACAGTCTCAGCAACCCTCTACAAGCTCCCATAGGTCTGGGGTCCATTCGTGATTCGCATTCCACTTTTGGATTATATGGTTTGTGTTGCCCCTAGACCTATGTTCCCCCTATGGGAAACAACCTGAACAACTACGTACACTCAGGTGTTTTTTTATATGTTGTAATTTATGTTGTGGGTTTAGGGGCGGGATGTATGGGATGTAGGGGTTATGGCTGGGGAAGTGTATTTATACTCAGGTATTAATTTAAGTGCTTGTGTTTTTTTATATGTTCTAATTTATGTTGTGGGTTTAGGGGCGGGATGTATGGGATGTAGAGGTTATGGCTGGGGAAGTGTATTTATACTCAGGTATTAATTTAAGTGCTTGTGTTTTTTTATATGTTGTAATTTATGTTGTGGGTTTAGGGGCGGGATATAGGGGATGTAGGGGTTATGGCTGGGGAAGTGTATTAATACTCAGGTATTAATTTAAGTGCTTGTGTTTTTTTATATGTTGTAATTTATGTTGTGGGTTTAGGGGCGGGATATAGGGGATGTAGGGGTTATGGCTGGGGAAGTGTATTAATACTCAGGTATTAATTTAAGTGCTTGTGTTTTTTTATATGTTGTAATTTATGTTGTGGGTTTGGGGGCGGGATATAGGGGATGTAGGGGTTATGGCTGGGGAAGTTTATTAATACTCAGGTATCAATTTAAGTGCTTGTGTTTTTTTATATGTCGTAATTTATGTTTTGGGTTTAGGGGCGGGATATGTGGGATGTAGGGGTTATGGGTGGGGAAGTGTATTAATACTCAGGTATCAATTTAAGTGCTTGTGTTTTTTTATATGTCGTAATTTATGTTGTGGGTTTAGGGGCGGGATATAGGGGATGTAGGGGTTATGGGTGGGGAAGTGTATTAATACTCAGGTATTAATTTAAGTGCTTGTGTTTTTTTATATGTCGTAATTTATGTTTTGGGTTTAGGGGGCGGGATATGTGGGATGTAGGGGTTATGGTTGGGGAAGTGTATTAATACTCAGGTATTAATTTATGTATTTGTATTTTTGTATATGTTGTAATTTATGTTGTGGGTTTAGGGGCGGGATATGTGGGATGTAGGGGTTATGGGTGGGGAAGTGTATTAATACTCAGGTATTAATTTAAGTACTTGTGTTTTTTTATATGTTGTAAATTATGTTGTGGGTTTGGGGGTGGGATTTATGGGATGTAGGGGTTATGGGTGGGTAAGTGTATTAATACTTAGGTATTAATTTAAGTACTTGTGTTTTTTTATATGTTGTAATTTATGTTGTGGGTTTAGGGGTGGGATATATGGGATGTTGGGTTTATGGGTGGGTGAGTGTTTTAATATTCAGGTATTAATTTAAGTACTTGTGTTTTTTTATATGTTGTAATTTATGTTGTGGGTTTAGGGGCGGGATATATGGGATTTTGGGTTTATGGGTGGGCGAGTGTTTTAATATTCAGGTATTAATTTAAGTATTTGTGTTTTTTTATATGTTGTAATTTATGTTGTGGGTTTAGGGGCAGGATGTATGGGATGTAGGGGTTATGGGTGGGGAAGTGTATTAATTCTCAGGTATTAATTTAAGTATTTGTGTTTTTTTATATGTTGTAATTTATGTTGTGGGTTTAGGGGTGGGATATGTGGGTTGTAGGGGTTATGGGTGGGGAAGTGTATTTATACTCAGGTATTAATTTAAGTACTTGTGTTTTTTTATTTGTTGTAGTTTATGTTGTGGGTTTAGGGGTGGGATATGTGGGATGTAGGGGTTATGGGTGGGGAAGTGTATTAATAGTTAGGTATTAATTTAAGTACTTGTGTTTTTTTATTTGTTGTAATTTTTGTTGTGGGTTTTGTTGTGGGATATATGGGATGTAGGGGTTGTGGATGGGGAAGTGTATTAATATTTGGGTATTAATTAAAGTAGTTGTATTTTATTAAAATTTGGCATTTATGTTGTGGGTTTAGGGGTGGGATATATGGGATCTAGGAGTTATGGGTTGGCAGTATATTAGTAGTTTGGTATTATTTATTGTATTTAATTAATTGTTTTTTTTTTTTATTGAAAGTATATGTAGAATTAGGGGTGGGATATAGGGGATTTATGGTTGGGGTATTGTTTTTATGAATACGTTTTTTTTTCTATGTTTGATTTTTTTTTATTTATGTTATTTTTTGGGGGGGGATGCAATTTGCTTTATTGGTGGATTATGATTTGGACATGTATTGATAGTTTATAATTTTTTATTATGGGTGAATTATTTTTTTGTGTTATATTTTTAGGTTTTGTATTTTTTTTTTAATTGAAGGTGTAAAAATAAATTAGTTTTAAAATAGTTATTTTTAAAAATTTATATTTGATTTTTTAATAGTATAGTAGTTGGTATAGTAGGTTTTGGAATATAATCATTTTAATTTTTTTTATTTTTAATATTTATTAGATTTAAAAAAAATGGTGATTTTTAAAATTTGTTAACATGTTTTTTAATGTTTATTTTTATTATATTTTTTTTGATGTGATGTAATTAATATTCTTCATATTTTTTAATTATTTTTTAGGATGTATAATTTTTTATATATATTAATTTGTCTTAATATTATTTCTAAAAATGTATTAGTTAAATAATTATTTGTAGATTATATATAGAATTGTTTGATTTTTTGTAGGTGTTAAAAATTTTAGCATTTGCAATAATGTTTTTTTTTCATGCAAATTTAATTTAAAAAAAAAATGCCATTCATTTTTTTAAAAATATTTTTTATTTTGAACATAAGCAAGTTTATAAAATGCAAAAAAAAAATGTAAAGTATTATTTGATATTTACATATTTATAGAATTTTTTTAATTATTTATTTATATTTCTTTAACTATTTTTTGTGTTATTTTCTTAATTTCCCTATTATAGTTTATGAGTGAAATAGTCCGTTTTCTATTTTTAGTGCTCTTCCATGTTTACGTTGTTTGACGTCTTCTGTATTCAGTCAGAGGAGCGTCGCGGTCAAGATAGGACGGAAGCGGAGACCTCGTTCAGGTAAGTGGGATTATAACTTTTTTTAGTATGTAGTCGGGTATTTTTATTACAGAAATAGTTGTCGGAGGTAGTTATAAGGTAGGTAGTAGATTTTCGGTGCTTGTTATGTTTGTTATGTTTAATTATTTCTTTTCGTATACTTTTGTATACGATAGTGGTTTCGTAAAAGTAAACAAATTTGTTTAGCAGTGTTATATCTTATAAATGATTATACTGCTTTTGTAGTAGTTGGAAAGAATTGAATATATTTTTGAAAAATTTAGTTTTGGGATTTTTGAGGGAGTCAGTTGTTCGTTTTA
The DNA here is from genome assembly GCF_031143425.1 of Pleurodeles waltl. NCBI lineage: Eukaryota > Metazoa > Chordata > Amphibia > Caudata > Salamandridae > Pleurodeles > Pleurodeles waltl. The sequence goes on from NC_090445.1 coordinate 68,606,392, forward strand.
TGAAAAAAAATGTAGTTTATTTTAATAGGTTTTGTGGTTAATTTTTTTTTGTGTTAGTAGTATCTTTTATATTGTTTTCATGTCTTTTTCTTGATAGTTAATGTTTTAATTATGATGTGGTTTTGGTTAGTATGTGATTAATTGTTTTACTTTTTTTGGTAAAAAAAGTATATTTGGTATTTTACGTTTTTTAGATATTTTTCCAATTTCTGGTTTAGTAAAGTATTATATTTTATTTCTTTGATTGTTATTATAGTATATAGAGTTTGTTTTTTTAATCATCAATTTAATCTGAATATTTTTGAATTGTTTTTGGATGATTAATGTTTTTTTTTTCTTTTCTCAGTATGAGATGCTTCTTTCTATATTAATGAAGAAGATTTATTCACCATCATGTGTTTGGATAAAGACATGAAAACTGAAGGTAGGAACAATATTTGTTGAGCCAATTTAGTGTAAAAACAATTTGAAAAATGCCAATTTAATTCATGGTGTTTGTGTTTTTTTAGAACTGGCAAATAATTTTTTCAGTAGGTTAGTTGTTGTTAGTAATGTAGAATATATGCTAGACTATTGAGGTAGTCTGATGGTGTTATTGTATCAAATTGTTGTATTTTTGCCAAAATTATTTCGGTCATTCCTTTGCTTTTTTTACTTGTGCGTGGATTCAGGCTACCTGACAGTGATTGAGCAAGTCTCATTTCTTGGAAACTTTGTTCCTTTTTCAAAATTTCCATGAAATGATACAGGTTTGGGTGGGGTTTACCTATTACTTTATTGAAGGCGTTGTGCCATCCTTCTATGGCATTATTAGTCTTTGCACCACCTTCTAAACAGGTTTGATAGCAGTTCCACCATTCTATTGGAAATCTTGGCTTTCGTCTGCAACCAGATCTGTTTAGGTGTCCAATCCAGGTTTCTTTGAAGTAATTTAGTAAGGGTTCTAATTTGTCTTCATTTTGTGTATAACAGTTAGACTCTGTTATTGTGGTGTAATACTCATCTACTTTTGTAGGTGGTACAAAGCATAATGCTGTGAGTTTTTTTAATTCAAATTGTAGTATGCAATCTGAGAAATATTCTCTACTTAGAGATGATTTTTGTATTCTACGCCAATATGCTTGTGAAAAGTGGAAAAAGCATCCTTGAATTTGGGTTTGTGGATATATTTTTAGTATTGTATTTATCATTGATAATTCGAAATCTAGTATTACTTTTCTAGGTGTTTTATTTAGTGTTTTGTTTTTGATTGTTGATAAAAATTCACTGTAAGTAGAGGAATGTTTATCAGGTAGTAATGCATACACTAGGGGGATTGTAGTGTTATTTTTTGTGGCATGTATGGTGTAAATTTGAGTGAATGGATGGGGTGTAGATTTAAAGGTTCCATCCATCATCCAAATTTCACTATTTTGTAGGATTAGTAAGTTGGATGTTGTGCTGAATATTAGTATTCTTTTTTGAGGGTTTTCGTTGTCGTGGATGAGGAAAGTTTCTTTGGAGAAGGTAATTGTTAGTTCTGGGGGGATGTTAATGTCTTCATAGGTTTGTGGTGTTATATGTTGGGGATTACTTGCCAGTCTTTCTCGTTGAAATATTCTCTTAAGGTTTGGTACAGAAGGCATGCTACCGGAAATCTGTATTGGAATATTTTGTACTACCTCCCTTATAACCTGTCCGCAGGAGTCATTGGAGGTATGTGCTATTTTTTTTATTTTTTGTATGTTTACTCTTATTTCAATTTCTATTGCAGAGGCAGAGTGATTGTGATCTGTTGTTTTAACAACGCTGTTTTCTAGAGTTACAGCTCTGCCTCTACAATGTGAAGAGTAGAATTGTACACACCTCCAATGGCTCCTGAGGTTGACAAACTTGTCTCTGCAATAAAGATAACCTTCATACTTTAGTAGCTGGTTTCCGGTTCTTGAGGTTATGTAACTTGCTTCTCCTTGCGATACCATTTGTGAAATATCTGTAAATAATATAAAAGAAATAGGTTAAAAGAAGTTTGCAGTTTTTATTATTAAATTTGTGGTGGATTTAGTTTACCACTTAGTAAGTTAATTAATATATAATGTATTCTATTTGTAATTATTTGGGGTAGGTGGTTTGTTATCTTTTATATTTGGTGATTGTGTGTTATTTATTGAGGTAAGTCATTTTTGCTTTTAGATTTGTGGGTTTCCTAGTTTTGGTATGAGGTAAGTAGTTGGTGGAGTTGTAATTGTATATTATTTAATAATTATTCTGTAGCAATTATGTTAATGTAAGTATTTAGTGAAGTTGCTTTGATTATTTTATAATGTTTTGAGTATTTGTAATGTGATATGAGGTAAGTACTTGGTGGAGTAGGAATAGTAATTTTAGTGTTATTTACTGTGTAGTAGCTGCTGTGGCGTAAGTATGTGGTGGAGTTGTTATAGTACATTTAATTAGGTTAGTGGTGGGTTTTAGGTTTTGGGGAGGGGGTGGGGGGTTAGGGGGTTTTAGGTTTTGGGGTGGGGTTGGGGGGGTGGGGCATTTTTGGTTTTGGGTAGGCGGTTGGGGTCAGGGGGTTTTAGTTTTTGGGGTGGGTTTGGGGGGGTGGAGTGTTTTTGGTTTTGGGGAGGGGGTGGAGGGTCAGGGGGTTTTAGGTTTTGGGGTGGGTTTGGGGGGTGGAGTGTTTTTGGTTTTGGGGAGGGGGTGGAGGGTCAGGGGGTTTTAGGTTTTGGGGTGGAGATGGGGGGGTGGGGCATTTTTGGTTTTGGGGAAGTGGTGGAGGGTGAGGGGTGAGGGGTTTTAGGTTTTGGGATGGGGTTGGGGGGGTGGGGCGTTTTTGGTTTTGGGGAAGTGGTGGAGGGTGAGGTGGTTTTAGGTTTTCGGGTGGGGTTGGTGGTGTGGGGCCTTTTTGGTTTTGGGGAGTGGGTGTGGGGTCAGGGGATTTTAGGTTTTTGGGTGGGGTTGGGGGTTGTGGGGCGTTTTTGGTTTTGGGGAGTGGGTGTGGGGTCAGGGGATTTTTGGTTTTGGGGTGGGGTTGGGGGTGTGGGTTGTTTTTGGTTTTCGGGAGTGGGTGTGGGGTCAGGGGATTTTAGGTTTTGGGGTGGGGATGGGGGGTGGTGCGTTTTTAGTTTTGGGGAGGGGGTAGGGTTTTTTTGGTTTTGGGGTGGGGTTGGGGGGTGGGGCGTTTTTGGTTTTGGGGAGTGGGTGTGGGGTCAGGGGATTTTAGGTTTTGGGGTGGGGTTGGGGGGTGGTGCGTTTTTAGTTTTGGGGAGGGGGTGGGGGGTAGGGGTTTTTTGGTTTTGGGGTGGGGTTGGGGGGTTTTTGGTTTTGGGGAGGGGGTTGGGGTGAGGGGGTTTTAGGTTTTTGGGTGGGTTTGGGGGGTGCAGCGTTTTTGGTTTTGGGGAGGAGGTGGGGGTTAGGGGGTTTTAGGTTTTGGGGTGGGGTTGGGGGTGGGGCGTTTTTGGTTTTGAGGAGGAGGTGGGGGGTTAGGGGGTTTTAGGTTTTGGGGTGGGGTTGGGGGGGTGGGACGTTTTTGGTTTGGGGGAGGGGGTGGGGTTCAGGGTGTTTTAGGTTTGGGGGTGTGGTTGGGGGTGGCGTGAGGGATGTAGGGTGAATGGTGATTATCAGTAATTCTTTTTTCAAGTATGGTTTTACAATGAAATATTGTTGTTAAGGTATTTGTGGTAAGATTGTTAGTAGTAAGAACAAGGTTGGTAGTCTGTCTTTGTTGTTAAGGCTCTAGTTGTTTTGGAAGTTGGTGTTTTGTTATAAAATGTATTTATGTTTATTGTGGAGCAGCTGTTTAGAGGTAAGTGTTTGGTGGAGTTGTTATAGTTATTTTTTTTTTATATAATATATGAACTGTGTTTGTGAAGTGTTTTTAATTTTCTAGAATTTATGTGTGTTTGGTGTTATGTTAAGGGGTATTTGAATAAGAATGTTTGTTTTGTTTTATTTAACTAGAGAATCTGGTTGTATGTTATAATGAAAATATTATACTTACTTTTTTTTCTTATTTCAGATGTTATTTTTTTTGTAATTGATTTCTTTCAATTTTTTAGGTCTTCTGGTGTTTTTTGGGGTTCTTGGAGTCTGTAAGAAATAAGAAAAAGTGTATTATTTAGTTTATTCTTTTGTTTTTATTAATTATTTCGTTATTTTGATTTAGGAGTAATTTTTTTAGTAGGTTTCAAATTTGGTGAATAATATTTGGTTTTAGGTTAAATTTATCAGGTGATTTTTTATTTTTTTTACTAATTTGTACTTTTAATATTTAATATATATATTTTAATTCTATTATGGTATTCGTTATTTAACATTTTTTTTAATGCATTTGTTTATGGTTTAGTGAAATTGTTTTTGAATAATGGTAATGGTTTACCTTTGATGATGAAGGTGTTGTGTTTATTTTTTTGGTCAGATTCTTGATATTTATGCCTGTAACAAAATAGTACGAAAGGTGTGTTGATTATATATTATTTTAGCTGTGGTATAGGTTAGTAAATTTCTTTATATTTATTTATGAATATTTTACCTTGTTATCTCAGTAGATGGCGGTGTTGGATAAATTATATTTTAATTCTTTTCCGTAGTGATATGCTTGTCTTCTCTGTAAGTTGTTCGGTGTAGTAATGAGTAGAAAATGGAGGTGGTTGGTATTTATATGTGTTTTTGTAACTATTGTTTTATTTGTAAATTGAATGTGTTTTGGATGTGTTTTTTATTGCAAATTCGTTTGTGATGTTAGATTTATATAATTGTGGAGTGTATTTGTTTTGTAGTTTGTATTTTTTTTATGTTCGTTCTCATTTGTTCAGTAGAGGAAGTACTTCCTGGGTCATGTAGAAAGTGTTGTAGGACTATCGTTTTATGTGGGGGTTTTTTAGTGTTGTGTTTGTTTTATAATTATTTAAGTAGTATTTATTTTGTTTTAAAACGGTGTTTATATGTTTTGTATTTTTGTATGTAGGAAATATATTGTTATTTTCAATTTCGTTTTGTTTTTGCCTAGTACTGTAGTGGTTTTAATATTTTATTTATTAATCATTATTGTTTAGATGTGGTATTAATTATTAATATTTTTTGTTGTTTGGAGTTCGTTTTAAATATATTCGGTGTTTAGGCGTTTTCGGTGTTGGGTAGTATTTGTTTGGGTATTCGTTGTTTGGCTAGTCGTTTGTTTGTGTAATAGTTATTTTAGGATACGTTGTTTAAGTATTTGTTTTTTGGGTAGTAGATTGTTTGGTTATTAGTTATTTGTGGAGTCGTTATTTAGGTAATTATTTTTTTGGGTAGTTGTTATTTAGGTAGTAGTTATTTGTGGAGTCGTTGTTTAGGTAGTCGTGGTTTACATAGTAGTCGTTTAATGGAAGATTCGTGATTTAGTGGTTTTCGTAGTCGTTAAATAGGTGTTCGTTGTTAAGGAATAATTTAGTTAATGGTTTTTTTCGTTGTTTAGACTTCGTTGTAAAATAATTCATTTTATAGGTTTTTTCGGTGTTGGGAAGTCGTTGTTTAAGTAGTAGTTGTTTAGGTAGTAGTGGTTTAGTGTCATATTCCCCCCTATTGCATTCTATTGTAATTCTACACTGTTTGCATTACTTTTCTTACTCTTACTTACCTGTTTTGGGTTTGTGTACATATAACTTGTGTATATTACTTACCTTCTTACTGAGGGTACTCACTGAGATACTTTTGGCATATTGTCATAAAAATAAAGTATCTTTATTTTTTAGTAACTCTGAGTATTGTGTTTTCTTATGATATTGTGCTATATGATACAAGTGGTATAGTAGGAGCTTTGCATGTCCTGGAACAATGGACCAAGTGCTCCCAAAAGCTAGGGGTAGAAAGGCTAAATCCTTGTCCACTATCCCTCCCTCCCCCGGAAGATTCCCCTTTTGAGGAAGAGGAATCCCCTCCCTGTACAGAACCTACACCAGATGAGCTAGCAGCAGACACTGTTGAGCTTTTGGGTGCAGGGTGCCTGCTAGGAAAGAGCTGAGTGTGGCACAGCAAACCTGTCCCACACTAGAGGGTTTAAGACAGCAAGCTGTCAAACAGCAGAATGGGGATATCACTGATAGCCATAAAGTCTATTGGGAAGACAACCTGCTCTCTACTGAGTCAATGGACCCTAAACCTGGAGCTGCCAAGGGATTGGTCATCCCTTTGCAGTATGGGGAGTTTCTTCTGACTTTGGCTCATGATATTCCTTTTGCTGGGAATTTGGGCCAAAGTAAGACTTGGGACAGACTTGTTTCATTGTTTCACTGGCCTCATATGTCAGAGGACACCAAGGAGTTGTGTCGCTCTTGTGTGACCTGCCAAGCCAGTGTGAAGACTGGTGGCACACCAAAGGCCCCATTAATTCCACTCCCAGTGATTGGGATGCCCTTTGAAAGGGTAGGGGTTGACATTGTTGCCCCCCTTGACCCTCCAACAGCTTCAGGAAATAGATTTATCCTTGTGGTGGTGGACCATGCCACTAACTATCCTGAAGCTATACCCTTAAGGACCACTACAGCTCCTGCAGTGGCAAAGGCCCTCCTGGGAATATTTTCCAGAGTGGGCTTTCCTAAGGAAGTGGTATCAGACAGAGGTAGTAACTTCATGACTGCAGACCTCAAAGCTATGTGGAAGGAGTGTGGTGTTACTTACAAGTTCACTACTCCTTATCATCCACAAACAAATGGATTGGTTGAGAGGTTTAATAAAACTCTCAAAGGCATGATCATGGGACTTCCTGAAAAACTCAGGAGGAGATGGGATGTCCTGTTGCCATGCCTCCTTTTTGCTTATAGGGAGGTACCCCAGAAAGAAGTGGGCTTCAGCCCCTTTGAACTCCTGTTTGGTCACCCTGTGAGAGGTCCCCTTTCTCTTGTGAAGGAGGTTTGGGGACAACCTTTAAAAGCTCCCAAACAGGACATTGTGGATTATGTACCTGGCCTCAGATCAAGGATGGCTGAGTACTTGAAAAAGGCCAGTAAAAACCTCAGGCCAGCCAATAGCTCAAAAAGCAATGGCATGACCAGAAGGCTGTCCTGACCCAGTACCACCCAGGACAGAAGGTGTGAGTATTGGAGCCTCTGGCCCCAAGAGCACTCCAGGACAAATGAAGTGGACCCCATCTTATTGTGGAAAAGAAAGGTGAGGTCACCTATTTGGTGGACCTGGGCACTGCCAGAGGCCCACTTAGGGTGCTTCTTGTCAATCACCTGAAACCTTACTATGACAGGGCTGACTTAACCCTGCTCATGGCCACTGATGAGGGCCAGGAAGAAGAAAGTGGCCCTCGCCCTGACCTCTTCTCCACCACCGAAGCTGATGGCTTAGTGGAGGGAGTTGTGTTGGCAGATTGCCTTACTGCTGAGCAGAAGGACAACTGCAGAAATCTCCTTGATCAGTTTTCTGACCTCTTCTCACTGGTTCCAGGTACAACTTCCTGGTGTGAGCATACAATTGATAATGGAGACAGTTTACCTGTCAAATGTAAAATTTATAGACAGCCCAACCATGTCAGAGACTGTATTAAACAAGAGGTACAGAAAATGTTAGATTTGGGAGTGATTGAACCTTCTGAAAGTCCCTGGGCCAGCCCAGTGGTACTTTTCCGCAACCCTCATAGTAAAGATGGTAAAAAGGAAATTAGGTTTTGTGTGGACTATAGAGGTCTCAATCAAGTAACCAAAACTGATGCTCACCCTATACCCAGGGCAGATGAGCTTATAGATACACTGGAATCTGCCAAGTATCTAAGCACTTTTGACTTAACTGCAGGGTATTGGCAGATTACGTTTCCAGAGGATGCTAAACCCAAAACAGCATTTTCAACCAATGGAGGGCACTATCAGTTCACTTTTATGCCCTTTGGATTGCAAAATGCACCTGCCACTTTTCAGAGGTTGGTGAATACAGTCCTCAAAGGATTGGAAGCTTTTAGTGCAGCATATCTAGATGATATAGCTGTCTTTAGCTCCACCTGGGATGATCACCTGGTCCACCTGTGGAAAGTTTTGGAGGACCTGCAAAAGGCAGGCCTCACTATCAGGGCTTCAAAGTGCCAGATAGGGCAGGGGAAAGTGGTTTATCTGGGCCGCCTGGTAGGGAGGGGAACAGATTGCACCACTGCAGGGGAAGATCCAAACCATTATGGAATGTGCTCCCCCTACAACTCAAACCCAACTGAGAGCCTTCCTAGGCCTCACAGGGTACTGCAGGAGGTTCATAAATAATTATGGCACTATAAAAGCTGAAGTTCAGAAAACATTAGACCTTGGAGTTATTGAGCCTGCTGATAGCCCCTAGCCCAGCCCAGTGATGCTTGTCCCAAACCACATAGCAAAGAAGGAAAGAGATAAATGCGGTTTTGTGTGGACTATAGGGGTCTCAATACAGTAACCAAAACAGATGCTCACCCTATACCCAGTGCAGATGGGCTAATAGATACACTGGCATCTGCCAAGTATCTAAGGACTTTTGACTTGAGTGCAGGGTATTGGCAGATCAAAATGTCAGAAGATGCTAAAGAAAAAACAGCATTTTCTACCATAGGAGGGCATTATCAATTCACAGTGATGCCCTTTGGTTTGTAAAATGCACCTGCCACTTTTCAGAGGCTGGTGAATACAGTCCTCCAAGGTTTGGAAGCTTTTAGTGCAGAATAATAGGATGATGTTGCTATCTTTAGCTCCACCTGGGAGGATCACCTGGTCCACCTCTGGATAGTTTTGGAGGCCCTGCAAAAGGCAGGCATAACTATCAAGGCTTCAAAGTGCAAGATAGGGCAGGGGAAAGTGGTTTATCTGGGCCACCTGGTAGGTGGAGAATAGATTGCACCACTACAGGGGAAGATTCAGACCATTATGGACTCGACTCCCCCTACTACTCAGACCCAGATCAGAGCCTTCTTAGGTCTCACTGGGTATTTCAAGAGGTTCATTAAGAACTATGGCTCCATTGCAGCACCTCTCAATGACCTCACCAGCAAGAAAATGCCTAAAAAGGTACTGTGGACAGCTAGCTGTAAGAAAGCTTTTGAGGAGCTGAAGCAGGCAATGTGCTCTGCACCTGTTGTGAAGAGCCCAAACTACTCCAAAACATTAATTGTTCAAACAGATGCTTTTGAATTAGGAGTAGGGGTTGTACTATCACAACTGAACTCAGAGGGCCAGGATCAACCTATTGCTTTCATTAGCAGGAGGTTGACCCCTAGAGAAAGGTGTTGGTCTGCCATAGAGAGGGAGACCTTTGCTGTGGTCTGGGCACTGAAGAAGCTGAGACACTACTTGTTTGGGACTCACTTTATTGTTCAGACAGACCATAAACCTATATTAAGGCTTAAACAAATGAAAGGTGAAAACCCTGAATTGTTGAGGTGGTCCATTTCCCTACAGGGGATGGACGATACGGTGGAACATAGACCTGGGAGTACCCACTCCAATGCAGATGGACTCTCCAGATATTTCCACTTGGACAATGAAGACTCATCTGGGCAAGGTTAGCCTTATTGTCCCTTGTTTGGGGGTTGGGGGGGTTGTGTAGGACAGTACCATCTTCCTTGTCATGTTACCCCCATTTTTCCTATGTGTCAGTATGTTTTTGCCTGTCTCACTGGGATCCTGCTCGTCAGGACACCAGTGCTCATAGTTTATGGCCTAATGTGTGTGTCTGTATAGTGCTTGACTGTGTCATTGAGGCTCTGCTAATCAGAACATCAGTGCTTATGCTCTCTCTGCTTTTAAATTTGTCACTGTAGGCTAGTGACTTCATTTACCAATTTCAATTGGCACACTGGACCCCCCTTATAAGTCCCTAGTATATGGTACCTAGGTACCCAGGGCATTGGGGTTCCAGGAGATCCTTATTGGGCTGCGGCACTTCTTTTGCCACCCATAAGGAGCTCAGACAAACCCTTTGACAGGACTGCCACTGCAACCTGCATGAAATAACGCACACGTTATTGCACAGCCATTTTCACTGTATTTAAGTAACTTATAAGTCACCTATATGTCTAACCTTCACTTGCTGAAGGTTAGGTGCAAAGTTACTAAGCGTGAGTGCATCCTTGCACTAGCAAAGGTGATCCCACATAGTTCAGGGCCATTTCCCGGGACTTTGTGAGGGCGGGGACACCATTACACGCGTGTACTACATATAGGTCAATACCTATATGTAGCAACACAATGGTAACTCCAAATATGGCCATGTAAGGTGTTTAAGATCATGGAATTGTCCCCCATTCCAAATGTGGTATTGGGGAGCCAATGCCATGCATCCTGGGGGCTCCACTATGGACCCCCAGTACTGCCAAACCAGCTCTATGAGGCTTGTACTGCAGCTACAGCTGCAGCCACCTCACAGACAGGGTTCTGCCCTCCTGGAGTCTGAGCAGCTCAGTCCCAGGAAGGCAGAACAAAGCATTTCTTCTGAGAGCAGGGTGTTACACCCTCTCCCTTTGGAAATGGGTGTTACAGGCGGGGGAGGGGTAGCCTCCCCCAGCCTCTGGAAATGCTTTGAAGGGCACCGATGGTGCCCTACTTGCATAAGCCAGTCTACACCGGTTCAGGAACCTCTTTTCCCCTGCTCTGGCAGGAAACTGGACAAAGGAAAGGGGAGTGACCACTCCCCTGTCCATCACCAACCTAGGGGTAGTGGCCAGAGCTCCTCCAGTGTGTCCCAGACTTCAGTCACCTTGCTTTGCAAGGTGTGAGGCACGCTGGAGGGCTCTGAGTGGCCAGTGCCAGCAGGTGATGTCAGAGAGCCCTCCTGATAGGTCCTTACTGAAAAAGGTGGCCAATCCCCCCTCTCAGGGCTATTTAGGGTCTTTCCTGTGGGTTGTCTTCAGATTCTACTTGCAAGTTTCCAGCAGGAATCCTCTGTAACTACTACTTCATCCTCTGACCTTGGATCAACCACAGCCTGCTCCAGGAACCGCTGTAACAGCAACAAAGTATCCTCAATGGATAGTTTTCTTCTGCAACTTCAGCTCCAGCCAGCAACTGCTTCATCCAAAGCTGCTAGAACACTACTACTTCACTAATAAGGGATAATTGGACCTGTATAAGGTGTAAGTACCCAAGGTACCCACTACAAACTAGGTCAGCCTCCTACAGGTAAGCAAAGCACTTACAAGTTCAGTCTCTGGGGCATAGGCACCCCACCGTTGGGGGTTTAAGTCAACCCCAAAACCCAGCACCAGCAACACAGGGCCGGTCAGGTGCAGAGGTCAAAGTAGGGCCCAAATAACATAGGCACCTATGGAGTATAGGGGTGCTCCTGTTCCAGTCTACTGGCAGGTAAGTACCTGCGTCCTCGGGGACAGACCAGGGGGGTTTTGTAAAACACTGGGGTGGTCTCAAGCAGGCACAGAGAATACATCCTCAGCGGCACAGGGGCGGCCAGGTGTAGTGTGCAAAGTCGGTGTCAGATTTTAGATAGGAATCAACGGAGAGGCAAGGGGGCTGCTCGGGCCAGCCACCGACTGGGCAATGATGAGGGCTGCCTGCTGGTCACTCCTACACCAGTAGTTGGTTTCTCTCTGGCCTGGGGGCTGCTGGTGCAGTGCTTCTTCCAGGCTTCGGGTTCTTTGTTACTAGGCAGTCGGGGTCAGGGGGAGTGTAGGAGGCCGGCATGGCTTGTAGTGGGTACCAATGATACTTACTCCTTGTGCCAGGTCCAGTTATCCCTTATTAGTAGAGTAGTAGTGTTCTAGCAGCTTAGGCTGATAGGGGTAGCTGTAGTAGAGCAGCCAAGGCTGAACTAGGAGGCATGCAAAGTTCATGCAAAACCACTTAAATCATATAGGTACTATATCATCAGAAAGACAATACTCATATGGCCACATGTATCATCACGGCCCTTTGCGAGTCAGAAATAGCGGTTTTTAAGAAATCGCTATTTCCGACTCGCAAAGTGCATGTATCACATTTGCGATTCGGTAATAGTGATTTCTTAAAAATCGCAAATGCTATTACCGAATCGCAAATTGTGATACCGGCCCCATTCGCAGCTATGGGCCTGTTGAATTTTTTGTATTTCCAAAATTGCGATTTCTGAACCAGAAATCGCAATTTTGGAAATGCAAAAGCCCAGGGTGCTGGGGCCTAAGGCCCCCTCTGCTGCACCCCAAAAATGTTTTGGGGGACATGTAAGGTGCACACATGCCAAAAGGGCATGTGTACTTTACATGTTCAATTTAAAAATGCATTTTAAATGCATTTTTTAAATTTGCACCAGGTTACTACCTGGTTTCTTTTCATGGTATTTTGCATGTGCAAAATGCTATTCTGCGAAAAATCGCAATTTGCGTTTTTTTGCAGCATCTCCTTGCGATGTGGATTTTGCGAATCGCAAATTGAGACTCGCATAACCAGGTCGCAACGCAAGAAATCGCATTTTTTGTGATTTCTAATTTGTGGTCTGCGAATGCCTTTCATGCATCGCAGACCACTTTTTTGCACTCGCAAATGGCCGAATTTTGCGATTCGCACCATTTGCGAGTGCAAAAAATGTTCATACATTTGGCCCATAGTTCCTAAAAGTAAAGGTACCTTATTTTAGTGACAATGTGCCAAAAATATCTCAGAGGATATACTCCCTTAGGAGGTAAGTAAAATACACAAAATATACACAACAAACCAAATCAGGTAAGTAAAACAGTCAGAAAGTAGAGCAAACACTGTAAAACACAATAGGATGCAATGGGCCTAGGGCCAACACAAACCATATACTAAGAAAGTGGAATGCAAACCACGAATGCACCCCTAGGCAAGTGTAATGTGTAGAGGGTTGCTGGGAGTGTGAGAAACAACTAAGGGTGTAAAGGAGACCCCAGCCCAAGACCCTTGAAAGTAGGAGTAAAGTACTACTACTTCCCCCAAAAACACACTAAAGTTGTGATAAAGGATTTTGCAAGGACCACAACAGACTGCAAAGCACTGAAGATAGATTCCTGGACCTGAAGACCTGCAAAGGAAGGGGACCAAGTACAAGAGTCGCTAAAGTGTCCAGGGGGCCACTAAACCCCAGATGAAGGTGCAAAGTGGCTGCCTCCGGATGGAAGAAGCTGAAGATTCTGCAACAACGAAGGACCAGGATGTCGCCACTTGGCAGGGGAGACAGAGGGGGCCCTCAACAATGTAGGGAGCACACGCACATACAGGAAGCACCCACAGAAGTCCTTGAACATGGGTTCAAGAAGTCTGAACACAGCGGTCATCTCATCACTGCAAAAGGAGGTCCCACAACATCGGAGATCAACTCAGGGAGCTGAGCATCGCAGGACAGAGTGCTAAGGACCTAGGCTCAGCTGTGCATGTAGGATTTCTTGGAACGGTGCACTTGTAGCTGCAGTTCATGCGTTGCACAGGATTACTGTCTGGAGAGTGGAGGCAAGGACTTACCTCCTCCAAATTTGGACAGTTGGACCACTGGACAGTCTGGGTCACTTGGGTCCACCACCTGTGTTCAGGGGCCACGCTCGTCAGGATGAGAGGGGACCCAGAGTATCGGTGAGGCTGAAGTTTGGTGCCTGCTGAAGCAGGGGGAAAATTCCATCGACCCACAGGACATTTCTTTGTGGCTTCTAGTGCAGGGTGAAGGCAGGCAGCCCTCAGGGCATGCACCACCAGGAAACAGTTGAGAAAGCTGGCAGGATTAGGCGCTACAATGTCACTGGTAGTCTTCTTGCTATTTTGGTGCAGTTTTTCAGGCGTCCTGGAGCACTCAGCGGTCGATCCTTGGCAGAAGTTGAAGAGAGAGGTGCAGAGAAGTCCTGCTGGATTCTTGCAAGTCCTTATCTGAGGAAAAGCCAACTGGAGAGACCCTAAATAGCCCTCAGAGGAGGATTGGCCACCTAGTCAGGTAAGCACCTATCAGGAGGGGTCTCTGACGTCACCTGCTGGCACTGGCCACTCAGAGGCCTCCAGAGTGCCATCACACTTCTGGAAACAAGATGGCAGAGGTCTGAGACACACTGGAGGAGCTCTGGGCACCACCCCTGGGGTGGTGATGGACAGGGGAGTGGTCACTCCCCTTTCCATTGTCAAGTTTCGCGCCAGAGAAGGGACTGGGGGCTCCCTAAACCGGTGTAGACTGGCTTATGCAACAAGGGCACCATCTGTGCCCTTCAAAGCATTTCCAGAGGCTGGGAGAGGCTACCCCTCCCTAGCCTATAACACCTATTTTGTAAGGGAGAGGGTGTAACACCTTCTCTCAGAGGAAATTATTTGGCCTGCCTGTAGGAAGGCTGGTCTGGCTTATACTGGGGACCTAGTGGTACTTACACCTTGTACCAGGTCCAGTTATCCCTTATTAGTAGATTAGTAGTGTTCTAGCAGCTTTGGCTGATAGAGATAGCTATAGCAGAGCGGCTTAGGCTGAATTACGAGACATGCAAAGCTCCTACTATACCACTTATATCATGTAGCACTATATCATAAGAAACACAATACTCATAGTTACTAAAAATAAAGGTACTTTATTTTAGTGGCAATATGCCAAAAGTATCTCTGGGGATATACTCCCTTAGGAGGTAAGTAAAATAAACAAAATATACACACAAACCAAAATCAGCTACTTAGAAAAGTATTGCAAACACTGTAGAACACAATAGAGAGAAAATAGACCTAGGGGCAACACAAACCATATACTCCAAAAGTGGAATGCGAACCACGGATGGACCCCAGGCCTAGTGTAGTGTGTAGAGGGTCACTGGGAGTGTAAGAAAACACTAGGGGTGTCCAAGATACCCCACCCCAATACCCTAAAAAGTAGGAGTAAAGTTACCCTTCTACCCCAGAAAGACAGTAAAGTCGAGATAGGGGATTCTGCAAAGATTTACCCTACTACCCCAGAAAGACAGTAAAGTCGAGATAGGGGATTCTGCAAAGGCAACAACTTACTGCAAAGCACTGAAGATGGATTCCTGGACCTGAGGACCTGCAAAGGAAGGGGACCAAGTCCAAGAGTCAAACAAGTGTCCGGGGGGCAGGAGCCCACTAAACCCCGGATGAAGGTGCAAAAGGGCTGCCTCTGGGTGGAATATGCTGAAGATTCTGCAACAACAGAAGGTGCCAGGAACTTTTCCTTTGGTCAGAAGATGTCCCATGGTGTGCTGGAGGATGCAGAGTTGTTTCCACGCACAAATACTGCAAACAAGCCTTGCTAGCTTCAAGAGTCACAGTAGAAGATTTTGGGTGCTGCCAGGGCCCAGGAAGGACCAGGAGGTCACCCCTTGGAGAAGGAGACAGCAGGCAGCACCCGCAGAAGTACCTGAACAGGCATTCAAGAAATCTGAGCACAGCGGTCGTCTCAGCACAACAAAAGAGGGTCCCACGAAGTCGGAGGTCAACTCAGCGAGTTGGGCAATGCAGGACAGAGTGCTGGGGACCTGGGCTGTGCTGTGCACAAAGGAAGTCCTGCAAAAGTGCACAGAATCCGTAGCAGCTGCAGATCACGCAGTACACAGGATTACTGTCTGGCATGGGGAGGCAAGGACTTACCTTCACCAAATTTGGAAAGAAGGACCACTGGACCACATTTTCTCTCTGTTCAATCACTCGATACCTGATCTTCGACAGGAGACGACCTACACTGCAAGTGCTGCTGTGACCTCAGTCTGGAAGAGAAAATGGCTTGTGTGTCTGGGGAAAGGGCCCCTGCCTTCAGCACGGAGGAGTTGGAGAAACTCGTGGATGGGGTCCTCCCCCAGTACACACTACTCTACGGTCCTCCAGACAAACAGGTAAGTACACTGTGAGCATGCTGTATGGGCAATGCCTGTGTGGATTGGGGTGGATGAAAGCTAGGGGGGGTGAGAATGAGGCGTGCATGAAACGACGGTGAGTGCATGTGCGTCTTGGCAAGGGTAATAATGCGGGCCAATGACTGTGACGGTGCAGTTGGTAATTACTACTCTTTTTCACCTGTACAATTCCTGTAGGTCAGCGCCCACCAGAAGGACATCGCCAAGGAAGTCTGGACCCCGGGGGCCTACCACAGACGGAGCACCCATTGCCGGAAAAGATGGGAGGACATTTGCCGCTGGAGCAAGAAGACGGAGGAGGCCCAGCTGGTGATGGCCTCCCAACGTGGGAGGGGTGCCCGTCGCACCATGACCCCCCTGATGTCCAGGATCCTGGTGGTGGCATACCCGGAGTTGGATGGGCGCTTGAGGGCATGACAGCAGCCACAAGGGAGTGAGTACACTCTCATTCTGCTGATTCAGCGTGCATTGGAGGTGTCTGGGTGGGGGAGGTGGCTTGTGGGTTCCCTTAGGCCAGGGTGAGTTTGGTAGTTAAGTTCCCTTCTTCAGGCAAGCCCTGTGGCACCCCAACTACACCTAGTCAGGCTCCTGTGACATCCATGTGTGCAGAAATCGTCCATAGCCTTGTAAGCCATGTCCCAGGGATTGAATAGTGGACCCCAAGTGCGCGGAGTAGTGCAGGGGGGTTCTGTGCCTGTCGTGTCCGCCAACGGTAGCAGTACTGCATGCAATGAACATGTCTTTCTTCTGTCTCCACCCCCCTTTTTGTGGTCTCCCTGTTCTTGTGTGCATTAGCATCATCAGGCGGAAGAGCGGTGGCAAGAGGAGCAGGAGGGAGCTGCATCCCACATGGCCCAGAAGGGCGAGACTACGGACTCCGAATTCACCAGTGGGACGGAGGGGAGGGGAGCCCCACGGCGGGGACAGGAGCTGACACCATCGAGATGGACTCCTCCTGTGATGGGAGCTCCCTTGCGGTGGCGGCCTCATCTGTGCCCCCTGTATCTACAGGTACAGCCGCCACCCCCCCACCAGCACTGCCCTCCCAGCAGCCCCTCAGCTTTTGCCCCAGGCCCACTCACCCAGGAGGGTGGGCATCACCTTCGCCCCAGGCAGCTCAGGCCCTGCCCCAGTCACCCCTGCTACCCTCAGTGAGGAGGTCATTGACCTCCTCAGGTCCCTCACTGTTGGGCAGTCTACCATTTTGAATGCCATCCAGGGTGTAGAGAGGCAGTTGCAACAAAACAATGCATACCTGGAAGGCATTCACTCTGGTCAGGCAGCCCTTCAGCGAGCTTTTCAGACTCTGGCCTCAGCACTGATGGCAGACATTGTCCCTGTCTCTGGCCTCCCCCCTCCAACTTCCTCCACCCAGACCCACACCCCTGTACCTCAGCCTATCCCAAGCACACCATCAGACCAGCATGCACACACCTCAACACACAAGGGAAGCTCTGGCAAACATAAACACCACACATCCCACAGGCACTCACGCAAGCATCACACACCTGCAGACACACCAACATCCACTGCCTCCACTGTTTCCCCCTCCTCCTCGTCTCCTTCTCCCTCCCTGTCTCGTCTTCACTCACACCTGCATGCACTACATCCTCAGCCACTACGTCCATCAACAGCACACACACCACCACACCCCGCTCACGTGCAGTCACCACCCCCACTACCATTCACACATCCCCTGTGTCCTTTCCCAGTGTGTCTGTGAGGCCATTCCCAAGGTACACAAACGCAGCCACACACCCACCCAACAGCCATCTACCTCACGACAGCCTCCAGCCCATGCACCTTCACCCACATTCACCAACCGTACATCTCTTACAACCACTACCTCTTCCTCCACTCCCAAACCCCATCCATCTACCCGTCCTAGTGTTCCTAAGAATCTTTTCCTGTCCAACCTTGACCTCTTTCTCTCACCTCCCCACCCCTTCAGTCTCCTAGGGCCCAACTCTCCAGGTCCCAACCTAGCACCTCAGCCACAACATCGGCGGGACCAGTGGTGCCAGTAGTCACCGGATTATGGAGTGCACCAGGCAGCAGGGCAGCCAGTGTGGCAAGGAGCCACAGCACGGACAGTCCCCTACCTGTCAAGCATCAAACGTTGGCCAGTGCCCGGCGGGAGAGGGGAAAGAAATCAGCCACCAAAGCCGCTCCCAGTGGTACAGTTGGGAGTGTGGAGACAGCTGCGACACCATCCAAGGTGGGAAAGGGGCACAGTAAAACCGGCAAATCTGGGAAGATCAGCACGGCGGACAAGACCGCCAGCAGCGCCGCTGCCAAAGACAGGACCGCCAGCAGCAGCCCCGCTGCCCAGGTGACAACCACCAGCAGCCCCACTGCCCAGGGGAAGACCGCCAGCAGCCCCGCTGCCAAAGACAGGACCGCCAGAAGCAGCCCTGCTGCCCAGGAGACGACCGCCAGCAGCCCCACTGCCTATGGGAAGACTGCCAGCAGCAGCCCCGCTGACCAGGAGACGACCGCCAGCAGCCCCACTGCCTAGGGGAAGACCGCCAGTAGCAGCCCCGCTGCCCAGGAGGCGACTGCCAGCAGCCCCACTGCCAAAGACAGGACCGCCAGCAGCTGAACCGCTTCCCATGGAGACGACCGCCAGCAGCCCCACTGCCCAGGGGAAAACCACCAGCAGCAGCCCAGCTTCCCAGGAGGCGACCGCCAGCAGCCCCGCTGCCAAAGACAGGACCGCCAGCAGCTGAACCGCTGCCCAGGACACCGCCACCAGCTGAACTGCTGCCCAGGACACCGCCACCAGCTGAACTGCTGCCCAGGACACCGCCGCCAGCAGCACCGCAGGCCAGGACAAGACTGCCACCAGCTGAACCGCTGCCCAGGACACCGCCACAAGCAGCACCGCAGGCCAGTGAGCGCCAATGATTCCAACGCTACTGAGTCCGCCACGGGCAGGATGAAGCACTCTGGGCACAATGCCCCCTCCAGAAACCAGTGGAGGATGTTATCCACTTGAAAGACTGTGGCTTTACACTCCCCAGGATGCAGCAGTGGGCAAACCACCCACTGTAGAGACTTGAGAGACTGTGGCTTTGCACTCCCCAGGATTGAACAGTGGGCAACCCACCCACTGTAGAGACTTGAGAGACTGTGGCTTTGCACTCCCCAGGATTTAACAGTGGGCAACCCACCCACTGTAGAGACTTGAGAGACTGTGGCTTTGCACTAACTGTAGAGACTTGAGAGACTGTGGCTTTGCACTCCCCCGGATTGAACAGTGGGCATGGAGCCCCCTCGTGGATCTGGCGTCGTGCACTCAACCGGCTGAGGTGCCCCCCACTTCCCTTCCCCCTGAGGTGCCTGTTTTATTTCTATCTGATGCCCCTGCAGTGTTCTCTCCGTCTTGTTCGGGTATTGGGTGTGGGCCTCACCCATACCTTTTGGGCCCTGTGATCCACAGACTATGATGGTGGAATCCCTTGGACTTGTGTTCTTGGTGTATATAAATGTATATAGTATACATTTATATATTTGTAAATATTTTTGATGTATGTAATTGAATATATCACAATTATTCGACTCATTTCCTTTCATCCTTGCATTCTTCAAGGGGGAGTGGAGGGCGTAACTGTTATGTATCAATATGTATTTGTGTGTGTCTTGTAGTGGGTGGGGTGGGGTGGGGGTGTTGCGTGTTTGTATCACTGTTTTTTCCCTCCTCCCTCCCCTGTGTCGTAGGTGCAGTACTCACCGTGGTCTTCGCTGCCGGCGTTCGTGCTCCTGGTAGAGGAGCAGGAAGATAAAGGCTGGCAGAATCTGTAGCTCAGGCTCCATGGCTTCCAGATTCCTCGTGGGGTGTGTAGAGGGGAGCGTTTTCCCTTCGAAGTCCTGTTTCCGCCGTGTTTTTGTTCGCAGTGAATACACCCCGGAAAAGGTGGCGGATTGGTGGGTTGTAATAGTGTGGGCGGTACATTGTCTTCCGTCTGTCTGTTGGCGGTTACCGCCGTGGTGTTTGTTTGTACCGCCGTGGCGGTCAGAGTGTTAAAGTGTCTGTCTATGTAGGCGGTTTCAGCCACGGTCGTGATTCCATTTTTTTTACCACCGGCCTGTTGGCGGTTTTACAGCCGCTTTAACACCGACCGCCAGGGTTGTAATGACCACCTATGTGTTGTTCTTTGCCCCATAATGTCATACTCAGTTGCCACAATTCCAGGTGCCCTGCCTATAATGTGGGCACGGGGTGCGGGGATCTGTACTGGAGACAGAGACATGCTATTAGAGTAACCCATGAGAGGGAGAGAACTGCCCGGATGGGGTAGGGGGGCTGATGATATGTAGGACAGACACCCAGCCCTACCTAAATCCTCTAGGGCACTAAAATGCGCTTTGCCTAAATTCTGTGAGTAGTGCTCTCCTCTAGTGTGCATTAAAGTACTACTTTTCTTCCTTGAAAGTCAAGCACTGGGATTAACATTTAATTACTGCAAAACTGTGTTATTATTGTGCTCTGAGCTGGAGAAACCCCACACACTACCTCTCTGAGAAGCCTGTGACTGCTCGCCATCACTACCACTGACAGCCAATTGTTCAAGGGGACAAGGGGCCAGGATGCCCCTTGGGGTAACTGCACTTGGAATTAGCAATTTTGCTGCTGTTCTTTTCAAATAATGATGGATATACACCCTTGTCATTTTGTGCTGCATAATTTGCCTTTTCTTGACACGTGATTTAGTTATTCTTGCTGCGTTATTTGGTTTACAAATGCCACATAATTGTAGTCTTCCTGTTTCTACGTTAGCTGGATCATCATCAAATGACGTTAGGCGCGCTCTGAAAATAATCCTGTCTGTAATCCCAGAAATTGTGAAATATTTTTTTTTCTGTTATTACAGTTTTGCACAGCACAAACTCAACCCGAGGGTATTGGAGCTGTTTACATTAGTACCAGTTCACATTCATTTCGGTAGGCACAGGGAGAGATTAAAAGGTTTGCTCACAATCACAGAATGTTGAGCCGGACACAGACTTGATTATAGCTCCCCTGCCCCAAGGTCAGGCAACTCCAGCCATTCCAGAACATCCTACCTGCCCTCTATGATTATTTATAAACAAAAGAAACTGTGCATGCGAAACTGTGCATGCAGGCTCTGACTAGGGCATTTGCTACAACAAGCACATCTAAAACTGCAAACACCTGCCCAGGCAGCCTCGGTCCTGACTCGTCCACTGTCTCCACCTCTCACCAAACCGGTTTTACGGGCTGCACATGTACGTTCACTTTCACTTTCAAGCTTTTTTCGAACAGCGAATGTAGTTGTGTCTACGGGCAGAAAAGGGTGACAGGAAAAAGTGACTGCTGCATCCCTGTTTGGGAAGGAGTGCACAACACCACGACTTGTTTATATGTAGAAGGCCACTTTATTGGAACAGGTGCCCCTGACAATTACCCCCCGTCCGTTTGCCTCACAAAACGAAAGCCTCACTAGACATCGAATAAACCTATCCCCAGTCCTCAAACCTCCCCTACCCGGCCCTCCCCTTCCCTGCTCTCTTCCTGCCTTTTCTTCACCCCTCTCGTCCACCTACTTCCCCCGTCCTACCCGCTTCTTTTGAACCTGTCCGCTAATGAGCAGTTTCCTGCCTGTCCATCTCCGACTAATGGTCGTTCCCCCTATAATAACTGAATTGCCCTGTCATCTCCGTCCTCCACCCGAGCTTTTATTACCTGCCCTGCAGCAGTCCTGCCACCAGAAAAAGCGCCCAACTTTTTCTGCCACCCCCCAAACCTAGGCCTCCCTCAGCAAGGCCTTCAGGTGCTCCTTCATTTGTAACAAATAAAGTTCCATCACCATAAAAGATAGATGGACCCCGTCGTCCCTAAAAAACTCAGCATCCTCAAAATGCAAGTCTGAATGCACTAAAAAGGACAGACCTCTCTCACCACAGAAAATCCTCATCTCCTTTTCAACTTGCACCACGCCCTCTCTATTGCCCCCGGTTTCCTGGCCCCCGACAAACCCGACGCGGAACAAATACTGTGAGCACACATGACACCCCTTCCACTGAGTCAACAAAGTCTCTAAGTCCCTCTTCATGGCTTTCATGAGGTCCAACCCAGTAGTCACCACTAAATCATTTTCCCCTAGGTTAATGCATAAGAGATCCGGGCAGGGCCCCCTCCCTGCCGCACCTTGCAGCCGTGGTAAAAGTTCATTCCATCGCATCCCACTTTTCCCCAACCACCGGACCTTATAACGCTCAGGATCGAAACCTAAATTGTCCCCAAGTGCCGTCCTCCAGGCCCGACGCTGGGCCCATTTTACAAATGAGTGTCCAATCACCCAAATGTCGAGGCATTCCGCCTCCGGACCCCTCACCTCACATGGAAAAGAAAAAGAAATGAGAAAACATATGTCACTCCGCCACAACGCGCTAAACCCAAAACTCTTGCCCGCGCACATATCTCCTAAAGCAGTCCGATCTCCACCTCCCCAATGCCATCAGCTCCTCCCTACCCCACCCTTTGTTCCCAGCCTCCATCGCGATCCCGATCCTGAAACAGTGGGTACCAAAACACGCAGCATCAACCCCCAGGTTAAGACAACCCCTTTCGTAGAACCGCCAACAACTGAGAAATACTAAGCCCTCACTAAGCCCGACGCCTCCCTCAATTGCGCCTCCAAAACCCCAGGACAAATGGCTTCATCAGGGTAGTGCCAGAGGAAAACCGTAGCACCTACACCCCTCTGATCCATCTTCGATCTCCTGATTAGCAGCGCGACCCCGTCCGCCCCGGGACACACCTCACACCACTGTAGGCCCTGTCGCCCCGCTAAACCAAGCAATTCAGATACCCGCAGGGCCCCAAAGAACATCCAAGACATCAATGTTCGAAAAAGCAGTGCCTCCCGCACATCAAAGCAAATCACCCCTGAGGACGGACAGAGGCGCTTCCACAATTCCAGAGACACAGAGCGCCTAGCCCTCCCTGGAGACCCCATTTCTTTTGCCCATCCCTCTAAAATTCTGTGCCCCAACTCACCCGCCGAAGGAGGATAACCCCACAAAAGCTTGCCCATAAACCCCAAGGCTGTTAACTTACCCGATATCGTCACCCTGGACTGGCCTTTTTCAATCAGGCCCATAATGAACTGCACCACATCTTCAACCATGTCCCCCTGGCTTACCCGTCGCCGTGCCCCGGAGCCCAAAAACTCCTCCCAAGCCTTGACATACGCCCGCCTGGTGGACAGCACCAGTGAATTCAGTACGAGCCGTAGCATCCTGGAGTGCCTATCCTCCATAGCTCCCCTGGCATGCGCATCCTGCGCAGGTCCGCACCCGTGGCTAATCCATGGAACCGCTCCCACTGCGAACGAGACAAAGCATCAGCGATGTCATTATTAACACCCAGCACATGCCTCGCTCTGAAAAAGATATAATTCCGCAAACATTGAAGCACAAACTCCCGCAGCAACTGCAGTACCTGCCCATCGCGAGCCGACTGTCGATTCACCACATGTACCACTGCCATATTATCCACCCGAAATAGCACCCTCGAATGCCTGCGCTCCTGACCCCACAAGCATACCGCTTCCACCAGCGGAAAAAGTTCCAAAAATGCAATGCTGCAACCTCCACTCTTCCACTCATCCGGCCATTCCTCTGCACACCAGCGCCCCTCCCAATACAGACCAAACCCTGTCGTCCCGACGCATCCGAGAAAAGCTGTACATCCCACTCGCAATCCCACCAAGCCTTCAAAGGAATCCCGTTAAAAGAGTGCAGAAACGTGCCCCACATCCTCAAGTCCTCCCGTACGCCTACCTTCAAACAGACATGGTGATGCGGCATCACCCCCTCCGACAATGCCAACGCTAGTCGTCTGCAAAATGTCCTTCCCGCTCTTACTACCCGACAGGCGAAATTCAAATGCCCCAAAAACACCTGAATGTCACGCACAGTGACCTTCTGTCTCCTCAACACATCGGAAATTCTCTGCAGTATGTCCACTTTTTTCTCCTCCGGCACACAGGCCATTCCCGTCATCGTATCCAACTCAATTCCCAGAAAGGACAGCGCCATACATGGCCCCACTGTCTTGTCGGGAGCCAAGGGCACACCAAGGTCTCCCATGATCTCCACGAATCGACCCAGCACCGCCACACAATGCAGGCTGGCCACCGGAGCAGCAAAAAATAAATCATCCACGTAATGACTCACCTGATAGTGACCCGTGAGCTTAGAGAATATCCATTGCAACACCGAACTGAAGCACTCAAAAAGCGCACATGAGCTAGAACACCCCATAGGAAGGGCTTTGTCCACGTACCAAAACCCCTGAAATTGAATTCCCAGTAATTCAAAATCCTCCGGATGTACCGGCAGGAACCCAAACGCCGACTTATTGTTGGAATTAGCCATGAGAGCACCAGGCCTCAACTGCTCCACCGTTTCAATCGCCACGTCCACCGACGCACATGAACTGCCCACTCTCCTTCTTGGGCACAACCCCAATCGGGGACACGATGAGGTTCTGCATCGGCCAATCTGAAAAAGGGCCAGCCATGCGTCCTTCCCTCACCTCTTCTCCAATTTCTGCTGCACCAACTCCTCCCTACCGTGCACTGATCGCAAATTCTCCACCCACCGCAGCACCCGCGGACCTTCATACCCTAAACGAAAACCGAACCGAAAGCCCTGAATGAGGAATTCCACATTGGCTGCTATGTCATAGCCCGCTAAGCACGCCGCCAGTGTCTCCACCTCAACCGGAGTATGAGCCTTTTCCGGCAACGCCCGAACGCTGGCGCTGTGTGTCCCTGCTCCATAACTAGCCGTTTGGCCGCCACCGCCCCCTTGCCCCTGGGCACTTCCAGAACCGAAGGCACCTTGAGATCCAGTACAGTGTGTGACCGGGTGACATCCCGTGCATTTCGAGCATTCGTGGGGGAACTTGCAATATTCCCTTGTGCACAAGCCTTTGTTGTAATCCCAACAGGCGCCGGAGCGCCCCGTCCCCGAAGTGCTGGAGTGAGCTGGACTAGAGCCCCCTGACTCCACCCCTTAGGTGGGGCGCTCACGAAAGGGTCGATAAGTTATGGGCAGCCCACTGGCCGTAAATACCGTCTTCCCGAATTTCACGGGACCCATGGTATGCTGCCAAAGGTCGGAATCAATCTCGCCCCATTTCACCTCAGGATCTGCTGCCATCCTGGCCCGAAATTCCTCATCATATTGTCTCCACACCATAATTAAGCTGCACCTTCCATATAATATCCATATATTTGAACAAAGCTACTGCCCGCTCCGGAAAGCGCTCACAGTAGATGCTCGCAAAAATCAGGAAGGCCGCCGTCCAGTTCTCCATATTCACCGGCACCTTTGGTCTCTTAGAAAGCTCCCATTCTTCCTCTTTGGAGCCCTCCTCTGTTACAGAGTACCTGCTAATTTCTGAGAAGTGCTAGTACTCTCCAATTAAAAGTATTATGTTTTTCTTGAGAAGTGCAGGTGATCTCCCTCTAAAAATAAAAAAGTGTGGTATGCCGTACCGGACAGTACCGGCCCATTTAAAGCACTGACTAGGGATACCACAGGCAACAATGTCCTTTCGTTTCTTTGGGAACAGCCGCATCATGTAAGCTTTGAAAAACATGTGGCACTCATAAAAGGAGAGATGTTTTCAAAGAGCCAAGATATCGTCACTGAAAAATATCTGCTTAGCGTGCATAACATTTGAATTCATAATTATTTGGTAGAGATGCCCGTCATGTCTTCTGCGCGTGCACCGAGATAGTGTCAGCTCGAGCTCATGATGATAATGCGAATCTCCGAAGATGATGATACAGTGTCAAAATATAATGGAACCTGCTGCAGGTCTGTGGGAGCCATGAAATGGTGTCTGGGTGAAATGAAATGACGTCTATGGAGACCTGGTTACACTGTCAAAACAAGATGAGTAATGTCAATTCCATACAGCTGAAACATCGCAGAGCTAAAGAAAGAAATGTATTAGACTTCTGTTCACATCGTCTTGTAGCATTCTTGGCGCATCTCTGGAGTGTGTGGGTGTGTGTGTGTGTGAATACGGGGGTATGAGGAATAGTATGGAGAGAAAGAGAGAAGCAGAGAGAGAGCGGTAGAGAGGGAGGGAGAAAGAGAGAGACTTAGGTGCCCGAAAGTGTGCGATGTTTGTCCTTCATGTATTGGTGTTTGATGAAATACGGTGACCGTGTGAGAGTGTAATATTTATGTAGTGTACATTCGCATGTGGGTGGGTGACGTGGACGTGTTTATGGAGTGCGCTGCAGAATGTATGAGTCTCTGTAGCATACAATGTGATGAGTGCTTTGCTGTACTTTTTAGGCCGAGCATGGCAGCGCGCAAGCGCTGCTTTTCCGACGTGTTGGTATGTATCTGTGCTTTTAACCACATCCACCTCACGCCCATCACTATCACTCGTTCATGGGCTTGCCCTTCAAAAATCCTTTATCATGCTTTACGATTGTCCCTCCTTGGGGCGGGTTTGTTACCCTTGGTAATCGACCCTGTTCCATGGATAATTGCACTTTTTCCGATATGTTTGACTGTGAGTGAACTTTTTTTCCTTATGTGTCTCTATTTCACGCTCATGCTCATGGCGGCAGTGGCGCTTTGAATCGGCTTGTTTTGCTGTATCTGGCCTTTGCAACTAATTGCTAATATTTCCACTGCAATTAGCATTCCAAGATTTTTTCACAAATGGTTGGCTTGGCGACCTAACGTTGGGAGTCGGAGGACATTTACTAGGGGCATGTTGTTGTTAATAAAAGTCTCCACCTTTCTGCAGGCATAGGTTGTCTTGACAGAGATATTGGCGGGCATGGGCTTCGTTAAAGAAAGACCCGACAAAGAGCTTGCATTGACTGACATAAGCATTCTTGATAGATGGTAGAAATGGGCTGAATAGGCAGGCAGATTGTCTTGACAGATAGTTTTGCAAACTTTATTTCCATCAGATTTGTGTGTTCTGGTTTCTTCAGATCACACGCTCTCAACCAAAAACAAAACAGAAAATATGTCCTGGCCCT
This sequence comes from Pleurodeles waltl, assembly GCF_031143425.1. NCBI lineage: Eukaryota > Metazoa > Chordata > Amphibia > Caudata > Salamandridae > Pleurodeles > Pleurodeles waltl. Next base: position 68,633,188 of record NC_090445.1, read on the forward strand.
GCTTTTTTTGTCTTTCCCCCTTCTCCCTATCTTCTTTCATTATTCAGTGGTTCTAAGAATATATTCCAAGACTTCCTAAGCATGAAAACGACTCACTGGTCTTATCTATGTCTTTGTATCAAACACATCCATTGACGCACAGAACTTTAGTGCACTTGATAGATAACAGATGTTTAAAGTTGCCCAACGTAATGATATCCATTTTATCGATGGCGGGAGGATGAAAGGCTGAGCGGCTCAGCAGGTTTTAAACCTGTGACCATAGGTTGAATTGAAGAGTGCTAGAGTGCCTGCCTGAGAACTCTTAGCCACGAGACCACTCTTCCACTCTGGTTGGTATTAAATGTATATGTTTTTTTTATGAGCCACTGTATTGCTTGTTTGGTGCATTTTCAATTTTGTAGTTCATTCAGTTCACTCCCTAACTCCCAATTTGGGAAAAGCTAACACTGTGGGGTGGAACTGCGTTAACAACCGCATTTTCTTGTTTACTTTATCAGTGACTTGTTTACATGCGAATTACAAAAAAAGTCAAAATACAAATATAAACGAGATTTACTTTTATCAGAGCAAAACATTGCCCTAAGGTAAATGTTCTCACACGCACTGTATCATAACTCCATTAAAGGGAGCGCCCCAACTTTTGGTTTGCTGGACATTGTGACTAGTGGGGGGCACATCGCCTTAAGTTTAGACAGCGCAGGAGTCGGCACAGACGTCTATATATGCGCTACTGTTGCAAGTGCAGTGCACATTGTTTCCTGGCTGACCAAGTGTTGTCTGGTAAAAACGCATCACAACCGTTCCGTGTCGCTGGCACAACACGTGCGCTAGCACTGCTAGCATTGGGACATTACTTGATCTTTCCTCATTCGGTGATACTTCCTGACGTGATGGTGATACAAATATGAATTACCCGATGAATTTATATAAAAACGTACTTGTCAGGACTGGTCCCTGCAAGGCCCATTAGGAGCCTCCCAGGATTTGGAGGTCGACACGGCCGTGGGGAGTTAGCGCAGTTAGTTTTGCTGCCTTTTCATCAAAGGGGCTCATAACTGCACAACCTTAATTAGATGATTGCTTTCCTAATGACCACAAAATGGACAGACAAGGTAGCGAGTTGAGCCTAACAGCACTAAGAGGCTACCCCCTCACGATCAGAGAAAGAACCAACAAAACTGGATGACCCCAAAAGCGGCATGGAGGATGGCCTCAACAACAATAGGTGTCAGAATTATGACAAGCAAATGACAAGGACTTGAGTGATTTACAGCAGAGATGATGTCATGCAGTAAAGTTATGATCCTGGCAAAATGATTTATGTATGACCTATCAACAGTGATTTATGACCTGTCTCTGAATTACAATTTACGATCATGACGAAAGCAATGTGTGGCACTCAGAATGATTTATGACACTGTATTAATTTTTATGGCCATGTCATCTTGATTTATGACTGAACACTGTGATTTATGAGGTCAAATGTTGTGTCGCAAAAGTTTATGCATGTAATAAAACTGCGGCCAAGTATTCCCACATTGAAATGCAAACACACAGCTGTTGTGAGTTTTTTCATAAACGTATACGGGGAATTACATTCATTGGAGTGGGCCAAGTGCAGGGGTTCTTTACCTTGTGTACCTCACCACACGAGTGCTGCTACTATCCCATACTGCGGAACTGACTGCAGGCAAGTCCGGGGTGATGTGATTAAACGGAACCGGAGGTCCTTTGTATGGGAATGATTTGTTACTTCTTGTCTTGTTTAGCATGTTTTTTGTGCACATTTTATCAGCCTGTGCCAAAACCTTCTCAGCTACACACTCCTGCATGCACAGCTCCCCGCCTGCATGCTTACATTTTACACCGATACCTTCTTGTTAATATACACTTCTGGTGTAATGTTGTTTTCCAATCATGATTTTAGCTAACATGTGCATACTAAACTTAAAATCAACTCGCTGTCTAATTTGCCTCCTGGCATGCCTTGATGCTTCACCCTCTTGCAGCTCAGAAGGATGTCTTCTCCCGCCGGTTTTATTAAAGGGGCTGTGAAATGCAGATATTTCTCAGCCCTCGGCTACACAGGAGACTGCGGGCTCTCCTGGGCCAATTAAGACCTCCAGCAGAAACGTGGGGTTGTCATGCGGCAGCGGTCCTTCTTAACTAAATACCACATAGCTTCTCTAACCTCAGGGAAAAATAACCCAGGTAGTTGCATTAATCCCCACCACTGATTGGTTTAATATGAAAGTGTTTGCCTCTGAAGCACAAATGATCATTGCTTGCAGTCAGTTATTGCAGGCAGTATTCTTGTAGGCACTACAGTAGATCTGTGCTGAAAAATTACTCCAGGGTACTGTGACTCGTTCATCTTTCTTCATGTCTGCACAACCCAGGGCTTTTAGCAAAACATTTGAAAAAAAGGTGCTATAAATTGTGAGTATTTTAAAAAAGCAATTCTGGGGGGCATAACCGTTGTGTCTGTCTTGTGCAGTAATACGTGGGTCTGGTGGTATATTCTTTTCTCCCGAGGGAGGTTGGTGTTTCAGTTCAGCTCTGGCAGCTCATGTCATTAACATGTTTGAGCAGGTGTGGTGGCAGCCACTGTAGTGTTTACATTCTGCCCAGATTAGGAACTGTATGCAGGCACCACACAATCCTGCTACAGGAGGGCACAGCTCTTCAACAAACAAAGCAGAATATTCTGTGCAGTAGAATGTCTGCAAGGGTAATGTTGCCTTGAAACGCTGTATTTACACAGCTTGACTTATGAAGTTTTGTGATTTCTAAATTTGGGCAATAACAGTTGTGAACTTTACCTAATGTATCGACCTCCGAAGAAGGTAAGTCTCACTTGGCCCTGCTGCCCAGATGTCAGCAACAAGATTATATTTCACAGGAATACATTTTCACCACATACAACTCAGTTGTCAATTTATTTACACTATTGTATGTAAGCATTGCAGCCTTCCATATGTTAATTGCGTTTCATTATTTGTTGCAGATAAAGGAAGAAGTTGAATGGAAGTGCTTTAGTTATATGCTCGGCCACTGGAATCATGTGGCAAAGAGGATGAAATTATGTGGCAGAGTTCACCAATTTATGTGGCAAGAAAAGTCCAGTTATGCATTTACAGCGCTAATAGTTGGGACTAAAGCAAATGAGAGACCATTGCAAATGCTGGAGTTTTCTGATATACTTGTGCTAAAGGTCCCCCATGTTGCCGATAGCCCGTCGCGCGCTGCAAGACTACTCCACTGCCAACGTTCACTGGGGAATGCCTGCAAAAGGCAAATCTGTAAGAAGTGATAAACAGCAACTCTTGCTAAATTAACAGTGATGGGCAGACACTGGAATTAAGGCAATGAGGCGAAACTGAGCAATTAAATTCGAATCAAAGTGTCCAGAAATTTAGTTTCTCGTTCTGGTATGTATCTGGGAGGGGGGGGCTGGGCGGGTGTAAAGACATCTTGGTGTACATCCATTCTATGAGGCGGCGAGGGAGTGGGGGCAGAGGTGTAATAGGGTAGTGGGAAAAACCAGTGGCTGCCACCACAAATGTCAAGAGGGGAACAATGACTACAGGGAAACAAAAAAAAAGAAAAAACATTTACCATTCTCGTGGTCGTTGCCTCCACCACTTCCTGCTGCCGCGCTCCTTTTCGTCTGGTGATTCACTGGGACACCAGCACAGGCCCCACAGCAATCCTGGTGCTGCTTACATGCTGAACATGGCATGTAAGCAGCGTCAGGATTGGTCTGAGCAGTTTGGACTGCCGCTCAGATTCAACCCTGGGGCCTGTACAGTTTCTCCAGCCCAGCTGCTCAACACAGCCGGGCTGGAGAAACCTAAGTGCCCAAGTGTGTTTGGCTGGCCTCAAATGGCTGGTCAAACACATATGCTCACTTAGTGCACTCTTTCCTTCTCTTCCTCCCACCTCCTGTGGCCCAGCCCCGCCCCTCCCTGCAATGCCGATGGCTGAGCCAGCAGATGAAAATAAAAACGATAGCAAGCTATTGTTTTATTTTTCATCTGCTGGCTCAGGCAGGGGGGAGACACCTTACATTGTTAGTAACAATGTAACAAGCAGCCCGTTTTGCCCGCCCATCCAAACCACGATAGCCCGCCATACAGTTCTCATAACTGGGTCCTGGCGGCAGTAGCTTTTCACGTCAGTTGCACGTGGTAAAATTTCCCATGAATTTGGAAGATTCTGCCGTTGGCCCGAAACAATCCCCTAAAGCAGGTTTTTTTGTGATTTTTCATAGCGCGAACATGACCTGAAGGTATTGGAGCGCTTTACATGAAACCAGTTAAATTACTTAAGGCATGCGAATAGACCTGATTCAGGCAGGAGACGCCCGATTTTTTAAGCCAAAAAAGGCTTATTTTTGTCTGTCTCTCGCTTGAAATTGTCTCTCCTTCACTGACAGAACTTAGGTTCTCATTTCAACTTTGGCGGTCCTACCACAGCACTGCCAAAGCCACGGAGAGGGCATCACCATAATGCCGGTGGCATCCTCCCTGTCATATTACAATATTGCCGCCGGGCTGACTGGTGTGAACATTGTACTACGACATTCCTGCTGGGTTGACCGGCGGGAACAGTCCTATGGTATCAGCCTCAGCTCCCATAAGGGAGCAGAGGCCAATACCGTAGCACCCCAGCACCCTCAGAATGCGCACTGCCTGCAAAGTAGACAGTGCACATTCTGACGGTGCTGGTCAGGGGTGCCCCTGCATGGGCAGTGCAGGGGCTCCCCTGAGGCCCCCAGCATGGGCTTACTACCAGCCTTGCCATGGCGGGGTAAGTGGGGGTTGTGATCAGGCCCACAGCACTGAGTTCAGCAGCACCGTGGCTGAGCACAACCCTGACCACCATCAGCCCTTCAGGAACAATGTTCTCGGTGGAGACAGCGGTCCCCTGGTGGTCCAATCGCCAGGTTTGTAATGTGGCAGTCGGATCGCCTGGAGTGGGCGGTCCGACTGGCAAGGCGAGTATGGCGGTCATTGGACCTCCAGACTCGTAATGAGGGCCTCAGTGTGGGAATTCTCACACTCGCATCTTACTGGCATGTATGCATAAGGTCACAATATTTGTATAAGCACAGAGATTAAATGATTTGCCTAGAATCACAGGATATTGAGCCGACTCCGAGATTCAAACCTGATTGTCCACTTCCTGTTTAAACTAAAACAAAAGATGCTTTTCCATCCCCACCCAGCAAAGACAGACTTCTGTCGGACACCCAACTGAATGTACACATTCTGAATTTGTTTTTCAATCCCCTCAGTGCAAAGCCTTCTATTGCATCCCATTCTAGCGGAAAAACCATACAGTAGGTACCGGCACGAAGAAACCTTGGGGTGTTAGTCTGCTCTATAAATCCTTCATAATATAACATACATACATACGTTGGAGAATATGGGAGCAGCACAGACCACTGAGACAGTTTTGGGTGAAAAAGGCCTCTTTTATTGAAACGGGTGCAAATCACATATTAAAAACCTGGGCCTTAGTGCCTTACAAAACTAAACCTCATTATACAGATCAGAAAAAAAGCACACAATGTGAATGATGCACTCAGTTATTAAAAAGTCCAATGTTCATGAATGTTTCAGTTTATTCACTTCCTTTATTCCATCATAACAGCACAACAACAGTCAACGCATTTTGTTCAATACACTTGAACTTCCTCAGGGCTCTCAATATGAATACATGTCTCATTTATCCAGGCCAAATGGAATAATTTGTACTAAACAGCAGAATGAGGGACTTTCACCCCAGTGTAGACACCAGAGTCAGTGTCTGCTGCCAGCAATCTGGCGTTTGCTTCCACAACTGATCCAGAGCAGGTATCTGCATTGAACTACCCTCCACCCCTAAAATGCTCCTCTCCTGACAAACATATACCTACAAGGTTCCACCCCATCCTGGGGTAAACTTCCTCACTTGAGGTCTATTACCTCCAAACAGTTTCACTTCAACAGTTAACCTGTAACTAAGATAACGTGTTAATGAACCTTAAACTTCCTGCCCTGTCCACCATTTATGTCATGAGAACTTCCTGTTGCAAATTATGGGGCAAAAACAGTTTCACTCATCTGTCTTTAGTGGAATAGTTATTCAAAGGCTCTTGGTTAACCTCTTAATATTTCATTTCACGTTTAGGTCTGAATGTTTGTGCTAAAAAAATTACAGTCAACATTTTTGCCCATAACTCGCTGTATGATGTGCTCTTTCTATCTAGGTCATCTCTGGGTCCCCATACTAGGTTGGGGGGGACCAAAATAATAATATAGATAAATATAATAAATAATGGCAATATTTTCAGTTTTTGTTAATGCAGATACAGGAAGTAGGTAAATGGAATTGATTTAGTTATAGGCAGGGCCACTAGAATTATGTGGCAGAGAGAACCAAGTTATGCGGCGGGGTTGACCAATTTATGTGGCAAGAAAAGTCCAGCTATGCATTTACAAAGCTAATAGCTCTAACTCAAGTCAAAGCGAGACCAAATGCATTGCAAATGCTTGTTTTTTCTTACATCTGTTTAACACTGTAAAGTTTGCAAATTTTCAAAAATAATGCAGTTTGGAGTTGCTTAGCTTCACAACTCACACAACCCTAGTTAAAATGTCAGGATAGATAGCACAGAATACACTGCAAACATCTTCTTATTTAATCACCCATAATGCAGCATCATGTGCCGTTCTTGGCCCCATAATGTCACACTCAGTTGCCACAATTCCAGGTGCCCCGCCTATAATGTAGGGGGTAGGTGGATCTGTACTGGAGACAGAGACATGCTTTCAGGGTAACCCACGAGAGGGACAGAACTGCCTGGATGGAGGAGGGGGCTGATGACATATAGGACAGAGGCCCAGCCCTACCTAACATCCCCTAGGGCACTAAATTGTGCTTTGCCTATATTCAATGCTTTAAATGGGCCGGTACTGTCCGGTACTGAGTATCAGCACTTTTTTATTTTGAGAGGGAGAGTACCGGCACATCTCAAGAAAACCGTAATACTTTTAATTGAAGAGTACTGGCACTTCTGAGAAACAAGCAGGTACTCTGGCATAGAGTACCTGCGTTTTAATTTTTCCATTTCAAGCACTGCCTATATTCTGTGTGTAGTACTCTGTTCTAGTGAGTATTAAAGTACTACTTTTCTTCATAGAAATTCAAGCACTGTGATGGACATTTAGGGGCATATTTATACTCCGTCTGCGCCGATTGTGCGTCAAAATTTTTGACGCATAATCAGCGCAAACGTTGCCCCGTATTTAAACTTTGACGCCCGAGCCCGCGGACGACAAAATTCCAGCGTGTGCGTCATTTTTTGGATGCGGCAACCCGCCTTGCGTTAATTATATGCAAGGTAGGCGTTCCCGTCCAAAAAATGGCTTACACGGCCGTGCGTCGTATTTATGCTTTCGGGCAAAAATGACGCACGGCCAGGAGGCGGAGCCAGAAAATGACACACTGCCCGATTTGCGTCAAAAATTCATGCCTGGGTCAGGACAGGCGTTAAAATGGGGCAAACACACCTGTATTTAATCAGAACACACAGAACAAACAGCAGAGCAGCAGAGCAGCAACAGGGAGCCATGGAGGAGATACTAATCCAGTGTGCACGCAGAGGCAGAGCCCAGCAACAACAACAGCAGCTACAACAACACCAGCAGGGACCCCAAAGGCAGCACAGAAGGCAGGAGAGGAGATTCCGCCCAAGAACAACCCTTCAGGGCCTCAGGGAACACAACATCATCCAGAGGTAACGGTTGAACTGGCAGGCCATTCAGCAGCTGCTGTGAAACATTGAACAGCAGTTGGCCCCCATTGGTGACACCCCGCACCATCTCAACAGAAACAAAGCTGCTTGCCGTACTTCACATGCTGGCAAGTGGCTCTTTTCAAACAACTGGTGCCCTGGTTGGAGGAATATCACAACCATCATTCTCTGCCTTTTTGCCCAAAGTTCTGGACGCCATCATTCGACTGACACCCGCCACATCTGCTTCCCTAACACACTGCAGAAGCAGCAGGAAACTAAACAGAGGTACTACGCAATCAGTGGCTTCCCACACGTCCCTGGTGCAATCGACTGCACACATGTACGCCTTGTGCCACCTGCTGCAACTGAACACCTCTACCGCAACAGGAAGCACACACATTCCATCAACGTGCAGGCCATAGTCGATCACCAAGGATTGATCACCAACGTCGTGGCTAAATATCCTGGGAGTGTACATGACTCATACATCTTCCGTCACTGCACCATCAATTAACACTTCCAGGATGGACGGTACGGCAATGGACTACTTGTTGGTAAGTACAAAAACCTACTTATTTACACACTGCACAGCAACCCTCTAGGACACACAACACATACACCACAACAGCAACATGTCGACAGGAACACACTGAGGTCGTGACATCGCTAGCCATGTTTCTTAAGTCACCATTGAACCTGTCACACATCGGAATTTACTGTACAGCCTAATGTGAAGATGTCAATGAGTGTGGTTGCCTAAATGTCACCTTGCAAATTGTAAGTGTCCCAATGACCTTTACATTAATACATTGCCTAAGTCTAAAGGTATGGGATGTCCAAGGTACTTTGATATGGACGTGTTAACAACACTTTCAATTTTAACTGTGCATGGAACTATCATCTCACCCCCAGTGAAGACACACGGACACCTGTATCACAAGTCACAATGCTAGGGAGGGCACACTGTACTGAAAATCCCAAAACATACTGCTGACAAACGGTTAGCTGACAAACACTTGTTCAGCTAAGGAAACAACACAATGCAGATGGTATATCCTACAAGCATAGGATGTCACATTAGTACACAAAAGAGTCACAGACAACACAAGACAACTACTGCCATTAAAGGTCTTTTCACTAGTGCCATCAACATGATCCCATTCATTTTCTCTTGCAGCTGATCAGGGGTATGGCATCCAGCCATGGATTATGACACCATTTGGCAACCCAAAGTACAGCTGCAGAGCGTGCATACAACGAGGCCCATAGGAGGACACGCAGCATTGTCGAGCAGACCTTCGGCATCCTTAAGTCAAGGTTCCGCTGCCTCGACACCACTGGTGGTAGCCTCCTATATTCCCCCGAGATGGTCTGTAAGATCATCCTCACATGTGCAATATTGCACAACATTTGTATCAGAAGAAACATTCCCCTCCTGGAACCAGAGCCACACATGCCTGAAGAGGAGGAAGCGGAGGATGCTGGCCTGCAACAGGAGGGGGAACTACAGAACACAGCTGATGGTATACGCAGGCGGCAACAGATGGTAAATAATTTCTTCTGAATATGATCACCTTCACCACTTTAGTTAACTAATGTAAATAAACACCTATTATAATCACCATATCATGGTCTGGCTATTCCTTTTTACACACCTTCATCTCTACTTATCAGAATAAGAGTGTTGCCTCATGGAGCATTGCTGAGATTCTGAGTAGGACACGGAACATCCCAGAGCTTATGTGATGCCTAACAGACAATGGTCACATACACACACACTCTTAATGACATATATTGTGTACATATCTCCTTTGAAGGCCTATAGCAGAGGACCAAAACTATTTCACACATACGTGTTGAAAGCAAGGTCCAACGCCGCATATGGCACACAACTATGACACCATCACTCAATAAGGGGAAAACAAGCCTCATACATAAGGCAGTCAATGTGCTTTGGCATCACTAACAGGAATGCCTGACCAGACCCTTGACAGAAGTTAGTCCAACTGCATCCAATATTTGCAAGGAATATCTGTGACTAGAGTTCCATAGAAGCAGAACATAAACAGCACAAGTGCCACACATATGACATGCATTGCGCACATGACATTCCATGTATGTCAGCCCATTTCCTAACTCCTGACACACCCATGCACCTGGTCACAACCCACCTGTCGGAAGAGGTCCCTGGAATACTAAGATGTGTACCCTGATAATACCTCCTCTACAAACACAGACCAACATTAGCAAACCAGTGTGCTACACCCTTTCCTAAGGTATGCCATTGTCAAAGAACATCTGACTGCAAGGACGTCAGGTCAATTTATACGCTGTCTTCTAGTTTCAAAGCCCTGTTAGCACATGTAGATTGCTTCCCCTAGTCTCAACTACATGACTGGTGAGAAACAGATGCAGCCCACACCTATGATGACCTCCATGCACACCACCCATTACAAAAAGCACTGCCCCTGATGATGCCTAGAACAGTTTAGGAGTTGCCATTATGTCAAATACACCGTTAAGTATTGATACTAATTAAGCCGTGTAACACAGCCACTGGGTTCATTTGTCACCTTCAAAAACACAGGACATACACAGTTTTACATGTCAACTGTCTAGTTTGTCCTCCAAACAGTCTCAGTCAGACCACTGATTATGTAACTTGTCCAGTAGCTTGCTCCTGAATCATCTTGCATTCTGTAAGCCTGACTGGCAACTGTCTGTGCGTCACACTAAAGTATCCCTGTGTCTACATATGTACCACACTTGCGTGAGCAAACCTGCCATTCATCAGGGGGCATTGGGCATGGGCTTCTACCATGCATACCCAAATACATTGTATAGCATCATCTGCCTTTTAACTGTACCATTTGAGTTAAATCCTCTTGGAAATGCAAAATTCATGGCCCATCCCTTTTCTGGGTTGCATTTATGCATGAATGACAAAGTGTGACAGTGTCCCAGGGTCATAGGCAGGGCTTGGGTACAGGGCTTTCAGCACAACCAGCAACCTCTGATAATGTACATGACTAATACACAAATGTCAGAACCATGACAGTTCACACACAGCATCACAGTGCGCACAACATACAGGGAGTGCAGAATTATTAGGCAAATGAGTATTTTGACCACATCATCCTCTTTATGCATGTTGTCTTACTCCAAGCTGTATAGGCTCGAAAGCCTACTACCAATTAAGCATATTAGGTGATGTGCATCTCTGTAATGAGAAGGGGTGTGGTCTAATGACATCAACACCCTATATCAGGTGTGCATAATTATTAGGCAACTTCCTTTCCTTTGGCAAAATGGGTCAAAAGAAGGACTTGACAGGCTCAGAAAAGTCAAAAATAGTGAGATATCTTGCAGAGGGATGCAGCACTCTTAAAATTGCAAAGCTTCTGAAGCGTGATCATCGAACAATCAAGCGTTTCATTCAAAATAGTCAACAGGGTCGCAAGAAGCGTGTGGAAAAACCAAGGCGCAAAATAACTGCCCATGAACTGAGAAAAGTCAAGCGTGCAGCTGCCACGATGCCACTTGCCACCAGTTTGGCCATATTTCAGAGCTGCAACATCACTGGAGTGCCCAAAAGCACAAGGTGTGCAATACTCAGAGACATGGCCAAGGTAAGAAAGGCTGAAAGACGACCACCACTGAACAAGACACACAAGCTGAAACGTCAAGACTGGGCCAAGAAATATCTCAAGACTGATTTTTCTAAGGTTTTATGGACTGATGAAATGAGAGTGAGTCTTGATGGGCCAGATGGATGGGCCCGTGGCTGGATTGGTAAAGGGCAGAGAGCTCCAGTCCGACTCAGACGCCAGCAAGGTGGAGGTGGAGTACTGGTTTGGGCTGGTATCATCAAAGATGAGCTTGTGGGGCCTTTTCGGGTTGAGGATGGAGTCAAGCTCAACTCCCAGTCCTACTGCCAGTTCCTGGAAGACACCTTCTTCAAGCAGTGGTACTGGAAGAAGTCTGCATCCTTCAAGAAAAACATGATTTTCATGCAGGACAATGCTCCATCACACGCGTCCAAGTACTCCACAGCGTGGCTGGCAAGAAAGGGTATAAAAGAAGGAAATCTAATGACATGGCCTCCTTGTTCACCTGATCTGAACCCCATTGAGAACCTGTGGTCCATCATCAAATGTGAGATTTACAAGGAGGGAAAACAGTACACCTCTCTGAACAGTGTCTGGGAGGCTGTGGTTGCTGCTGCACGCAATGTTGATGGTGAACAGATCAAAACACTGACAGAATCCATGGATGGCAGGCTTTTGAGTGTCCTTGCAAAGAAAGGTGGCTATATTGGTCACTGATTTGTTTTTGTTTTGTTTTTGAATGTCAGAAATGTATATTTGTGAATGTTGAGATGTTATATTGGTTTCACTGGTAATAATAAATAATTGAAATGGGTATATATATTTTTTTGTTAAGTTGCCTAATAATTATGCACAGTGATAGTCACCTGCACACACAGATATCCCCCTAACATAGCTAAAACTAAAAACAAACTAAAAACTACTTCCAAAAATATTCAGCTTTGATATTAATGAGTTTTTTGGGTTCATTGAGAACATGGTTGTTGTTCAATAATAAAATTAATCCTCAAAAATACAACTTGCCTAATAATTCTGCACTCCCTGTAGTGATGCGCTGTGTGTGGTGAATAGCTGAGAGAATAAACAGCGCAGAGGCTATGATGTTCCAAGATGCAGTGGGAAGTGCAGAGGCCAACCTGTGTACAAATGTTGTAATGAGACCTGCCGGAACATGACTATTGAGACATTATCTCTCTCAGCACACCAAGGTTGCCCTGTTGACTGTCTCATTACACGTCTTTAGTGACAGGGTGGGACCATCCACATGTTGGTTCACATGTCCACATCTACTTTACTCACATTGATCAACAAAGGATATTCAGTAGTTACAGGAATAGCTGCCACTGACTCATGATGAGTCCTGGTCTGAACTGTGACAAATTACATCCCAAAAAATCTACAGGATCATCATTGGACCACACACATGAACAAGACACCTATGTGCAAATGATCACTGGAAATATGTGGACACGTGCTGTCTTGTATGCTGGTCCACCACAGCCACTTGATAGTTGGGGCTTACTTCTATGGCCTCAACTGTGGTGTCATAATACATATGAGATTGACCCTTGTCTGTCTGTGCAAACAACATGGTACCCACTTCCTCAATGCATGTGTATGACTCACTGTGGGATTCATCAACTAGTGCCTAGGAAGCTCTTACCAATACTCTAGGACATAGGATGTAGGAATTGTGGACCTTTGACATGAACATGTGTCTGCCATCCATCTGGTGCATGCTATGTCACATGTGGTGTCTACGTGACCCTAAAACTCTGAAGTATACTTTGCGGGTGTTGTTACATGTATGACTAACATATGCCCTTGCTCATTCCAATTTTGACTTGCATCTTAGGGTTGGACACATGGACGTCACATTCATACAACCAATTGTACAATAATGCTTTATGTGATGTACACACACACCTGGTCAACCAACAAATTAGTTGTCAAAGCACACACTTTGAGCCAAAGGCAATTAGGTATTGTGCATATGTGTGTCACATTGCTATCCTCTCCTTATGGCAAACATGCACAATTTGTGCCACACATATATGTAGGCCACACTTATGACCATCTATGACGTCAGCCAACTGTAAACATACTGTGAAGGGTGTAGTGGATGATGTTCCGCTGCAGTATGATGTCACACATGTGAACATACACCATCAACACCATACTGCCTTCAATTAGCCAATCTCTGATGTGTTCCAAATGTAAAATAACCAAAAAACAAGTAAAAATGCCCCAAACCAGTTAATGCACTGTAATTTTGACGTCCCTAGCGGTGTGCATCATTTTTTGTTGCACAAAACTGTATTTGCGTCATTTTTTTTGACGCACAGGAGTGAAATATAGCCCGCATCCAGATATTTGTACAGTCCATGTATCATTATGTGGATGCGGGTTAATATTCACGTCTGTGCGTCAAAAAAAATGACGCAAATACAGTTTTGTGCAACAAAAAATGATGCATAACGTGAAAAAGGCGGGACTTTTCATTCAGGAAGTGATGTAATAGGATATCCTGTTTACAGATCATGTACACTGGGTGTACTTTCACTTTCACTTTGCAGTCTATGATCATTCTAGACTGTGTGGCTGCGTAGAGAGTGTTGTCCAGAGATTTTGTGCTGTATTTGTCCTGTGTGCTATCTGTAAAGTCCTTTTGTGAAATAAATTTTGTTTATGTATACTTTAGTACTGTATTTTGTCTACATTTGTCCATTTATCTTGTGTATTTCTTGTTTGTGGGAGTCTGTTGTGGGTAGTGTTAATTTGGAGATAGTTGGGCTCTTTTAGTGTTTAGGTTTACTTTTTTTCTGTCCTTTTACCCCTACTTTCACCCATTTCCCCTTTCTATTTCTTTTACCCCTATTCCTTCTCTTCAATTATTTATGTCTGGTAGGCCACGTCTTGGCAGGATGGGGGAAGAGGAGTTGGGGGGCTTCATCTGGCTGGTGACACATTTCTTGCTGCTCATGATCCAGGCAGGGGGCAGAGTCATACAGGGGTACCCGACAGAGGCGCGCAGAATCCGGTGGGGAAAGGTGCTGCATCACCTGCAGCGTGTGTATGCCAGCCAGAGGAGTGACCACCAGCTGAAGCACCGGTGGGCTGACCTCATCACCAGGGAGCAGGATCTCTTGGACAACCTGGGAATCATGATTGGTGGCACAGTTGGTGAGAACGACTATTGTTATTGTGCACACATGAATGCTCTGTAGTGACATCAGTGGATTAGTGCAATGTCTGCCAGCTAACTTGATGACTGCGTGTAATTTTGGGGACATATAAGGGGATCATTGATGCACTATGACAAGGATCACAATTGCTAGCTGTCAGGTAGCACGTGCTCAGCAAACCTACAGGTAACTTTACCATTAAGGAAATTGATCTGGCCTTTCTGTCAGCACAGCTAACAAAATAGGAGCCAATCATGTCTGTATAGGGTATTATTGACAGAGAAGTACAGATGTACCAACATTTAGGCCAACTATGTTGACACAATTGCTAGACTGACTTTAGAATCACTACATGATGCTGAAAATGAGTGCTGCCTTCACGACAATTTATAATAGCAAAGTGGCTCAAACAGTGGTCTCATGTGAGTCTGGTGAGTGTGGAAGGAAAGCGTCCACAGAAGTACTATGAATGTGTGGGATTATTGTGCTTCTTAATCTTTTAGGATAAATGTCAGCTCATGATTTGAATACATCGTGTAAAGGTGTAAGGTGCCCTCAGCTAACATCGTAAGATGTTTGTTGGAATCGGTTGAACCACAATCCAAATATGGATGGCAGTCCAAGTGTATGCACATGGCTTTACATCTCCATGGTTGGTGCAAATCACCATAGCTGGGCCACATCAGTTGACTATACTGTAACAACAGGATGGCTTACAGGAGTCCCTGCCCCTCCCTCTGTACATTGGGCCTATGTGCACTAAATATGTCATGGCCACAAGGCATGTTTGACTGGTAATGCAGTCTTCAAGTAACCAGGCGTTGGATGTTTCTCTTGGATGCACATGATGAGACGATTACACTCCATATTTTTTAGTGCTCACCAATTATGGGTCAAGTTTGCAACCACATGATAGTTAAGGCCAATGTATGTGTGCAGATATGTGTGTAACTGTCCCAGGAGACCCATGCTATGTACAAGTTGGCCGTGAAATATCAGATGCAGTACCATCATGTCTGAATGGCTGCCATTTACTTATTCAGCCTACACATTGTAAATGATACTGAAAATGTTGCACTGTGCACAGATTGTGAGCACATTTCTTCCTTCCATACCTTACAGGTGGACCGGCGCCCTACACTGTGGGAGAGGTGGCGACATTTGAGGACCCCGACCACTACAGTAAGTGTTGATATGTCTGTTATGTGTTGTGTTTGCTGGTTATGGACTTGTGTGAGTTGGACGCATAGCAAGGTGTGATGCTGTGGGCAAGTTTTTCACTTGTTCCATGAGTGGGAATGCAGTTTTCACATGTTTTGAGTTAGCCAATGCGTATCCAATGGTATCATGTAGGGATTGTAGGACATCCCTGTAGGCCCCACTGTGAGTACAGGGGATAGTCATGTCTCTGACACTTGTATCACCAAGAGTCGCAATGAAAGTCAGCCCCTATTTAGTCAGCCTGTCAGACCCACATTCTCTAGGATTGGTGGAGCTAATAGCTTCCCAATAGACATCTGCTTCACTATTTGCCTACATAATTTTGAAACAGTAGGTAGAACCTCCTAGCATCATGTACTTCCACATGTAGTGCATCAAGTCTGTGGAACCTGAGTGTAATGGCCTAGGTGTGCATGCAATTCATGACCATGGGTGTTCTAGCAACTCTGTGTCTGATGTAAGTCAGGCCTCACTGGAAGTATATGTTGTTTACTAAGTTCTGATTTTCCTGACATGTCTGACCCTATGAGTGCTCTAGGGTTTGCTGACTCCAAATTGTAGCTAGACCTTACCTGTGGTGTGTCTGTAGAGACACACATGTGTGGATTAGCCTATACACTCCTCGGTGTACATGTTGTTGGCAAATTATAGTTGTGTATCCACCGCCCCCCCTCAAACACGGCCATGGGTTTGTGAATGGGGTACCTAGTATTGATGCTACCAGTATGTTACACATACCTGTGAAGAAGTGACGGTTTGGTTGCATACTAGTATACACACTCAGGTTTGGCACTTGGTACCATACTGGAAAGTCCAGTTACAACTTGCAGACCATGTGGCTTTAGTTTTGCTTTCCGTACACTGACATTTGTAGCCCAGCTCTTGGTGGAGGATATGCAGCATGATTCTTAGATGTTAACTGTCAGAACTCAGATTGCAAGTCAAGGCCAGTTGTTACCCATCTTGTGGGTTATGAATGTGCTTTGTGTGATGTGACCTTTGTTGTCTGGCCTGCCATGTACTTCCTCAGGGACATTCGATGCTCTGTATCGTGATATGAGCTGTTAGAAGTACAGTAGATGTATTGTCTGATTAACTTGCTGTGCTGTTTCACACAATGCAGTTACTAATGTGGCATATCTGCATTTGTCTTCACAGCAGCTAACATGACTCCAGACCAGGTCTGTGAATTTCAGCGTAGGGCCATGCGATACCAGCACATCCGGCTGGTGGAGTCGGGGTTCTGGAGGATGGCCCGGCGATATCGCATTGAACGTGCCTCCGGGGCATGGCGAGCCTTCCCACAGGGTGGGCCTATTGTGCCCACCACAGCCAACACAGAACCAACCACCAATATGAGCCAGGTGGCCCCACCCACAGCTGCCTCTGTTGAATCTACATCTGCTGGACTTCCTGGCCCCAGCATTGCCACCGGTGCAGGACAGCCCACACAGACCTCCTCCACCGGTACCCAGACTGCCATTGCTCCAGCTGTTGACCCTGCAGCCTTCAATAGACTTGAAAACAAGATGGACAAAGTGCTGCGCAAGGTGAGCCACCTGAGCCGGGACGTGCAGCACATTAAACGGCGGGTCAGGGATATCAAGAGGACCCTCCGGAGGGCCAACCTCTAGACAGTTGAATAGATGGACATGATACCCTCCCCTCCCTCCTCTTTCCTTGTTCTTATACTTAGTGGGCTTGGGGGGCTTAGTGTTAGGTTAGTACAGGCTGTTAGTTTAGTCAGTGTTAGTGGGTGGAGGGTAGGGGGTCCTGTTTATTTCTTTTTTGACTTAGTACATGTGTGGGTGGGTGGGTGGGGGGGCTATGTTGGGGTTCTTGTGTGTAAAAAAAAAAAAAGCAAAAAACATTACAAAAAAATTACCAAAAAATATATATTTGTTTAGGATAGTATGTGTTTAGGTTAGTATGTGTTGTCCTCAATGTTTCCCGTTGCATAAGGGGGGTGGGGGGTAGATGTTTAGAACGTTTCGTTACATGTGATAAGTAAGTGAAGCTTAGGTTAGTTAGGGACAGTTGTGGGTAATGAGTAGTCAGGGTAGATTAAGGTAGGTAAGATTTTTCCCTCAGTTTCCTCATCTATGGTTATCTTTTAATAAATATTTGGTTACCCCTTAATAGTATGTGTTGAATGGTACTTGATCGTGGGTTTTGATTCCGTGTACATCTCTTTTGTACTATAAAATCTGTGTCCAATGCTACAAACAAATCCCAACTGAGCTGTACGATTGGCAGCTAACCCAGAGCTACCTTGCAAAGTGTCTACCCTTTGTTGCAACCACCAATCACAGTTAATATGGATGACAATGTGTTTC
This sequence comes from Pleurodeles waltl, assembly GCF_031143425.1. Lineage (NCBI taxonomy): Eukaryota > Metazoa > Chordata > Amphibia > Caudata > Salamandridae > Pleurodeles > Pleurodeles waltl. Next base: position 68,651,327 of record NC_090445.1, read on the forward strand.
TGTTGATAAGTGTGTTTTCAAGGTCACTAACAGTGCTTCCAGACTTGATATTGGGGAAACAGTTTTAGGTCTGACTGCAGTGTGATGATCATGCACACCCTTATAAGATGAGTAGTTCTCATTGGCAATCTTGTATTCTTGTCTTCATGACCCTCATACATCATTTGTGACACAGTTCGGCATGATTACCTATTTGTATGTTAACTCAGACACCTTCATTTGTGCAGTTTTTTTAGTGTTTACTTAGATTAGTGTGGCATGTTTATTGTGTTATTTTTGCACGTTGACAACATTTAGCGGGCACTATTTGATGACTTAGTTATCCCCTGAGGAAGCATTCTTCTGTCCAACACAGCATGGTGGTGTATGGTTTCTCACTTCATCAGATTATTCCCTCAGGATGGGCAGAGTATGATGCCATCATGGTCACTGTGCAGATTTCTCTAACTACATAATATCTGGACAGTTGTATTGACAAGCTACGTTATTTGACAGTAGGGACTTTTCAATTATCTGCTGTGCAGTTGATATGTCACATTACCCAGAGACAGATTTGTTGTGTAAGTGCTATTTATTGAAAAGAGCTGTAGTGCTATATGTACATTGTCCATGATTGTGAGTCCATTATAGTGATATCTTCCATTGTGATCCAACACAAGGGTTTACCAAAATGCTTTTGTCATGCTGGGGTTGCTGTTTCAGACAGTGCAGAGGGACAGACTTAGCCAATGAGTAGGAGAGAAACAATCACTGGGCTGGGTGACAAGATATACAGTGGTTTGCAAAACAGTGCTTGAGTACAGTTGTTGGAAGACTGGCAAGTTACAAAGCGCAGGACCTTGGTAATAGTTGGCCATGTGGCAGGGACTAGTGCTTCCAAGTCATTTTCCTTGTGAATGTGATCTGTTCCATGTCTTCTTCTTCTGATGTGTGTGTTGCCTGCTTTGTCCTTGTTGTTGTTGGTTGTGAAGGGGCAACACACACCTCAGTGTTAGAAGACGTGGAGTCAGACATCCCGGTCGCTGCTCCCTGTGAAGGTCTTAAGGGCAGTACTGCTGCAAGGAGGGCCTGCTGGTTCTTGAGAATAGCAGCCACATCACGATGGTAGGCAGCCAGGTCGGCCCTGAGGGGTTCAATGTTGCATTCGTGCACGCGTTGACAGGATTGCTGTTGTAGGTGTTGGGTCAACTGTATTACAGCTGTGCTGATTTCCTTCTGGGTTTTCTGCAGTTCCTGTAAGATAGATGTTAGGGCTTGCATAGCTGCTGCCTGATCTGCAGATGACATCATGCACGAACGCACCCCCTCAAGGCTGGCTGCCATATTTTGCATCCCCACCCGCACCTCCTTGGCCAGCTTCCGCTGTACTCCAACTACAGTTCTCTCAGAGCTGGTGCCAGTGTCGTCTGAGTCCTCAGCTGTATTGGACCTGGCAGGTCTTATAATTGGGGTGGTGGGTGGATTGTCTGTGATGGCTGCTTGTTCTGTGCTCCTCCTTGTGACTGAAGGTGGGGTCTGGAGGGTTTCAAGGACCTTTTGGATAGTCTCCTGGGGAATGTTTATCGGCTCGTCATCCATGTAATCAGGTAAATCTGGGACAGGCATATCGGCAGGGAATCCATCTTCCTCTGCAATGAAACAGGGTACAATTAGGGTGTCTGTGTTGTGCCAATTTTGACGTGACGTGCCTGCCTTTTGATGAATTCACTTTGTGATCTTGTTTTGTATTAATATCTGCAGTCCTTCTGATGGGCATTGTTTGGCCCACCTGTGTGTCACATGTATGTTATTGAGTTATCAGACTTGTCAGCCTCATCGCCTCTAGGTGTTGGTTTATGCCAAATAGAGAATTGCCACCTTCTTGTCCTACTCGACCCTCCGTGTATATCCATTCTCATGGTGAGACCTTTCACTGGCTGTGGGTGTTCTGATGGCCCTGGCAGCACACTTAACAATCTGGACCTGCCCCAATCCCTGATCGTTCACATCGACTTAAATGGAATTGACATGTTGCATATCCTATGCATGGCAATGTTATGATCTGATATGGATGTTGACATTGTTAATGGGTCCTGCTGATGTTGGGTAATGTGTGTTACATTGGATTGCCCTGATAGTCGTATCAGTGTCCTATTTCGTCCTCTGACTGTGCAGGTGTATTGTTGCAGATGTCATCCTCACCCCCTTATTTAGGTATGTATGTTCCATGGGGAGGTTACTGCCATTGGCTGCTTGAGCTGCACACAGATCAGAGGTGGTAGTGGCAACTGTTGTCGCAGTTACATTGCAGTTGTCGGTTTGGCTAGAGGATTGCTAATAGGGCCCTATATAATGTAGGAGGTATGTTGGCTGACGAGTGCCAGGATGTAAGTTTGACGTAGTCGCCTTCCCTCCTGTCGTGGCTTTCCCTTTGCTCCATCGTTGGCATGACAGCATGCCCCCATGGGACTGTTGTTGGTGTTGTGTAATGGTGTGCCCCAGGTCTTCTCAGAACGGGCCATGCCCCCTGCCGTGCCCCTTTATCCATGCCACTCCATGTATATGATGACTTACATGCAATGTGTAGTAGGTATTTCCCCCCCCCCGGTTGCAGTTGACATTCGTGCATTTCAATTCCCCATGCGACTTACCCTGCATGTGCGTTGTCTCCTGGTAGTCTGCGCTGTCCTGTCCTTGAATCCCTGTGACGATCTCCTCAGGGATGACGGCTGCGACCATCTCCTCCATGTGGTCCAGGGCCTCCTGGTGTGCTGGACTCCCCCCTCCAGTCTCCAGTGCTGCCTTCCTGTTCCTGGCCATCTTTTCCTTGGTCCTGTGTTTGCAGTCATGCCAGTTTTTCTTGCACTCAATGACTGTTCTGCGCACTTCTGCCACACTGTTTATCTTGTCAACAATTTGTTGCCATATACCCTCTCTCCTACTGATTGGCAACTTTGATGTGACAAACAGTTGGTGCTGGTGTTCCGTCACCTCTTTAACCAGGCGCCGGCGCAGTTTTGCGTCAAAAAGTATAAATATGGGCCTTAGTTACTGCGAAACTGTGTAATTATTGTGCTCTGAGCTGGAGTAACCCCACATGCTACCTCCCTGAGAAGCCTGTGACTGCTCGCCATCACCACCACTGACAGCCAATTGTTCAGGGGGACACGGGGCCAGGATGCCCCTTGGGGTAGCTGCGCTTGGAATTAGTAATTTTGCAGTTGTTCTTTCCAAATAATGATGGATATACACCCTTTGCCATTTTCTGCTGCATAATTAGAATTTTCTTGACAAATGATTTAGTTATTCTTGCTGCATTATTTGGTTTAACAATGCCACATAATTGTAGTCTTCCTGTTTCTACATTAGCTGGATGATCATCAAATGACGTAAAGCGCGCTCTGAAAATAACCCAGTCTGTAATCTCAGAAATCGTGAAATATTTTTTCTGTTATTGCAGTTTTACACAGCACGAACTCGACCCAAGGGTATTGGAGCTGTTTACATTAGTACCAGTTCACATTCATTTTGGTAGGCACAGGGAGAGATTAAAAGGTTTACCCACAATCACAGAAAGTTGAGCTGGACACAGACTTGATTATGGCTCCCCTGCCCCAAGGTCAGGCGCCTCCCGCCATCCAGCACATCCTAACATTACCTGCCCTCTATGAATATTTATAAACAAAAGAAACTGTGCATGCGAAGCTGAGCATGCAGGCTCAGACTGGGGCATTTGCTACAACAAGCACATCTAAAACTGCAAACCCTCTCCAGGCAGCCTCGGTCCGGACTCGTCCACTGTCTCCACCTCTCGCCAAACCGGTTTTATGGACTGCACATGTAAGTTCACGTTCACTTTCACTTTCAAGCTGTTTTCGAACAGCGAATGTAGTTGTGTCCACGGGCAGAAAAGGGTGACAGGAAAAAGTGACTGCTACAGCCCTGTGTGCTCTGAGCTGCTGGAGGACTGACCGCCCCCACCCTGGACAGATCTACAGTCCATTAGATGCAGTTAAGGCCTGGTCTAATGGTGTCCTTGGGTGTGGCCTAGGCGGAGTGAGGGGACATATGTCCGGTCCATCATCGGGTAAGTGACTTCTCACCCACTGTAGATGTGTGAACGGTGAATGTTGGCAAGGTAGAGCGGCAGGTTAATGCGCCTGCAGCTGGCAACCCGACGTGGCAGGCACAGTATTTTTCGATCGATAGAAAGAGAGTTATTGAGCGTGGCGAACAGCAGTACTCTTTGTTGTATAGCGCTGCAAGGCCATTAAGCGCGGGATAAAAGGCTTAGCGCTAACACAGCCGGCGAAGAGGACGCGAACGATAAAAGACTGCACCCTTAACAATCAGTGGCGGCTGGCTTGTGTTTAGGGGAGGAGGGGGCGAAGGGGTGGCGGGAAGGGTGGGGTGGGGGGGGGGCGGGGTGGCACCTCTGCATATTTAATCACGATTTCTCCTTAGCACACAACCTCTAAGGAATTAAAAGCAGTGTCCGTCCTCCACATGGCTGGACACAGTGTTATGCAACATGCAGCAAAACTTCCAAGTAATTTATTTATTTATTTTATTGTTTTAGTTTTACATACTCCTGCACAGACCACTTAAAAAAACAGTTCAACTAAGTCCAAACACAAACTATTTTGTGATTTAAATAAAGTCCCCTGACCGAGTTACATTTTGAAGCAGAGCACCTGGTCAAAAACATAAAATAGAGAAACAGCGGCAGAAACAGCCACAGAGGATATGACGCTCGACATCAAACGGAGAAATAAAGTATGAAATGGACAAAAAGAAATGCCAGGAATATCTGCTCTGGCTGAAGTAAATACTCATTCGATTGCTAGCGAAAACGGTTTGTAAATTGAATTTTTTTCTTACATGCACCATAAAACCTTTCATTATTTGAAGGAAGAGGGCGAGGTGATTCCCTTTGAGATAATTGGCAAAGGAAAATTGATCTGTGAGTTAATTTTATAACCATGGAATACAAAATGTGTCCTTTTTCTGTTCCGCATGTAGCCTGTCAGCCGGCATTTGGAAGCAAGTTTAGCATGAGTTCTGATCTTCCAAAGAGCGGCCTTTGCTCTGACTATAACCAGTTGTCTCTGAGATGACGCTGAGATGTCTCTCGAGTCTGTGCTTAGCTTCAAGTCGACATTGTCCAAACATGACTAGTTTCAAGATTCTGAAACCTTTCACATTTCACCACCTCTTACCAAAGCACAAGGTCCTATGATAGTAAAGTTGGGCGCTTTGCCCTTAGATACAGACGGTATCTGAAACACTGGGAGAGCTGTCCCGGAATCATGTCAAAAATAAATCGCACATTTTATTTACCCTAGGCAGTGACTGAAATGGAAAAATATAAGTGCAGATATTCTGTGCCAGAGTACCTGCTAATTTCTGAGAAGTGCTGGTACTCTCCAATTTAAAGTATTACGTTTTTCTTGAGAAGTGCAGGTGATCTCCCTCTAAAAATAAAAAAGTGCGGCACACCGTACCGGACAGTACCGGCCCATTTAAAACACTTACCCATGGGATACCACAGGCAACAATGTCCTTTCGTTTCTTTGGGAACAGCCGCATCATGTAAGCTTTGAAAAGAATGTAGCACTCATAAAAGGAGAGATGTTTTCAAAGAGCCAAGATATCGTCACTGAAAAATATCTGCTTAGTGTGGATAACATTTGAATTCATAATTATTTGGTAGCGATGCCCGTCATGTCTTCTGCGCGTGCACCGAGATAGTGTCAGCTCGAGCTCATGATGATAATGCGAATCTCCGAAGATGATGATCCAGTGTCAGAATATAATGGAACCTGCTGCAGGTCTGTGGGAGCCATGAAATGGTGTCTGGGTGAAATGAAATGATGTCTATGGAGACCTGGTTACACTGTCAAAACAAGATGAGTAATGTCAATTCCATACAGCTGAAAAATCGCAGAACTAAAGAAAGAAATATATTAGACTTCTGTTCACATCGTCTTGTAGCATTCTTGGCACGTCCCTGGAGTGTGGGTATGTTGGGGTTCTTGTGTGTAAAAAAAAAAAAAGCAAAAAACATTACAAAAAAATTACCAAAAAATATATATTTGTTTAGGATAGTATGTGTTTAGGTTAGTATGTGTTGTCCTCAATGTTTCCCGTTGCATAAGGGGGGTGGTGGGTAGATGTTTAGAACGTTTCGTTACATGTGATAAGTAAGTGAAGCTTAGGTTAGTTAGGGACAGTTGTGGGTAATGAGTAGTCAGGGTAGATTAAGGTAGGTAAGATTTTTCCCTCAGTTTCCTCATCTATGGTTATCTTTTAATAAATATTTGGTTACCCCTTAATAGTATGTGTTGAATGGTACTTGATTGTGGGTTTTGATTCCGTGTACATCTCTTTTGTACTATAAAATCTGTGTCCAATGCTACAAACAAATCCCAACTGAGCTGTACGATTGGCAGCTAACCCAGAGCTACCTTGCAAAGTGTCTACCCTTTGTTGCAACCACCAATCACAGTTAATATGGATGACAATGTGTTTCTGTTGATAAGTGTGTTTTCAAGGTCACTAACAGTGCTTCCAGACTTGATATTGGGGAAACAGTTTTAGGTCTGACTGCAGTGTGATGATCATGCACACCCTTATAAGATGAGTAGTTCTCATTGGCAATCTTGTATTCTTGTCTTCATGACCCTCATACATCATTTGTGACACAGTTCGGCATGATTACCTATTTGTATGTTAACTCAGACACCTTCATTTGTGCAGTTTTTTTAGTGTTTACTTAGATTAGTGTGGCATGTTTATTGTGTTATTTTTGCACGTTGACAACATTTAGCGGGCACTATTTGATGACTTAGTTATCCCCTGAGGAAGCATTCTTCTGTCCAACACAGCATGGTGGTGTATGGTTTCTCACTTCATCAGATTATTCCCTCAGGATGGGCAGAGTATGATGCCATCATGGTCACTGTGCAGATTTCTCTAACTACATAATATCTGGACAGTTGTATTGACAAGCTACGTTATTTGACAGTAGGGACTTTTCAATTATCTGCTGTGCAGTTGATATGTCACATTACCCAGAGACAGATTTGTTGTGTAAGTGCTATTTATTGAAAAGTGCTGTAGTGCTATATGTACATTGTCCATGATTGTGAGTCCATTATAGTGATATCTTCCATTGTGATCCAACACAAGGGTTTACCAAAATGCTTTTGTCATGCTGGGGTTGCTGTTTCAGACAGTGCAGAGGGACAGACTTAGCCAATGAGTAGGAGAGAAACAATCACTGGGCTGGGTGACAAGATATACAGTGGTTTGCAAAACAGTGCTTGAGTACAGTTGTTGGAAGACTGGCAAGTTACAAAGCGCAGGACCTTGGTAATAGTTGGCCATGTGGCAGGGACTAGTGCTTCCAAGTCATTTTCCTTGTGAATGTGATCTGTTCCATGTCTTCTTCTTCTGATGTGTGTGTTGCCTGCTTTGTCCTTGTTGTTGTTGGTTGTGAAGGGGCAACACACACCTCAGTGTTAGAAGACGTGGAGTCAGACATCCCGGTCGCTGCTCCCTGTGAAGGTCTTAAGGGCAGTACTGCTGCAAGGAGGGCCTGCTGGTTCTTGAGAATAGCAGCCACATCACGATGGTAGGCAGCCAGGTCGGCCCTGAGGGGTTCAATGTTGCATTTGTGCACGCGTTGACAGGATTGCTGTTGTAGGTGTTGGGTCAACTGTATTACAGCTGTGCTGATTTCCTTCTGGGTTTTCTGCAGTTCCTGTAAGATAGATGTTAGGGCTTGCATAGCTGCTGCCTGATCTGCAGATGACATCATGCACGAACGCACCCCCTCAAGGCTGGCTGCCATATTTTGCATCCCCACCCGCACCTCCTTGGCCAGCTTCCGCTGTACTCCAACTACAGTTCTCTCAGAGCTGGTGCCAGTGTCATCTGAGTCCTCAGCTGTATTGGACCTGGCAGGTCTTATAATTGGGGTGGTGGGTGGATTGTCTGTGATGGCTGCTTGTTCTGTGCTCCTCCTTGTGACTGAAGGTGGGGTCTGGAGGGTTTCAAGGACCTTTTGGATAGTCTCCTGGGGAATGTTTATCGGCTCGTCATCCATGTCATCAGGTAAATCTGGGACAGGCATATCGGCAGGGAATCCATCTTCCTCTGCAATGAAACAGGGTACAATTAGGGTGTCTGTGTTGTGCCAATTTTGACGTGACGTGCCTGCCTTTTGATGAATTCACTTTGTGATCTTGTTTTGTATTAATATCTGCAGTCCTTCTGATGGGCATTGTTTGGCCCACCTGTGTGTCACATGTATGTTATTGAGTTATCAGACTTGTCAGCCTCATCGCCTCTAGGTGTTGGTTTATGCCAAATAGAGAATTGCCACCTTCTTGTCCTACTCGACCCTCCGTGTATATCCATTCTCATGGTGAGACCTTTCACTGGCTGTGGGTGTTCTGATGGCCCTGGCAGCACACTTAACAATCTGGACCTGCCCCAATCCCTGATCGTTCACATCGACTTAAATGGAATTGACATGTTGCATATCCTATGCATGGCAATGTTATGATCTGATATGGATGTTGACATTGTTAATGGGTCCTGCTGATGTTGGGTAATGTGTGTTACATTGGATTGCCCTGATAGTCGTATCAGTGTCCTATTTCGTCCTCTGACTGTGCAGGTGTATTGTTGCAGATGTCATCCTCACCCCCTTATTTAGGTATGTATGTTCCATGGGGAGGTTACTGCCATTGGCTGCTTGAGCTGCACACAGATCAGAGGTGGTAGTGGCAACTGTTGTCGCAGTTACATTGCAGTTGTCGGTTTGGCTAGAGGATTGCTAATAGGGCCCTATATAATGTAGGAGGTATGTTGGCTGACGAGTGCCAGGATGTAAGTTTGACGTAGTCGCCTTCCCTCCTGTCGTGGCTTTCCCTTTGCTCCATCGTTGGCATGACAGCATGCCCCCATGGGACTGTTGTTGGTGTTGTGTAATGGTGTGCCCCAGGTCTTCTCAGAACGGGCCATGCCCCCTGCCGTGCCCCTTTATCCATGCCACTCCATGTATATGATGACTTACATGCAATGTGTAGTAGGTATTTCCCCCCCCCCGGTTGCAGTTGACATTCGTGCATTTCAATTCCCCATGCGACTTACCCTGCATGTGCGTTGTCTCCTGGTAGTCTGCGCTGTCCTGTCCTTGAATCCCTGTGACGATCTCCTCAGGGATGACGGCTGCGACCATCTCCTCCATGTGGTCCAGGGCCTCCTGGTGTGCTGGACTCCCCCCTCCAGTCTCCAGTGCTGCCTTCCTGTTCCTGGCCATCTTTTCCTTGGTCCTGTGTTTGCAGTCATGCCAGTTTTTCTTGCACTCAATGACTGTTCTGCGCACTTCTGCCACACTGTTTATCTTGTCAACAATTTGTTGCCATATACCCTCTCTCCTACTGATTGGCAACTTTGATGTGACAAACAGTTGGTGCTGGTGTTCCGTCACCTCTTTAACCAGGCGCCGGCGCAGTTTTGCGTCAAAAAGTATAACTATGGGCCTTAGTTACTGCGAAACTGTGTAATTATTGTGCTCTGAGCTGGAGTAACCCCACATGCTACCTCCCTGAGAAGCCTGTGACTGCTCGCCATCACCACCACTGACAGCCAATTGTTCAGGGGGACAAGGGGCCAGGATGCCCCTTGGGGTAGCTGCGCTTGGAATTAGTAATTTTGCAGTTGTTCTTTCCAAATAATGATGGATATACACCCTTTGCCATTTTCTGCTGCATAATTAGAATTTTCTTGACAAATGATTTAGTTATTCTTGCTGCATTATTTGGTTTAACAATGCCACATAATTGTAGTCTTCCTGTTTCTACATTAGCTGGATGATCATCAAATGACGTAAAGCGCGCTCTGAAAATAACCCAGTCTGTAATCTCAGAAATCGTGAAATATTTTTTCTGTTATTGCAGTTTTACACAGCACGAACTCGACCCAAGGGTATTGGAGCTGTTTACATTAGTACCAGTTCACATTCATTTTGGTAGGCACAGGGAGAGATTAAAAGGTTTACCCACAATCACAGAAAGTTGAGCTGGACACAGACTTGATTATGGCTCCCCTGCCCCAAGGTCAGGCGCCTCCCGCCATCCAGCACATCCTAACATTACCTGCCCTCTATGAATATTTATAAACAAAAGAAACTGTGCATGCGAAACTGAGCATGCAGGCTCAGACTGGGGCATTTGCTACAACAAGCACATCTAAAACTGCAAACCCTGCCCAGGCAGCCTCGGTCCTGACTCGTCCACTGTCTCCACCTCTCGCCAAACCGGTTTTATGGACTGCACATGTACGTTCACGTTCACTTTCACTTTCAAGCTGTTTTCGAACAGCGAATGTAGTTGTGTCCACGGGCAGAAAAGGGTGACAGGAAAAAGTGACTGCTACAGCCCTGTGTGCTCTGAGCTGCTGGAGGACTGACCGCCCCCACCCTGGACAGATCTACAGTCCATTAGATGCAGTTAAGGCCTGGTCTAATGGTGTCCTTGGGTGTGGCCTAGGCGGAGTGAGGGGACACATGTCCGGTCCATCATCGGGTAAGTGACTTCTCACCCACTGTAGATGTGTGAACGGTGAATGTTGGCAAGGTAGAGCGGCAGGTTAATGCGCCTGCAGCTCGCAACCCGACGTGGCAGGCACAGTATTTTTCGATCGATAGAAAGAGAGTTATTGAGCGTGGCGAACAGCAGTACTCTTTGTTGTATAGCGCTGCAAGGCCATTAAGCGCGGGATAAAAGGCTTAGCGCTAACACAGCCGGCGAAGAGGACGCGAACGATAAAAGACTGCACCCTTAACAATCAGTGGCGGCTGGCTTGTGTTTAGGGGAGGAGGGGGCGAAGGGGTGGCGGGAAGGGTGGGGTGGGGGGGGGGGGGCGGGGTGGCACCTCTGCATATTTAATCACGATTTCTCCTTAGCACACAACCTCTAAGGAATTAAAAGCAGTGTCCGTCCTCCACATGGCTGGACACAGTGTTATGCAACATGCAGCAAAACTTCCAAGTAATTTATTTATTTATTTTATTGTTTTAGTTTTACATACTCCTGCACAGACCACTTAAAAAAACAGTTCAACTAAGTCCAAACACAAACTATTTTGTGATTTAAATAAAGTCCCCTGACCGAGTTACATTTTGAAGCAGAGCACCTGGTCAAAAACATAAAATAGTGAAACAGCGGCAGAAACAGCCACAGAGGATATGACGCTCGACATCAAACGGAGAAATAAAGTATGAAATGGACAAAAAGAAATGTCCCTTTTCTGTTCCGCATGTAGCCTGTCAGCCGGCATTTGGAAGCAAGTTTAGCATGAGTTCTGATCTTCCAAAGAGCGGCCTTTGCTCTGACTATAACCAGTTGTCTCTGAGATGACGCTGAGATGTCTCTCGAGTCTGTGCTTAGCTTCAAGTCGACATTGTCCAAACATGACTAGTTTCAAGATTCTGAAACCTTTCACATTTCACCACCTCTTACCAAAGCACAAGGTCCTATGATAGTAAAGTTGGGCGCTTTGCCCTTAGATACAGACGGTATCTGAAACACTGGGAGAGCTGTCCCGGAATCATGTCAAAAATAAATCGCACATTTTATTTACCCTAGGCAGTGACTGAAATGGAAAAATATAAGTGCAGATATTCTGTGCCAGAGTACCTGCTAATTTCTGAGAAGTGCTGGTACTCTCCAATTTAAAGTATTACGTTTTTCTTGAGAAGTGCAGGTGATCTCCCTCTAAAAATAAAAAAGTGCGGCACACCGTACCGGACAGTACCGGCCCATTTAAAACACTTACCCATGGGATACCACAGGCAACAATGTCCTTTCGTTTCTTTGGGAACAGCCGCATCATGTAAGCTTTGAAAAGAATGTGGCACTCATAAAAGGAGAGATGTTTTCAAAGAGCCAAGATATCGTCACTGAAAAATATCTGCTTAGTGTGCATAACATTTGAATTCATAATTATTTGGTAGCGATGCCCGTCATGTCTTCTGCGCGTGCACCGAGAGAGTGTCAGCTCGAGCTCATGATGATAATGCGAATCTCCGAAGATGATGATCCAGTGTCAGAATATAATGGAACCTGCTGCAGGTCTGTGGGAGCCATGAAATGGTGTCTGGGTGAAATGAAATGACGTCTATGGAGACCTGGTTACACTGTCAAAACAAGATGAGTAATGTCAATTCCATACAGCTGAAAAATCGCAGAACTAAAGAAAGAAATATATTAGACTTCTGTTCACATCGTCTTGTAGCATTCTTGGCACGTCCCTGGAGTGTGGGTGTGTGTGTGTGTGTGTGAATGCGGGGGTAGGAGGAATAGTTTGGAGAGAAAGAGAGAAGGAGAGAGAGAGGGGTAGAGAGGGAGGGAGGGAGGAAGAGAGAGACTTAGGTGCCCGAAAGTGTGCGATGTTTGTCCTTCATGTATTGGTGTTTGATGAAATACGGTGACCGTGTGAGAGTGTAATATTTATGTAGTGTACATTCGCATGTGGGTGGGTGACGTGGACGTGTTTATGTAGTGCACTGCAGAATGTATGGGTCTCTGTAGCAGACAATGTGATGAGTGCTTTGCTGTACTTTTTAGGCCGAGCATGGCAGCGCGCAAGCGCTGCTTTTCCGACGTGTTGGTATGTATCTGTGCTTTTAACCACATCCACCTCACGCCCATCACTATCACTCGTTCATGGGCTTGCCCTTCAAAAATCCTGTATCATGCTTTACGATTGTCCCTCCTTGGGGCGGGTTTGTAACGCCTTGGACGTGGATAATTGTTCATTTTTCCGATATGTTTGACTGCAAGTGAACTTCTTTTTCCTCATGTGTCTCTATTTCATGCTCATGGCAGCAGTGGCACTTTGAATCGGCTTGTCTTTGCTGTATCTGGCCTTTGCAATCCAAGAATTTTTCACAAACGGTTGGCTTGGCGACCTAACGTTGGGGGTCAGAGGACATTTACTAGGGGCATGTTGTTGTTCATAAAAGTCTCCACATTTCTGCAGGCATAGGTTGTCCTGACAGACATATTGGCGGGGCAAGTGCTTCGTTGAAGAAAGACCAGACAAAGAGCTTGCATTGACTGACATAGAACCCGTATGCCTCCAGTAGGCCCCCGCCCGAACACCCGCCAACCGTAAACCGACAAAGACTGATTATTTTTTGGCATTGGGATAATTTTATTTGCAAATGTCAAATATTAAAATCATAAAACATGTTGTGTAGTCAAAATTCAATCCTGTCATAAAATAATTAACATTCATAAATCATAAAACATATTGTGTAGTCAAAGTTCAATCCTATCACAAATCAACCATGATAACGACACAACCAAGGATCCACCCGCGTCCCGAACACCGTTGGACCACACAGGTGAACCGTACTTCACCTGTATCCTTGGGGTGGGGCGGTTCCCAACACCTCACCGTCCCTTGTCCTTGTGCTCCGGGTTCCGCCCCTCCCCCCAACACCAATCTGCCGTAGGGGTGCAACGAGGTGGCCGGAAGCGGGAGCCCCGTGCCCACCCCAGCGATCTGGGCACCCTAACCCCCCAAGCTTGTGTGTACATCCGCCGGTTGATTCAGGACTGCAGGACCCTACCTTTGGTGTTATCCAGGGAACCCTGTCTTCTGTACCCCTCTGTTGCTTAGGGTGAATTTATTATCTCCTCTCACGCCACGAGGGCGACCAGGGGCCCAGAGGTCCTTCTCCCTCCCCACCTCCAAACGAACTGAGGGAAACAGACCTCAATCAACCTTATCAGAGGAATGCACCCTCTTTTTAGCACCTGACCTTCAAACTGTCTGTGTGGGGTACTCCCCGCGTGCCCTGGACCGGGACCCTACTGCGGTATACTTGCCCCTCCCAGGTCCAGGTCTCCCCTCCGTCCGGGAACAGAAGTCCCCCGCACGCTCTTCTTAGCACCTGCCTGCAGCTTCAAGCAGCCTGAGTGAGGTATTCCCTGCGCACCCTGGACTGTGGCACTACAGCGGTATACTTGCCTCTCCCAGGTCCAGGTCTCCACACTGTACGACAATGAGATCTTGGGACAGAAGTCCCACGCACCCCTTCACCCACTGGACCAGTCGCTGCCTCTTGAGGGATTCAGACCACTGATCCCACACTATTGGGTAATCTGAAATGATGCCGGCAGAGGCTTGCGGTGTGGTGGCAACCTGGAAGCCGCCTGCCGAACAATGGAGTGCCGGAGCACCCATACCATATACGATGTCCTGCTATTGAAACAAAGGAAACAAGAATGAGTAGGTTGCACAGAAGTGAAGCATAAGCAAAGCGGAAATAACTTTGTCATTGCAGCACAGGCCAAATATAACGTCAATAGCAGACGGAGGACCACCGGCCACTTGTTTACATTTCCCCAGAGTACATACCAGCGTGTGCCTCTCTACAAAATGACTTGACAGATAACCATCAGGGCTGCTCCTACTGCTCTTAAGGCCGCCGCCTTGCCTGAAAAGAACCAATACCGTACCCAGCACTCTTGACCCATGTGAAGGCAAACACTGCTGGGGCACCAGAAAAATAGGTGAACCGTCATGGACAATCTCCACTTATCTCCCGGGGCACAAGGGAGAACCTAGTGCAGCTCTAAGTTTATTGGCTGACCCCCCCAACCCCTCTTGTGTCGTGACTGGGGGTGGAGGGATCTTAATACGAGCTAACAATTATTCTGAGCCAGGCGCTCTACCGCGTGGCTCTCGAGCAACTAAGCTTCCTTGCCCCACCCATAATTAACTACCCTGTGTGTAGGCGACCCTACAAAGCTGACAAACTTATGTCTACTGGCACCAATGCATTAGTCTTCTTGAGGTGTTCCATTACCCAGCAGGTAGGACTATCCACCACTCCCCATGCTGCCAGTTAAATTCTTAGAGGCCTTCCAAAAGAATACAATTGTTGAACTGAAGAGTACTGATGGAGAAGATGACTTCGGGTAGCGATTCTTTTTAATGATGTCAATTAAAGGGCAGCCTCACTTCTACACTGACCTTAGTTTTGTGGTCCTTAGTTCAATTGTGAATGTTCAATGTATTTTAAACAGTATATGATTTCCAAGGTGTCTAAAATTACAAAAGGGACTAAACCCGTTCAGCAGGGCTGCATATACTCAAAGAATTGGTACTGCAGGAGACCACCCAGTGGCTATTGCCAAGCCCCAAATATTACTGCCTGGCGTTGTGCCCGTCATCCACGTTCATCAAGTGGATCCTTTTACAAACTCAGTGAGGAACTCCATAAGACAAGTTTCAGAAATGTACAAGACAATGTAAATGATAAGAATTTTTTAACGATAGCCTCAAAAATATAAACTGAAATCCGAGTCTGCCTTTGACCACCCAGTTTCGTGGGCATCGCAGCACTATTCATCAACATACGCGGTTACTGCCGTTGTTGTGGCAGAAGTAATGATGCGGTCTCCCATTCACAACCGAACGACTATTACATGCACCGGCCATCTTGTGTAAATATGGTGAGGTGAGCGCAGACCTTTCAGTAGCCCATATCACATGTGGATGGAGTCTGAATACTTTTATAACACACTGACAAGCCTAGCGAGGACTTCACATATCCTCTGACTCATCTCCAGAGCACTCACTCGAAGCTCATCATGAATACCCAGCCACAGCCAGAACTAACCTGGAAAGAATAAAAGTAAAAAACCCACAAGTATTAAAGGAATGCACATCCAGAGAGTGCCAGCATAGCCCAGAGCACACATAAAACCACCCCAAGCATGCCCTCTAGATGCAGATGTCCACAACTAAGATGGTTCGAAAGTCCAAACACCCCAATCCTAAGAACCAAATAGCACCCAAGACCCCCTTGGCACAACGCGTTAATGTACACTCTAGGGTAGCAAGCGCTCCACACCTAGAACACACAAACATGTTAACGCCTAGGACCACTTAACATCACTAGTCGAGCCATCCAATCCTTCATCTGGATCCTGTTTCTTCCCTTACGTCTTTTCTGCCGCATAGCCATACAAAACTTCACATTACAAGATAAATTAATGTATTTGTTTGCACTGTCCTGTGTAGCCTCAAACCCAGATCAGGGACATTATTTTGTCCATCTTAGCCACAAAACTATCTAAAAAGAACATTGTCGCTATGTACTTGATTTCTTGCTAAAGAATTATGCAGTGTTCGAGTCACGTGGGAAACAGCACACCCCAAGCGGGAATGTGTGGCCCCACCACAGCACAATCTGGGGGCATCACACCATGGCAGAGACCAAGGCTCTACACCAGAGACCGGAGGTCACACACCACACACAAACTGGGGGTCATAAGACCAAACACACACTGGACATGGCAGAAAAACGAAACATCACAAACCGGGGGTCATGTGCCGCAGCACAAACTGAAATCCCACATCACAGCGTGACCCGAGGTTAACAAACGGCAGATTATTAAAGGGCAGCAATACCTGAGATCCCCAAATGTCAGGACACGCAAGAATACCGAATCGCACCAAAATTGAACCCTGTCTGCAGAGAGTATAGGAGGCGCCTGGGTTTTTGCTGACATGAATGAACTAAGGCTTCTGCATGAACCTCAAAACATTTCACGAGTCATAGTTCCCTTTCTCGTGCACATGGATGGAATTCTGCATAGTGCAAACAGACGTCATTCCAGGGCGCCTAATTATCGAGACAGCTTGTTTTAATTGTGGGCAATAATTTTGGACCATTGGCTACAATGTCCCTAAGCATTTATTGAGCAGGAATGAGTAGCGGGACTGTTTGCTGTTCAGGAAGCAAGGTTACGGCCTGGTCTCACTGCACCCCTCCCCAAGCATAAATTCCCAACACCTACCCCATTTAACTCCACAACCCTGGCAGGAGCAGACTAATGGGATCCACATTGCAGGGTCTCACCCTTGCACAGGCACACATGATTGTCATTTTCATAGCAGCCACTTAACTGGAGCTGGGCTGAGTTGGGCTCAGCTTCGTGCTGTGCATTACTGTGGAGGGAAGAACCAGGACAGAAGCTAAACTTCCCGAAATCTGCTGGGACAGCAGGTGGAAAACCGGGACTCTCCCGGCAAATCCAGGGCACCTGTCCGCGGTAATGTAGCACCACACCCATCACCAACCCTTGACATCAGGCTACCTTGTAACAACTCGATATACAGTGCCGTGCTACTCCATGCATGGGTCACATTACCAAACACGTCGTCGTATAGCGCCTGTTACGAGTTACACCTTTGCATTTAGCAAGAACATCGCCTTGAGCAAGCCGGTTCTCATGAGAAAGAATTTACTACGGTTACACACACATAGCTCCTGGAAAAGTGCAGCTTCGTGTCCTTCAGGGAAAACAGCACACTACACGTTACAAAATACAATTCAAATATGAGGCCAGGCAGCTAGGCCCAATCCCTTGCTAAGTTAAAGCCTTTTTGTTTAATGAAGCAAACTCTTAACATATAACCTTAATTCTGATATGCTAATGCAAATTCAAACATTATAGCATAATAATTCAGAATTAATAAGCCTTTTCATTAGTCTTCGAATACATTGGTAGCCACTCCCCGTGTGGCACATTTCAAATGCGTGCATTATTTCTCTCTACGTTAACACATTTTCTATGCACCTTTATCACACATTATATTGAACGCTTCGTATAAATATTTCTTTTAATATATGCACTCCAACACTGCCAACCCACAGACAGGCTTCTGCCCTCTTGGGGTCTGGACAGCCCAATCCCAGGAAGGCAGAACAAAGGATTTCCTCTGAGAGAGGGTGTTACATCCTTTTCCTTTGGAAATAGGTGTTAAGGGCCTGAGAGGAGCAGCCTCTCCTGGCCTCTGGGAATGCTTTGAAGGGCACAGATGGTGACCTCCTTCCATAAACCAGTCTACACGGGTTCAGAGATCCACCAGCCCCTGCTCTGGCGCAAAACTGGACAAAGGAAAGTGGAGTGACCACTCCCCTGATCATCACCACCCCAGGGGTGGTGCCCAGAGCTCCTCCAGTGTGTCCCAGACCTCTGCCATCTGGAATGCAGAGGTGTGAGGGCACTATGGAGACCTCTGAGTGGCCAGTGCCAGCAGGTGATGTCAGAGACCCCTCCTGATAGGTGCTTACCTGTTTAGGTGGCCAATCCTCCTCTGAGGGCTATTTAAGGTCTCTCCTAGGGGTTTCTTGTCAGATAACGAATGCAAGAGCTTACCAGAGTTCCTCTGCATCTCCCTCTTCGAATTCTGCCAAGGATCGACCGCTGACTGCTCCAGGATGCCTGCAAAACCACAACAAAGTAGCAAGACAACTACCAGCAACATTATAGTGCCTAATCCTGCTGGCTTTCTCGACTGTTTCCTGGTGGTGCATGCTCTGAGGGCTGTCTGCCTTCACCCTGCACTGGAAGCCAAGAAGAAATCTCCTGTGGGTCGACGGAATCTTCTCCCTGTTGAAGCAGGCACCAAACTTCTGCATCACTGGTCCTCTGGGTCTCCTCTCATCTTGACGAGCCTGGTCCCTGGAACACAGGAGCTGGATCCAAGTGACCCCGACAGTCCAGAGGTTCTTCTGTCCAAATTTGGTGGAGGTAAGTCCTTGCCTCCCCACGCCAGACAGTAATCCTGTGTACTGCATGAACTGCAGCTGCTAGGGCTTTTGTGTATTTTTTAAAGGAATCCTTCATGCACAGCATAGCCCAGGTCCCCAGCACTCCGTTCTGCATTGCACAACTCGCTGAGTTCACCACCGGCTTCGTGCTTTGTAGTGTTGAGACGACCGCCATGCTCAGATTTCTTGAACGCCTGTTCAAGTGCTTCTGCGGGTGCTGCCTGCTTCTGCGTGGGCTCTGTGTGCTGTTGAACGCCCCCTCTGTCTCCTCCTCCAAGGGGCGACCTCCTGGTTCTTCCTGGGCCCGGGCAGCACCCATTTTCTTCAACCGTGACCTTTGCAGCTAGCAAGGCCAGTTTGCGTTCTTTCTGCGTTGAAGCAACTCTGCATCCTCCAGCACGTAGTAGGATATCTTCTGTAGAAAGGAGAAGTTCCTGGCATTTTCCGTTGTTGCAGAATCTTCAGCTTCTTCCACCTGGAGGCAGCCATTTTGTACCTTCATTTGGGGTTTAGTGGGCTCCTACCCCCCTGGATACTTTTGTGACTCTTGGACTTGGTCACCTTCCTTCACAGGTCGTCAGGTCCAGGAATCCGTCTTCAGTGCTTTGCAGTCAGTTGTGGTCTTTGCAGAATCTCCTATCACGACTTTAGTGTGTTTCTAGGGAAGTAGGGTAACTTTACCCCTACTTTTCAGGGTCTTGGGGTGGGGTATCTTGGACACCCTTAGTGTTTTCTAACAGTCCCAGCGACCATCTACTCACTTTACTAGGCCTGGGGTTCCTAAGTGGTTCGCATTCCACCATTGTTTAGTATATGGTTTGTGTTGCCCCTAGGCCTATTGCATCATATTGTATTCTGCAGTGTTTGCACTACTTTTCTAACTGTTTACTTACCTGATTTTGATTTGTGTGTATATTTTGTGTATATTACTTACCTCCTAAGGGAGTATATCCTCTGAGGTATTTTTGGCACATTGTTACTAAAATAAAGTACCTTTATTTTTAGTAACACTGAGTATTGTGATTCCCATGATACAGTGCTACATGATATAACTGGTATAGTAGGAGCTTTGCATGTCTCCTAGTTCAGCCTAAGCTGCTCTGCTATAGCTACCTCTATCAGCCTAAGCTGCTAGAACACTACTTATCTACTAATAAGGGATAACTGGACCTGGCACAAGGTGTAAGTAACATCAGGTACCCACTATAAGCCATGCCAGCCTGCTACAGACACACGAACATCATACACACACTATTGACACTATACACACATGCACCACATGCTCAACACCCACAAGCACCACAACCACCACACCCACGCCCACAACCACAAGTACCACAACCACACCCACATGCACCACAAGTGCCACCAGACCCACAACCACCTCCACACCCACACCCACAACCACTACCACATCCACACCACAATCACACTAACCACCAGAACACAATCATATAATCCAGCACACTTACACAAAATCACATCTATACACAAAGCAACACCAACCAAAAGCAAATGCTAATACACTCCAGCAAAAAAACACACATCCAAACATACAGAACAAACACCAGACCCACATGCAACTGCCAAACATACAGACACAACCAAATCACTGACTCTAGCTCCCTCTACCTCAACCAGCCAACACTCTCCCACCTCTCTTACCTTTACTCATCCTTCCCAAAGAAAAAGTTGTGTGGTGCTCACAAAATGCCCCTTCTTGAGGAGGCTACTCTTGGACTACCTGTAGGAGGCACGTTATGGGCAACTAAGCAAGAAAGTTTTGTTTATTCCATTCCTTTATTTCTGTTTTTTAATTGCAAAATAAATTTACATGAGAGAAGTAGGTCATTTATTATTAAAAAGATTTACTTCCAGACAATTTGTCCTCCTAATATTATTCATGTACACTGCATTGTTATTGATGAAAATGTGAAATACATTTTCTTACTTACATTTATGACAGTAAATACAAAATATTTTTTAAATGACCTATTTGTACAATACAGACATTAGAAAAATAATTAAAAATGTAATGGACAGTACAATTTTTGAGCAAGCATGGATACTTACACCAAGAAATACAATTTATATTTTTATTTCTATGCAGGAATACAGGTGTGTTCATTTTAACTTAATAAAAGAAAAAAAACATTTACATTACGTATTAAAACTAAATTTTAATTTGATAAAATACAGAAAATGCACTCGATAAGGGTAAATGTACCACGAATAAATAAAATTGTGATTTAAGTTTAGAAGTAACGCTGATTTGACATTTATTTTGAAAAAAAAACAATTTATCTTGTCTAGTGCTATTACTGAATTATGGTAAATGCAACAAACATATTCAAAAAATAGTATTCAAAAAATGTGTGAGGCATTTGTTTATAATTTCTCAATTTACAATAAATAATTGAACACACCAATATGAACACATTATGGCGGTCATTCTGACCGCGCCGCCCGCCATGCGGTCTCCGCCATATGGCCGCTCTGCCATCAAAAGACCGCGGAGGCCATTCAGACTTTCCCGCTGGGCCGGCTGGCGCCTGCCAAGGGAACGCCCGCCGGTCCAGCGGGAAAGGCCCTGCAACACAGAAGCCGGCTCCAAATGGAGCCGGCGGTGTTGCAGGGGTGCGACGGGTGCAGTTGCACCCGTCGCCACCCGTCGCGATTTTCACTGTCTGTTATGCAGACAGTGAAAATCATGCTGGGGCCATGTTAAGAGGCCCCTGCACTGCCCATGCCAGTGGCATGGGCAGTGCAGGGGCCCCCAGGGGCCCCACGACACCCGTTCCCGCCATCCTGTTCTGGCGGTAAAAACCGCCAGGAACAGGCTGGCGGGAAGGGGGTCGGAATCTCCATGGCGGCGCTGCTTGCAGCGCCGCCATGGAGGTTCAGCCCAGCCAGGGGAAATCCGGCGGGAAACCGCCCGATCCCTTTTCTGACCACGGCTTTACCGCTGCGGTCAGAATGGGCAATGAAGCACCGCCAGCCTGTTGGCGGTGCTTCCGTTGCCCGCGGCCCTGGCGGTCCAAGAATGAGGGCCTATGTATTTTGATTTATGTCAAAATTTGTGAAACTGTCCCTTATCGTAATGGAAGCTTGCACAAATTTGGCAAACCACAAAACATAAATGTTGGTGTGTTTCTTTAAATTTCTTAACCAACAATATTACACACATATGCACAACACATTAGTCAAAAAGATGCTTGTAGGATATTTTTGGAAATGTACGGATCCAAAGCAAATGTACAAACAATTCAAATGACAAGAAGTGAAAAAAGTACCTCCTATTCCTGCTTCAAAGGGGTTGATTTGCTTCATGGTCAAGTAGCAGCAGCAAAGCAAGGACTTGGACAAGCGGGTTCATGATGGAAACAGAAGTAGAACAAAACAGAAAAGGTAAATTCCTACCTTACGTACCTTCAAAACTGCAAACTCAGGTGTGGACGTTTTTATAGTTACTTCAACAGGAAGGCACATTGTGATTGTGCTGGTGGAAATTTTGGCTGTACTCCCTCCAACAGCTGCTTTTGCCTATTACACCATCAACATGCGTAGAAAATTCTGGCAGAGACGGTAGGACATGGACAGATTATCATCCGGAAACCACCAGCATCTAAATAGAGCAGACGGAGAGCCTAGTAGTGTAGTGCTTTCCTCTTATTTAGTTTCTAAGCACTAACATAACACAACAGAAATGCACTTCTGAGGTCAAAGAAGACTTTTATTGTTGTTATATGAATGACGAATTAGTAGCTTTCAAGTCCGCGTTAATCAAACAAAATATATCAGTTTGCAATATACACAGCAGGTTATATTTATAAGATATTGAATGCAAAGCAAAACAAATACTTCACCGTGTAGGAACTATTTACAGCTACATCTTTCTAAGGTCTGCAAGCTGATGACCCCTGTCAGCCGCGAGAAAGAGTTTCATCTACTCACACGGGATGCTGGCAGCTGGCGCCAAGCTCCAGCACGAGGTCCGGCAGATTCGAATCTCACTCTCTGCAGCCTGTTACATTCGTTACAAAGGTGTGCCCCCTCCTCTCAGACCTGGGAAACTGAGCAAGCCTTTTGGAGACTGGCCAGGTCTCCAAGACTACTCCTGTTCCCAAGCTCAAGCGAGGAAAAACAACGCCCATGTACTCTCTCTTATCAGGTCTAGTCTACTGTGAGAGCAAAACATCTTGGTTCATCTGGTGCAAAAACACAGCTTGGAAAAATACAGCTTGGATTCTCAACTGCAATGTCTAACTCCACGTTAAAGGCAATGGGCAGCTAACCTAAATATCAAATGCAATGTCATGTTAAAGGCAATAGGCAGCTAACCTAAATATCAAATGCAATGTCTAGTGTCATGTCAAAGCCAATAGGCATCTAAGCTGAATACAAAATGCAATGTCTTATATCATGTCAAAGCCCATAGGCAGCTGAGCTGAATACAAAATGCAATGTATAATATCATGTCAAAGCCAATAGGCAGCTGAGCTGAATACAAAATGCAATGTATAATATCATGTCAAAGCCAATAGGCAGCGGAGCTGAATATCATGTCAAAGCCAATAGGCAGTTAAGCTGAATACAAAATGCAATATATAATATCATGTCAAAGCCCATAGGCAGAATATCTAATAGCATGTCAAAGTCAATAGGCAGCTAAATTGAATACATCATGTCAAAGTCAATAGGCATGCAATGTCAAAGCCAATAGGCGGCTAGACTGGATACAGCATGTCAAAGCCAATAGACAGAATACAGAATGTAATGGCTAATGCAATGTCAAAGCCCATAGGCGGCTCAACTGAATACAGAAAGTAATGGCTAATGCCATGTCAAAGCCAATAGGCACAATACAGAATGTAATGACTAATGCAATGTCAAAGCCCATAGGCGGCTAAACTGAATACAGAAAGTAATGGCTAATGCCATGTCAAAGCCAATAGGCGGCTCAACTGAACAAAACATACCATGTGCTACTGGTGAACATTGAGCAACTAATATGCGCAGTGGTGAAACACAAAGTCATTGGTCAAAACAAAACTTATCAAATGGCAGGACATTCCGCCCTTTGACCAATGAATTTTTGTTTCACATATCTCATATTTAAAAAAAAAAAAAAAACATCAGCACAAACAAAAAAAACATTATGATCAAAGCAATCCCTGTAAAGCAATAGAAGTGAATTAACACATAGATTTCATAACCTTTCACATCAGATACATCTACATAGAAAAGACTGGGCAATTTTTATACTCTGAATGAGTCTCTAATTCAACAGTGTTAGCAATTTGATGTGGCATGAGTTCTGCTCATATAAAGGTGCACGGTCCACCTGAAAGGTTTGCTGGAAGATAAGCAAAAGTCAGAGTTCCATACGAGAGGGAAAAAAAAAACACAGCTTAGTTCCATTGGAAGAATGCAATCAAACAAGTTGAACTTGAACTGAAGGCGCAGTTTGCGCAAAATGGATCCATGGTGCTGGCACTTTACTCAGCCAGGTTCAGGTTGGGGATTCGGTCCCTTCCCCGACCCCACACGCACACACCGGAAGGGGGACCACGCAGCACACTCAGGGACAGTGGCGAAACGTGGTAGGATCTGCAAAAGAAACAAGTATGACTTTTCTTGCAAATAACATTTTTCATTTAAACTGCACCCTTCCTCTTTCTTTCCCTGTTTTATAATCAGCAGGCCGTTTTTGAGGCCCTTTTTTATATTTTCTGCAGGTTCTGGAGGATCATTCGGGGCTTCAGCCCACACATCAGCACTGAGGTTTTTATCTGCTGCGCCACAGCTTCCCTTTTCTTGCACTGTCAGAAGGGCTGGGGCAGACTCCTTCTTTACCAAACCTCCATTCACTGCACTTTTGCCAATTTGGGCCATTCTGTCTCCAATTTGTATGAATGAATCAGATTCTTTTCTAGGTATCAGCATAATTTCGATTTTTCCTTGGTAATTTGCAGCAATCACTTTCCCTAAAACCTGATCAATTTGCCATTTCTGATCTGGTAACTTTCCTCTCCCCAACTGCTCTGTGACTGCTTGCATGACAGATTGCTTTTGTGCGTGCTGCACAGTTTTTATCAAATCTAGGGGAATGTGCATCTCTCTCATCTCTGCCCACCTGTAAGTGGCTTTTTCTCTCAGCTGTTCACATTTCTGGGGCACCCACTTAGCCATCCCCACTAAGGCAGAATTCTGGGTGAACACTTCTCTCTCTGAATTTTTCTCATTAACATCTGCAAGGTCATTGAACCAGTTAGGTACAAGCCATGTGGCTAAAACATTATCAAAGAACCAAAAATCAGCATAAAAATGACACATCTCACGTAGCTCTTGCTTTAAAATCTGACACACATTATATAACGCTGTTCCTTCTACGGTGCCAGAAAACAACATTTCAGTCAATGAATCATTAGTAAAACAAACATGCTTTTTATCTTCAGTGGACACGAATTCAAATGGTGCACACAACTTCATTGATAATTCTTTTACCTGTGGTACTCTAGCCCTGTCTTGCAAATACCAGATCCATTGTATGATTCTAGCTAGGGGCACTATTTTCTTTCCTTGTTCTTGATTTAAATGTACATAAGTATTTCCTTCTTGCACTGCGCAGAAACCTAAAGTCTGCATTATTTCATTTGCCAAATCACAAGCGCGCAGCTGCATATTATTTTTCACAGTGACCATATACAAAAGTGTTAGGATTTCTCTCAAATGAGGGCTATTCTTTTTCCAAAAATCAAACAAGCTAATGAAAGTCGGCTCTTGCTCTAAAATCTTTCGTTTTACTTGTGCATTTTGCAACGGTAACTCGTAAATCACATTCTGGTCTCTCTCCTCCCTGTTATCAGTTAAGGAATGCATTTTGTCTGCCAAAAACCCTGGCTCACACAGAAACTCAGTGCAGCTCGGAGCTGTCTCAACCCCCTCATTACTGGAATGGGACAAGAAAGATTCTTCAAAAACAGCAGTTTTATAACTTTCAGTCGGGCTAATTTGCTCACGTAAATTCCTATTTTCATGTTCCAACTTCCTACATTTCTCCTGCATTTCTCTGTAAGCAGATAAAGGTATCCAGACCTTTCTGTCATCATTACTTCCAAAACACACGTTTTCTACATATATACAACAGGAATTATTTCTCAAAACATTATCAGGCCTTTTAGCTACACATGCATTTTCTTCTGTAATTCCCCAAACAGAAAACAATTCACAGTTTTTCTTAGCACCATCAGGCAGTTCATCAACACATGTATTCTCAGACATGGTCTGCCGTGCTACTGTGATTCTCCAAACAGAAAACAATTTCTGTAATTCTCCAAACAACAAAAAACAATTACACTTTTAAAGTGTGCACTTAGAAATCTACTAACTCGTCAAACCCCTTCTTAATCACCTCTTAATGACCGACCCCACTCCTGGTACCAATTGTAGTGCTTTCCTCTTATTTAGTTTCTAAGCACTAACATAACACAACAGAAATGCACTTCTGAGGTCAAAGAAGACTTTTATTGTTGTTATATGAATGACGAATTAGTAGCTTTCAAGTCCGCGTTAATCAAACAAAATATATCAGTTTGCAATATACACAGCAGGTTATATTTATAAGATATTGAATGCAAAGCAAAACAAATACTTCACCGTGTAGGAACTATTTACAGCTACATCTTTCTAAGGTCTGCAAGCTGATGACCCCTGTCAGCCGCGAGAAAGAGTTTCATCTACCCACACGGGATGCTGGCAGCTGGCGCCAAGCTCCAGCACGAGGTCCGGCAGATTCGAATCTCACTCTCTGCAGCCTGTTACATTCGTTACAAAGGTGTGCCCCCTCCTCCCAGACCTGGGAAACTGAGCAAGCCTTTTGGAGACTGGCCAGGTCTCCAAGACTACTCCTGTTCCCAAGCTCAAGCGAGGAAAAACAACGCCCATGTACTCTCTCTTATCAGGTCTAGTCTACTGTGAGAGCAAAACATCTTGGTTCATCTGGTGCAAAAACACAGCTTGGAAAAATACAGCTTGGATTCTCAACTGCAATGTCTAACTCCACGTTAAAGGCAATGGGCAGCTAACCTAAATATCAAATGCAATGTCATGTTAAAGGCAATAGGCAGCTAACCTAAATATCAAATGCAATGTCTAGTGTCATGTCAAAGCCAATAGGCATCTAAGCTGAATACAAAATGCAATGTCTTATATCATGTCAAAGCCCATAGGCAGCTGAGCTGAATACAAAATGCAATGTATAATATCATGTCAAAGCCAATAGGCAGCTGAGCTGAATACAAAATGCAATGTATAATATCATGTCAAAGCCAATAGGCAGCGGAGCTGAATATCATGTCAAAGCCAATAGGCAGTTAAGCTGAATACAAAATGCAATATATAATATCATGTCAAAGCCCATAGGCAGAATATCTAATAGCATGTCAAAGTCAATAGGCAGCTAAATTGAATACACCATGTCAAAGTCAATAGGCATGCAATGTCAAAGCCAATAGGCGGCTAGACTGGATACAGCATGTCAAAGCCAATAGGCAGAATACAGAATGTAATGGCTAATGCAATGTCAAAGCCCATAGGCGGCTCAACTGAATACAGAAAGTAATGGCTAATGCCATGTCAAAGCCAATAGGCACAATACAGAATGTAATGACTAATGCAATGTCAAAGCCCATAGGCGGCTAAACTGAATACAGAAAGTAATGGCTAATGCCATGTCAAAGCCAATAGGCGGCTCAACTGAACAAAACATACCATGTGCTACTGGTGAACATTGAGCAACTAATATGCGCAGTGGTGAAACACAAAGTCATTGGTCAAAACAAAACTTATCAAATGGCAGGACAAGTAGGCAGACAGATTTAGCGATGGAAAAGTGATGGTGGAATCAACCTAGCCAAATTTGAAATCAGGCGCAGTCTTGATTATGGGCCATAGTTTTAAGTTTTGGACCAGAGAGAGTGCTGGAAAGAGTGGCAGTGACAGGGTCCTAGGTTTACCTAATGTAGTTATTACTTGTATTGGCCAGAGAGTTTTAAAGTGGCAACAATTACTGCCTTTGGTTGAAAGCATTGCGAATTGCCAACATCCAGGCCTCATGATTGTGTACAGTAGTGGCAATGACGTAGGCACAATAACTTGGGGAGGACTGGAAATCCTAATGAAGGATACCTTTGGTAAATTATTGACATTTTTTGCGCATACTACCTTGGTGTTCTCCAACATTTGCCAAAGACGGAAGTGGCAGTGGTCAACTGAATTTTGTCCACAGATATAGAAATCCAGGAAACATGTCAATAAAACTGTTTCTGCATTTCTTCGAGACCTCATCATGGGCTCTATGTACCAAAGGAACTTATGCTTTGATTTGGATGGCAAATATTGTGAAAAGACGGAGTCTATTTCACAAACGGAGGCAATGGTATTCCTCAACAACTTAAAAGACTGCATCCTGTTCTATGTGTAGTTATCATCTACACACCCTTTTCCAAACACTGTTGTTTTTTGTTTTCAAATCCTTTTTTTTTTTATTTCTAACTCGAATCTGCCACAGATCCTCGTCCAGATAAGGGGCCTCACAGCTATACTGCGGGCATTTCCCTGGATCCGTTCCTAACAAAAAGCATACATTTAGTACAAAACAACAGCACATTTATTACAAACATATACTATTACAATGTATACAATTGTATCACTGCCTTATGTTGGTGTGACGGGCTGGACCCTGCTCGCCCACACTCTGCTCCTGCTTGTGCTGACTCTGCCCCTCGTGCTCTGAGGCTCCCTGATCATGATTGGTGGAAGGGCCGGCAGTGGCGTTGCGCTGACACTTCAAAAATGCCGCGGCAGACTTTCATGGCGTTCAGAGCTTTGGAGGAAATCCCAGGAGACCAGGGGAGCGCTGTGAACCCTTTTGTGGAGGAAGAAACACCCAGCAACCGAGACATGAAGGTGAAAGACCAGGAGCGGTCGTCACCAAAGAGTCAGAGACGGCGGTCTCCTGCAAGCACTGCAGCTGCAGACGGAAGACGAGCGTCCGGAGAACCTGAGCCAGGCAACCGGGGAGACGAGTGGCTGCATCCCGCCACGCTTCAGGAGAAGCGTGGCTGTTCAGGTGCGTGGGACTACGTCCCTGAACTAGAGTGCGAGTGAGAGACAGAGGGTATAAGGAGGGAGGTCGGAAAGTGTGGAAAGGCGGGAGGGGAAGGACAAAAACAAGGAATCATAACAAATACGAAAACGGAGGAAAGGAGGGGGGGCTGGAACAGAGTAAACAGACAAATAACGGAGGAAAGGTGGGGAAGGAAACGAATATAATACTTACCCTGAGTCCTTGTAGAAAATCTGAAACGAAGGCCAGCAAATCCATGAGTGGGTCCGCATTAAAGGAAAATAGAAAGGATAGAAGTGAAAACACTGAAGAAAGACAACATCTTTTATTTGATACTAAACGGAATGTAAAAAGAAGAACAGAGAGTCAGGGAAGGGGGAAAGGATACAAAGACTAAACCGAGATGGGTGGCATGTACACTTACCGCTATCTTCTCTTCTCTCCACATGCACTTCCCCTGGGATGACCTGTGAACCAGGGAGACAGAAACGAAGAGTGAAGACAGAATCTCAAGACAATACCCAACCTCAAGTCATACAACCAAATACTCACCTGTTTTCTCCTACATGTTCAACTTTCAATAAAAATAAACCTTTCTTCAGACTACTGCGGTCTAGAGTGCCTTATACACGACTACCCGCTCACAAGTGGTGTCAGAAGTGGGATATCCAACTATAGAAAAGAATCCACAACTATGGAGGAGAAGGCAACTATGGCAGATATCATAGCCCAATTGGCTGAGGGGCAACAACATCTTCAGTTGATATGGGAACAGCAAATGAAAGAAGCCAAAGAGGAAAGGGAGGCATTGCAAACAGCGCTAAAAAGCCAGGCGACAATTATGGCTAATAACCAACTGGTACATGAAACAGCATAGGGTAAACTTACCAACACCATCGCCCATACAAAAGTACACCCCACAGTTCCAAGTAGTGTGTTACAACGATACCAGGACTCGGAAGACCCTGACTTTTTCTTCACAAACTTTGAAAGAGTGGCCAGTACTGCTAATTGGCCTGAGGACAAATGGGGTCAATATATCGCCCCCCTACTCACTGGCCACTTACAAACAACGTATCAAGCTATCAATCCGAGTGGGAACTTGCCATATAAAGACATAAAGAAAACTATCCTAGAAAGAGTGGGTTTGGACAGTGAGAGTTATCGCACGAAGTTTAGACAACTAAAATGGCAGCACCAGGAATATCCCCGTACCATGTACTATAGAGTCCCACATTCAGCTGGGAGATGGTTGCAACCTACAGAGAGGACCAGAGAAGAAATGTTTGATATAATAGTATTAGAACAGTACTTGGATGCTTTACCTCCTACCACTCGGAACTGGGTACGACAGCATCCTGGACTCACAAACGAAACAGCAGTAGATCTTGCCTGTGCTTACCATAGAGGTTCTGACTTCTGGGCTACCGTTAGCCGGGCTCCTCCTCCTACGATCCGACCCGTCCTTCCTGGACTACAACAACCTCGGCCAGTCTGAGCCCACGGACCGTAAAGAACGCAACCAGGGGGCCCGGGACCCTCTGGATATACAGGCTCTGGTCCTCAATGCTACAATTGCTCAGAATGGGGTCATATAGCCCGATATTGCCCGCATAAAAAAGATGTTGAGGAACCCATGGAGATAGGGCTGACAAAGGGGAGAGTACTCTGGACTGGAGGAGAAAAAACAAAATATACCCTCCCTATCTTTGTCAATGACATAGAAAGATGGGCCCTAATTGACTCCAGATGTAGATAGAGCGTGATCCGTAAGGATTTAGTGCTGCCAGGGCAGGAAGAACCCGAGTCCCAGGTTCTCATCACCTGTGTACATGGGGACCAACGGTATTATCCCCTTGCCACTGTAAAATTAAAATGGAGAGAACAAATCGAGAATCTCCGGGTCGGGGTAATCTCCACCCTATACGAAGACATAATCCTCGGGACTGATTACGAGGACTTCCCTTCATTATTAGAGAAAGCCGGGCAAGAGCACCTTCTGAGGGGATGGTGGGCGGAGGCACCTAGTGATATCATAACTGAAGAACCCACACGGGAAAGGAGTATCCTCAGCAGGAGACAAAAAAGAGAGCAACGATTGGTTTTCCCTTGTTTTCACTGCTTTTTCCTTATTTTTTCCCCTGATTTTTGTGTCGACTCGCCTTGCTTTCTCCTCCTTTTTACTGCTTTCTCCTTGCTTCTTCTCCCATATTATGTGTGCCTCTCCTTGCTTTTCCCTTGTTCCCCCTTTTTGAACCTTGTTTTTCCACATGTTTTGTGCGTGCTCTCTCCTTGCTTTCCCTCATTGTCACTGCTTTTTCCTTTGCTTTTCCCTATATTTTGTGTGCCCTCTCTTTACTTCCCCTCATTCTCACTGCTTTCTCATCACTCCCCTATATTTTGTGTGCCCGTCCTTCCTTTTCTCTCGTTCGCACTGCTTTTTCCTTGTCTGTTCACCAGTTTTTTAAGTGCCCTCTCCTTGCTGTCCCTCATTGCCACTGCTTTTTCCTTGCTTTTGCCTCATATTTTGTGTGCGCTTTCCTTGCTTTTCCCTCCTTTTCACTGCTTTCACCTTTTTTGCTATTTTGTTTGGTGCCCTCTCCTTTATTTTCACTCGTTTTCAGTTCTTGTACCTTGCTTTTTGCTTTTCACTTATTTTCACTGCTTTCACTTCACGGGAAGCCCTTCTTTAATTCACAGCGCGCCCGCAACCGCGGGACGCGCGCGGGCGGCGCCCGGGCGAAGCCCGGGCAAAGGGCGGGCCCGTCCTTCGCCCGTCATCGACCGGAAGAGGCTGGGCTGGGCCCCCCCTCTAACGCCTTCTCCTCTCTACAGTGTCATTTATACTTGTGTGCTGCGCCAGGTACAGTGCGATCTCTTATTAAATATGGGGAAAAGGAAAATTAATGTTCAAAAGGGGATAGGTGGGTCCAGCTCCCTCCAGTCCTCCATTACCAGCTATTTATCCTCTGTAATGGGGGCCATTGAGTCTGAACTAGAACATGTAGAAGAAAGGATTGGGGCTGTCCAAAGTACTGTCCAATATCCTCCGCTGGAACCTTCTCTGGAACTTATCAGCCACGCTCCTACCCCCTTAAGTACTGCTCTTTCACCACTGTCCTTAACAACAAACTCCAGCCAGTTGAAAGAAGACAAAATTCCTACTTTTGATCGTACTACTTCTTCTCCCCTTTTAGTTACTCCTCCTTCTGAGGGTTCTCAGACTGTTTCTCCACCTACGAAGAAGAGGCGAGCCGGGAAAAAGCCAACAAATGTAAAAAAGGTCACAGGTTTTAAAAAGAACTTACCTACCCATTTGACCCAAAGTAACAAACCTTCAGCCCCCTTGGTTTTTACCTCTGAATGTCTTCCAAGTACGGTCATTTCTGAAGATGGCTCAAATAGATTTGACTCGACACTTAAATTATTTTGTGCAACTTTAGAGGCTAAAATTACAACTTTGATTACCGAGAAGCTTGATCGTTTTTTTAATGATGTAACTAGGCTTTTATCTAGTTTCTCTAAACCTGGCCCACTTAGCTCGGGAATTCTCCCTGGCCCCGAATCAGTTTATTTACCTACTCCTCCCCCTACATTGGCACCCCAAGGAGCCGGTAACTATTTGTCTGATCTACAAGTTGTCCCTGGCCAAGGAACCCTTGTGGATAACCCTGTATTATGTCCAGCAAGGAAGGCTCACTCCTCTAGGTTGCAAGACAATGGCTCCAACTTATTCACTAATCATGCAGACTTTTTACATTTACCTCCGGACTGTAATCCGTACGTTTTGGTTCTTTCTAACGTTCCTCCTTTGGAGTGCCGCAAACTAGAAGATACCCACTCTTTAATTAGGAAAGCCGGCCATTGGTTGAATTCTAAATTTAAACCAAATTCTTCAGGCTTCCGTAATGATAAGATTCTTATGGCCCGAAGGGTGAAGAGGGTTGGCTTCTCAAAGGAATTGAAGGAGGGCGATTATGTTGTTTTAAACTTTGCCAATCCTCAGTCAGTAGATTATTTTTTGACTAAATCGGCCTATTGTAATATGTTAAATAACAAGATTCAAATCCATTCCCTGCACCATTTTTATGACCCTGTGCTTTTACCAAATCGTCCTATTACTAATTTAAGCATGCACAGCCAAGAGCCAGATAGGTCTCTCTTACAGGTCAACGTTCCAACTAGCAATAGATTCTCGACTCTTAGTCATTTTGATGAGAATGATTGACTATCGGTGACCCACCACTGTTCTTCTAATTTAGAGAGACGGATGGTTGGGACCGTCCAAACCAAGCGTATCAGGGGCACAGGAATGTGTATTACAGATTTACAAACTCATCTAAATACCAAAGTCTCATCATTATGTTCTGCATTTAGACCACTAACCCTGCTCAGTTGGAATGTAGCAGGGTTGCGATCTAAAACTAACAATTCGGACTGGAAGAGTTTCATTTCTTCTTATGATATAATTTGTCTACAGGAAACTTGGTCTAAAGATATGTTTTTCTTGAATGGCTTTACTTCTTTTTGTCAGCCGGCACGGAGTTCTCACATGGGGAGAGCTAGTGGTGGCCTTTTAGTACTTGTTTCTGTAAATCTTCAGCTTTTAAATGTGTCCCTAATTTGGTCTTCCCCTTATTTTATGGTTGTTCTCGTCTCTATAAGCGGGCAAAAGGATATTCTAATTTTAAACTTTTATAATAATATCCCTCGGGGCTTCCTTATGACCCATCTGGAAGAGGTAATGGATTTTATAGATTCCTCACATGCTTTACAGTTTAGTGATTTAACTATTTTCTGGGTGGGTGATTTTAATATTCCCTTATGCTGTAAAGAACACACGGACTTGTGTGCCTTCCCTGTTGAGGGCAGAGAGTCACCAATTCATTTTAATCATACCTCTGAAGGAGATGCCTTAAATTCTTTTATTTGTAAATTTGATCTGGTTCACGTTACAGAGAAATTGGCCCCTGATGCCCGTAATACGCCCACTTACACAGGGAATTTGAAGGGGAGTACCATTGATTTTATACTTATCAGCTCTTCTGATTTTTATCTAATTAGAAATTTTAAGATTACGCCTCATTGTGCAAGTGATCACAACCCTCTTAGTATTACACTGGACCTAAAAGTAAATCAGGCACCCATGAACAAAAATTTGTGTGCTGCTACAGTTTATAATTTAAATAGTGGCATTCGTTTAAAATGGGATAAAATTGACCCTAAAAAGTTTAACCAAGAAATTGTAAGAAGTAGGTCTGATACGATTTATACGTGTTTGTCTCAGCAATTAGACTCTGACTGTATTGTGCGAGAATTCGAATCCTTAAGTAGTGATATTTCACGCGCCCTGGTGATGGACAGGCCCGGGAAGGGGCCGGTGGTCCATAGATGGTTTGATTCTGCGTGTTCTTTAGCCCATAAAAAACTTAAAGAAGCTCTTAAAGCAGTTCCTCCCGCACGTCAATTAGTAAAATTAGCGAGGACTGACTATAAGGTTGCCCTTGATAAACGGAAATCCGAAATTAGGTCCAGGGCTTGGAGCGATCTTTTGGCCGCATCTGAATTTAAGGACACTTCCAAATTCTGGAAAGTGATAAATCACCCTTACTTTTCTGATAAGAACTCTTTGGCCAATGAATGTTTTATTACTGAGGATGTCTGGATAAATCATTTTAGGAAAGTTTTCTGCTCTGAAACCTATGAGAATTCGCATGTGGCAGTTACTCCTGCTACACATTTTACTCCAGATTTTAACTTTAAGGCCCTAAATATTATTTTTGATCTCCATGAGGTCAAAGGTGCCATTGATAGATCAAGGCAGGGAAAGGCCCCTGGCCCCGATGGGGTTCCTGTCGACCTTTTTAAATCAGAAATTGAGCTCTGGGGCCCTTTGGTTACAAATGTGTTGAACAACGTGGTAACTAGTAATGTGCCCTCTTCATGGAAATCGGCTATTATTGTTCCCATCTTTAAAAAAGGTAATAGACAAGACCCCTCTTGTTACAGACCAATCTCCCTTATTGATTCAACGGCAAAGATTTTAGGTAGTGTGATCTTGTCCCGTTTAGAAGATTGGGTAACAGATGCCCAGATTTTATCTCCCATCCAATTTGGTTTTAGACCCGGTGTGGGCACAGTTGAGCAAGTTTTAAACTTACAATTGATACTTAATAAATATGTGTCTGTTAAGAAAGAGTCCATCCATATGGCTTTTATCGATCTAACCAGTGCCTTTGATTTGGTTAACAAATCAAAGTTATGGCAAATCCTAGAAGTTCTAGGGTGTGACCCGGCTCTATTGGAGCTTATTAAACGTCTACATACAGACCTAACGGTTTCTGTTCAGGTCGGCTCATTTGGGCAGAGAACCCCTCCTATTCCGTCAACCAGGGGCGTAAGGCAAGGATGTATTTTAGCCCCTTTTCTTTTCTTGATTTATATAAATGGGCTCTATGATTTTTTGGTTAAACAAGCAAAGGATGTACCGAAGATGGGCCAAAGATTACTTCCAGTTTTATTATATGCGGATGATGCAGTTTTAATTGCTCGTACTGCAAATGGCTTACAGGGCTTATTGGACATATTTTATGAGTTTATGTCGAGCCTCGATTTGAAGGTCAATTACCCCAAGACTTTTGTCATGACCTGTGGCCCACGTAACACAAAATCCAAACAATTTACTATGGGAGGGCATTCTCTTATTAAGGTCAAAGATTTTTGTTACCTAGGCATGTATTTGAGTTCCTCTCTGTCCTGGAAGACTCATATTAATTTTAAGCTCCAACAGCTGATAAGGAACACCGAAGCGATCTTTCGCTTCTCTAATAAATTAGGCCATAGACCCCCTGCACAGATGAAAACTCTGTATAATTCTAAGTGTACCGCAGCTGTGCTCTACGGAGCAGGCGTTTGGGGCTGTGTAAAGGTACCATCTCTCCAGAGGGTCGAAAATAAATTTTTGCGAAGATTACTGTTGGTTCCAAAATGTACTGCAAATATCATCTGCCACGAAGAACTTGGTCAGTGTTTTTTGGAGGATAGGGTTTTTTTGGCGCCATTATTGCTTTGGATTAGATGTTGGCTAAACCCAATGGCAAAATTGGTCCAAGATTGTATTTCTGAATGCTTACAATTGGAAAATTCAAATAGGATCCCCTGGCTTATGTTTCTACGAAACTCTTTTGAGAATTTAGGTCTTAGATATATGTTTGATGAACCTCACCTATTAACTATAAATTCTAGGTCCGTTCTGAAGGCTACTTACTCCGAGTACATATCAGACCTGAGATTTTACAGTTCTCTGAAATTAAAATCCTTTGATTCCTATTCTCAGGTTGTGACAGCCCCATGCCTTGAACCTTATCTGACCTGGTTTTCCAGTTTTAAGATACTTTCTTTTTTAACACTTTTTAGACTTAATTTAATTCATTTTAAAGTAGCGTTTCCTGAACCATGTTTTTGGAAAAGGGATTTACCTCTTTGTCCCTGTGATTCTAGATCAACCCAGAGTACTTTGCACTTTTTTCTCTTTTGCCCTTTTTATGCTGCTCCTAGAGGGGTTTGCATTTTACCCACTTTACGTTCTGTTAGACCCATTCATTACAAGGAAGCTTTAATATATTTTCAGAGATTGCCAGATAGGCAAATTTGTCATTTTGTATTAGATTTTGTTACAGCTTCTTTAAGCATTAGGAAAAGGCTCATTTCATTTTAAATGTATATGTATGTATAGTTTAATATTGTAAGTTAATTTTTGTATTCTGTTATTGTGATTTTTCTTATGTTATGAGTTTTATTTGTTTATTTTATGGGATTTTAGACCGGATGTTTACGTAATGTTTTAGATATGGTACTATTTTATTCTTCTATCTATTTACTGTAACGTAATTATTGTGTGGTATTTGTGTTTTTGTCTGTACTTTTATGGCATTTGCCGAATAAAGTTTTGTGACTGACTGACTGACACTGCTTTCACTTTCCTTTTTCACCCATATTTTGTGTGTCCGGTCCTTGCATTTCCCTCATTTTCACTGATTTCTCTTTTTTCCTCTTTTTAGTGTGCCTGCTCATTGCTATTTTCTCTTTATCAATTCTTTCTCCTTGCTTTTTTATCCATTTTTTTGTGTGACTTTCCCTTGCTTTTCCTTCATTTTCAGTGCTTTCACCTTGCTTTTGTCCATGTATTTTGTGTCCCCTATTTTTGATTTTCACCGTTTCATTCTGCTTTCACCTTGCTTTCTCAGCTGTTTTGTTGTGTGCCCTCTTCTTGCTTTTAAACCGTTTTTACTCCTTTCACCTTGCTTTTCATCCATATTTTCTGTGACTGCTACTTGGCTTTCCCTGGTTGTCACTGCTTTTTCCCCTGTATTTTGTGTGCCCATATCATTGCTTTCACCTCATTCTCACTGATTTCGCCTTGCTTTTTCACCCATTTTTTTTGTGCTTTCCCTCTTGGTCACTGCTTTCTCTTTGCTTTTTCCCCTGTATTTCGTGTGCCCGCTCCTTACTTTTCCCTTATTTTCACTGCTTTCTCCTTGCTTTTTCACCCGTATTATGTGTACCTCTCCTTGCTTTTCTCTTGTTCTCAATGCTTTTTGCTTGTATTTTCACCTGTTTTTTTAATGCTCTCTTTGCTTTCCCTTGTTGTCACTGCTTTTCCATGATTGTCTCCTGTATTTTATGTGCCCATATCATT
The DNA here is from genome assembly GCF_031143425.1 of Pleurodeles waltl. Lineage (NCBI taxonomy): Eukaryota > Metazoa > Chordata > Amphibia > Caudata > Salamandridae > Pleurodeles > Pleurodeles waltl. The sequence continues at coordinate 68,688,785 of NC_090445.1, forward strand.
GCTTTCACCTCATTCTCACTGATTTCGCCTTGCTTTTTCACCCGTTTTTTTGTGCTTTCCCACGTGGTCACTGCTTTCTCCTTGCTTTTTCCCCTGTATTTTGTGTGCCCTCTCCTTACTTTTCCCTTATTTTCACTGCTTTCTCCTTGCTTTTTCACCCGTATTATGTGTGCCTCTCCTTGCTTTTCTCTTGTTCTCAATGCTTTTTGCTTGTATTTTCACCTGTTTTTTTAATGCTCTCTTTGCTTTCTCTCGCTCTCACTGCTTTTTCCTTGTCTGTTCACCAGTTTTTTAAGTGCCCTCTCCTTGCTTTCCCTCATTGTCACTGCTTTTTCCTTGCTTTTGCCTCATATTTTGTGTGCGCTTTCCTTGCTTTTCCCTCCTTCTCACTGCTTTCACCTTTTTTGCTGTTTTGTTTGGTAACCTCTCCTTTATTTTCACTCGTTTTCAGTTCTTGTGCCTTGCTTTTTGCTTTTCACTTATTTTCACTGCTTTCACTTTCCTTTTTCACCCATATTTTGTGTGTCCGGTCCCTGCATTTCCCTCATTTTCACTGATTTCTCTTTTTTCCTCTTTTTAGTGTGCCTGCTCATTGCTATTTTCTCTTTATCAGTTCTTTCTCCTTGCTTTTTTATCAATTTTTTTGTGTGACTTTCCCATGCTTTTCCTTCATTTTCAGTGCTTTCACCTTGCTTTTGTCCACGTATTTTGTGTCCCCTATTTTTGATTTTCACCGTTTCATTCTGCTTTCACCTTGCTTTCTCAGCTGTTTTGTTGTGTGCCCTCTTCTTGCTTTTAAACCGTTTTTACTCCTTTCACCTTGCTTTTCATCCATATTTTCTGTGACTGCTACTTGGCTTTCTCTGGTTGTCACTGCTTTTTCCCCTGTATTTTGTGTGCCCATATCATTGCTTTCACCTCATTCTCACTGATTTCGCCTTGCTTTTTCACCCATTTTTTGTGTGCTTTCCCTCGTGGTCACTGCTTTCTCTTTGCTTTTTCCCCTGTATTTTGTGTGCCCGCTCCTTACTTTTCCCTTATTTTCACTGCTTTCTCCTTGCTTTTTCACCCGTATTATGTGTACCTCTCCTTGCTTTTCTCTTGTTCTCAATGCTTTTTGCTTTTATTTTCACCTGTTTTTTTAATGCTCTCTTTGCTTTCCCTTGTTGTCACTGCTTTTTCCATGATTGTCTCCTGTATTTTATGTGCCCATATCATTGCTTTCACCTCATTCTCACAGATTTCGCCTTGCTTTTTCACCCGTTTTTTTGTGCTTTCCCTCGTGGTCACTGCTTTCTCCTTGCTTTTTCCCCTGTATTTTGTGTGCCCTCTCCTTACTTTTCCCTTATTTTCACTGCTTTCTCCTTGCTTTTTCACCCGTATTATGTGTGCCTCTCCTTGCTTTTCTCTTGTTCTCAATGCTTTTTGCTTGTATTTTCACCTGTTTTTTTAATGCTCTCTTTGCTTTCTCTTGTTCTCACTGCTTTTTCCTTGTCTGTTCACCAGTTTTTTAAGTGCCCTCTCCTTGCTTTCCCTCATTGTCACTGCTTTTTCCTTGCTTTTGCCTCATATTTTGTGTGCGCTTTCCTTGCTTTTCCCTCCTTCTCACTGCTTTCACCTTTTTTGCTGTTTTGTTTGGTGCCCTCTCCTTTATTTTCACTCGTTTTCAGTTCTCGTACCTTGCTTTTTGCTTTTCACTTATTTTCACTGCTTTCACTTTCCTTTTTCACCCATATTGTGTGTGTCCGGCCCTTGCATTTCCCTCATTTTCACTGATTTCTCTTTTTTCCTCTTTTTAGTGAGCCTGCTCATTGCTATTTTCTCTTTATCAGTTCTTTCTCCTTGCTTTTTTATCAATTTTTTTGTGTGACTTTCCCTTGCTTTTCCTTCATTTTCAGTGCTTTCACCTTGCTTTTGTCCACGTATTTTGTGTCCCCTATTTTTGATTTTCACCGTTTCATTCTGCTTTCACCTTGCTTTCTCAGCTGTTTTGTTGTGTGCCCTCTTCTTGCTTTTAAACCGTTTTTAATCCTTTCACCTTGCTTTTCATCCATATTTTCTGTGACTGCTACTTGGCTTTCCCTGGTTGTCACTGCTTTTTCCCCTGTATTTTGTGTGCCCATATCATTGCTTTCACCTCATTCTCACTGATTTCGCCTTGCTTTTTCACCCATTTTTTTTGTGCTTTCCCTCGTGGTCACTGCTTTCTCTTTGCTTTTTCCCCTGTATTTTGTGTGCCCGCTCCTTACTTTTCCCTTATTTTCACTGCTTTCTCCTTGCTTTTTCACCCGTATTATGTGTACCTTTCCTTGCTTTTCTCTTGTTCTCAATGCTTTTTGCTTGTATTTTCACCTGTTTTTTTAATGCTCTCTTTGCTTTCCCTTGTTGTCACTGCTTTTCCATGATTGTCTCCTGTATTTTATGTGCCCATATCATTGCTTGCACCTCATTCTCACTGATTTCGCCTTGCTTTTTCACCCGTTTTTTTGTGCTTTCCCACATGGTCACTGCTTTCTCCTTGCTTTTTCCCCTGTATTTTGTGTGCCCTCTCCTTACTTTTCCCTTATTTTCACTGCTTTCTCCTTGCTTTTTCACCCGTATTATGTGTGCCTCTCCTTGCTTTTCTCTTGTTCTCAATGCTTTTTGCTTGTATTTTCACCTGTTTTTTTAATGCTCTCTTTGCTTTCTCTCGTTCTCACTGCTTTTTCCTTGTCTGTTCACCAGTTTTTTAAGTGCCCTCTCCTTGCTTTCCCTCATTGTCACTGCTTTTTCCTTGCTTTTGCCTCATATTTTGTGTGCGCTTTCCTTGCTTTTCCCTCCTTCTCACTGCTTTCACCTTTTTTGCTGTTTTGTTTGGTGCCCTCTCCTTTATTTTCACTCGTTTTCAGTTCTTGTACCTTGCTTTTTGCTTTTCACTTATTTTCACTGCTTTCACTTTCCTTTTTCACCCATATTTTGTGTGTCCGGTCCCTGCATTTCCCTCATTTTCACTGACTTCTCTTTTTTCCTCTTTTTAGTGAGCCTGCTCATTGCTATTTTCTCTTTATCAGTTCTTTCTCCTTGCTTTTTTATCCATTTTTTGTGTGACTTTGCCTTGCTTTTCCTTCATTTTCAGTGCTTTCACCTTGCTTTTGTCCACGTATTTTGTGTCCCCTATTTTTGATTTTCACCGTTTCATTCTGCTTTCACCTTGCTTTCTCAGCTGTTTTGTTGTGTGCCCTCTTCTTGCTTTTAAACCATTTTTACTCCTTTCACCTTGCTTTTCATCCATATTTTCTGTGACTGCTCCTTGGCTTTCCCTGGTTGTCACTGCTTTTTCCCCTGTATTTTGTGTGCCCATATCATTGCTTTCACCTCATTCTCACTGATTTCGCCTTGCTTTTTCACCCATTTTGTTTGTGCTTTCCCTCGTGGTCACTGCTTTCTCTTTGCTTTTTCCCCTGTATTTTGTGTGCCCGCTCCTTACTTTTCCCTTATTTTCACTGCTTTCTCCTTGCTTTTTCACCCGTATTATGTGTACCTCTCCTTGCTTTTCTCTTGTTCTCAATGCTTTTTGCTTGTATTTTCACCTGTTTTTTAATGCTCTCTTTGCTTTCCCTTGTTGTCACTGCTTTTTCCATGATTGTCTCCTGTATTTTATGTGCCCATATCATTGCTTTCACCTCATTCTCACTGATTTCGCCTTGCTTTTTCACCCGTTTTTTTGTGCTTTCCCTCGTGGTCACTGCTTTCTCCTTGCTTTTTCCCCTGTATTTTGTGTGCCCTCTCCTTACTTTTCCCTTATTTTCACTGCTTTCTCCTTGCTTTTTCACCCGTAATATGTGTGCCTCTCCTTGCTTTTCTCTTGTTCTCAATGCTTTTTGCTTGTATTTTCACCTGTTTTTTTAATGCTCTCTTTGCTTTCTCTCGTTCTCACTGCTTTTTCCTTGTCTGTTCACCAGTTTTTTAAGTGCCCTCTCCTTGCTTTCCCTCATTGTCACTGCTTTTTCCTTGCTTTTGCCTCATATTTTGTGTGCGCTTTCCTTGCTTTTCCCTCCTTCTCACTGCTTTCACCTTTTTTGCTGTTTTGTTTGGTGCCCTCTCCTTTATTTTCACTCGTTTTCAGTTCTTGTACCTTGCTTTTTGCTTTTCACTTATTTTCACTGCTTTCACTTTCCTTTTTCACCCATATTTTGTGTGTCCGGTCCCTGCATTTCCCTCATTTTCACTGATTTCTCTTTTTTCCTCTTTTTAGTGAGCCTGCTCATTGCTATTTTCTCTTTATCAGTTCTTTCTCCTTGCTTTTTTATCCATTTTTTGTGTGACTTTCCCTTGCTTTTCCTTCATTTTCAGTGCTTTCACCTTGCTTTTGTCCACGTATTTTGTGTCCCCTATTTTTGATTTTCACCGTTTCATTCTGCTTTCACCTTGCTTTCTCAGCTGTTTTGTTGTGTGCCCTCTTCTTGCTTTTAAACCATTTTTACTCCTTTCACCTTGCTTTTCATCCATATTTTCTGTGACTGCTACTTGGCTTTCCCTGGTTGTCACTGCTTTTTCCCCTGTATTTTGTGTGCCCATATCATTGCTTTCACCTCATTCTCACTGATTTCGCCTTGCTTTTTCACCCATTTTTTGTGTGCTTTCCCTCGTGGTCACTGCTTTCTCTTTGCTTTTTCCCCTGTATTTTGTGTGCCCGCTCCTTACTTTTCCCTTATTTTCACTGCTTTCTCCTTGCTTTTTCACCCGTATTATGTGTACCTCTCCTTGCTTTTCTCTTGTTCTCAATGCTTTTTGCTTTTATTTTCACCTGTTTTTTAATGCTCTCTTTGCTTTCCCTTGTTGTCACTGCTTTTTCCATGATTGTCTCCTGTATTTTATGTGCCCATATTATTGCTTTCACCTCATTCTCACTGATTTCGCCTTGCTTTTTCACCCTTTTTTTGTGCTTTCCCTCAGGGTCACTGCTTTCTCCTTGCTTTTTCCCCTGTATTTTGTGTGCCCTCTCCTTACTTTTCCCTTATTTTCAAGGCTTTCTCCTTGCTTTTTCACCCGTATTATGTGTGCCTCTCTTTGCTTTTCTCTTGTTCTCAATGCTTTTTGCTTGTATTTTCACCTGTTTTTTTAATGCTCTCTTTGCTTTCTCTCGTTCTCACTGCTTTTTCCTTGTCCGTTCACCAGTTTTTTAAGTGCCCTCTCCTTGCTTTCCCTCATTGTCACTGCTTTTTCCTCCTTGCTTTTGCCTCATATTTTGTGTGCACTTTCCCTGCTTTTCCCTCCTTCTCACTGCTTTTCCCTTTTTTTCTGTTTTGTTTGGTGCCCTCTCCTTTATTTTCACTCGTTTTCAGTTCTTGTACCTTGCTTTTTGCTTTTCACTTATTTTCACTGCTTTCACTTTCCTTTTTCACCCATATGCATTTCCCTCATTTTCACTGATTTCTTTTTTTTCCTCTTTTTAGTATGCCTGCTTATTGCTATTTTCTCTTTATCAGTTCTTTCTCCTTGCTTTTATATCCATTTTTTTGTGTGACTTTCCCTAGCTTTTCCTTCATTTTCAGTGCTTTCACCCCGCTTTTGTCCACGTATTTTGTGTCCCCTATTTTTAATTTTGACTGTTTCATTCTGCTTTCACCTTGCTTTCTCAGCTGTTTTGTTGTGTGCCCTCTTGTTGCTTTTAAACCGTTTTTACTCCTTTCACCTTGCTTTTCATCCATATTTTCTGTGACTGCTACTTGGCTTTCCCTGGTTGTCACTGCTTTTCCCCCTGTATTTTGTGTGTCCATATCATTGCTTTCACCTCATTCTCACTGATTTCGCCTTGCTTTTTCCCCCCGTTTTTTTTGTGCTTTCCCTCGTGGTTACTGTTTTCTCCTTGCTTTTTCCCCTGTATTTTGTGTGCCCTCACTTTTCCCTTATTTTCACTGCTTTGTCCTTGCTTTTTCACCCGTATTATGTGTGCCTCTCCTTGCTTTTCTCTTGTTCTCAATGCTTTTTGCTTGTATTTTCACCTGTTTTTTTAATGCTCTCTTTCCCTTGTTGTCACTGCTTTTTCCATGATTGTCTCCTGTATTTTGTGTGCCCTCTTTTTACTTTCCCTTTGTTGTCACTGCTTTCACTTTGCTTTTTAACCCATTTTTTGTGCCCATTCTGTGTTTCACTGCTTTCTCCTCGCTTTTCCCCCTGTATTTTCTGGAACCCTCCTTGCTTTTCCTCGTATGCACTGCTTTTTCCTTGTCTTTCCACCTGTTTAAGGCCTTCATCTTGCTTTCCCTCATTTTCACTGCCTTTTCCTTGTTTTTGTTTTTGCTTGTTGTTCACCCTTGTTTTTTAAGCGCTCTCTCCTTGAATTTCTCTCATTGTCACTGCTTTTTCTTTGCTTTTCCCCTGTATTTTGTGTGCCCTCTCATTGCTTTCCCCTCATTCCCACCACTTTCACCTTTTTTTTACCCATTTTCTGTGTGCTCTTGCCTTCTGTTTCCCATGCTTCACTGCTTTCTCCTTGCTTTTTCTATTTTCTTTGCCCTCTCTTCACTTTCCCTTTTCCTCTCTTTTTCTCCTATATTTTGTGTACCCCCACCTTGTGTTTCTCTCATTCTCACTGCTTTTCCTTGTCTTTTAACAATGTTCTTGAGTGCCGCCTCCTTGTTTTCCCTCATTGTCACTGATTTTTCCTTGCTTTTCCCTTATTTTGTGTGCCTCCTCCTAGATTTTCCATAGGTCTCTCTGCTTTTTCCTCATCTTTTCACCTCGTTTTTAAGTGCCCTCTCCTTGCTTTCCTCATTGTCACTACTTTACTGTTGCCTTTCCCCTGTATTTTATGTGACCTCTCCTTGCTTTTCCATTGTTGCCTTTACCCACATTTATGATTGTCTTCTCCTTGCTTCTGCATTCCTCTCACTACTTTCACCTTGCTTTTTTGCTGTTTTGTTGTGTGCCCTCTCCTTTCTTTCCATTCCTTTTTAATGGGTTGCCCTTGCCTTTTCAGCCATTTTTCTATGCCCTGTCCTTGCTTTTCACTTGTCTTTCACCCATATACTCTGTGTCTGCTACTTGGTACCTCATTTTCACATCTGTTTCCTTGTTTTTGACCTATTTTTAGAGTGCTGTCTCCTTGCTTTCTTTGCTTGTCACTGCTTTTTCCTTGCCTTTTCCCTGTATTTTGTGTGCCCTATTGTTGCTTTCCCATCATTCTCACTGATTTCACCTTGCTTTTTTACCTGTTTTTTGTGTGCCCTTTCCTTGCTTTCCCTTGTGGTCACTGCTTTCTCTTTGGTTTCCCTCTATATATTGTGTGCCCTCTTCTTGCTTTCTCCTCGTTTTCACAGCTTTCGCCGCGCTTTTTCCCCCATAATACGTGTGCCTCTCCTTGCTTTTCCCTTGTTTCCACTGCTTTTTCCTTGATTTTTTACCTGTTTTTTTTAGTGTTCTCTCCTTGCTTTCCTTCATCGTCACTACTTTTTCCGTGTTTTTTCTTTGTATTTTGTGAACCTTCTCCATGCTTTTCCCTCATTCACACTGCTTTCGCCTTCCATCCCCCCCCCCCATTTTCGAGTGTCCTCTCCTTGCTGTTACCTCATACTCACTGCTTTCATCTTGCTTTTTGCTGTTTTTTGGTATGCCCTCTCCTTTCTTTTCACTCGTTTTTACTGGTTTCACCTGCTTTTTCACCCATTTTCATGTGCTCTTTGATTTTCACTAGTTTTTGCTCTACCTTTCTCTTTCAGCCATATTTTCTGTGCCTGAGGTTTCCCTTTGTTTTCACTGCTGTTTCCTTGTTTTTCATCAGTTCTTTTGTGTGTCTTCTGCTTGCTTCCCTCTCTTTTTCACTGCTTTCTCTTTCCTTTTCACTATTTTTCAGTGCTTCCACCTTTCTTTTTCACCCATATTTTTCTGTGCCTGAGGTTTCCCCACGTGTTCACTGCTATTTCCTTGTTTTTTCATCAGTTTTTTTGTGTGCCTTCTTGTTGCTTTCCTCTCATTTTCACTGCTTTCTCCTTGGTTGTCCACCTGTTTTTGTGTGCCCTTTTCCTTGCCTGTCCAAAATCTCACTGCTTTCACCTTGCTTTTTCCCTGTAGTGTGTGTGACAATTCCTTGCTTTCCCTTTTCACTGGTTTTTTCCTTGTTTTTTTCTCCTCTTTTTTTTGTGTGCCCTCTCCTTTCTTTACCCTAATTTTCACTGCTTTCTCCTCACTTTACCCCCTTATGTGTGCCCTCTCCTTGCTTTTCTCTTGTTCTCACTGCTTTTTCCTTGTTTTTCACCTGTTTTTGAGTGCTCTCTCCTTTCTTTCCCCTCATTTTCACTGCTTTTACCTTGCTTTTTCCCCCATATTTTGTGTGCTCTCTCCTTACGTTCCCCTCGTTTTCACTGCTTTCACCTTGCTTTTTAACCAGTTTTTTTTGTTATCTTTCCTTGGTTTTCCTGTGTATCACTGCGTTATCCTTGCCTTTTCCCATATTTTGTGTCCCCACTCCTTACTTCCCCTAATTTTCACTGCTTTCTTCTTGTCTTTTCATCTGCTTTTTGAGTGCTGCCTCCATGGTTTGCATTGTTGTCACTGCTTTTTCCTTGCTCCTCCCCACATATTTTGTGTGCCTTCTTTTTGTGTCTCCTCTCCTTGCCTTTTCCCTCTTCTGGGACCGGGGAACCTCAATACCCACATGGTCCCAGCAGGCTTCCTGCCTCCTGCGGCAGCCAGCATTGCTCCCGCACGCAGGGAGCTGCTGGAACTGCAGCCCCCTCCGTGTGGGAGCAATACCTTAATCTCTTTCCTTGCCTGCATTTTTGCTAGCAGGGACAGATATGAAAAATCTGCTTTCAGCAAGCAGGAGCATTTTGACAGCTTGTGCTTGCCGTAAGTGGAGTGTTTGCTTTTGCTTGGCAGAAGCTGTCATAGCTCCTGCCAAGCAAAAACAATCAGCTGTCTCCAGAAGGTGGGCACCTCAGGAGATAGCAGGAGCCGGCCCTGGGGGTGCATTCCTCAGGACCATAAATGGGTCCAGGAGGGGGGCCTCGCCGTCCCTGGAGAGATGGTGGTCCCAAGGGCCATATATGGCCTGGGAGAGGGAGAGGCTGTGTGGCTCCCCTCCCTTTGAAAATTTAAAAAGCCCCAGGGGGGTGGCGTGCCCCATTGCATGAGGGGTCAGTGTGCCCCCCTCATACTTATATTGTTTTTAGCCTTGGGCAGGCGGAGGTCCCCGGAGTTTCTGAAAGCCCCAGGAGAGGGGTCCATGCGGCCCCCCTCTTCACTTTAAAAAAGTCCTGTGGAGCTGAATTCTATAAAAAGAAAGGAGAGGGCACACAACAAAAGGGCAATAGAATAGCAACAAATAGCAAGGTGAAAGTATTACGAACAAGGGAAAAGCAAGGAGTCCCAAAATGGCTGCGGACACTTCCTGTTTGAAGTGTTGGCAGCCAATCAGATCCCAGCAGGAGGAGCAGGAGATCTCCGTGATCCGTGGCTCTAGATATCTGTATTTTTCCCTTTAGTATCTCAAACTACTGAATGGGTTTACACAAAATATCAAAAAGCATGATCTCTGGACCAAAAGTTACCATTCTACCAAATTCGGGGTATTTCTGTCCAGCAGTTCGGGCTGCAGGCGGACTAAAGACTCTATGGAAATTAACATGGGAAATGCACTTTTTTTTACTCCACCACCCCTTTCTCTCAGCACCCGCTTGGTGTAACTTTCCATGCATAACTTGACATTTTTGTGGAACTATCTCATGATTTGTCAAATGGTGCCAAAGATATAGCCAAGTCAAAAACACTTTTTCTATGGAAACTAGATTCTAACTATAAGCACCTAACTATCTAGCCATTATAATGTAGTAATTGCACTACACAATGCAACAAGTAGGTTTACATAGAATGTATTTAAAATACGGCGCACCAATGCGCAGGGTAGGGGGCAATAGCATAATTTCTCATGACGCTATTGATGTATTCTGCAGGAGTAGTGCCAAAATATTGTCACTACTCCTGCAGAATACATAGGGGCCCATTATAAATAATGGGAGCTCGTTTTAACGCCTGCTCTGAGCAGACGTGAAAAGTGCTGTAAAAAAATGACACAAGGAAATCTGTTAGATTTCCTTGCACCATTTATTCGGCCCGCGTGATGGGGGAACGCTCCCTTTGTATACATTATACCTGACGCAGGCATAACGTAGCACAAAGGGTTACAAAGTGGCACAGTGCATACATTGCGGCACTTTGTAAATGTGGCGTTAGGATTTTAGCCTTGTTGGGCCGCATTAGCGTAAAAAACTAATGACGCTAATGTGGCGCAAGGCTGTGCTAGGGGCTTATAATTATGCCCCTTAGGCCCATATTTATACTTTTTGATGCAGTTTTGCATCAAAAAGTATAGCGCCGGCTTGAGTCATTCCAGAGCACCAGTTGGGAGCCAAATTTATAGAATGCCGCAAGCCGGCGCAAAGGGTGGGCTAGCGTAAAAAAAATTACGTTAGCCGGGTGAGGGTGGCGGTATGGGAGAAGGGGGGTTTTCACCCAAAAAATGATGTTAGGCTGGTTAGAGGCAAACAAAAGGCCTCTAACCAGCGTAGCGTCGTTTTCTGACACAAAACCAGTGATAGACCATGACTGCTGTCTTAGAAAAGACAGGAGTCATGCCCATCACCCAATTGCACCCTGGGCCATGCAGGGGGCCCCAAGTTGGGCCCATGATGTGTAAGAAAATAGCCTCTTTCTAGCATGATTACACCCATTTTTTTGCCTGTTTGTCAGTGTGTTTGATTGTGTCACTGGGATCCTGCTAGACAGGACCCAAGTGCTCATGGTTTGTGGCCTGCTTGTCAGTATGTTTCACTGTTTTCTAAAGTGTCACTGGAGTCCTGCTAACCAGGACCATAGTGCTCATGGCCTCTCTGTTTCCAAATTTGTCCTTACATACTACTAACTCCGTATTTCACTCCAAATTGGTATACTGTCCTCCCTTATAAGTCCCTAGTATATAGTACCTAGGTACCCAGGGCATTGGGGTTCCAGAGGATCCCTATGGGATGCAGCATTACTTTTGCCACCCATAGGGAGCCCATGTAAAGGCTTCTGCAGGACTGCAATTGCAGCGTGTGTGAATGGTGCATGCACTATTTCACAGCCATTTACACTGCACCAGGTCACTTATAAGACACCTGTATGTCAGGACATCCAACCCTGAAGGCTAGGTGCAAAGTACCTGTGTGTGAGGGCACCCCTTTACTAGAAGAGGTGCCCCCACTTCATCCAGGACCATTTTTCCAGACTTCATGAGAGCGGGGATGCCATTTTACGCATGCACTGGACATAGGTCAATACCTACGTCCAGCTTCACAATGGTAACCCCGAATATGGCCATGTAAGGTATCTAACAACTGGGAATTGTACACCAATACTAATTCCAGTATTGGTTGCACAATCCCATGCACTCGGGGGGCTCCACAGTGGACCCCTAGCCTTCTGAGGTTTTCCAGGCAGCCCCAGCTGCTGCCACCTAAAAGACAGGTTTCTGCCCTCCTGTTGCTTGAGCAGCTCAAGCCCAGGAAGGCAGAACAAAGGAATTCCTTTGGGAGAGGGGTGTTACACTAATGCTTCAATCAACAAGAAAGAAGACAGAACTGGGAGAAGTGAACGTTCATGTTGTTACAGATGTGGGAGTTGGAATCATTTTGCCAATTCATTACAATGCCCCGCATTGGGAAAAGATTGTAAAACATGTGGTAGATTGGGGCATTTTGCAAGGGTGTGTAAGGAGTTTAAAAAGTGTAACAACCTTAATAAGAATAAGGTTTTGTACTTTTGTGAAGAAAGTGAAAGAGGTGTTATATTGTCTATCACCCATGGTGAAGGAAGTAATGGAAAAGCAGATGAGGGGGTTGAAGGAAAGAATATTGAAGTAATGGCTGACTGGGTCTCCTTGGACTATCATTACTTGTGATTATTTTATACAAATTTGGTGATATTTGGAAAATGGCTGATTTGAAGATATCGGATATTGTAGCAGAGAGTTTCGATGGCAAGGTTCTGGATATTAAAGGGTTTGTGTAGACTGTAATTCAATTTAAAGGGAGGTCTGCATGCATTAAGATGTATGTGGCGGGGAAGGGAGTGAATGTGTTGGGTTGGAGAGATCAGGCCAAGTTAGGAATAATTTTAAACCCGAGATCTTCTGAGCCTGTGATGTCAATTGGAGATTATTATGAAGGGGACTGGATTGTGTCCAGGTTTCCGCAAGTATTCACTAAGAAGCTATAGTGTAACATCCGCGGTATGAATGACGCGGCTTAATGAAAACCGCGTTAAGGTGCGTTGCTTGGTAACGCTGCATGCAATCCTCTGGTAACGTTGCACGTGCACGTAGCGTTAAAAGCTAAAAGCAGCACAAAGTAACCTTGTTGTTGATCGCAGTCTAAACAAATACACCGCACAACGGCACCTTAAAAGGTCAAATACAGGCCTGCCCCGTCAATCTTCTCCATTGAACTCCAAACGCATGGGTAGAAAAAACTTCACTGCGCCTTTGCTGTCAGTCCACCGCTGGTTGATGGCAGGTGAAATCCTTCTGAACACGTTGCCAAATTTGTGAAGAAGCACTGCATATACTGCAAATTATATGTAGATTTATTACAGGAAACAGCACCACAACAACCGCCTCAAACGATCCCCACCAACGGAATCCCCAAACTTCTCTTCTCCCATTAACATTCTAATTCTCATGCAAGTTCCATAAAGGGAAGAAGCACAATAAATAGATAAACAATAAAAGAGATTTGCTTGTCTCCTAGTTCTGCCTTGGCTGCTCTGCTACAAGCTACCTCTAGACAGCCAAGCTGCTAGACACTGACTACATTTCTCTAATAAGGGATAACTGGACCCGGTATAAGGTGTAAGTACCTTTGGTACCAACTACAAACCAGGCCAGCCTCCTACGGGATGGTACTTTAATTTATTAAAAAGCAATACTTACCTATACTTACCTTACTTACCTGGGGTGTGGGTGGGGGTGTTCTTGGAGCTTGAGGAGGGCGACTGTGGACCCATTCCATGGTGTTCAACCATGGAAATGGGCCCCCAGGTCCCCTAACATCTGGTCTGACCCAGGCGTTAAGTAATGGTGCAAAGTAAGCTTTACACCATTATTTAGCCCCTCCTCCCACCCGTGTGTCATTTTATCATGGGGGATAAATATGGGGCTATGGTATTAGAACCATTTTTTAGATGGGAATGCCTACCTTTCATCTCATTAATGCAAGGTAGGTTCATGCATCTAAAAAATGCTGCAAACTCCAATGTTTTGACGTTAGACGGGTCAAACGTCAAAATATAAATATAGAGTTAGTTTTGTGCTGAATTTGTGTAAAAAAAATTATGCAAATTCGGCACAAATGGAGTATAAATATGCCCCTTAATCTATTAGTTAGCAGTCCCAATTTATTCAGTTTATGGCAGAGAAACATCCTATTAATGCTGTCAAAAGCCTTCTTGAAAACAATAAAACATATTAATGAGCCTTTTGTTGGAAAAAAGTGTGGACTAGTAATGTGATCATCACAATGTTATCAATAGGTCCACTATTCTTCTGAAATTAGTTTGGGACCACTGTATCAGATCTATCCAATCTGCCCACTCCTTAACATCCTTTAGGATTAGTGAGGCATAATGTCCACGAGTTTTACGACCCTATAATTTGAAGGATCACTCTTATTACCTTTTTAAATGATTGGATAAATGTAAGAACCATGCCAGGACGCAGCTATTGAGTTAGTCAAATAAGATTTCTCTAGAACTTTACCTAAAGTATTTGTCCAGAAAGTGGGAATGAGCTTAAAACTCATCGTTGGTATCCCATTTGGCCTTGGCGCACCATCATTCCTGCTCTTCAATATGATCTCCACTAGTGTGTGTGAGTGAACCCCATTCTTTAGCCATCACTTTTTTATCTCACCACAAATTGTTTTCTGTTTTTTCAACTCTGCATAGGGTATTATTTATTAAATTTGGCAGATGTTGCAATAGTGTATCATTGGTCCTGTACAGCAAAATTCATGGTCTTCCCTCACTGCACTATTTAGCTGGTTTCTCTGCGGTGACTCAATTGGCACATATGGGGCCTGATATAAGAAAAGCAGTGCTGCACCTATATCAGCAACACTTTTATTTCACCCATTAGCACCCCCCTAATGCCACCATGTGAGCGCTGTATCTAAGATATGGTGGTATTTAAGGGAACTAGCATCACAACTAGTTTGGAGCTTTGCTGCTAAGCCCATTGAGGCCTACTGTAATCAATGGCGTGCCTCCGTTTAACACCTACTTTAAAAGTGCCAAAAAAAAGGACGCAAAGGAATGTCCCAGATTTCTTTGCACCGTTTTTTCGGCACCTCCATAATGAGTTTACGCCCCTTTGCATATGACACTCATGTGGCGCAAGGAGGTACTAGGGACTCTTAAATCTGCACCATAGTTTATTGACAGTTCGAGAAAGCATTAAAATTTTATGCCGAATATGCGTTTACAAATAAATTACCACATCTTCTCTTTTGCAGATCTTTTAGCCTTCCATATTAGCTTCTTACAATGTTAACGCTGTTTGACCAACTCTCTACTCCTTAGCTGTACCTCGTATTGCGATTTGGGAACTAATCTTATTAAATTCAAAAGTTTTCTTTGACCTTTCCTCAAGGCAATTGTGAACCATGAATTGCCACTTTTCGAAAGGCAGCTTTTAGCTTTACCTGGGTTACTATTTCTAGACAGATGATCTTGCCTTGCATTATCATTAACAATAGGCCGCAAACCCATACCATTAGCATTTGGTGAAACCATAAGAACAGTTGGAGATCAGAAAATGGTGGAAAGGCATTGATGAGCTCCACACCGCTGCTCCAATTCTGCATCTTTTCTGGGTGCTAAAGTGCACAGCAGAATTCCGTTTCCGACTTGCTACACCCTACTTGGCAGTGGGCGCACCCAATACCTGTTTTGGCACGCCCACGTGATCCCCTGTGGCCCTGGCAGGCACAACCCGACAGGAGCACAGCTCTGGGGGCGGCACTGGGCCAGTGCTGAGGCAGGGGACGCTAGATGAGACCCTCAAAATGTGAGTGCCGGCTTAACATGGTCCGAGTGGGCACTCCTGCCCAGTGCCCATTGTAATCTGACTGGGTCCCCGCCACGGTGGTGAATCCTTATTAAGCGGCAACAACAACTGACACCCAGTCTGACTTTATGACGAGAGGGGTGCTTGCGCTCGGAGTCTTCAGCGACGAGGTAGGCCGCAAGGACCAAGCTTGCAGGGCTAGATGGGCGACAGACTTTCACGTGGCGGACAGGCAGTGCCTTGATCCCTGGCCTGGGGTGCTGAGCCAGGGATGGGATCAGGCCCTAGATTGTACCCAGGGAAGGCACAGGGCAGACTAGGCTGGGGGGCTGGTAATACCACAACGGGAAGGCCATGGAACAGGGAGTACATAATGTGCAATATCAAATTGATATGTGTGAAAATATATCGTTAAAAGGAACAAGAGGATATGATATAGATAAAAAGAATAACTCTACTCAATATGTGTCTACTTGATTGAAGTAGTTAGATTTGTATTGATTCAATAGCTATGAGCTAAAACAAAATGGGCTACATATATAATAGACAGAGCAGGAATGACCAGTCCTTTCTTTATGTTTACAATTGAAAGAAGGAAAATAAACATAGAAATCGTATATATCATGCAGATAGCATAGCGTACGACGTGTGCGTATAGACGGTTATTTAAATAAAGAGCGGCAGTTTGGACAGGTTAGATGAGCGTACTCGCATCAGATGATGTATTCGTAAACTGAAATTAAGTAAATAGGTAAGCGGACTGAGGAAGCTAAACGAATTAACAATATGAACAGCTTGTAAAAGTAGGAAACTGAAATTTGTAATTACAGAAAAACTGAATAGTATAATTACACGGTAAATATGGCTACAAATATATGAAGAATAAGAAAAATGGTTGTAACTTTATAATTAATCGAATTGATGAATAACAGGTGAACTATAAATAAGAGATATTTAGTTCTCACTATAGATAGTTATTATGATTTATAGAAACTTCATGTGTGTGCATGTACACGGGGTGAATTACATTGCAAAATGGGAATAAGGTAAATAAAATAAATATGATTGCACAAGGATTTGGAAATAATAACTTAGTAGATTGGTTGATCATCCTACTCACAAAGAAGGGAAGAAAAGATGGGTGTATTAGATGCACTGATTTCCACAAATTCACACAGAGGTGTAACAAGGGTTAATGTGATGTCATGATACATTAAGCTTTATATTATCTTATGTGCAATTACAGCCCTGATGAAGTCTTTTGGGAGATTTTCCTGATGAAACATGTGTTGGCTTGGATGCTGAAGGTTGTAATTGGAACCGTATTGAAAGATATATTATGAAGAAATGAACATCACACAATAAAAGTGGATATACTCTATGAAATGTGATGGACTAGTAATGGATATGGGTGGGATGTGTGCCTGAACATATAGATTGCTGTTTGTAATTTGGTACCTAGGCTTGCAGACTGGGACCAATACTGGGCACTGCGGACATGACGACCCCCCATCCTCTGAATTATATTTAGGGCCTGGCATCTCAGTGAAGGGCACTGATATCCCAGGGTTCCCTCTTTTCTTGTGAACTGTACCCCATCTCTGAGGGCTGGGCTTCTCATGCCTATTTGGCCTGCAGAAGGGGCAGCTCTTAGATGAACTCTGCAATAAGTTGCACTCTCTTGCACCCCTCCAGTCTGGCCATTCTCCCATGGCCTTTAGCCCAATACTGGACTGACATATGCGCTGCCCAGTGACCTGTGGTATTTGACCCTGCTGATCTCACTCGTGCCCCGGACCTTTCCACTCCTGAAGATCGTACGTGGACTGACCTGGAACATGCCAGCATATCCTAGGGCGAAGGGGGTTTGGCTACTGATGCTGCTTGGAAGCCACATACCTTACAGTTTGTATAATTTGCAAGCAGGCTGGCTCTCCCCTCTTCCCCCTTTTACAAATGGTGGCGTACTTGGATACCCTATGGACCATACCACCATTGTCGTCCCTCCTCATCCCACAGAGATGCCTTGAGGTTTCAGGGTGGCGGCACGTGGGGCCTTGATCATCTCCCAACCCTGGTTGAGTCATCGGCAACCTATGATGGATAAATATACTGCCCCACTGGGGGGGGGTCCAAGGTACTTTCAGAAAAGGCTACCAGGAGTGATGCCCCAGCGAAGGACGACAACACAGCCCTTATCCTACAGGCCATCCAAGACTCCAGGTCTTCCCTTGAGACCAAGATAGGGCAGGTAGGGCAGATGTGCCCTCCTCTCCTCTGCCTCAGAGACCCACCTCCACTCTGGTGGAGACAGTGAAGCACCTTTCATCAGAGATGGTTTATTTGAGCAGGGAATCCAGGGGCCTGGACGATTGTGTAACAATCTGTACTTTATCAGCTTCCCGGCAGGGATTGAAGGCTCGACACCCAAACAGTTCCTAGAGAAGCGGCTCCGTTCATGGACGGACTCATCTACCCTTCACGTTGGGCAGGCACACTGCTCCCTTACACAAAAGCCTCTGCCCTGCGGGCACCTCCGATACCCAGGTTTTTCATAAAGACTAATGCTACTCTTAAGGGTGCACGCCTCACCAAAGATCTTCTCATACAATCGGGATGAATCATGATTTTCCCAGACTATTACTGCATGGTACAAACCAATGTAACTCCTTCAACCAAGTCAAGACCAAACTGCGGGCCATGCAGATCTCCTACATGCTCCCATACCCTGTCAAGCTTTGAGTAGTACACCAGGGCCAAATGCAATTCTTTGACTCCCCGAAAGAAACCTGTAACTGGCTCACAGAGCAACACCCTCTCACCCTTAATTTACTGGCTCCATGGGTAGACCTGAACCCTCAGAGGGACATCACCCATGATACCACAAGACATAGGTCCCCATTATGAGTTTGGGGGGTGGTGGAGGCGGCCCGCCAAACTCGTCCCGCAATCAGGCTGCCTGTGCTGCCTAAACACCGCCCACCCTCCTACGAGTTCACTGCAGGGCCTTAACATTGGCGCTGGTTCGGCTCGTAATCGAACCGGCATCAATGTGGCAGTGCAGCAGGTGCAGCAGAATCCATTGCGCTTTCTACTTCCCGTAATTCAGGCAGTGGAAAGCACGACGAGGCTATCCATGGCGACCCCTGCACTGCTCATGCCAAGTGCATGGGGAGTGCAGGGTCCCCATGGGGCCTCAGGCACCCTGTTTCCACCAACATTTGCATGGCAGGGCTACCGCCAGGCTAAGACTGATGGGAAGGGGACTCATAATCCCCAGGGCTGCGCAGCCGGGTTGTGGACTGGCAGCAACCTGACACTGTCAGTGGTCATAATGTTGGGCCGGACTGCCGCTTCGGCGGTGGTCCATCCGCGACCTTGACCCTGGTGATCTCGTGACCACCAGGGTTATAATTAGTGCCTAAATGTCAAGCATCAGTGGAAAACCTCAGATAGCGCCTGCCTGGCCAACACAACCCAGATCCCTCTTTGGAGTCGGAGGAGGACGAGGGCTTCTGTTGATGGCGAGTGGCATGCAAACCTGAGTTGACTCAGTGGACTTACTCACTGACTCTGGCCCACAGTAGCCTCTATAGACTCTTATTTGGAATGCACACCAGCATCACAATATCCTTTGACAGTTCTGTTTCACTGTATTCAGGGGCGGTGGGGTGGCAATTCAGAATCCGCAAGGTAACATCTTCACTCCCGGTACTTAGTTTGTTCTATGACATATTGGGATTGCACAACAGATTCTTTTAGGTGGGAAGTGTAGGGTGGAGGAGTTGGAGGGATCAGCAATGGTTTATGTTTACTTGTCTTGATGTTATTGTTTTTGTTTTTCATTGTCCTCTTGCGAGGGGGGAGCCAGCATGCATGATCTATCTCCTGGGGTCCCCATAGGGGATGTCTGTTGTGGTTGGCTCCACCCCTCCCCTCCAACAGTCCAGTTGTACCCAGTCATGGTCCACTGTACATCTTTCACTTGCCAAAACATTCCTATGGCCCACTTGTATACAGTCCTTACCTGGAATGTTAACAGTCTCCTAAACCGTATTAAGAGAGGACCATCTTCTAGTCCCTTCAACAATACTCCCCGAAATAGTATTCCTCCAGGAGACACATCTCCAAGGTACTAACTGCCACTTCCTTGCCTGTACAAGGACAGGGTATTTCATGCAGATAAATGAGAGGCTCTAGAGGAGTGACTATCCTGCTCCACAAGTCCCTGCCCCTTGCAGTGACTAAGGATCCAGGAGACACCGTTAGTTGGTACATCTTCCTCAAAGGTGGTATGGAAGACACCGTCTACAACCTTCTAAGTATTTATGTTCGCCCAACACTGAACCAGGCTACACTTAAGACTCTGGGAGACCTGGTGACTGGCCTCCCTCAAGGAACGACTCTTCTAGGAGGTAACTTTAATGATATAATTGGACAGATTGACTATCACAGTCCCGTGGGGCATGGCCCTAGGTTTGACTGAGGGTTGGTGGACTGGAGGAGGGGACTGGGACTTAGTAACGCATGACTCATTTGGCATCCAAGGGGCCTAGGCTACACCCCTGCATCAGGTGCACACGGCTCACTATCTCGTATTGAATACTTGTTTTTGCCTCCTTTGCAGCACAGGGCCCCAAATCTGCCCAGCGGAATATGGGACCACACACTTGTCCTAGATTTGATGTACACCCCACTGACACCCGCTTGTTTTGGCACCTCAGTGCTTGGTTTTTGCAGGACGGCAAATTTGTCGACCATTTACAAGACATTCAAATCCTTCCTGATGGTTAAAGTGGGTTTGGTCAAATCTGCTGGGACCCTATTGGAATTGAATAATTGGACATACATGAGGGGGTGGCCCATTCGTATCTTAAGGGAGCCAAACGAGAGAAACATCATTGAGTGACTGAACTCTAACTCTCTCAGGAACATGGGTGGAGGGCACTCGGGAAATAGCTGCCACATTTGCCTGTTACTACCAAGAACTCTACCTGTGCTGCACGCGCTCTGACATTTAGGGATCTGCTCACTTGGTGGCCCCAGGGTGTCTCCCCCAGGACCGAGAGGACATGGACGCTGACATTAATGGTGAGGAAATAGGGAGTGGATTGTCGGGACTTAACCCCGGTAAAACACGGGGACCCGGTGGCATCCCCGCAGACTTAGACGGTAAGCTTTGCACCAATATTATCCCTTCTTTATTTAAACTGTATACAGATGCTATATCCAAGGGTCATTTTCCCCCTGAAATGAATCAAGCCATGATTGTGGTGCTTCCTAAACCAGAGCGATAGCAGTCTATCTGTGCCACTTTCAGACCCATCTCCCTTATCAACAGTGAAATTAAAAAATATGCTAAGCTACTGTCAAACCACTTGCTGACAGTTATTCATGGATTAGTCTATCTCACCAATGCAGATTTATCCCTCGCCACAGCACCAGACATTGCATCTGTAGAGTAGATGTAGCACTGTCCTACATAAGAGTGTTTTGCTGCTCTGCTGCCCTTCTGCTCGTTGCCTTTGAAAAGGCCTTTGAGGCAGTTGACTGAACCTACTTGGAGGAGGTGCTCGAGGGAATGGGGCTTGGGTCTCTGCTCTGGAGTTATGGTAAGGTTCTGTTTGCGGGCACCCGTTCCTTAGTGTGAGTTAGAGTGCTTTCAGAGGTGTTCCCAGTGATGCGAGGCACCCGTCATGGATGCCCTAAGATCCCCCTCCTGTTTGCACTTGCTATAGAGCCACGGGCAGAGTGGATACAGTGCGATGCATAGGTGTGGGTATTCGACTGAGGCTTAGCCATGGAAGACCATAGGACTGTGTAAGGCCGTGGAAGACCAGGAGATTGGTGGAGGTAGGCCAGTGGAGGCAGGGCCTCGGCTACTCCAGATCCTTAAAATTTTTGGGAAATGCCTTGGGCCTGGGGGTCAATTGGGACAAGTCTCCCTATTGGTTCAGCTAAAAGGAGACCACTGGGATGAAACCTGGCAATCCCAGTGTGCCGGATTAGTTTTCAATACCTTGGGGCGCACATCATGGGAACCAGACCTGACATGGAGCCTGAATCTTGAGCCAAATACTGTGCAGAGTGAGGGAGGGCTTGATGCGCCTGTCAACACTATGGGGAGAATCACCTTGTATAAAATGATGATCCTTCCCAAATTCCTATATATTCTTCAAAATTACCTGTTGCAAATCCCCCAGGCATGGTTTTATTCTGTACAGGCCATACGTTCATCTGGGCAGGTGGACCCTTTAGAGCAGTGGTTCCCAACCTTTTGACTTCTGTGGACCCCCACTTTATCATCACTGGAACACGGGGACCCCGCTGAATCATTATTGGAATTCAGGGATCCCCTACTGAGTCATTTCTGAAAGCTGGGGACAGAATCTGTAAATATTATTTAAATTTCTCAGCAGTCACGGACCCCGGGAGGAGGCTTTGTGGACCCCCTGGGCCCCCGGACCACAGGTTGGGAACCACTGCTCTACAGTGTCCCTCAACTAGTGCACACATGCAGTGTACGATGGAGGCCTTGCAAAGGCCAAGGTCAACGTGCATCTCTACTACTCAGCCTCTCAACCAATCCCTATTAATGAATGGTTACATGGTGGGTGGAATGACCGAGCATACAAGGGAGAATTGGCCATCCTGGGTCAAGACAGCATCTTGCATATCCTCTCCGGTGCCGCTATTCCTTCTGCCATTGAATGGAGCAGGTATTCACCCTTAAATGATTTAGTGGGTGGAACACTGTTGGGATATCCAAGTTTGGAGATGTGTGGAATGGCGATCATATTAAAGAACTACAAGAAATCCAAACTGGCTTCCATATGTCCCACTTTCAACTTTAATATTACTTACAATTCAGGCATGCGCTACATGTCTACAGTGATGCCCTTCCAGGTATTCCCATATACAATCCTCTAAAAAACAAAATACTTATGGGCCATTGGGGTAAAGGGTAGGATCTCCCAAATTTATAAATCTGTGGTAATACATGTCCCTGCATCCCTGACCCCCCTGCGGAGTATATGGGAAAGTCACTTGTTGGAGCTGGACGAAGATGACTGGCGGGATGCATGTATGGCCCATCGCACTCTGACAATCTCTGCCAGACTCCGCTTTATAAATTTTAAATACTTGCATCAAGTGTAAAAACAAATGGTGGGTGGTAGAAATGGGATCTCTAGTTGGCAGAGATAGACACCCTTGTCCAAGTAGGGACCACAACACAGCCCAAATTATCCTGTGCCCACCCTCTGGTAGCTTAGCAACGAGCAGTCAGGCTTAACTTAGAAACACCCCAGAAAGACACCACACAGGTTTGGAAGAATAGAGAATATTTAGCTGAATAAAATACTGTTGAAACAATGAAAATCCAGTGTACACAAGCAAGGTATGAGTTTTTAAAGATTAAATACCACTAAAGTGCCTCAAAAACAAAATAGCTCCAACTGGGGCTATCATGGCGTTGTTGACGGAGTCGTTCCCAACCATCCAACACCACCGGCCACGGAGTCATGAGGACCCCCAGGTACAGTACCTTTTGAAAATGAAGAACAAGGATGTCGCATGGAGTCGGGAAGAGGCGTCGCTGAAGTCAGTGTGGCGTCAGTCCCTTACGGCGCCTGAGAGAGGCGTTGGTTCTGCCCTACAAAGCAGGTGGAAGTGAGGCGTTGGTCCATCCGGATGCAGTAGGAGATGATGCAGCAGCGTCCGTGATGCGTTGATTCCTTGTGACCTGATGGGGTCGCTGGTTCTGGTCCGTCAGGACATGATGTGTCATCTTCGCAGTGTTGCAATGACCCTGAGTGATGACAGCAGAGTAGCGGTAACGTCGGACTTGCGTTACAGGCTGTGGTCGCTGCGTGCAGCGAGGTCGATGGAGCTGGAGCAGGCTGCGCGGTCGCTGAAGTCTTTCCAGAGTCACTGTAGTCGGGTACTAGCAGAAAGCTAGTAGTTGAAGTCTTTGCTGTCCCGAGACTTCAGAACAGGAGGCAAGTTCAATCCAAGCCCTTAGAGAGCACTTTGGGGGAAGGCACAGTCCTTCCAGCACAGTCAGAGGCCAGCAGGGCAGCAGGGCAACAGCAGCAAAGCAGTCCAGAGAGTCCTTTTGGCAGCCAGGCAGGTCTTCTGACAGAGTACAGGTACAGGTCCAGAATTGTCTGAGTTGATGGGGTCAGATACCCAGTTTATATACTCAAAAATGCCTTTGAAGTGGAGAAGTCTTCAAAGAGTGGTTTTGAAGTGCACAAGGTCTCCTTTCAATATAGTCCTGTCTGCCATGGACCAGTAGGGGGTTTGGCAGTCCATTGTGTGAGGGCAGGCCACTAGCTTTTGAAATGTAAATGTCAGGCCCTCCACCCTTCAGCCCAGGAGGACCCATTCAATATGCAGATGAGTGCAGGTGTAACTGAGCGTTCTGTATTTGTGGTTGTCTAGGTGAAATGCACAAGGGAGCTGTCAACCAGTCCAGCCCAGACGTTAATTGGAGACAGGCTGTAAGGCACAGATGTTTTTTTAAGTGTAGAGAAAGGCTCACTTTTTTTCATTGTTGTCTTTTTATTCATTTTCGCATCACCATTAGTAATTGGCTTACACAACATAAAACAATGGTGACTTAACTTAGACACTACCCCTCCCTTCCCTGCCCTCCACCCTATGCCCAGCTTACAGACTGGGATATACTGGTTCTCATTTCCATGCTTCCCATGTCCATCTAGTCCGTATATTTGCCGGTATCCTCAACGGCATACACAGGAACCACTGCTTGTGCATCCTAGGTTCCCCAATTGCCCCATATTCCACAAATTTATTTGCGCATCCCCATCCCTTAAATAGCACTCTACAATGTTCCATACCCACTTCCCATTCCCTTTGTGTGTGTGGGGGTGCCAGTTCTCCATTTCTGTGCAATATCCATTTTGCCACCATACATCCCAGGTTGATTTTTTATTTTTCCACACTCCCAGGAGTGCCATCTTTGGTGTCAAGTCCAGTTTTTTGCCCGTGGTAGCTTACAAAGTTCTTCCCACTCCCTCCCAGAAAGGATGGAGGCTGGGACAGGTCCACAGTGGGTGTAAGAGAATGCCCTCCATACTGCAGCCTCTGAGGCAGTGTGAAGTAAGATACAGGTGTAATACACTCTATGACGGAACTTCAGTTGAATCAATCAAAAGCTGGCTTTAATGGCCACTCCTGCAGGGGGTGCCAGCGCTTCCTGCCAGTCCTCCTCATCCAGTTCCCCAAGGTGCCATCCCCACTTAGATTGTAAATCCAAAAGACTTTGGCCCTCATTCCTACCGCCCGCCAGACGGGAACCGCCATATGGCCGCTCCGCGGTCGAAAGACCGCTGGGGCCATTCCGACCTTCCCGCTGGGCGCTAACATTGTTAGGGCCCGCCGGCCCAGCGGGAAGGTGGCCTGCAACACTAAAGCCGGCTCCGAATGGAGCCGGCAGTGTTGCAGGTGTGCGACGGGTGCAGTTGCACCCGTCGCGCTTTTCACTGTCTGCTAAGCAGACAGTGAAAAGCATGCTGGGGCCCTGTTCGGGGGCCCCTGCACTGCCCATGCCAGTGACATGGGCAGTGCAGGGCCCCCCAGGGGCCCCAGGACACCCATTCCCGCCATCCTGTTCCTGGCGGTAAAAACCGCCAGAAACAGGCTGGCGGGAAGGGGGTCAGAATCCCCAGCTGGGGGAAATACGGCGGGAAACCGCCGGACCCGGTTTTCCGACGCGCTTTACCGCCGCGGTCGGAATGGCCTTTGAAGCACCGCCAGCCTGTTGGCGGTGCTTCAGTCATCCGCGACCCTGGCGGTCATAGACCGCCAGGGTCAGAATGACCCCCATTGTGTATTCCCCATGATCAATCAATCAATCAATTTGTAAAGCATGCTACATACCCGTGAGCGTTTCAAGGCGCTGTGGAGTGTGCTGCTACTGCTCGAAGAGCCATGTCTTGAGGAGTTTTCTGAAGGAAAGAAGGTCCTGGGTCTGTTGTAGATCCGACGGGAGGGTGTTCCAGGTCTTGGCGGTGAGGTACGAGAATGATCTGCCGCTGGAAGATTTGCACCAGATGCGGGGGATGGAGGCGAGGGCGAGGTTTGCGCAGCGGTGATGCCGGGTGCGGGTGTAGAAGCTGAGTCTGTTGTTGAGGTATGTTGGTCCGGTGTTGTGGAGTGCCTTGTGGGCGTGGGTGAGGAGCTTGAAGGTGATCTTCTTGTTTTTTTTTTTTAAATATGTTTATTAGATTTAAACTGTTTACACAGATAGTGTTTCACAATTACAGTATACTGCCCCCTCTCCTCCGTCTTCAGAGGAGAGGCAGTCACAACAGGATGAACAATGGTAAATCAGACATTTCTCATACAACAACATAAACACACTGAACTCCCACCACCTTACTCATTACAAAACTTGGGACATTTTACTACAGTGTATCCTGTTGATTGCCACGTATCTTGGATGAGAGTGTTTTTTAGCACCAGTGGATCAGGCTCGGGGTGACTGGGCAGCATTGCCCTCCGATATCGCTTGTTATTTGTTCTGAGAGGAGGAGAGCCGCTTTTATTTTGGGGGGGGGGTATGTGTACAGCTCAGTGGTGCGCATTATTTGCATATTATTGGAGTGTATGTGCGTTCCTCCCCTAGCCCCTAATATTACTTATGCTGTGATAACGATTATTTAAATGTTTTATCCTTTTATGGCTGATAGCCGAATAAAGGTGTGTGCAAACAACAACAAAAAAAACTACTTGTGCTGGTCGCTACCGAGAGGGGGGTATGCTCCAGGTATAGGTGCTTGACCTGGCACTGTAAGGGTGTCTGCCAATTCTATGCTCTCCCGTCATCTCCATCTGTGTCATGGCGGCCTTTCATTGCTTTTGGCAACTAGTCGGGTGATCAGTGTTTCCCAGATTTCCTCTCCCGTGTGGTGTTGTCCCACGCGTGCGAGTTTGCTCAGCACCAGGGCTTCCGTCCTGGTCCAGCACAATGTGTGGGAACGCCAGGCTTTCAGATCGGGGGCCCTGGGTGCCTTCCAGTTCATTGCGATCAGTCTTTTGTATAGCACGTATGCAAAATCTACAAACTTACGTAAGTGTCGGTGTTTCTTTTCTCTGGCTCTCAGCCCTAACAGGCAAGATTTGGGGTCTGTTGCGAGTGTCAGGCCTGTTATTTCCGATACCTCCTCCGTCAAGCTACCCCATTCCCTGCTTATGTGGGTGCATTCCCATACCATGTGGTAAAAATGCGCTCCTGAGGCACCACACCGCGGGCAGGTCGGCATTGATCCAGGGAACATGCGGCATATCCTAGCTGGGGATAGGTATGTTTGATGCATGTAGTTGAATTGTGTGTACCGAAACCTGGAGTTTCTGGACACCCCCCGTATGTGATAGAGGGCTTTCTGCCACTCCTCTTGCGAGATCGGGTCGGTGAGGACTGCATTCCACCTGTCCCTTGGTCTCTCTAAGTTGAGCTCGGAGGATTTGTTCAGAATCTTGTACAGTTTCGTCACTATTTTTGTTTGGTTATCAAAGTGCAACATGTGGTGTAGTGTGGGAGAGCTTTCAGGTTCAGCGTCCCCCGTGGCCCACGCCTTTTGGATCAGGTGGGCTATTGCATAATAAGACAGAAATTGTCCGGGGTTCACTGCTGTCAAGGCTTGGATGGCTACAAATGTCATCTGCTTCCCATCCTCGAAGCAGTCCCCGACCGACATTATCCCGGCCTCGGTCCAGGTCTTAAGTGTGTGTGAGCCCACCGCATTAACGCAGCCTGGGATCAATTCTAGTGCTAGTAGTGGCGAGTATAGTAGTGTTTTATGGCCCTTTTGTATGTACCTTTGCCAGCATAGTTGCGCTACCTCCATGAACGGGTTGCCCGGGGTCGCCTTTGGTGTCTTATTCATTAACCATGTAATCACCGGTACCCCATTCAGTCGCGCTAGAAGCCATTTGGACTCTGCCTGTGTTGGCCTGTGCAACCAGTTCGGTATCCACTGTAGTTGTGCAGCTGCATAACTACAGTTCGAAGTTGGGGGCTCCCAGACCGCCCGCAACAAGCGGGCACTGCAGGGCGGCGAGTGCAACCCTTGTCCTTCCGCCTCCCCATATTAGTTGCAGTAATACTGTGGTGTTCAGACCTTTGAAAAAACTCCTGGGGACCCAGATAGGCAACGCCGCGAAATAGTATAGTAACCTAGGTAGCAACAACATGTTTGCCACCGCCACCCTGCCCAAGGGCGACAGTGGGAGTTTGGTCCAGAATCCTAGTGACCCCTTCATGGAGGACAGTGCCCTCCCTAGATTCCTGTCTCTGAGGTCCTCTTTTTTGTGGTATATATGTACCCCTAGATATTTGAATGTGGTGAAGCACCATTTCAGACGGCCAGCCGTGGCATTCTTTTGTCTTGCCGGGGACCATCTGGTTAACGGAAATATACATGATTTGTCCCAGTTCACTACCAACTCCATAGGTCCCCGTACTTGGTTAACAGTGACATTACTAGAGGAATTGTCACAGGCCCTTTTCGCACATATATTAGCGCATCGTCTGCATACAGCGATATGCCGTGATACTGACTGCTCCTGACCACCCCCCATCTCCTCTGCGCAGCACGTATACGAGTGGCCAGCGGCTTCATTGCTATGGCAAACAACAGGGGGGACAA
Organism: Pleurodeles waltl; assembly: GCF_031143425.1. Classification (NCBI taxonomy): domain Eukaryota; kingdom Metazoa; phylum Chordata; class Amphibia; order Caudata; family Salamandridae; genus Pleurodeles; species Pleurodeles waltl. The sequence continues at coordinate 68,716,541 of NC_090445.1, forward strand.
TGGACAACCCTGTCTTGTGCCCCTTATGATTGGGAAACTGTCTGATATGACCCCGCCTGTCTTTACCCTGGCATGTGGTATGGTGTCTAGTGTATGCACCCATTGTATAAAATTAGGCCCTATCCCCATGCACTGCACTGTAGCAAACAAGAAGTCCCACTCCAGAGTGTTGAATGCCTTCTTGATGTCTAGTGATAATACCATCTCATCATAGGCCTCCGGGGGGGTGTCCCCCAGTACTCCTAGGAGCCTGCGGATATTTAAGAAGGTGTTGCGTTTTGGGATGAAACCGTTTTGGTCTTCATAGATCACGGTGTGCATTAGAGGGGCGAGCCTGTTGGCGAGGATCTTGCCCAAAACATTACAGTCTAAGTTCAGGAGTGATAGGGGTCTATAGGATTTAACATCTGTGGGGTCTCGCTCTTCCTTGGGGAGAACCACCACCATCGCCTCTCTCAATGTAGAAGGTAGGATTTTATTGACCCATGCTTCCTCGAACACTTTCATCAGGTGTGTTCTCAGGTGTGTTGAGCATGCAGAGTAGTATTCTATTGGGAGTCCGTCTGTGTCTGGGGCTTTATTCCTGGGCATCTGCAGCACTGCTCTATCGATTTCCTCCATTGTGAGTGGGGAGTCTAATTGCTGCTTGTCTGCTAACGACATCTGTGCCATTGGGGAGTCCTCCAGGAAGGACCTCAGTTGCGGGAGGGTGCATGTTGTGCGTTTGGTGTATAACTTAGTATCGTACTCCCTGAAGGCCCCATTGATTTCGTCCTGTGTAGTGAACATTTTGCCTGCGTGCCCTTTTATGGACCCAATCGGGGTATGTTGCCGGTTCTCGCGGAAGAGCCACGCCAGCATCCTACCGGATCTGTCTCCCTCTGCATGTAGTCGCATTAAGCTATATTTGTGGTCGTGTTTTCGGAGGCGATCGTCTGCTTCATTGTATTTCGTTCGTGCCTCTTTCAGTGTTGAGTAAGGAACCACTTTGTTTGCCACCGCTTTTTCCAGGTCTCTCATTTCCTTCTCTTATTTATTTATTTCTGTGTGCAACGTGCGCCTGTCTCCCCAGCTGGTTGATATGCAATACCCTCTTACTACGACCTTGTGTGCCTCCCATTCCAATGCTCTAGAGATGGTTGATTCCTTGTTTATTTCTCAGTACTGTTTCACCGCTGCATTTAACCCCTCTCTGAACGCTTGGTCCTGCAGGGCCTCCCCCTGCATTCACCAAGTGGGGATCTGCGAGCGTCTCCTGCCCCAATTCACTGTTATTCTTAGTGGTGAATGATCGGATAATGTTTTGGCCACGTATTCTGCCTTGTTTGTCAGAGCGCAGATATCCCGGGTCCCCCACATAATATCTATTCTTGTGTATACCTTATGGGATATTGAGTAGAATGAATATTCTCTCTGTTGAGGGTATTTCGTGCGCCATATATCAAATATACTCATATCCGTCGCTCAACCAAGCAGGGGGCTTCTGGCTGCTCTGTGTGGGTTTGCTTTTGGGGCATTATTGGACCTATCTAGTTCTGTGTTTAGGATGCTGTTGAAATCACCTACCCATATAGCTGGGGATTCGGGGTTCACCAACAAAGCTGGAGTAAGTGTGCTCAGGAATTCGGCAGTAGCACTGTTAGGGGCGTAAACTCCTACTATTAATAACTGTCTGCCGTCTAGGTTCCCCTCCAGTGCCACATATCTGCCACCTTTATTGATCGTCTGTTGAGTTATAACAAAGAGGACCCCCCCCTGCTATCCAAATCAGCACTCCCCTGGCATATGCCAAAAACGTAGTACCCACCAGCTGACCACCCCATCTTCTGCGCAGCTTGCATAGGTCAGCTTCCAGACAATGGCCCTCATTCTGACCCTGGCGGTTCCCTACCGCCAGGGCCAACGGGGGCGGGAGCACCGCCGACAGGCCGGCGGTGCTCCCTTGGTCATTCTGACCGCGGCGCTTTGGCCGCGGTCAGAACGGGAAAACCGGCGGTCTCCCGCCGGTTTTCCACTGACCCTTAGAATCCTCCAAGGAAAGCCGCCATGAACAGGATGGTGGTAGGGGGGGTCGCGGGGCCCCTGGGGGCCGTGCCCATGCCCTAACAGGGCCCAACTAGGCTAGGCAGACACTGCTGCACCCGTCGCACGCCTTCCAATCCGCCGGCTTGATTCCGAGCCGGCTTCCTTGTGGAAGGCGCTTTCCCGCTGGGCCGGCGGGCGATCTGAATCAGATCGCCCGCCGGCCCAGCGGGAAAGTCAGAATACCCCTCGCGGTCAATTGACCGCGGGGCGGTATTCAGGCGGATTCCGACGGGCGGGCGGCAACCGCCGCCCGCCTAGGTCGGAATGACCACCAATGTGTCTCCTGCAGGATAGCTATGTGTGTGCCCTGTCGTTTAAGGCAATGATATACCCTATTTCTTTTGCTTGGATCCCCCAGCCCTCTTACGTTCCACGTGATTATATCATATTGGTGTTCAGTGAGGTTTGCATTTAGCGCCATTTCCCATTATGTGTAATCACCTCCCTTTCCCTCTGTCCAGCTGCATCTACGCGGGTCCCCTCCTTCTCAGTCAATTGTGTCCTCCTGTGTGTCAGCGCTAGCAATGTTTCCTGTGTCCCGTGTTGTCCCATTGAGTACAGCTTAATTGTGGATCCCCCTACACACCCACTACTTACACTCAATACAAACCTGTTAACTAACAACGAACTACTAATCCCAAAAACAAACAGCAAACTTGGTGTCCATTCAAACACACGTGGGGTTGCCATATTAGCGACCAGATGTGGCTCGTGTACGTGGCCCACACCCTTCCGCAGCCCTTCGCTGCCTATACTGCTGGGCACCCCAGGGAACACCCCCCCCTGGCCCCCCCACCCCACCCACCCAGCCGCCAGACCCAAACAATACCGTCCATGATACAGTCAAGGCCGCACGGGGCCCGCAGCAGCATTCACCTCCTCCCAGACAGGCACGACTTCGTCACGGGCTCCCCGACCAAGTTGCCCCCCCCCCCCGCAGCCGAGGGGGGAGGGGGAAGCAGGGGGGGAAGGGGTGGGAGGAAGGGGGGGAAAGGAGGTCAAAGCAGAAGAAGAAGAAAGAAAAAAAACTAAACAAAACAGGGGGGGAGGGGGAAGGAGAGCGGGAGGCTGTCCGCATTTACAGTTCATCCGCCGCTCGAGGAGTGAGTTTCGGCCCCGCAGGTGAGTCCGTGAGCACAGATGCAGAGCTGATCGAGTCGGAGTCCGGGCTGTCAGCAGAGATCTCCCTTAGAGCCGCAAAAGTATTCTGCGTGTGCAACGGGGTGGTCCTCAATACTTTTGCCCTTTCCTCTGCCGCCTGCTCCTCTGTGGGCTGGCCTTTTGGCCTTCTCTTGGATCGCTTCCGCATTGGGGCAGTCAGCCACTCCTCTCTGTCTTCTGTTCCGGATTGGGATCGCGCCAGGCCCTTGGCATGCAACCACGTCCAGGCGTCCTCAGGGGATGTAAATACATGAATGCGTTCATCCGATGTGACTCTTAGCTTTGCAGGGAATAACAGTGCATATTTGATGTTGTGTTCACGGAGGCGTTGTTTGACACTTACAAATGAATTGCACTGTTTTTGTACTTCCTGCGTGAAGTCTGGGGACGCATTAATTTCCGAATCTTCGTGTCTGAATGGACATTTGCTGCGGAATAGCTGCAGAATTAAATCGCGATCCCTATAATTTAAGAATCTCGCTATCAGAGGTCTCGGTGGCTGGCCCGGGGCCGCGGGCCTCCCCAGTATCCTGTGTACTCTTTCCACCAAAAATAATTTTGATGGAGACCCATTCAGCACTTCCTTAATCAACCATTGCTCCAGGATTATTTATGTGCTCTGTTCTGCTGGTTTTTCGGGGAATCCTATAAAGTGTACATTGTTTCTCCGTGATCTGCCTTCCGCCTCTTCGGCGCAGCACCAGAGTATTTTTACCTCTGCTTTCAGCCGCTGTATTTATTTTTGATTAGCCAAGACCGAAGGATTCATTTCTTTTATCTCCGCCTCCGCTGATTAGACCCTTTCCGCTAAGTTACGATGATCCACTCGTAGCAAATTTAGATCTTGCTATACTGAATCAATCCTGTTCTCCAGGGAGGTTTTGGTGTCCATAATTGCTTGCAGTACTTTTTCGAACTGGGTTGAGTGAGTTTGCAGAGTGGTTTCCAATGCCTGCAGGGTTGGAGCTAACTGCTGGTCACTTGTTTACTGCCCCTGTGTGTGGCGGTCCTGGGTTTATGTGGATTTGTTTCTTGCAGCCATGATGTGCGTCAGGCGAGCAGCTCGTTGTGAGCGGAGCCGTGTAAACGTGTATCTGCTTTTTGGTGCAGGACTCCGGTGTGGCCCCTGAGTACAGCCGGTCAGCCCTCCCCTTACCATGCTGCCAGCCCGGTCCTCCGCACCCGCCGAGTGGGGGGAGGGGGGTATGAGACGATCGCCGCTCCGATATCACTCAATTTCCTCTCGGTCGTAGTACTCATGGAAACAGGGGGGGGGTCCCGTCCAGTCCCCCTGGGTCGTGGACCCCGCTTGGTCCCCCCTGTCGGTTCAAAGCAGTCGGTGCCAGAGGGGGGGATCAGAAGAACCCCCCCTCCGGTTCAGCGCCACCCGCGCCTCACGGGGCTTGCCCCCCCCCCTGCAAGCGGCCTCCACCAGCACTCCCACCTCAACCCAAGCGGGGCGGGAAGGGGGGGGCCCGCAATCCGGAGCGTCTCCCTGCAGCCTCCCCTCGGGTTCCTCACCTCCTGTCGTTCCTACTGATGCAACCGCCTGGTCCCAGGCAGCCAAATGAGTGCCGCCCTCGCCGCAGCCGACTCAGCTTCTCCTGTGGGGGGAGGGGCGGCCCAAGCGCGGGTCGACGCCCACTATTTTCCCCGCATGATGAAGGGAAAGGGGGGGGACACCCCCAAGGCCTCGCCCCCTGTTCTAGTCAATTTTGTGCCTGGGGGGTCCGTCGCCGCACGGTAAGCAGCCTCCCGGCTCTGCCGCTCTGCCTCAGGGCACGCCTCGCGTTTGCAGCTGTCTATCTGCCGCGATCCGCTCCTCCTCTCGAGCGCGGTGCATCGAGGGCGGGCGGTCAGGGGCTCCAAGAGTTGCCGGGAGCCCGATCCAGTGCCCACGTTGTCCGCACCTCCCTCTGCGGCTCGGTGGGCATCCACAGGATACTGTTGCAGGAGGCACGGGTCGGGCCCCGACTCTGGGCTCCCGTCCCGGCTGCCATCTTGGCTCCTCCGCTCCTGGTTTCCTTATTGAGCCTTTCCCTGTTATGCTGAGATTTGCTCCTGATACCGCATGACTTGCTCAAGGTCGAGTTTCCTTCCTCCCTCTCCCGCTCGCTGAGAAAATTATTTCCCTTCAGATTAGCCTGTGGCGTTGTACAGGCACCAGCTCAGTTTCTTCTGTGGGGGAAGGGGCGGCCCTCCCTCGGGTCAACGCCCGCTATCCTCCCCGCATGTAAAGGGGAAGGGGGGGCACATCCATACCCCCGCTCCAGTAAATTTTGTGCCGTAGGTCCGTCACCGCACGGCGAGTGGCCTCCCGGCTCTGCTGCTCCGCCTTAGGATGCGCCGCGCGATCGCGGCCATCTATCTGACGTGGCCCGCTCCTCCTCCCGAACACTGGGCAGCGAGGGCGGGCGGTCAGGGACTCCGAGAGTCACCGGGCGCCCAATCCAGTCCCCTCATCATCCACACCCCCCTCAACAGCCCGGGGGGGCGCCCACAGGATGCTTTTGCAGAAGGCACAGGCCGGAGCTCCGAATCTAAGGTCCCGTCCCGGCCGCCATCTTGGCTCCTCCCCCAGGTGATCCTCTTGTTGACGGGGAGCCAGTGAAGGTCTCTTAGGTGGGGGGTGATGTGGCAGTGGCGAGGGATGTTGAGGATGAGTCGGGCAGAGGCGTTTTGGATGCGTTGGAGGCATTGTAGGAGTTTGGATGGGATACCGGTGTAGAGGGTGTTGCCGTAGTCAAGTCTGCTGCTGACGAGGGCCTGGGTTACTGTTTTTCTTGTTTCTGTTGGGATCCGTTTGTAGACTCTGCGAAGCATGCGGAGGGTGTTGTAGCAGGAGGAGGAGATGGCGCTGACCTGCTTTGACATGGAGACTGAGGAGTCGAGGGTGAAGCCGAGGTTTAGTGCGCTGTCGGTGGGGGACCCAGCGTGGTCGGCCACCATGAGTTGTCCCAGGCGGAGGGGGTGCGCCCAAGGATGAGGACCTCTGTTTTGTCCGAGTTCAGTTTTAGCCAGCTGTCTCTCATCCAGTCGGCGATGGCTTTTGGTCCCTCGTGGAGGTTGGTTTTGGCGGTGTGCAGGTCCTTGGTGAGGGAGAGGATGAGTTGGGTGTCGTCGGTGTAGGAGATGATGTTGAGGTTGTGCTGACGGGCCACTTGTGCGAGGGGGGCCATCTAGATGTTGAACAGCGTCGGGCTGAGGGATGAGCCCTGGGGTATGCCGCAGATGATGTTGAAGGCTTTGGATTGGTACGGGGGTAGGCGGACTCTTTGGGTTCTGCCGGCGAGGAAGGATGCGGTCCATTCGAGGGCCTGGTCCTGGATTCCTGCTGTGTGGAGGCAGGATTTTAGGGTGCGGTGACAGACGGTGTCAAAGGTGGCTGATAGGTCTAGGAGGATGAGGGCTGATGTTTCTACATTGTCGAGGTGGCTTCTGATGTCGTCTGTGGCGGCGAGGAGGGTGGTTTCGGTGCTGTGGTTGCATCTGAAGTGGGACTGGGAGGGGTCCAGGATGTTGTTGTCTTCGAGGTACCGAGTGAGCTGAGTGTTGACGATTTTCTCGATGACCTTTGCCGGGAAAGGGAGCAGAGAGATGGGCCTGAAGTTTTTCAGGTCCTTGGGGTCCGCCTTTGGTTTCTTGAGAAGGGCGTTGATTTTGGCGTGTTTCCAGCTTTCTGGGAATCTTGCAGTTTCGAAGGAGATGTTGATGGCTTTCCGGAGGTATGGTGCGATGGCTGTGTCTTCTTTGTTAAAGATGTGGTGTTGGCAGGGGTCTGATGGTGATCCGGAGTGGATGGAGTTCATGGTCTTGCGGGTTTGTCATCGCTGATGCTGGTCCAGGAGGTCAGTCGGCTGGAGCGGGTGGAGTTCATGGTGAGTGGGGTAGGAGCGTCCGGAGTGTGAGGGGAGTTAAAGCTGTTGTGGATGTCTGTGATTTTTCTAGGTCGTCGCATAGTTCTTGGAAGGGGCTGATGTCGTTGACGGTGGCGTTTGGGTTGGAGAGTTCTTTTGCAATGCTGAAAAGTTCTTTGCAGTCGTGGGCGTTGTTTTCTAGGCGGGTTTTGAAGGAGGATCTTTTTGCTAGCCTGATGAGTTGGTGGTGTTTGTGTGTGGCATCCTTGAGTGCCGTGTGGTTGTCTGGAGTGCGTTCGAGTAGCCATATTTGCTTGAGTTTTCGGCAGTGGGGTTTCGAGGCTTGGAGGTCGTCGGTGAACCAGGTGGCTTTTTTGTTGATCTGGTTGTTGGAGGGTTTTCTGAGTGGAGCAAGGCGGTCAGCGCAGTCGTTGATCCATAGCTTCAGGTTGTGTGCGCCGATGTCATGGTCGGTGTGGTTGACGGGGGGGTTTCTGGGCTAGGGCGTTGGTTAGTTGAAGTTCGGTGATTTTGCCTCATCGTCGGCGGGGTGGTTGTTCGGTGAGGTGGTGTTCTGTTTGTTTCTTGAAGGTGAAGTGGATGCAGTGGTGGTCGGTCCAGTAGAGTTTGGTGGTATTGTTGAAGGTGACGTGGTTGCTTGTGGAGAAGATGGGGTCAAGGGTGTGACCGGCTGTGTGGGTGGATGTGTTGACGAGCTGTGTGAAGCCGAGGTTGCTGAGGTTTTCGGTCAAGGTGGTTGAGTTGGTGTCATTGTTGTTTTCGAGGTGAAAGTTCAGGTCCCTGAGGAGGATGTAGGCCGTGGAGGGGAGTGCGTGGGTGCTGGCCAGGTCGGCGATTGCGTTGCTGAAAGGTGCTCTGGGTCCTGGGGGTCTATAGATGAGTGTTCCTCTGAGCGTGGTGTTGGGGTCAGTGCGGACTTGGAAGTGAAGGAGTTCGGCGGCGCTGAAGGAGTCGTCCAGGGTGGTTTTGACTTTGAGGGTGGCTTTGTGGACGATGGCTATGCCTCCTCCGGTTCTGTTGGTGCGGTCTCGGCGAGTGACTTTGTATCTGTTCGGGATGGCTATGGCGATGTCGGGTGCTGAGGAGTCGTTCCACCAAGTTTCAAAAGTGGTTAGAAAGGCCAGAAAGGCCACGTCCGGGGAGGTGGAGTCGAGCAGGTCCCAGACTTCGATGGCATGCTTGCGTGCTGAGCGGGTGTTGAGGAGTATGCAACGGAGGTGGTTGGTCTTGATCCTAGGAGGTTTGTGGGCTCTGTTGCAGGTGAAGCAGCAGTTGTGGCAGGAGAAGGGTCCGTGCGTGCTCTTTGGAGAGGCCTGGAAGCAGGTGGTGTCTCGGCTGGTGTTGAGTGTGCGGAGGGTGTTGGCGTTATAGCGAATTGCTGACGGGGTGGCTGTTACTGGGGCCAAGGGTTCTGGTGCTGGGCGCGGTCAAGGCGCGGACGGGCGCAGACGGGCTTGCCTTTGGTGCGCCTTTGGCGTGTCAGCGGCGCGGCCGTGCCGCGGCTGCCATAAGAGGAGGGGAGGGTGGGAGTGGCAACTGGGAGGCGGGAGGGCCTGACGAATGAGAGGGCTGGGGCCGCAGGGGACGGAGCGGCCGGAAAAACCAGGCAAAGGAAATGGTGAGAAGGAGGGGGGAGGCGGAATGGGCCGCAGGGGACGCAGCGGCGGGAAAAAACCAGGCAAAGGAAACGGTGAGAAGGAGGGGGGAGGCGGGAGGGGCCGCAGGGGACGCAGCGGCGGGAAAAAAACAGGCAAAGGAAACTGTGAGAAGGAGGCGGGAGGGGCCGCAGGGGACGCAGGGGAGGGTGCTATATGTCAGCGAGATAAGTTTTCTACTCATTTCTCCATTAAGAAGCCTGGTTTCCAATGGGGACTCTTCCTGTGTTTCAGTGTCTGGTGAAATGCATGCTCTAAGTGCATGACTGAGTGTAGCGTATTGAAGCCATTGTGTCTCTGGTATCTTGTATGTTAGTTTCAGGTGTTGCACCTTTCGCATCCCACACATCGGGCAGGCTAGAAAGCCTGACTGCATTCCTGCCTGAAAACCTCCCACAGTGGTGTTTTGGGTGTAAGTCTGCCCTTCCAGCCTATTTCTGTAGTTAGCCTCCGCCCCACCACTACTACTGTTTTAGTTGTTGGGCAAGCATTCTGTGGTATTTGCAAATGGCTGTGATCCCTAAAAGTCACCTTTTACTGTCTTAATGCCGGGTTGTTCCATTCCACGTGTGCCTATTTGTTTACCACACTAACGTGTGCTGCCTCATATTATTTCGTAAAATTCGTTAGGGCGATGCCTCCCTCATATTTGGATCTCTATAAAACTCTCAGGGTGATCCTCGGTGTTCCCTCTGCCCACGGTAGTTTGTGCAACAAGGAATCCACCTTATTAAAGTAATGGTCTGGGACCCCATATGGTGAGATTTGTAGGACATACAAAAGGAGCAGCAGTGCTATCATGTTGAACATTGCTGCTTTACTTAGCATCGAAAGCGGAAGTGTCTGCCAGTGCCCCACCTCCTGATCTAGTTTTTTAAATTGAGGTTCAAGATTAGCCCTGTAAAACATGGTTGGGTCTTGTGTGATCCACATGCAGAGGTATTTGAACTGCTGCTTCTCTGTCCGCAGTGAAATTCTTGGGTCGCACTGCCATGTCCCCATCCCCACTGGGAACAGCAGCGATTTGCCCCAGTTTATGGCAAAGCCAGAGTGTTCCCCATATATTCTAAAAATTACTTCTAGCCTGGCTGTGGACTGTGGACTTTTGATAGATATAGCAGGATATTGTTCACATACAGGGAGATATGTTCATCTTCACCATCCCTGCTAGGCCACCCCCACACCAATGGGTCTACCCGCACCCAGGATGCCAGTGCCTCGATAGCAAGCGCAAACAGCATCGGGGAGAGCAGGCACCCTTGGCTTGTGGTCTGTGAATATGAATTGCCCTCAACAGGTGTCTTGACTCTTGCTGTGGCGCTGTCATATATTAGTTTTACCCACCAACTGTACTTGGGACCAAAGCCCATTTTGGCCAGTACTCCACAGAGGTATGGCCATTCAACCAAATCCAAGGTCTTGTTAGTATCTAATGAGGCTATGGCTCTTGCCTCCGGTGAGTCCTCTACCAAAGCTAAATTATTATAGAGTCTGCGCAGGTTCTGTTTTGTGGATCTGCCCAGAATGAATCCGGTTTGGTGTATTGCCTCCATTAGGCGATTGGCCAATATTTTGGCTAGTATCTTAATGGCTAGTTTGGCTAGTATCTTAATAACAATATGGGTCTGTAAGAATCCCATTGGTCCAGGAGTTTGCCTTTTTTAGGAATCAGTAATATTGTGGCAGTACGCATATCCTCAGGTAACCGCCCGTCTTGAAATGCCCGATGATAGGCCGCATGGAGTTGGGCTGCTACTCTGTGGCAAAATGTCTTAAATATTTCAAGGGGCAGCCCATTTGGGCCCGGGCCTTCCCTGTCTGCAGTTGCCCCAGTGCAGAGGCTACTTCCTCCACTGACATCTCTAGGTCCAGGTCCCTTGCTTCCTGTTTCCCCAGCCTTTCTACGGAACAGTCTGTTATAAAATCCATTACTTCTAGGTATGTGACTTGGAGTTGCGATGCATAAAACCTCTCTAAGTGGTCTGCAAACGTCTCTGCTATACCTCTGCTGTTCTTTACCACATTTCCAGTCGCTGATTTCACTGCCCTGATCGTCATATATTCTCTTTCCTTGATGCCTAGCCATGCAAGTCATTTCCCAGTTTTGTTTCCCCCTTCATAAATGCGTTTTTGTTTCTCTAAATATGCCATTTTCACCTCATTTCTAGCCACTGCCTGATATTCTGCTCGCTTAAGATCCATGTCATCTTTGCGTGTGGGTGTTGGATTTTGTGCATAGTCCCTTTCTAGGCCTTGGAGCTCTTCCTCTAGACTAATCATTCATTCTTGTCTTTGCCGTCTACCCCCTATTTCCCCACACTATCATTGGACTGTCCACTGAGTGCTGATTTGCTATGAAATAGTTTTGTGTTTCTGTGTTAAGGTGTTTAACTACCTCTTTGTTGGCGAGGCGCCACATCTTCATTTGCCATTAGCCTCTGGGTTTCGGAGTCTTGGTATCGATTACTGCTACCATCAGGTGGTGATCGCTGACACCTCTTGTCTGGTATTCCACTGACCTGAACCTAGCTTGGGTATCTCCAGTAGTGAAGAGGTAATCTATCCTGGAATGCATGTTGTGTGCCCCTGAGTAAAATGAGTACCCTCTATCCCGGGGGGTGTAAAGATCTCCACACGTCACACAACCCAAGTGCCTGGGTGAAAATGTCTAGCTTCACTCTCGTGGGGTCTCCTTCCATTTTTTCACTCCCTCGGTCCTTAATGGTATCCCTAACCAGGTAGAAATCTCCACCCAACAGGACCAAATCTGGACCAGTTTCTGCCAACGCTCCTCCCACCTTTCTCAGTGTCCCCAGTTGTAACCCCGGGGGTATATACATTAAACAGTAGTATCTTCTCCCCCTGCATTTCTCACAGGAGTGTGATGTAACAACCGTTTGTGACTTCCCACGTACGCATTATGTGAAATGTGAGTTGTTTTCTTATCAAAATCATGAACCCTTGGGAGCCTGATGTATATTGTGCGGAGCCAACCATTCTGAACCTGCCGTGCCCCATGCTCATGTGCTGCGTGCCCATTAAGTGAGTCTCTTGTAGGTACACAAAGTCAGTCTTGATCCTTTTAAGGGCCCATTGGACTAGTCCACTTTTTACTTTATTCCGCAACCTGCTGACACTCCATGATGTCAGCAGTATGGATGTTGTATGTGTCATGGCAGATGGTTATAATCTTCCGTCCGTACAATTGGGCCCAACATGTCGAGGTGTTCTCTGTGTTCTGATTCATGTCAGGTGAAGTGTAGTATCATAACAAAATCCCCTATCCCTCAAACCTATTCCCCCCTCTTCACCGTGCTGTGATCTTCAAACTAACCACCACCCCAATTCATGGTATGTATACATCTCCATGTAACGTTAAACAGATAACTCTGTTATGCACTTGTCGCTGGAGGCAGCTGTTTGCTACACTCATTAGGAAGTCACTTTAACCCTGCTGCTCTTCCAGTATCTTCGTCTTTAGAAGAGGACAGTTTTGTTTTCTCCCATCTCGTGCCCAAGGACCGTATTGTGTCTGTTCTGGCCCTGTTATATGGCAAAGAGGGTTTCATCCTAGTTGATCAGCCCTCATGGGTATTACCACCGGTCTGTCCTCCTCCAGGTCTGTTTCCGTCTCCGTCTGTTCTTGGTCACTTTTCCGATCTTCTGTTTCCAGGATTGTCCATTTATGGGTGCTAAGGACTTTTGCATGGTGATGCAGTTCTTGAATCGTCTGCCGCTGTGCCGCTTTCATCTGCGCCTTGGTGGGGAAAGGTATTGTGTTCCCCCCCTTCATTTCTGCCCCTCCGTCTCTTTTGTGGTACCAATCAGTTTCGTCACCCTTTGTATCCTGCTCTGCGCATCCCAGCCCTAGGTTGTCTAGCCATTTCCATACAACCTGTGTGTCTGTAAAAAAGTGGGTTTTCCCCTTGTGTTAGACTCTTAGTTTGGCTGGGAAGAGTAGGGAGTACTTGAGGCCTGCTTGATGTAGTCTTTTTTTAACTGATACAAAGGCACCATGTTGGGACTGCACCAGGTTGGTATAGTCTAGATATATGTGCACGTTCTAACCCCCTATGGGCCAGGGGCCCTATTTCCTTGCTGCTTGTAAATGAATGTCTCTGTATCGAAAGTTCATAAGCCTGACAATGAAGGGGTGGGGCGTCTTCCCGTTTTCGGTGGGTATGTGGGGATCCTGTGTACAGGCTCCACCAAAAAGAAGCACAAGGGTTTACCTTGTAGTACCGTTTGTGCCAACCATTCCTCCACAAACAACTCAATGTTGGGGCCTTCTCCGGCACTCTGACCAGTCTCACATTGTGGCACCAAGACCTGCCTTCCACATCTTATATTTTGCCCTCTAATTGTTGCAGTTCCTTATCCATGGCTTTAGATTTTTTGTGAGGTCTGCCACTTGTGGTGTGACATTGCTAAGTTGGTCCTCCGATTCTTTGTCTCTGTCCATTAACTTCCGCTGGTCATCTCTGAGGAGCCCCACTTCATTCACTACTTCTGCTATTTGGCATTTCAGGGATACCTTGGTGTCTTGAAATGCCTGTAGGATAGTAGCGGTGTGCGCCGCCAGCCGCATGTTGTCTTCTTCTCCCCTCAATTCGTCTGGGCCTGTCCCTCCTGGCTCTGGACGGGAGTCTCTGTGGCCCAAGGTTGCGCACCATTGCTGAGTCTCTCGCATCCAATTGTGCCTCTGTTTGTTGCGGGCTAACTGCTTATCACGTCCCTCATTTTGGAGCCTGTGGGGCACTCCCATGAACAACTGTAGTCCGGTCCCCTCCCTCCGGTTCCACACGGATGGGCTGAGTGTCCTTCGCCTCTCCCGTTGGTAGTGGTTTAATTCTGTGTGGCCATCAGGGAGCGATATCATCTTAGGGTGGTTACCTCCCTATCGCCTGGTGGAGGGGAGGGGTGCCCCTGACCCCCTTATTGTCTCAATGTGTGTTACTCTTTTCCCTCTCCTTGTTTCTCTACTCCACTCAGAGTTGGGGATGGGGGCAACCAGGCACTCTCCGTATAGCTCCCACGTGTCTTCAGAGTGGCCCCTCTAACCCCTTGTCGGTTCCCCAGAGCCACACCCCCCACAGGTACTCCCCAGGAGTCTGGCTGGGTCTTTTACCGTGTTTAGGGGCATGTCCTCTGAGCACTAAGTCGTCCGGGTTGTTTCACCTTTCTCCCTCTGCCGCCTCCAGCTGTCTCCTCAGCGTGTTATCGTTGAGGTGCCATCTCGGGGTCAGGCATGTCATCCCGTTCTCCTCTTGTTTCCGATGATTGTAGCGCCCTGTCTCTTTGTCCATGTCTAGACTTCCGCACCCTCCTTTGCAGAGTGGTACTGCCAGACACCAGAACTGGATGGACGCTTGTGTCAGCTGTCCTCCCAAGTTCTCCTGACACCATGGAGCCCCCCTCAGTGGGTGGTCTCCAGTACAGACTAAGGCCCTCATTATGACTTTGGGGGTCTCTGAGCGAGACCGCAAAAGCCGGGGGAGCCAGAAGACTGCCAGTGCTGGCGGTCTTTAAACCTGCCATGTAAAGGGTACTGCCGGATTTCGGCCACACTGAGGGCAGATATCTGGCAGTAGCCCTGCTGGGTGGCAGCGGCGCACTGGCGTTGCTACCACCTGTGTCAGCAGTATTAAGCCCATTAATATGGCCTGGTGGAGTCCTGCTGGCGGGGCTCTGCCGGCGGTGGTTGCGCCCCTTCCCGTTCCCTGGCAGACAACCTCCTCGTCATACCAGGTAAGTCGGGCATCCGACAGGGGAGGGGGGTGGAAGAGTGGCGGGGGCACTATGTGGTTAGGGGGGTTGGGGGGTGCTGTGAGTCTAGGGGGTTGGGGGGAGTCAGGTGCTTGCTGGTGGGGGAGCCGTCTAACAGTGACAGGGAAGGAATTCCCTGTCACCGGTAGCCCTACTGCCATGGTTTTCGTGGCTGGTCTACCGCCGTGGAACCAATGGTGGTAGGTCGTCTCCTAATACCACTGGTGGTAATCCAACAGGACCTATCTGGATTACTTTGAACCTCCCCCGCCATTGGTTGGGGGGTAACCTGAGCCACTCCCTTTAGGGTCGCTCCCTGGAGCCTTACTAGACCTCCTGGTACTCACCCAGAGGTCTGCCTTCTTTGCAAGATCCCTGGGGTCAGAGAACTTTTTCTCCAACAGGTGTTGGCTCATCTCTGGAAAACAGCAACAGAATATGTGCTCTCTGATCAGATTGTACAGCCCTTCAAAACTGTTTGCTGTGCTACCCAACATCCATCAATCTAGTGCCTTACAGCACTGCTCCACAAACTGCTCTGTTTCCTACTGCCCCTGAACCTCAACCTATACTCTTCAGTTGTGACTCCTTGCAGGCCTTTCTTCATGAAGGTGTACCTCTGCCTGTTACTACCTTCCTGGACATTAGGTCAGCCCTCCCACTATCAGGAATATAACTCTGCAGGCCAGTTCCCAAAACCTCCTCAGGGATCCTTCACTCTGTCAGAGCCTTCTCATACTCCTGCAACAACTGACATATGCCACCTCCCTCCCCCTCTATGAGGCTACCAAGTCTGTGGGTAGGTGGGTGTTGTTCTGAGAACTAGACTCACAATTTCTGCCACCACTGGACTCCACCTGCAGTGCCGGTCAGTCCAGAACTCTACAACTATAATCCACGGTGAGCTTCCTTTCCTCAAAGGCAAGCTTCTTACAGGCAAAGGCCCTTTCAGCATCTGACATCCTCTCCTGAGCTAAGACCTTTTCAGTCTCTAGCCTTTTCTCCTCCACATCTAGCTGTGCCAGCTGCAAATTCAGGCCCACTCAGTAAAAACTGAACCAGTGGCTCCTGCTACAACAAATACCATTGCTTAGCATGTTTAGACCCTCTGGGAACATATTAATCGATGTTGGCTACATATCTGTATTGTCATGGCCATATTGTGGTTTGTACCATAAGACAATCAATAAAAACTGGTTAAAAAAAAAAGAGGTCCCCTCCTTGTAAAGATTCTCTTTAATTGCCCCGTCAATCTGGGGGAGATCTTTGATTGAACAGTCCACTTTAATTTGCATTAGGGCTTGTGATTCAGATTATGACATTTCTTGGTTTAGGAGACAGCAAATTGGAGACTTATTTTAACGTTCAATATGTGTTGCTCCCTCACCTTCCTTTGAAGGAGACCTATTGTCCTTATTGCCCTTATTGGCACTTTTACTTGCCAAACTGCTACTGGAGCCCAAAATTGCACCACAGACCTTTTGAACACAGTATAATGATTTTTCTATAGGTAATTGGCAGTAAATCTCTGCTGTAAACCTGACTTTGTTTGTCTGCATTGAATTATATAAAGAATTGTGGGCCAGATGTAGGTAGGTATCAATTTGCGACTTGCAATTTGCGAGTCATAGCGACTCGCAAATTGCAACTCGCAAAACGAAATGCAAAAAGGTGTCTCAGACACCTTCTGCGACTCGCTATGGGGTCGCAAAGACCCACCTCATGAATATTAATGAGGTGGGTCGCAGTTTGCGACCCCATAGTGAGTCCATGCACTCACAGGGGTGGTGGCCTGCTATAGACAGCAGACCACCATGTCTGTGACTGCTTTTTTAATAAAGCAGTTTTTTTCTTCTTTTTGCAGCCCGTTTTCCTTAAAGGAAAACAAGCTGCAAAAAGAAAAACTTCCGAAACCATTTGGTTTCGGTTTTTTCAGAGTAGGCAGCGGTCCTGCTCTGAAAAAATATTTTTTTGGGCGTTCACAAAGGGGAAGGGGCCCCATGGGGACCCCTTCCCTTTTGCGAATGATATACCATCCACTTCAAGTGGACGGTAACTGCAAGTTGGTTTGCGACCGCATTTGCGGTCACAAAGCAACTCAGCATGGCGATGCGGTTGCAAATAGGAAGGGAACACCCCTTCCTTTGCGAGTCGCAGCCTCAAATTGCGAGTTGGTACCGACTCGCAATTTGCGGTTGTGCATCCCGTTTGGCCTTTTGCACGTCGCAAACTGTGTTTTTCGCAGTTTGCGACGCGCAAAAGGCTTCCTACATCTGGCCCTATATGCTTTCAATTGGCTTGCCAGATTGGTCATTCTAAAGTTGTGTATTATAGATTGAAAGATAGCCAGGATATTATTGAGCTTTGTACCAGTTAGTGAACAACTACAGGAAGTTGATGTATCTGTAAGACCATTGTGTGAACAAACTACGAGGGAATTTAGATCATCTAGCTTGGAATCAATACTCCCAATAGTAATTTCCATTGCCCTAATGCAAGATTCCTGGAGATCCCTATCATTTACTTGATAATCATTTATATTACTCTTTTGGCCATTAACTAGATGCCATTGGCCCTTTAGACAATTCTTTATGACAAAGTGCTAGCTCCAATACATTCTCTTTATACTCATTAGAAGGTAATTGTATCTTACTCACTTAGCCCACTTACAGTAAGGGTATCTCCTGCTGCTTTGGGTGGTTTGCAGTAATTGCATTTGTTTTATTTTGTAAATCCATTGGTTCAGCTTTGGTGCTTTTGTAGTCCCTACATAAATGAGTCTGGGGAACCATAGCTTTGTATCGCATGTAGAATTTCAGTACACCCAATTGATTGTAAACTGAGTTCTTATTTAATCTTTTTCTGGTTGCCTTTCCCTTATCAAAAATGCACCTTTAGAAATTAAGTGGGTCCTCACTTTTTTTGTTAAATTGATTGTATCTTCCTCGGCATGACATGATGTCAGATTTGGATTTTCCATAATATTGAACCTACATTGTAGGAAGCTGGCCTGGTTTGTGATGGGTACCGAAGGTACTTACACCTTACACCAGGTCCAGGTATCCCCTATTAGTGAAGTGAAGGCAGTGTCTAGATGTCAGGCTCTCTAGAGGTAGCTGTGGATGAGTAGTCAAGGCTTATCTAGGAGACATGCTAATCTCATGTAAAACCACTGTAGTCACTCAGCACTTACACACATGAAAGAAAACACTCAACTGTACAAAAATAAAGCTACTCTATTTTTGGTCACACAATACCACAAAGTACTAGAGAGGCAACCTTCCAATAGGAGGTAAGTAATACACTAATTATATACACTAGTAAACAGCAATAGGCATAGAAAAGGTTAGAAAACTGTGCAGTTGCAGATAAACAATAGTGGCCCTAGGGGGGAGCCCAAACCATTTACTAAAAAATGGAATGTGAACACAGGACACCCACCTAGGTAAGTGGAATGTGTAGAGGGGAGCTTGGAGTACTAGAAAACCTCAGAGGTAAGTAACACAGAACCCTCCCATTGGCCAGGAAAGCAGGAGTAAATCACTGGAAATTCCCCAAACCACCCAAAAGTATTAAAATGAAGAAAAGAAGACACCCAGACACGACTGCAAGAAACCTCCAGTGAATTCCTGGAGAAGAAGACCTGTGGAGACAGGGGACTAAGTCCAAATGTCACAGTGGAGTGCAGGAGGAGTAGGAGCTACTACCCACCGGAGGGATGCAGAAGATGTCCTATGCTGGAATGAAAACTGCAGATGGGTTTTGCTGCAGGAACTCCACCAACAAGCCTTGGGAAAGGCAAGCTCCCGGTTAGCGGAAAAGTGGTACGGCCAGGGACCAGCAAGGCCCAGGAGGACTCAACCTAGGAGGAGGAGTCACAGGGGATCCTCAGTGACGCAGAGGGCCCACAGAAGCAGAGGCTGCACCCACAGGAGTCCCACAGGACGGGTTCACAGAAGTTGCAGAAGGAGCCCACTCAGCACTACAGAAAAGAATCCCACGTCGCAGGAGAACCACGCAGAGGGCTGTACATTGTAGAAAGGCATGATGGGGGCGGCGCTGCACAAAGCCTGAGGTTCCCTTGGAGGAGATGCAAAAAAGCCTTGGCAGCTGCAAGAGGCACGGTACACAGGGTAATGTCCTGCATGGGAAGGCAAAGGCTTACCTCCACCAAAGTTGGACATCTGGCAGAGAGGACCAAGAGGACTACTCCAGATCACCACTGGTGATGTAGAGTACATGCAGATCAGGATGAGAGGCGATCCATGCAGCCAGTCGTTGTTGCAGTAGGTGCCTGTGGATACTAGGAAGTGACTCCTTCACTACAATGGAGATTCTTTCTTCCTTCTGATGCAGACTGAAGACTTGCTTCCCTCAGAGGATGCACAGCCAGGGAAATGTTGCAGAAGCTAAAAGGAGATGTGGAAACAATGTTGCAAGAAGAGTCTTCTTCGTGGATGCAGATTGTCGGTTCCTGGAGGGTCCAGTTGCGGTTCCATTAGCCAGAAGTCAAAGTGGAGGTTGTAGAGAGGTCCTGCTGGATCTTGCAAGCTGAATCTGAGAACCCACCCCAGAGTAAGAACCTAAATAGCCCTAAGAGTGGGTTTGGTCACCTATCCAGGTGACCACCTATCAGAAGGAGCCTCTGACGTCACTTGCCTGGCCACTCAGATGCTCCCAGAGTTCCCTGCCAACCTTGAAAACAAGATGGCAGAACCCAGGGACCCTTTGGAGGAGCTCTGAGCACCACCCCTGGGGTGGAGAGGGACTCCCCTTTCCATTCTCCAGTTTCATACCAGAGCAGGGACTGGGGTGTCTGAACCCATGTGGACTGGTTTATGCACAGAGGGCACCAAATGTGCCCTTCAAAGCATACCAGTGGCTTGGGGAGGCTACCCCTCCCAAGCTAGTCACACCTATTTCCAAAGGAAGAGGGTGTTACCTCCCTCTCCCAAAGGAAATCGTATGTTCTGCCTTCCAGAGCTTGATCAGATCAAACAGCAGGAGGGCAGAAACCTGTCTGAGGAGTGGCAGCAGCTTGGGCTGACCAGAAAACCCTCTGCGACTGGTGGTAACAATGCTGGGGGTCCTCTAAGGAGCCCCCAGAGTGCATGGATTCATACGTCCAATACATTCAACAGTGTTGGGGTATGATTCTGACATGTTTGATACCAAACATGCCCAATTTTGGAGTTACCATTATGTGGCTGGGCATAGATAATGATGTTTGTCCAGTATACACGTAAAATGGCCTCCCCCCACTCACAAAGACCAGGAAAAAGGAACTGGAGTCCTTGTGAGCACCTCTGCTAGTGCAGGGGTGCCCTCACACACAGGTACATGCACCCTGCCCTCTGGGCTGAGAGGGCCTACAATAAGGGTGACTTACAGCGACCTGGTGCAGTGACCTGTAGTGAAAATGGGTGTAGGCACATGCAATGCAATGGCAGTCCTTCAGAACACTTTGCACGGGCTCCCTATGGGTGGCAGAGTAACTGCTGCAGCCCATAGGGATCCCCTGGCACCCCAGTGCCCTGGGTACCCTGATACCAAATACTAGGGACCTACATGGGGGGGACTAGTATGCCAAATGTGGGAAGAAGAAGGTACAGTTACCAAAATGTACAGGAGAGAGCATAACTACTGTGGCCCTGGTTAATGGGATCCCAGTGGACACAGTCAAACACACTGACAACAGGCAGAAAATGTGGGGTAACCACGCCAAGAAAGAGGGCACTTCCTTATACACATGGTCTCACCAACTCTAACCATGTAGGCTCCTTAAACAGTTTAGTTTGATTTTATTAAATGTACTTTAATTGCTTCGGTCCAGGTTTTCCTTTGAATCATTTATTAGGCAATGCCAAATTATATGTACTTTCCATGGCAGATTTTGGCTTGAATAATTTGGTTAATGATTTAATTCTTTCTTAATTGATGTTTAATAGATTGTTTGATTCTAGTCTAATATGGTGGAGTTGGTATACTGGCCTGTATTATTGATGGTTTAAATCCAATTCGATGACCAGAAGGACTCCTAGCCCCAAGCTGTACCATTGCCGCCTTCACTGACCTACATGCATTCTACCAACAACCCCCTCACTCACTATCCTGCCAAAAAACACACCTCACAAGTACATCCAAATTGGCTTTTAAAGTCTCAGGTCTGAAGAGGGGTAGGTGGAATGCACACAAAGCAGCAGGGTGGGGGAGGGGAGAGCCTTGAGTTGCACAGGGACACAAACACACCTGGCTGCCTCTGTGGCTTACTTGATCCCTTAGTTGGAAAAACTGGGTTGTCCGACACGTTGACTAGGTTTCAATCAGGTTTCAAGAAGACTGAGGTGGTTAAAAAACTGGAGCTCAAGGCCTCCAAACTCAGCATTAATTTCTTACCTCAATCCACTTCCAGATGAACCAAGCAGGAGCTCGGATACCAGGACCAGGGAGCCTAAGAACTTGAGAACTTAAGAAGATAACCCACAGAAGTCAGAGGATGTGAACCATTTTACTTGCTCTCCAACCACTGTGACTTTGGCACCCTTTGTCCACTCTCCCTTCAACCAGGTCAGGGATGGCAGCCTGACGCTGGTCCTCACTTCCAGGGCTCTGTACCCTTCCTCTTGGAGCGGTACCCCCAGAGTCCCGAATTGTCAGGGCGCTTGTAGACCCAGTCCTACACAATTCTCCCACCAGTCTAGGGATGTTAACCTGCAAATGGTTTTCTAACCTGAGGTCTGTACCCTCAGGTTGGACCAGGGTCAGGGACGAAGCTTGCCTCCCCCTGCCCTGCCTTCTGGGGCTCTTCATCCTCCCGCCCGGAGGGGTACCCCCACATGGTAGGGGCATTGTTACCAGTTACTCCTCCCTCCAGGTCAGGGGGGACACTCTGAACCTGGCCCTTCAACCCAGGATCTGTACCCCTTGATTGAACCGGGTCAGAATTGAATCTCTCCCTCCTGTGCTCCTACTCCCAGGGTTCTGCACCCCCTTCACCATGGAGAGTACCCCCAGAAGTCACACCGGGGGGTGATTGGGCAAACCCCCCATCAGGTCAGAGTTTACCCCTGCACCTGACCTTCTAGCCTAGGGTCTGTACTCTCAGACTGGACTACTGCCTGGCAATTCAGGACTTCCTGGGGAGCCCACTCACCCCACACAAGGAAAACATTTTCCCTAAGGGCTGCACTAGAGTCTGGCTGGCGTCAGTCTCCTGACCTCTGCCCATCTGGCAAAGCCTGGACACGCCCAGCCCAGAAATGGTATCACTAAGGTCATTCCTTGGGGGCTCTGACCGCAGAGCTGACCCCTGACCCTCCAGGTTCTCCACTGGGGCCCGCAACCCCTCTCAACCCTCTGTCTGGACTTCTGCACCCCTCCAATAGGAGTGGTACTGCCAGACACAGAACTGGTGGGACCCCGGCGACAGCCATCCCCCAAGTTTTCCTGACACTGTGGGGATTCCCCTCAGCAGATGGCACTACGGTACAGTCTAGGCTCCCCTCCTGGCGTTCACTTATGTAACCCTCCAGGCTCTGGATCTCGGGCATCCTGGGACTCAGCCCACCCCCATTCCCTCTCCTCTGAGACGGACATGGGATCCCACACCCATCCCACTACATTAGGACCTACCTGGGACACTGCAAGCCTTTCCTAGCTCACCTGGTTGGGAAATACCTAGGCCACTCTCTTCAGGACTACCCCCAAATACCTCTTCAGACCCTCTGGTACTCACCCAGAGGTCTGCTTCCAGTGGAAGTTCCCTGGGATCAGAGCACCCCTACCCCACGTGGTGTTGGCGTAGCTCTGGAAAACAAGGACTGGACAGATGCTCTCAAGCAATCACATCACACAGCCCCTCACATGAGTTAACCAAACTACCCTTCATCCAACCATCCAGTGCCTCAACCTTGAAATAGTACCCCACATCACCCTTCTGAGACTGATGAGACAGTACCTGACTGTCCCTGACTCCCAAACTACACTCTTCTGGGGGTGTCGCCATACTTTACAACCAGGACTTCTACATGGGGAAACCCATCTCCTTGTCACTCTCACCTAGAGCCAGTAGAGTGTCCCTCCCACCACTAGGAATATGACTCCCCATGCCAGTTCCCCGATCCATCTCAGGGACCCTGCGCACCATTGAGCTACCTCATACCCCTGAACCTCCTGGTGTATGTCATCTCCCTCCTTCAAGTTGGGCATCAAGTCTCTGGGCATGTGCACCTCTTCAGTACTGGACCTAAGACTTTTGATACCACCATCTGAACTGGGCTCAGTCCTCATGGCTTCCAGCTTCAGCTCTTCACAGCTCAGTTTTTGAGCTACACACATTTCTTTTTCCGTGACTAAGGCTCTCTCAGCCTCAGCTCTCTCACCCACTGCTCCTGAGCTAGGAGCCATCTCTCTCTCTCTGGTTCCCTTTCATTGCCACTGTCCTCCTCATCACAGTAGTCCTCCTGATAATCATCTGGTAGTGTCTTCCCAGAGTTTCATCTTATACTGAAAAAGGGCTGTCTCAATAACCCACCTTTGGGACCTTCTCTTGACAACCAGCCCTCTTTCCTTGCAGAAACCTTTTCGCTCTATTATTGCTTAAATCTCCACGTGCCAGAAGTTGACTTCCATTCTGCAAAGGCTTCACAGGTTCAACCAAAAACCAGAGTCCAAGAAGTCACAATACCTCCAGGAGGACACGAGAGAACATAAGAGGAAAAAACAGTGTCTGGTCATGTAAAGGTCTGCACTGATAATAGTGTACTTTCAATCACTGTATGTCACATACAAATACAAGTTATATCCTCACCACTGATCACCAATGTTAGCAATGGGTTCTTTGGTTGACAGTCAGGTTACCCCCTGTCCAAGCAAGGACCCTCACTCTAATCAGGGTAAAGGAGAAACACACTCGGTTAACCCCTGCCCACCCCCTTGGTAGCTTTGCACGAGCAGAAAGTCTTAACCCATAGGCAATGTGTAACATATTTGTACAAACACACACAGTAATACAGTGAAACACTACAAAATGGACACCACATAGGTTTAGAAAATTAGTGATATTTATCTAAATATAACAAGACCAAATAGGATAAAATCCACAATACACAATTAAAAATATGACTTTAGCAATCAAAAACACCAAAATAGTGCCTAGAGGCACAGTTGCTACAATCTGATGTTAATGCAGCATTGTGACGGAGTTGCTTCCCACAATGTGACATCACTGGTCCCATTTACAGAGGCACACGGACCCCCAGGTATAGTACCTTAGCAAAAGTGTGGAAGAACAGGCTGGTAGCTAGGCGTCGCTGGGTCTGATGTGGCGTCGGTTCCAGTTCTGTGGGGCAAAGGAGTGGAGGTGTCACAAAGAGGCGCCACGTCCTTGTTGCGGAGCTGTGGAGGTGAGGAGGCATTGGTTGAGAGAAGTCAGTCCCTTGGCACCTCCAGCAGATTAGAAGTCAGGATGCTGCGAGGTGACCTCACAGGGTTGGGATCATGTCACAGGCACTGTGATGGAGTCGGGTGTCAGGAACATCGGGTGTACGACACTCCAACTCACGAGTTTGTGTGGACGTCAGAGGCTGCAGCGATGTTGGGCCTTTGATGATGGTGGGATCATTGCACCTAGGTGAGGTCCACGGGTCCACGTGTAGGCAGCATTGTGGGTTTAGTGCAGCGGCGTCCTTTGCAAAGTCGCTCGGAGTCGCCTGGTGTTGCTTCACAGGATTTCACCGGAAATTCACTTCGAGGGACCCAGGAAACTGTAATGACACCCTCTGACAAACTAGAGTCTATAGCATGCAGACTCAGAAACTTGTTGGTGAAGCCTTTGCTAACCCTGAGGCTTCATAAAATACCTCTCAAGCGCAAAGTCCAGTCTTTGTCCCCTTTCACAGGTAGAAGCAGCAACTGCAGGAAAGCCCAAAAAAGCACAGTCACATGCAGGGGCAGCTCTTCAGCTCTTCTCCTGGCAGAGGTTCCTCTTGAATCCTTGAAGTAGTCTGAAGTCTGGAGTTTTGGGTCCAATACTTATACCCCTTCCTGCCTTTGGAGTTGCCCAATGTCAAAGAAAAGTCTCTCTTGTTTACAGCATCCTGCCTTGCCCAGGCAAAGGGAAACTGCACTTTAAGGATATTTAAAGTCAGCCCCCTTTATAACCGATGGGAGAGATAGGCCTTGCAGCAGTGAAAACTGCATTTTGGAAGTATTTCAATGTTAGGACATATAAAAACACACCAGTGTATATCCTGCCTTTAACACACGCTGCACCCTGCCCATGGGGCTACCTAGGGCCTACTTCAGGGGTGCCTTACATGTATCAAAAAAGGAGGTTTAGGCTTGATAAGTGAGTGCATTTGCCAAGTCGAATTGGCAGTTTAAAAACTGCACACACAGACACTACAGTGGCAGGTATGAGCCATGTTTGCAGGGCTACTCATGTAGGTGGCACAACCAGTGCTGCAGGCCCACTAGTAGGATTTGATTTACAGATCCTGGGCACCTCTAGTGCACTTTACTAGGGACTTACTAGTAAATCAAATATGCCAATCATGGATAAACCAGTCATCAATGCAATTTATACAACGAGCATATGCACTCTAGCACTGGTTAGCAGTGGTAAACTGTAGAGTCCAAAAGCCAACAAAAAACAGGTCAGAAAAAATAAGAGGAAGGAGGCAAATAGTTTGGGGATGACCCTGCAAAAAGGTCCAGGTCCAACACCGATACAGTTGTGGAGCAGTAGCTAGGATGATGTCATCAGTGATGTCCTCAATGGTGTCATCAAAGTTACCTTCTCCAACTATAACGTCACTTTAACCTTCGATTTCTTCTGTGAATATATATATTTTTTTTCACTGAAAAAACAAATTGTTGCCAAATTTATATTGAGATGACGTACCACCTTCTTGTTGACTAATTGAAATGGGTCACGCTTTAGCCCCCCCCTCATTAAGATGTAATATGAACAGATGTGGAACAAGGACAATGTGGTGTCGATCTCAGATATGACCACAATTTATTTCTGGAGATATGTAATTGAGGAACTCTAGCATTCAGTATATGGTCAGATACAATCTTGAGAGAATATCCATTGGCATCTTATTAAATTAATCCTTATGACTATAATTATACATGTTATAATTGTGACGTGAGGTAAATTGGTATTTTAAATAATTTATAGTTAAGAGCTAAAGAAATAGTTTGGAAATAAATTGTGACACCACAATTACTCTTGCTGACCCCATATTAAATCATGGGAAGGATGCATGGTCACTTTATAGATTTCCGCTATGATATACATTATGCACTGTCACTTTATAGAAGATACCAACATACAAATTGGTGTGTTGAAATTACCTATATATCTCTGCAACCAGAAGAATCTAGTGGACGTAATGGCATATTGCAATTGTGAATCAGCTATTGTGCCAAGAAATTAGATGAAAACCTTATCACAAATGGCTGTTCTTTTCCCTACCCATTTTAAATACTTTTTATTTCAACAGTCAGTTTCATTGGGAAAAGATTCAGGGATCCACAAAAATTACTGCTCGCTGAGTTCATAATTTTGTCTACTCTACAGATATGTATAGCTTTTTGGGATCACCCATGGCTTTTATGCTGGTTTTCCACAGCAAACTGGAAATGGGTTGAAAGTGCAAAAATCTGAATAATGGGCCAAAACTGTGGTAAAAAATAGTTATTTTGATTCAGCTCTGCATGTTCCTGAAACCTGGGAAGATTATGACTTTAGCACAGCAAACCTTTCACTGATGCCATTTTAGGTGGAAAAAAAACACTTTTGCTGAATATTTTTTTTCTCTATTTTTATTCAAAAAAACACTTATGTTTTGCTAAGTTTTTAGTATTTTCTCTGTCCCCTCCAGAGGAATCACCAAACCGTAGCTAATTCTGAAGACTCTTTATTCTAAGCTTACAAGATGTTTGTTGTCCAATTTATATACCAAATGCGTTGAAGGCTCTGCCCGAGCTCATACTCAGACTCCTAGAGCCACGCCATCCCAGTGCCTTGGCTCTGCCTTCAATATTTCTATCAATTTGTTGGCTGGCATGCATCTCTTATTCAGTATTCCCAATCATCCATTTCCATTCCTGATTTTTAACAGTGAAAACCTAGGGATTTAGGAATATTGCTAGTCTGTACAGCACTGAATAAGATAACTATAGAAAATTGATACTCTGTACAAAATCTTAAACACCAAATGTTTTTTTTATTATTTATTAGAATTTATAAAACGCTGCAAATCACCCGTGAGGGTCTCAAGGCGCTGGTGCAAATCAACTTACGTACATGCTATATCAGAGTTTAATTGAACATATTGCTTGATTCATGTAAAAGATGAATGGAGAGTTTCTTTTTGGATAAAATTTGGCATTATTAGTATCAAGTGACTTGGTTCACTTAGGCAGTGCTCTGCTGATATTCAGCATTTCGAGGTTTCGAGGACCTATTTGAATGCATAGTTCTCTATATAGATGGCATTCTGATCTGTTCAAACAACTCTGATACACATGGCTCACATGCATGGAATGTACTTTTCCATCTAAGAGATCATTGTTTATTTGCTAAACTTGAGAACTATAAACTTAATCGGGATTCAGTTGAATTTCAGGGTTTCCATATTTCTCCAGACGATGAGAATACAGATAAAATAATGGTTCAAACAGCCATAGATTGGCATCAACCAAATCATTTTAAGTGATGCATAGTTCATTAGGCTTTGGCTACTTCTATAGATTTCTCATAGGTAGTAGGCCCTCCTATTAAAGAAAAATATTAATGTGTTAGGATGAGGCCTTAAACACTGAAATATCAGTACTAGTGCTTTACTCTTGTGAGTACTAGCCTCTTCTAAACCATTCTTTGTGGCAACTAAATCTTTTGATACTGCTGTTGGAGGAACCTATTTTGGATAAAGAGCTATTAGATAGACAAGATGCATTTTACAGCACGGAGACATTGGTGGTCATTACAACCCTGGCGGTCGGTGTTAAAGTGGCGGTAAGACCGCCAACAGGCCGGCGGAAAAAATTGAATCACGACGTGGCGAAAACCGCCAACAAAGACAGCCACTTTAACACTCCGACCGCCACAGCGGTACAAACAAACAGCTTGGCGGTCACCGCCAACAGACAGGCGGAGGACAATGTTCTGCCCACAGTATTACAACCTACCAATCCGCCACCTTTTCCGGGGCTGATTCACCGCAAACAAAAACACTGCACACCCCACGAGGAACCAGGATGCCATGGAACCAGAGCTCCACATTTTTCCAGCCTTTATCTTCTTGCTCCTCTACCAGGAGCACGAACGCCGGCAGCGAAGACTACGGTGAGTACTGCACCTACGACACATGGGAGGGGGGAGGTAAAAAACAGTGACACACACACGCAACACGAAACACTCCCACCCCCACCCTCACCCATGACAACACACACACTAATACATCATGATACATTACAGTTACACCCCACAACCCCGCCGGAAGAATGCAAAGACAAAAGGAAATAAGGTGAACGATTGTAATATATTAAAATCAGTAGTCAAATAATTTACATACACTATTTACAAATATATACACCAAGAATATTAGTCCAAGGTATTCCACCCTTAAAGTCCGTGGACCACTGGGCCCACACTGCATGGGCGAGGCCCACACAAGATACCCGACCAAGATGGAGAAAACACGGCAGGGGCATCAGATAGAAATAAAACAGGCACCTCAGTGGGAAGGGAAAGGGTGGGCACCTCAGCCGGTGGAGTGCACAACGCCAAATCCACAAGGGTGCCCCATGCTCACTGTTCAATCCTGGGGAGTGCAAAGCCACAGCCTCTCAAGTCTCTACAGTGGGTGGTTTGCCCACTGTGCAATCCAGGGGAGTGCAAAACCACAGTCTCACAAGTCTCAACAGTGGGTGGGTTGCCCACTGTTCAATCCTGGGGAGTGCAAAGCCATAGTCTCTCGTCTCTACAGTGGGTGGTTTGCCCACTGTGCAATCCTGGGAAGTGCAAAGCCACAGTCTCACAAGTCTCTACAGTGGGTGGGTTGCCCACTGTTCAATCCTAGGGAGTGCAAAGCCACAGTCTCTCAAGTCTCTAAAGTGGGTGGTTTGCCCACTGTTCAATCCTGGGGAGTGCAAAGCCACAGTCTCACAAGTCTCTACAGTGGGTGCGATGCCCACTGTTCAATCCTGGGGAGTTCAAAGCCACAGTCTTTCAAGTGGATAACATTCTCCACTGGTTCCTGGAGGGGGCTTTGTGCCCAGAGTGCTTCATCCTGCCAAGGACCGAGGTAGTGGATGTGATTCTCCTCTGGTTCTGGAGGGGGCATTGTGCCCAGAGTGCTTCATACTACCAAGGACTGACGTAGTGGATGTCTTTCTCTACTGGTTCTGGAGGGGGCTTTGTGCCCAGAGTGCTTCTTCCTGCCAAGGACTGAGGTAGTGGATGTGATTCTCCACTGATTCTGGAGGGGGCTTTGTGCCCAGAGTGCTTCTTCCTGCCAAGGACAGAGGTAGTGGATGTCTTTCTCCACTGGTTCTGGAGGGGGCTTTGTGCCCAGAGTGCTTCATCCTGCTCGTGGCGGCCTCAGTTGCATCAGTGCTTTTGGCGTTCATAGGCCTGCGGTGCTTGTGGCGGCGGTGTCCTTGGCAGCGGTGCTTGTGGCTGCAGTGGCCTTGGCAGCGGTGCTTGTGGCGGTGGTGTCTTTGGCAGCGGTGCTTGTGGTGGCGGTGTCCTTGGCAGCGGTGCTTGTGGTGGCGGTGTCCTTGCAGTGCTTGTGGCAGCGGTGTCCTTGGCAGCGGTGTCCTTGGCAGCGGTGCTTGTGGCGGCGGTGTCCTTGGCAGCGGTGCTTGTGGCGGCGGTGTCTTTGGCAGCACTCCAGCTGCTGGCGGTCCTGACTTGGGCAGCGGGTCTGCTGGTGGTCGCCTCCTGGGCAGCGGGGCTGCTGCTGGCAGTCCTGTCTGGGGCAGCGGGCCACTGCTGGCGGTCCTGTCTGGGGCAGCGGGGCTGCTGCTGGCGGTCCTGTCTGGGGTTGCTGGAGGTCCTGTCTGGGGCAGCGGGGCTGCTGGTGGTCGCCTCCTGGGCAGCCGCTGGCGTTCCTGTCTGGAGCAACGGGGCTGCTGCTGGCGGTCCTGTCTGGGTCAGCGGGGCTGCTGGCGGTCGCCTCCTGGGCAGTGGGGCTGCTGCTGGCGGCCCTGTCTGGGGCAGCGGGGCTGCTGGCGGTCGCCTCCTGGGCAGCGGGGCTGATGGCGGTCTTCTCCGCCGTGCTGATCTTCCCAGATTTGCCAGTTTTCTTGTGCCCCTTCCCCACCTTGGAAGTTGTCGCAGCTGACTCCACACTCCCACCTGTACCCCTGGGAGCGGCTTTGGTGGCTGTTGTCTTCCCCCTCTCCCGCCGGGCACTGGGCAACCTTTGATGCTTGACAGGTGGGGGACTGTCCTTGCTGTGGCTCCTTGCCACACTGGCTGCCCTGCTGCCTGGTGCACTCCAGAATCCGGTGACTACTGTCACCACTGTTCCCGCCGATGTTGTGGCTGAGGTGCTAGGTTGGGACCTGGAGAGTTGGGCCCTAGGAGACTGACGGGGTGGGGGAGGTGAGGGAAAGAGGTCAAGGGTGGACAGGAAAAGTTTCTTAGGGGCACTGGGACGGGTAGATGGAGGGGGTTTGGGATTGGAGGAAGAGGTTGTGGTTGTAGGAGGTGTCTGTTTGGTGACTTTGGTTGAAGGTGCATGTGCTGGAGGCTGTCGTGAGGTGGATGGCTGTTGGGTGGGTGTGTGGCTGCGTTTGTGTACCTTGGGAGGGGGCGTCACAGACACACTGGAAGAGGACACAGGAGATGCGTGAATGGTAGTGGGGGTGGTGAGTGCACGTGAGCGGGGTGTGGTGGTGGGTGTGCTAGTGATGTAAGTAGTGGCTGTAGATGTAGTGCATGCAGGTGTTAGTGGAGACGAGACTGGGAGGGAGGAGGGAGACGAGGAGGAGAGGGACACAGTGGAGGCAGTGGATGTTTCTATGTCTGCATGTGTGTGATGCTTGCGTGAGTGCCTGTGGAATGTGTGGTGCTTATGTTTGCCTGAGCTTCCTTTGTGTGTTGTGGTTTGTGCATGCTGGTCTGATGGTGTGCTTAGGATAGGCTGAGGTACAGGGGATTGGGTCTGGGTGGAGGAAGTTGGAGGGGGGAGTCTAGAGACAGGGACAATGGCTGCCATCAGTGCTGAGCCCAAAGTCTGAAAAGCTCGCTGAAGGGCTGCCTGACCAGAATGAATGCCCTCCAGGAATACATTGGTTTGTTGCAACTGCCTCTCTACACCCTGAATGGCATTCAAAATGGTAGATTGCCCAACAGTGAGGGACCTGAGGAGGTCAATAGCCTCCTCGCTGAGAGCAGCAGGGGTGACTGGGGCAGGGCCTGAGGCGTCTGGGGCGAAGGAGATGCCCACCCTCCTGGGTGAGCGGGCACGGGGCAAAGGCTGAGGGGCTGCTGGGAGGGCGGTGCTGGAGGGGGGTTGGTGGCTGTACCTGTAGATGCGGGGGGCACAGATGGGCCCGCCACCACAAGGGAGCTCCCATCAGAGGACGAGTGCGTATCACTGGTGTCCGCTCCTGTCCCCGCCGTGGAGCTCCCCTCGCCCTCCATCTCACTGGTGAAATCAGACTCCATAGTGTCGCCCTCCAGGGCTATGTGGGATGCAGCTCCCTCCTGCTCCGGTGCCACTGCTCCTCCGCCTGATGATGCTAATGCACACATGTACAGGGAGACCACAAAAAGGGGGGGATGACAGAAGAAAGACATGTTGAGTGCATGCATTACCGCTACTGTTGGCGGACACGACAGACACAGAAGCCCCCTGCACTACGCCACGCACTTGGGGTCCACTATTCAATCCCTGGGACATGGCCTACAAGGCTATGGCCGATATCTGCACACATGGATGTCACAGGAGCCTGACTAGGTGTAGTTGGCACTGTACACAGGTGGGATGGGGTGCCACAGGGTCTGCCTGAAAAAGGGGACTTAACTAGCACACTCGCCCTGGCCTAGGGAACCCACAGCCCACCTCCCCCACCCAGACACCTCCACTGCACGCTGAATCAGCAGAATGAGAGTGTACTCACCCCCTTGTTGCTGCTGTGATGCCCTCAAGCGCCCATCCAAGTCCGGATATGCCACCGCCAGGATCCTGAACATCAGGGGATCATGGTGCGATGGGCACCCCTCCCACGTTGGGAGGCCATCCCCAGCTGGGCCTCCACCGTCTTCTTGCTCCAGCGGCGAATGTCCTCCCATCTTTTACGGCAGTGGGTGCTCCGTCTGTGGTAGACCCCCAGGGTCCGAATGTCCTTGGCGATGGCACACTAAATATTCTTCTTCTGGTGGGCGCTGACCTACATGAATTGCACAGGGGAAAAAGAGAAGTTATTACCAACTGCACCGTCAGTCATTGGCCCGCATCCCTACCCTTGCCATGTGGCGGAGGATTTGCCTACAGTGAAAGGTGACTTCTATGCCCTGGGACATATCCCCAACATCATAGGTGCCATTGATGGGACACATGTGGCCTTGGTCCCCCCACACTGGAGTGAACAGGTGTAGAGAAACCAGAAGAGTTAACATTCGATGGATGTTCAGATGGTGTGTTTGGCAGACCAGTACATCTCCCATGTTAATGCCAAATTCCCTGGCTCAGTGCATGACGCTTACATCCTGCGGAATAGCAGCATCCCTTATGTGATGGGGCAACTCCAGAGGCACCGTGTGTGGCTATTAGGTGAGCACCTGGAACCAAATCAGTGGTAATAGTTGTCTGGGTCTGTGGATATCCCTAAGAGTTAGTGTGTGTCTAACAGTTGTCCGTCGCCATTTGCAGGTGACTCTGGCTACCCCAACCTGTCATGGCTACTGACCCCAGTGAGGAATCCCAGGACAAGGGCGGAGGAACGCTACAATGAGGCCTTTGGGCGAACTAGGAGGATTATAGAGCGGACCTTCGGCCTCCTGAAGGCCAAGTTCAGGTGCCTCCATATGACAGGTGGTTCCCTATTCTACTCACCAAAGAAGGTGTGCCAGATCATCGTGACCTGCTGTATGCTTTACATCTTGGCTTTGCGACAACAGGTGCCTTTTCTGCAGGAGGATGGTCCAGATGGAGGTGTTGTGGCAGCTGTGGAGCCTGTGGACAGCGAAGACGAGGAAGCAGAAGAAGAGGACATTAACAACAACAACTCTGTGTGATCCTGCAATACTTCCAGTGAGACACAGGTAAGAAGACAAACCTGCCTACTACATGTACTTCAACACTACTACCTCTCTACTGTCTGTCCTTTTCACCCAGTGTATGGTCACTGAGTTGTCACTTTCCCTTACGATTTCGCAGATATGGGTCCCACTGTGTGACATCTGCTTTGTTTCCTCATGGACTAGAGCTGTTTGACATAGGTATGTTGACATTACAATTGAAAGAGCATTTTGTCACTGTAATTGCTAACACACATTTTTGAAATCACAGACAGACTGTTTTGTGCTTTAAGGGTGTTTATTTAAGCGCTCAATATTTGACGGGGTTGTAAAATGGTGAGGGGTGATGGTGGAGGAATGTCCATGGCAGAGTCCAGTCTATTAGTCTCACAGGTGCATTGTCCGAAGGGGCATAGGAAGTGGAGCTGGGGCAGTTTGAGGATGGACAGGGTGACAAAGTGGGACAAAAGGATGACATTCAGGGTGGTCTCATTTCTTGGCGGGTCTTGGCATCGTTCTGTCTTTGTCCTGGATCTCAGGGACCGTTTGCGGGGTGGTTCTCCCTCTGCAGGGGGTGGGGTGCTGGTGTGGTGGTCCTGTGGCGGTGACTCCTGTCCACGAGTGCCAGCGGAGGTGGTGGGCAGTTCATCGTCCAGGCTAGTGTCAGGGGCCCCTTGTTGTGCCACAGTGTCCCTCTGGTGTTGAGGACTTCCTTCAGCACCCCTACGATGGTGCCCAGGGTGGAATTGATGGATCTGAGTTCCTCCCTGAACCCCAAATAATGTTCCTCCTGCAGCCGCTGGGTCTCCTGAAACTTGGCCAGTACCGTTGCCATCGTCTCCTGGGAAGGATGGTATGCTCCCATGATGTTGGAGAGGGCCTCATGGAGGGTGGGTTCCCTGGGCCTGTCCTCCCCCTGTCGCACAGCAGCCCTCCCAGTTCCCCTGTTTCCCTGGGCCTCTGTCCCCTGAACGGTGTGCCCACTGCCACTGCCCCCAGGTCCCTGGTGTTGTTGGGGTGGTGGGTGAGCCTGGGTTCCCTGTAGTGGTGGACACACTGCTGCTTGATGTGTCCTGGGGACAGAGGTATGGGCCCGCTGGGTGGGTGCTGTGCTGGTGTTTCCAGAGGGGGGAAGCTCTGTGGTGGCCTGTGACTGTGTCAGGGGAACCGACTGTCCCGAGGTCCCAGATGGTCCGGGCTGGTCGTCTAGATCCAGTTGGACAGAGCTGCTGTCATCACTGTGGGCCTCTTCTGTTGGTGGTGTGGACATGTCTGGACTGTCCTGTGCGGTGATGTTGGGTAGGTGCCCTGCAGGGGTGTAAAAGCATGATTATTGCATCTGTGTGTGCCATGGTGTGCAATGGGTGGGTGACCGTGTACCCCAGTGCTTGCATTCCTGTGTGGGACCTTGTGTGATGATGGTTTAGGTGGGTGTATGGGTATGTGCAGTGGGCATGCATTGGTGATGGGTGTCCATGCTTTGTTGTTGCAGTTAGGGCTTGGTGTTGGAATGTGTTTGTGATATTGGGACATTTATGAGGAGTTGGAGTGATGGGGGTGAGGGCGAGGGTGGGGGTATGTGATGACATGCAGGTAGGGTGGGGGATATAGTAGTAAAGATTTGTCCTACCAGAGTCCATTCCTCCATCTACTCCTGCGAGGCCCTCAGGATGCAGAATAGCCAAGACTTGCTCCTCCCATGCTGTTAGTTGTGGGGGAGGAGGTGGGGGTCGGCCACCAGTCCTCTGAACCGCAAGGTGATGTCTTGAGACCACGGAACGCACCTTCCCCCACCTCTTCCTGATGTCATCCCTATTTCTTGGGTGCTGTCCCACTGCGTTGACCCTGTCCACTATTCTTCGCCATAACTCCATCTTCCTAGCTATGGAGGTGTGCTGCACCTGTGATCCAAATAGCTGTGGCTATGCCCGGATGATTTCCTCCACCATTACCCTGAGCTCCTCCTCCAAGAACCTGGGGTGTCTTTGCCGCGCCATGGGGTGGTGTGGGTGATGTGTCGGGTGATGTGTGTTGTGATGTGTGGGGTGATATTTAGTGGTGTGTTGTGTGAGGTGCGTGGATGTTATGTGGGTGATGGTATTGTGTGCCTGTGGATGTTTGGTTGTAGATTGTGGTCTCTCTCTCTGGCCTTCTGTCACAATTGTGGTCGTAGGGGTTTGGGGGTGATGTGGGTGTGTGTTTTATATTGTATTGGGTGTGTGGGAGTGGTGTGTGCATGTGTATCAGGTGTGTGTATTACAAACTGCCCAAAGTGGTAGTGTTTTGTAAATGTGTGTGTATTTTGAGCGCGGCGATGTGTACCGCCAATGGAATACCGCAGTTGAAAGACCGCCGCGTGGATTCATGGGTCGTGATAGTGTGGGCATATTTCTGTTGGCGTGACGGTGGAGGTTTTGTTTTCGCCAGTTTATCACTGACCTTTGGTGTGGCGGACTTGTGTGGGTGTCTAAATTTTGGCGGTTTCCAAGCTGTGAGTCATAATGATGTGGCGGAATTCCGCTGCTGCGGCGGTGTGTTGGCAGTCGTCTGCACGGTGGTAAGAGGCTTTTACGGCCAATGTTGTAATGAGGGCCATTATCCTAAAGGAGAAGGGTTCACAGCCACTGTTTACATTGATCAGAAGATATTCAGGGGGTGATTCTAACTTTGGCGGGCGGCGGAGGCCGCCCGCCAAAGTTCCCCCAACAGAATACCGCTACGCGGTCAGAAGACCGCCGCGGTTATTCTGTGTTTCCCGCTGGGCTGGCGGGCGACCGCCAGAAGGCCGCCCACCAGCCCAGCGGGAAACCCCTTTCCACGAGGAAGCCGGCTCCGAATGGAGCCGGCTGAGTGGGAAGGGTGCGACGGGTGCAGTGGCACCCGTCGCGATTTTCAGTGTCTGCATGGCAGACACTGAAAATCTTTTTGGGGCCCTCTTACGGGAGCCCCAAGACACCCCTCACCGCCATCCTGTTCCTGGCGGTCAAAACCGCCAGGAACAGGATGGCGGTGAGGGGGTCGGAATCCCCATGGCGGCGCAGCTTGGATTCCTCAGGGCAGCGGAAAACCGGCTGGAGACCGCCGGTTTTCCGTTTCTGACCGCGGCCATACCGCCGCAGTCAGAATGCCCTTGGGAGCACCGCCAGCCTGTTGGCGGTGCTCCCGCGGTCGTTGGCCCTGGCGGTCAATGACCGCCAGGGTCAGAATGACCCCCTCAGTGTCTAGAATGGGCAAAAACGCTGTTGGCCAAACAATTATGTTGGGCCCATTTCTTCTCTGAATATGGTTACTTTATCACATATCCCTCAAGTAAAGAAAAGTCATTAAAGCCTTAGAATAATATAAAACACCAGTGTTAGAGAATGTTAGAAGGTTATTTGAGATAGTTGCTCTTCAGAAGAATTAGTTAAAAGAGAAGGGGCCTGATAGGAGATTATTTGATGAGTTGCTGCAAGAAGTTGGTGTATTAGCTGACGAGAAAGGAGGAGAAGCCAACTCAAATAATAATCAAAGCCCTTGTCAGGGCGAACCACAAAAAGTCACTAGATAAACCTGTTCTTTTACTTGTGATCCCTTTACACAAAAGCCATCAGGCTCCACTTAGGAGCATGTTTAAAGTATTTTTGCAGTGCTCAAAAAGTAATGAAGTGAAAACACAACACAAGAAAAATCCTAAACCGATTTAGAAAAATAAAGAATGCTTTAATAAATTAAATTACACCAAAATGACAAAAATCCAGTAAGTAGAAACAGATATGAATTTTTGGAATTTTAATAAAAATAGTACCAAAAAGCACGCAAAGTGCCAACCACACTTATATAAAACACAAAACAACTAGGCAGCATCACTTATCCTCACACTCGCCCCTTGCAAAGCTACTTTCTTACATAATTACATTTACATCAGTCTTTTACAACACCCCTTCATTATAACTAATTCAAAAGACCACCTGTTCAAGGTATTCACCCCCAAACTTCCCACTTAGCCACGTGCAACAAAGCTCATCTGTCCACATGCTAACAGCACCTTCCACCCGCGTCTAACTGTATCACAATACTGATCGCTCTTCTTACTCATTCATCATAACACCCTCACAAGACACCATTCAGCCACATGCAATACTCCACAGCAACATCAGCAAACAGGGATACCTCACTCAAGGAACTAATTATTTACACAGTAGATTTCCATCATCCCATTACACCATTTGAGACACTAAACACAAAAGATGTACTATCACTTGCCTCCATCTCCCTGTTCACTGACAACTGATAACACACATTCAGCTGCATGCAATAACAGTCCTCCCTTCATAACACCACTATTACACAAGCTCGCAGCACCACTTACTGCACCAGTCACTCACTTGCCTTCAAGCTGCACCACTTACTGCACCAGTCACTCACGTGCCTTCAAGCAGTTGCAACATTACTTACTTTCGGCACCAATCACTCACACTGTCACACGAACACATGATAACTTGTCCACACAGCTACCTCTCATCTCAACAACTAACTTCACCACTCACCACCTTGGTGCTTGTAATCCTTGGCCATTCACAAAACAACTTTCAATCCATGCATATTTAGTAGTCATTCACCTCTGCTGCTTTAGTGCCAAGTCATTACACCACTCCTCTCAAAAACTGTTAGCACTTGCTTGCTACCTCAAAACATTTAACACCTTTTGATCAAACAACGCTGCTTCAGCTACATGGATCATTAATTCTCAGCTTTTCATAGCTTGCATACATGCACACCATACACCAGCAGCCACAACTACAATCACATCCTTTTTAGGTCAAGTCTAGGCAGCGCAAATGTGCTGTCTGCAAGACATGCTGTATTCAGTCTATGGGCTCTAGCTATGCCCACACTGCCATTCATTCTTTGTTGTGCTTGTCGTAAATGCTTCCTTTTCATTGGTGCATTTTTCTACATGTCCCTCATTTGTGTGCTTAGTTCCCTCCCAGGCATTTTGATTAAGAGATCATTTTTGTTGGCCATCACACTATGTTCACGCTTCCTCTTTTTACAGCATGTGATGGCCCCTCCTCACTCCTCCCATCTGGGCATTGCAGTCTTTGTTTTCTTTTCGTTGTCCATAGCAATGTGTTCACACTACACCAGTGAAAACATGGTGTTTAAAAAGCCACCAAAGGTTTTAGGTTTTGTTTGTTATTGTCAATAGCGCTTCTTCCCTTTCTGGCAAAGCTTTAGAGAAAATCTTGAATATGGAACTGGTGGAATTCTTAGTGGAAGTGGGAGGCCTTGACTCCTCACAACATGGTTTTATAAAGGCACACAGTGCGGAGACTCCCCTGATTTCATCCTCTGATGCTATTTGGAAACTGGTAGACAAAGGTCAAAGGGCCATCCTAGTACTATTAGATCTATCGGCGGGCATTTGATACTATCTCCCTCATCTACTGATGTCCCGCCTTTATCAAGTAGGGATCAGAGAGCGAGGCCTTAAGCTTCTGGAATCTTTTCTTACCAACAGATGGACCACTGTAAGTTGTGGTAATTTCAGATCCACACCTTATCTATTATCCTGCAGGATTCCACAAGGATCTTTTTTGAGTCCTACTCTGTTTAATGTGTATGTTGCCCCGCTGGCTAGTCTGATTTGCTCCTTTGGTTTTATCCCGTCTTCCTATGCAGACGATAGTCAGCTTATCATCCCAATTAAAAAGCCTTGGGAGGAGGCTGCGGACCGGTTCAACAACTGTATGCAAGCAGTCAGTAATTGGATGAAGACTAACTGGCTTAAAATGAATGCCACCAAAACGAAATCCTCTGTTTTGGGCCGGGAAAAGGGTTATGGAATCCACGCTGGTGGCCTTTGGACTGCGGTATGCTTCCTGTTCCCACCACTATCAATAGGAATTTGGGCATCCTCTTTGATGATCATTTATTCTTTAAAAGTCAGGTAAATCACACCTTAAAGACATGCCTTTGGCTTATTAAAACGCTTAGTAAAAAGTGTCCTTATCTCCAGCATGAATGGAGAGTTTCTGCTATTTTAGCATTGGTTATGTCTAAAGTAGATTATTGTAATGCCTTATTCCTTAATCTGGACAAGGCTTTGATTAACAAGCTGCAACTGGTTCAGAATTCAGCTGCTAGAGCGGTTCTCAACCTCTCTCAGTGGGTATCAGTCAGAGGGAGCCTTAAACAATTACATTGGCTCCCGGTGGCTCAGCTTATTATTTTTAAATCGCTCTGTTAGACTCATAAAGCAACTCATGGGATTGGTCCTTGCTACCTCACCACCAGGCTCTGCTGGCATGCTCCTAAGAGAAATCTGAGGTCTTCCAAAGCATACAGAATCCAGGACCCCCGCACTCATAAAGCCAAATGGGGTGATAAAGCGTTCACCGTGGATGCTGCAAAAGGTTGGTACACGCTTCCTTTGAACATCACCTGTTACCTAAGGTTCAGGAAACTGGTCAAAACATGGCTCTTTCCCCGATAGCCTCTGCTCTGTTTTTGGATTGTTCCCTTAAGCAACTTTCTTTCTTTCTACCGTCTGTTGTTTGGGTGGTTTCCTCAGCTTTTGTTTTTCCTCCTCTCTCACCTTCTACACTAGCGCTTCGATGCTCTTTGTGAGTCGGAATGTGCTCTATAAATAAGATATACATACATACATACATTGTGCCTCTGGCCATTTTGGCATTGCAGCCTTAGCATTCTTTTGGTTGTTCATAACAATGTGTTCACACCACACCAGTAAAAACAACATCTGAAGGTTTCAGGTTTTGTTTATTCTTGTGCCTCTGCTCGGGTATACTTAATTGATGTTTTTCAAGCCACTTTTCCCTCCACTTCTGTTTTAGAAATGATTAGCTCTGTGTGTGTTTTGCACCCTCAGGCAGAGGCACACTCCTCCACTTTCAGTCTTCCTCATTCTTAGTCCTGCAGACAATGCTGCAGCTGCCTCTCTGGTCCCAGTGGTAAATACTCATTCTTAATCCTATATGCAGTGCTGATAGCTGCTTCTCTGGTTCCAATGGCAATTCCCCATTCTAAGTCCTTTAGGCAGTGCTGCTAGCTGCTTCTCTGGTCCCAGTGGTGATTCCTCATTCTTAGTCCTGTGGACAATGCTGCTGATGTTTTTCTGATCCCAGTGGTAATTCCGCATTCTAAGCCTTCTAGACAGTGCTGCAGCTGCTTCTCTAGTCCCAATGTTCATCATTCTTAGTCCTGTAAACAATGCTGCAGCAGCTTCTGTGGTCCTAGTGGTAATTCCTCATTCTGATGGATACAACTACCTGTGGATTCCTCACCTTATGAATTCGTCCTTGCGTCAGCATCCGACGGAAAGTCTTCTTCCTAGCTGTTCACGTCGACGAGGACGTCATAATGGCACGGCTCCACGTGACTCCGTCTGACGCCAACGTGCCAATAAGAGGTCCTCGTCGGTGTACTGACGTCAGTTTTCCTTTTTTCCGTGCCTTCGACGCCAACGGTTTTTCTTTCTGGCTCGTTGTTAACTGTAGCGCTTTTTGGTGGTTACAATGCCGCCTCCAAAAAAGTCAGATTTCAAGCCGTGTAGAGAATGCGGGGGTCGGATGTTGGTGCCTTAGTTCGGAGCATGATGTAGAAGGATGCTCTTCGTGCCAGAGCATGAATCCGAAAGCCCTGAAGGAGTGTGAGGCGAAGCTCTTCTTGGCAAAAATGAAGAAGAAGGGCCATAAAAAGGATTCCTCTCATTCTTCTCCCAAAAGGCATAAGAAGAGGCGTCATCATGACTCTCGGCGCCGTTCGGAGCGGAGCCGATCGAGGTCTAGATCTTCTCGATGTCAGAAGACATGGGAGATAAGCCCTACTGTCATGCCTCAGCCCGAGAGTCCGGGGTTGTCGCCGGCGCCGTCTGTATTTGAGGACGTTCATCGTAGCCCTGAGTTTTCGCTGGCGTCGAGGGAGCCTGATGTACAGCAGACCTCTGCTCAACAGTACCTGGCTTTCCCGGCTCCAGGGATGGATCCGGCTGCATTTTTTAAAGCAATGTATGCCTTGTTCCAATCCATGGCCCCTGCTGGTGCACCGGCGGGTCCCACGGGCCATTGGCGTTTAATTTGGGCTCTCCGGTGCCGTACAAGGTGGCTCCATTCATGCCCTTCTGCCCTTCAGAAACTGGCGGTTCGGCGCCGAGGGTATCCCCTGGCAGGAGTCCTCCACTTGTGTCGGTGGATCCTCCATCACGTCAACTGACTCCTTCTCCACGC
The DNA here is from genome assembly GCF_031143425.1 of Pleurodeles waltl. NCBI lineage: Eukaryota > Metazoa > Chordata > Amphibia > Caudata > Salamandridae > Pleurodeles > Pleurodeles waltl. The sequence continues at coordinate 68,757,582 of NC_090445.1, forward strand.
CATCCGACGTTGTTGATGTCCCCATCCAGACCGGCTCCATCTCCTTCCTGCCAACCAACTCCGAGAAGGTCATCGTTCGACTCCGTGTCGTCGCCGGCACCAGCATCGGGTAAGTCTAGGAATCATCCATCTCTTTCTGGGCACTTTCAGGATTCGAAGTCGTCGGCGTCGATGGATTCTTTATCGACGTCGGCCTTAGAGACACATCTTCGTTCTCGAAGGAAGGCATTGAGACTTTTGGAGGAGGAGGAATATAGACAGTTGGAGGAAGGCGAGATTGAGCCTTCGGATGAGTTCCAGGGTCTTGCCACTGCAAGTGGTCTGGATACTTCCCCGGAGTGGGACATTGCGTCTCCTGGGGAGTTTACTGAAGATGCCACTTCCTTCCATTCAGTGGTGAAGAAGGCAGCAGAGTACCTGGATTTGCCTTTGTCTGTGGCAGAGGTAAAAACTAACCTGCTCACAGAGGTACTACATCCCTCTTCCTCCAGTGCTGACCCTTTGCTGCCTTTCAATGAGGCTTTAACTGAGCCTATTCTGGACTTATGGAAGAAGCCAGTAACAACTCCGGCTGTGAACAGAGCAGTGGCGAGGAGACACAGGGGCGCACCAGGAGATCAGTTTTTTCTATCACGACATCCAACTCCGGAAAGCTTAGTAGTACAAGCGTCATGTTCTGCAAAGTCTGCTCCTGGGACTTTCCCTGGAGTCCCGACTGATAGGGAGTCCAAAAGGATGGAGCAGTCTTCAAAAAAGATCTTTTCATCTTGTAGTATGGCGCTTAAGGCTACAAATTTTACCTGCGTGCTGGGCAGATACGTCCACGCACTTATGGACTCCGCTAAAGAAATGGCGAAAGAACTGCCACAGGAGATGCAGAAATCGTTTGGTTCCCTTTTTATGGATGCGCAGGCGGCTGCTCAGCAAATAATATAATCTGGCCTGGACACTTCGGATTCCATAGCTAGGGCCATGGGAACATCTGTGGCTACTAGGAGGCATGCCTGTTTAAGGTCCTCTGGTTTTTCTTCAGATGTTCAATCTACCCTAATGGATCTACCATTCGATGGGGAGAAGTTGTTTGGAGACAAGGCGGACTCTGCCCTTGAACGGTTTAAGGACTGTTGGGCGACAGCTAAGTCCTTGGGCTTACAGACCTCTGCTGCAACACCGTATAGACCTTTTCCTAGGTTTTGGGGGTTCGCTCGAGGCTCTGTCTTTTGGAAGTCGCAGTCCTACGCCCAGCAACCTGCCAATCCACCCTATCGTGCCTTTAGAGTTCGGGGTAGGAGTAGAGCTAGAGGTCCTGCCCAGCAGCTGTCATCTTCTTCATCCTCCTCTGGTGGACAACAGCAGAAGCAGCCCTAGTTTTCCCCACGTTATCATCCATACTTCTCCTTTAGGGGGAAGATTGAGTCTTTTTCTGCAGAAATGGAAGTCGATTACAACAAACTCGTGGGTGCTCGGAATTGTGGAAAAGGGCTATGCTCTCCCCTTTCAGGAGTTCCCTCCTCCCTTCCCCCCGTCCCTCCTTTTGTTCAGAAGACCATCTTCTGTTGTTGCAACAGGAGGTTGTCACCATGTTGGCAAAGGGCACTATAGAGTTGGTGCCGTTGCAGGATAGGGGTCAGGGGTGTTATTCAAGATATTTCCTGATTCCCAAAGTGGACGGTCGTTTACGGCCGATCCTAGACTTGAGGCGTTTGAATTTGTTCCTCAAGCAGGAAAATGTCAAAATGCTGACCCTGGCGCAGGTTCTTTTAGCGTTGAACGAAGGAGACTGGATGGTGTCTGTCGACTTGCAGGACGCGTACTTTCATGTTCCGATAATCAAGTCGCACAGGAGGTATCTCCGGTTTGTGGTCGGAACGCAACACTACAAGTTTGCGGTCCTTCCGTTTGGACTTACCTCAGCACCTCGGGTTTTCACAAAGGTGAATGCAGTTGTTGCAGCACATCTCAGAAGGAGGGAAGTAGCGGTTTTTCCCTACCTGGACGATTGGTTGATCAAAGCCAGGTCTCCAGAGCTTGTGTTGTCTCATCTGCGAATGACAACACAGTTGTTGTTCGATCTGGTTTTTTCAATAAATGTGCCCAAATCTCACCTGGAGCCCTCTCAACGCTTCCTGTTCATAGGGGCAGTACTGGACACAACAATGTTTCGAGCCAACCCCCCTGCCTCAGCGGGTGCGGGACATTCAGGCGCTGATTCCATTGTTTCAAGTTGGAGTGGTAGTTCCAGTCCTCAAGTCCTACGCCTGCTAGGTCTGTTTGCTTCTTGCATTCTGTTGGTCACTCACGCTCGCTGGCATATGAGGGCTCTTCAGTGGTGCCTCCGCAGGCAGTGGTTCCAGCACAGAGGAGATCTCAGAGATTCAATAAAGATCTCCAAGGACGCTGTAGCGGATATTCATTGGTGGACAGAGAATGGCAACCTTTCCCAAGGAAAACCGTTTTCACTGCCGCCTCCGGTGGCTACAGTGATATCGGATGCTTCCACTCTAGGGTGGGGAGCTCATCTGGGGGACCTGGAGATCAAGGGTCTTTGGTCTCCAGCGGAACAGATATTGCATATTAATCTGTTGGGATTGCGGGCAGTACGTTTGGCACTCAAGGCCTTCCTCCCTTCCCTTTGCGATCAGACAGTCCAGATCTTGACGGACAACACTACCACGATGTGGTATATAAACAAGCAGGGAGGAGTGGGGTCGTATCTTCTCTGCAGAGAAGCTCTGCGACTCTGGTCCTGGGCAGAGGACCATCGGATTTGCTTAGTAGCAAACCATCTGGCCGGAGTTCTGAATGTACGTGCGGACGGTCTCAGTCGTCACTTTTCGATAGATCACGAGTGGCGTATCCATCCAGACCTGGTCCTCCACATCTTCGGGATTTGGGGCACTTCTCAGGTGGATTTATTCGCCAATCGAGAGAACGCGCATTGCCCGTTGTTCTGCAGCCTCCAGTATCTGTTGCAAGGAGCATTGGGGGATGCGTTTCAGATGTCCTGGAGCGGCCAGTTGCTTTACGCGTTTCCCCCCATACCCTTGATTCCTCGAGTTCTGAGGAAGGTTCGTCAAGACCGGGCCCAAGTCATCTTGGTGGCTCCGGACTGGCCGAGAAGGGTATGGTATACAGACCTACTTCAACTCTCGCAGTGCCCTCCGCTCCGTCTCCCGCTCAGGTCAGACCTCCTCTCACAGTCGCAGGGGCAGGTTCTACACCCACACCTCCAGAGCCTGAACCTTCATGCCTGGAGATTGAACGGGGCAACCTGAGTTCCTTTTCTCTCCCACTGGATGTAGTGGATGTTATTCTATCATCCAGGCGACACTCCACTAAATCCATTTATGCCAAAATTTGTGCTTTGGTGTGGGGAGAATCAAAAAGATCCCTTAAAGGCCCACCTTTCTGATATTCTTTTGTTTTCTCTTAGTTTAGCAAAGAAAGGCTGTACGGTAACTACAGTTAAGGGCTATTTGGCGGCTCTGTCGGCGTTTCTTTGCCTTCCGGACCAGCCTTCTTTGTTTAAGTCTCCAATTGTAAATAGGTTTCTCAAAGATTTAGTGAATACGTTTCCTCCCACGCCCTTTCACATGCCTCAATGGGACTTAAATCTGGTATTGACGCTCTTGATGGGTTCACCTTTCGAGCCCATGCACTCATGTCCATTGAGATATTTGGTCTTAAAGACAGTTTTCTTGATTGCGATCACATCTGCTAGGAGAGTTGGAGAGCTTCAAGCCCTTTCTGTTAAACCTCCTTTTACCATGTTTTTCCCTGATAAAGTGGTACTGAAAACCAGGGCTGCTTTTCTGCTGAAAGTTGCCACTCCTTTTCATATAGGGCAGTCTATTACCCTACCCTCGATCTACCCTCCTCCCCACCCTTCTAAAGATGAAGAGAGGCTACATAGGTTGGATCCTAAGAAGGCGCTGAGCTTCTACCTGGAGAGGACTAGAGACTTTCGCCTGGATGATCAGTTGTTTGTTGGGTATGTTGGACAGCCAAAGGGCAGAGCGGTCCAGAAGCGAACACTCTCCAGGTGGGTCATCTTGTGTATTAAGATTTGTTACTCTCTGGCGAAAAAAGTCCCTCCTGAAGGTATCAGGGCCCATTCTACTAGGGCTAAGTCTGCATCTTCGGCCCTAGAGAGAGGAGTTCCGTTAGTAGATATATGCAAAGCGGCAACTTGGGCGCCCCTCCATACCTTCGTAAAACATTATTGTCTAGACTCTGAAGTGAGGAGGGACGTTTTGCTCATTCTGTATTGCAAGATTTCTTGGTGTAATCAGGCGGGCACCCACCACCAAGTGCGGTACTGCTTGGGACTCTATTCATAAGGTGGAATCCACAGGTAGTTGTATCCATCAGAAGAACAAGTTACTTACCTTCGGTAACGCTTTTTCTGGTGGATACACTAGCTACCTGTGGATTCCTCACGGTCCCGCCCGCCTCCCCGTTGCCTGCCTGATTTCACAGTTATCTTGCAGTATTTGGAAATATGTTTCTTTATATATTTGTATATACATGTATCTTAAGGTGACTATGTAAATATATTCAATAGACAATGTTATTGTGTCTGTATATATATCTATTTTGATGGTTTTAGATGGGTCGGTATTCACCTGTTCGCCTCAAAGGCACGAAAAAAATGAGGTGAAACTGACGTCAGTATGCCGACGAGGACCTCTTATTGGCACGTTGACATCAGACGGAGTCACGTGGAGCCGTGCCATTATGACGTCCTCGTCGACGTGAACAGCTAGGAAGAAGACTTTCCGTCGGATGCTGACGCAAGGACAAATTCATAAGGTGAGGAATCCAGCAGGCCACGATGATCTGGCACACCTTCTTTGGTGAGTAGTAGAGAGAACCACCTGTCATTTGGAGGTACCAGAACCTGGCCTTCGATCACCCTCCTAATTCACCCATGTGCCTCATTGTAGTGTTCCTCTGCCCTTGTCCTGGGATCTCTCACTGGGGTCAGTAGCCATGACAGGTTGGGGTACCCAGGGTCACCTGCAAATTTTGGGGGACAACTGCTAGACACACAGTGACCCGTAGGGACAATCCCACACCCAGACGCCTATTCACACTGTATGGGGCCCTTGTCCTCACCTATTAGCCACACACTGTGCCTCTGGAATTGCCCCATCACATAAGGGATGCTGCTATTCCTCAGAATGTAAGCGTCATGCACTGAGCCAGGAAATTTGGCATTCACATGGGAGATGTACTGGTCGGCCAAACACACCATTTGCTCATTCATCGAATGATAGCTTTTCCGGTTTCTGTACACCTGTTCACTCCTGCGTGGGGGTACCAAGGCCACATGTGTCCCATCAATGGCACCTATGATGTTGGGGATATGTCACAGGGCATAAAAGTCACCTTTCACTGTAGGCAAATCCTCCACCTGAGGGAAAACGATGTAGCTTTGCAAGTGTTTCAGCAGGGCAGACAACACTCTGGCCAGCACGTTAGAGAACATTGGCTGGGACATTCCTGATGCAATGGCCACTGTTGTTTAAAAAGACCCACTTGCCAGGAAATGGAGTACTGATAGGACCTGCACTAGAGGGGGTATCCCTGTGGGATGGCGGATAGCTGACATCAGGTCTGGCTCCAACTGGGCACACAGTTCATGGATTGTTGCACAATCAAGTCTGTAGGTAACTATTATGTGTCTCTCTTCCATTGTCGACAGGTCCACCAGCGGTTTGTATACCGGAAGATGCCGCCATCTCATCACCTGCCCCAGCGGACGTGCCCTATGGATGAGAACAGAGAGCAGAGAGTCAGCCTACACTGAGGTATCACAAAATGTCATTTGCACACATTTATTAATCCGCAATGTGCCTGTTACTGTGTGTATGCAAGGCCTAGATAGGTGTGACACAGTTATTATTAATGCCATGTGGCCCCCTGGAATGGCGGCTGCCTGACCTGTATGGTGGGACAAGGGGATATGAGGTAACTGCGCTGGCATTCTACACCGTCGCGGAAGGCGGTCGAAGACTGCGGTGCAATCCTGCATTGGTTAACATTGGACCCTATGGGTCCCAGGAGCCAATGACGATGTACGCCGGCGGTGATGGTACGCACCGCCGCGGACATGACCACCATTTTCTGTCTGTTCACTCACTTGATACCTGACCTTCAACAGGAGAGGACCTACACTGCAAGTGCTGGCTGCTGTGACCTCAGTCTGGAAGCGACGATGGCTGATGTGTCTGGGGAAAGGGCCCCTCCCTTCACTTCGGAGAAGTTGGAGAAATTAGTGGATGGGGTCCTCCCCCAGTACACACAACTGTATGGTCCTACAGAGTACACTGTGAGCACGCTGCATGGGCAATGCCTGTTTGGAGTGGTGTGGATGGAAGATACATGGGGGGGGGGGACTGAGGCCTGCATGAGCAGACAGTGAGTGTATGTGCGTCAGGGCAAGGGTGGGAACGTGGGCCAATGAGTATGACGGTCCGCATGGGTAAAAATCTTCCTTTTCCCCTGTACTATTCCTCTAGGTCAGCGCCCACCAGAAGAAGGATATTTGGCGTGCCATTGCCAAGGACGTCCACCACAGACGGAGCACCCACTGCCGGAAAAGATGGTCTGACCTTCGCCGCTGGAGCAAGAAGACGGCGGAGGCCCAGCTGGGGATGGCCTCCCAATGTGGGAGGGGTGCCCGTCACACCATGACCCTCCTGATGTTCCGGATCCTGGTGGTGGCATATCCGGAGTTGGATGGGCGCTTGAGGGCATCACAGCAGCCACAAGGTGGTGAGTACAGGCACATTCATCTGACTCTGCACCCATTACTAGGTGTCTGGGTGGGTGAGGTGGGCAGTGGGTTCCCCTAGGCCAGGGCGAGCTTGGTAGGCAAGGTCCCTTGAGAGGCAGGTTCAGTGGAACCCCAACCCCACTAGTGGTTAGTGCCATCTACACCTAGTCAGGCTCCTGTGTCTTCCATGTGTGCAGCAATCTGGCTTAGGCCTTGTACCCCATGGACATGTGGATAATCTAGGAACAACAATAAGTGCATGGGGTAGTGCAGAGGGCTGCTGTGTCTGTAGTGTCCGCCAACGGTAGTGGTGTTGGATGCACTGAACATGTCTTTCTTCTGTCTCCCCCCCCCCTTTTTGTGGTCTCCCTGTTCTTGTGTGCAATAGCATCATCAGGTGGAGGAGCAGTGGCACCGGAGCAGGAGGGAGCTGCATCCCACTTGGCCCTGGAGGGCGAAACAACGGAGTCAGAAGCCACCAGTGGGACGGAGGGCGCAGGGAGCTCCACGGCGGGGACACGAGGTGACAACAGTGACAGCGACTCCTTCTCTGATGGGAGCTCCCTTGCGGTAGCTGGCCCCTCTGTGCCCCCGCATCAACAGGTACAGCCGCCACCCGACCTACCAGCACCGCCCTCCCAGCAGCCCCTCAGCGTGTGTCCCGTGCCCGCTCACTCATGAGGGTGGGCATCTCCTTCACCCCAGGCACCTCAGGCCCTGCCCCAGTCAGCCCTGCTGCCCTCAGTGAGGAGGCTATTGACCTCTTGAGATCCCTCACTGTTGGGCAATCTACAATTCTGAATGCCATCCAGGGTGTTGCGAGGCATTTGCAACAAACAAATGCATACCTGGAGGGCATTCATTCTGGCCAGGCAGCCCAACAGAGAGCATTTCAGGCTCTGGCCTCAGCACTGATGGCAGCCATTGTCCCTGTGTCCAGCCTCCCCCATCCAATTCCCTCCATCCAGACCCAATCCCCTGTACCTCAGCCTATCCCAAGCACACCATCAGACCAGCATGCACACACCAACACACAAGGGTGGCTCAGGCAAACATAAGCACCACACATCCCACAGGCACTCACACAAGTATCATACCCATGCAGACATACCAACATCCACTGCCTCCACTGTGTCCCCCCTCCTCCATGTCTCCCTCCTAGTCTCGTCTCCACTCACACATGCACGCACTACATCTTCAGCCACTACCTCCATCACCAGCACGCCCATCCCCACACACCGCTCACGTGCAATCACCACCCCCACTACCATTCACACATCCCCTGTGTCCTCTCCCAGTCTGTCAGTGAGCCCTCCTCCCAAAGTACACAAAAGCAGGCACACACCAACCCAACAGCCATCCACCTCAGAACAGCCTCCAGCCCATGCACCTAAATTCAGCAAATGTACACCTCCTACAACCACTACCTCTTCCTCCACTCCAAAACCCCCTCCATCTACCTGCCCCAGTGTGTCTAAAAAACTTTTCCTGGCTAATATTGACCTCTTCCCTACACCTCCCCCCCCGTCCGTCCCCTAGGGCCAGGCTTTCCAGGTCCCAACCCAGCACCTCAGCCACCACATCCCCATGCACAGCGGTGCCAGCAACTGCGGGCTATTGGAGTGCGCCAACCATCAGGGCTGCCAGTGTGCCACGGAGCAAGGGCAAGGACATTCCGCCACCTGCCAAGCTAAAAAAGTTGCCCACATCCCAGAGGGAGAAGCAGAAAACACCTGCCACCAAGGGGTCAGGGAAAAGAAAAGGGGATAGTGGCAAGACAGCTGCGCCATCATCAAAGGTGGGGAGGGGCCAGAAACTGAAGGGCAGTTCAGGAGAGAGAATGGTGGCACCGACTGAGGGACCAGTGTCACACCTTCTTTCCACGTCGACGCCAACCTGTACGGCGGAGAAGACCGCCACCTGCACCGCTGCCACAGAGCCCGCAACTAGCACCGCCGCCACAGAGCCCGCCGCCAGCACCGCTGGCACAGAGCCCACCGCCAGCACTGCTGCCACAGAGCCCGCAAGTAGCACCGCCGCCACAGAGCCCGCCGCCAGCACCACTGCCCCAGAGCCCGCAACCAGCACCACTGCCACAGAGCCTGCCGCCATCACTGCTGCCACAGAGCCTGGCGCCATCACTGCTGCCACAGAGCCTGGCGCCATCACTGCTGCCACAGAGCCTGGCGCCATCACTGCTGCCACAGAGCCCACCGCCAGCACTGCTGCCACAGAGCCCGCCGCCAGCACCACTGCCACAGAGCCCGGAACCAGCACCGCTGCAACAGAACCTGCAACCAGCACCGCCGCCACAAAGCCCGCCACCAGCACCGCCGTCACAGAGCCCGCAACCAGCACCACAGCCACAGAGCCCGCTGCCAGCACCTCTGCCATAGAGCCCACTGCCAGCACCACTGCCACAGATCCTGCCGCGAGCACCGCTGCGACTGACACCGCCGCAAGCACCGCTGCGTCTGATACCGCCGCAAGCACCACCAGCGGCCCGCGACATCCTGAGTTAGTGGCACCACCACAGACATGGCTGCCATCCCCAGTGGTTAGTCGTTCGAGGCTGGTGGTGAGCTCCAGGAGCCTGGGCAGCTTCCATGAAGCATCACTTTCAGTGGAGAAAGGCGTACACTACGTCAGTCCTTGACAGGATGAAGCACTCTGGGCACAAAGCCCCCTCCAGAACCAGTGGAGTATCACATCCACTACATCAGTCCTTGGCAGGATGAAGCACTCTGGGCACAAAGTCCCCTCCAGAACCAGTGGAGTATCACATCCACTACCCCAGTCCTTGGCAGGATGAAGCACTCTGGGCACAAAGCCCCCTCCAGAACCAGTGGAGTATCACATCCACCACCCCAGTCCTTGGCAGGATGAAGCACTCTGGGCACAAAGCCCCCTCCAGAACCAGTGGAGACTGTTATCCACTTGAGAGACTGTGGTTTTGCACTCCCCAGGATAAAGCAGTGGGCAACCCACCCACTGAATAGACTTGTGAGACTGTGGCTTTGCACTCCCCAGGATGAAGCAGTGGGCACCCCACTCACTGAAAATACTTGTGGGACTGTGGCTTTGCACTCCCCAGGATCAAGCAGTGGGTAACCCACCCACTGAAAAGACTTGTGAGACTGTGGCTTTGCACTCCCCAGGATAAAACAGTGGGCAACCCACCCACTGAATAGACTTGTGAGACTGTGGCTTTGCACTCCCCAGGATAAAGCAGTGGGCAACCCACCCACTAAATAGACTTCTGAGACTGTGGCTTTGCACTCCCCAGAATAAAGCAGCGGGCAACCCACCCTCTGAAAAGACTTGTGAGACTGTGGCTTTGCACTCCCCAGGATACACCAATGGGCATGGAGCCCCCTCGTGGAGCAGTGGCGTTGTGCGTTCATAAGACTGAGGTGCCCCCCTCCCCTAGAGGTGCCCGTTTAATTTCGATCTGATGCCCCTGCAGTGTTCTCTCCGTTTCCAGTCAGGTATCTAATGTGGGCCTCGCCCATGCATTTTGGGCCCAGTGGTCCACGGACAATAATTGGTGCACTATCCGGACTTGTGTATTTGGTGTACATAATTGTATTTACTGGATTTGGGGCCAGATGTATCAAAAAACGAAATTGCATTTCTTAAATAGTGAATTTTAAGAAATCGCTATTTAAGAAATGCAAAATGGGTTATATGAATTTTGTGATTCGGTAATAGCGATTTCTTAAAATTCGCAAATGCTATTACCGAATCGCAAATAGAGAATCCGACCCCATTTGCACCTGTGGGCCTGTTGCGAATGTTTTTGCATTTCCTAAATTGCGAATTCCAGTTAGGAATTTGCAATTTAGGATATGCAAATCCCAGGGTGCTGGGGGCTTAAGGCCCCCTCTGCGGCACCCCAAAAATATTTTTACGGATATGTGGAGCACACACATGCCTTAGGGGCATGTGTGCGCTACATGTCAATTTTAAAAATGCAATTAAAATGCATTTTTAAAATTTGCACATGGTTACCACCAAACTTTTGTTTGCATTTCCTAAATGCCCAATTCGCATTTAGGAAATGCTTGATACATGTGCTTAAGAAATCGCAAGTAAGGATTCCTTATTTGCGATTTCCTATTTAGAGAATCGCAATTTGCGATTCTCTAAATGGGGTCGCAATTTTAAGGAATCGCTATTTTAGCGATTCCTTAAAATTGCACTGCGAATGCCTTTCATACATTCTGAAAGGCATTTTTGCATTCACAAACGGCCGAATTTTGCGATTCGCACCGTTTGCGAATGCAAAATCGCTTGATATATCTGGCCCTTGGAGTTTTGACTACTGGATTTTTATTGATTACAATCGTTCAAATAATTTCCGTTTGTCCTTGCGTTCTTCCAGGAGAGGGGTGGGGGGGTGTAAATGTAATGTTGCAGCATGTATTTGTGTGTACCGGGAAAACACATTGAGAGAGGTAGGCAGTCAGAGTGAACAACTGAGTATGTGAAACCGAGATATGAATCTCAGCGCTCAACAGGAGTTTCTGTTAAAAAAGAAGAGAAACTTCCCCAACACATACCCCAATTCAAAAAGAAACAGGTGGCAGCATTTACAGTTTGACATGCCACTCAAGAAGTGGGCTCTATTGAAGAAAAAGAAGTGGGCATTAGCGCTATTAGACAGCACAGCAGAGGTCACAATAGTTCGCCGGAATCTTCTAGAACATCTGGGGGTCAAAGCAACTGATGAATTCCTACAAGTAGAAACAGCAGACATGCGTGTCTCCACACTTGATTGGGTGTACAAAGTAACGCTACAGTCAGAAGGAGACCTTGAGCGCACAATCAATGTAATCTTTTGGGACCACATCATAAACATCTATGATATTTTACTGGCCGAAAGGGATTGGCCACCTGAATTTGTCCGTACCTGCCCATATGGGGAAGATGTTACTAAACCTTCTTTCTCGCCCCTTGTTCCTGAGGAGCTCGCAGAATCCTACGCCATTGATTGCCCATTGGCGCAGGCACCCGCGTTATATCTCAACCATGTAGGATGGGATAAAGATTTCCCCTATCATGTAATCCCTATTAAAAATCAACCCCAACCACAACCCCAATATCCAACAAAATATGATGCAAAAGCACCTGTGAGGGAAATCCTCACACAACTGGGGTACCAGGACGTAATCAAACCCTGTGTCTCACCCATGAATAATCCATTATTCCCAGTAGCTAAACCGGACCATTCGTACAGAATAGTCTTAGACTACAGACATTTAAACAGTCATACATGCACGTATGCTATACAAAAAATAAATAGCCTTCCTTAGTGTCCTGTTGCTAGGATATGAGCTATCGAGTGAGGGAAAGAGCATAGCGCCACAGTTCTTGGAAAAATGCACACAGTTACAACCTCCAAATACAATTTAAAAACTGTAATTCCTATTGGTTTTCCTAAATTTTGGCAGAACTTACATTCCTGATTATGCGTCACACATAAAACCTTTATATGACTTAACACGTCCTGACTTTTCAAGTAAATTTTGGACAGTCGAACACACACATTCTCAGAGCTTTGCAAACAGACATGCTTGCAGCACAACATTTACATACAAGGGACAACAAAAAACTTATGGTCATCAGAGTAATTGCTGGTGCCAATGGTTTTACCTATGTAACTTTCAATCAGGGTGAGACAGTCCCGGTTGCAAACAAATCACATTTGTATTCAGCAGCAGAACAACGCTTTGCTCCCACTGAGGAAATTCTCACTGCTGTTCAGATGGCCGTCATTAAAGAAAGACTTCTAGCACAAGGCAAAAGCATTCTTGTTGTCTCTCCAATCCCAGCCCTTGAGGCTGTTAGCAAAGCCAGCGTTCCTAACGCCAAAGCATTACATCCATGTTGGATTCAATGGGCAACATCTTTATCAGCCACTGATGTAGATTACATTTTAGACCCAATATAAACTAGAATACCCAGTTCCAGCAAATACACTGCCTATTGATCAATATCAAAGAATCATGTATACCAATGGCTCAGCGCAACCTGCAATTGACACAAAACATCAATACTCCGCTGGTTGCACAGTCGTAAGCGGCTATTTGGAGGATAATACATTTTTTCCACAACATACATTCACACAAACCCTAGGGGATCGCACAGTACAGTTAGCAGAGCTAAAGGCTCTGGTGATGGCACTGGAACACACGGATCCTGCACAGCTAACGCTCATTGTCTGTGATTCGTACTATTGTTTCCAATCCTTCAATGAATATCTGCATTACTGGTGCCACAATGGGTTCAGAGATTCTAAAGGCAACATCATCAAAGACAGACCTCTGTGGGGGAATGTAGCAGATCTGAAGGAAACACTACCAAATGTCCATGTTGTACATACACTTGGACACCAGCGTGTTGGCATACACGTTGCTGAAAATACACTGGCTGATAAAGCAGCAAAATCAGCAGTAGCTACGGCTGCTGTTGCTGCAGTAACCCCTTCAGGAACGAAACCGGACGATGACATATGGGCTGCTGTGAAAGCCACAGCTGATAGCATGCCCTATCCAAAGGCATTTCCTGCCTAATATTCCTACTGAGTTGGAGGCTGCCTTGACACCAAAGTAAAGATACCAGGCGTGGTGGTTCGAATAATTCTCAATAAAGGCGTAAGATCGGAGTTGATTAAAGCAGCACATGAGGGGGTAGCATCTGCCCATGCTGGTGTGCCAGCTACAATATCATTGTTGCAAGCACATTATTGGTGGCCAGGTCTATACAAACAGGCCAAGCAGAATGTCCTTTGTTGTGACATCTGAAAACAAATTAAGGGTTCCACCGTCAAACGCCCACCACAGACACCCCTCCTAATTTCCAACAAACCATTACAATTTGTGTATTTGGACCATTGTGGTTCCCTAACACCGGATAGTGCATACAAATACATTTTAGTTACTGTTTACTCTTGCTCCAGATTTCTATGGGAGTGGCCACAACGCTCGGCTGATGCTCGGACTGTTATTAACGATTTGCAAGTCTTTATTGGTACATATGCAGTTGCGGCTTTCCACTCGGACCAGGGCCCTGCTTTTGCCTCAAGGGCATTCAGGGACGCCATGGCTTCGTTTGGGGTCCAACTCCATTACTCGTCTCCATTTCATCCCGACGGATATAGTGTTGTGAAACAAAGAAACCGTTATTTAATGCAGTCCGTAACAGCCAAAGTCTTAGTTACAGGTCGTAGTTGGCTTAACCACCTGTATAGAGTCCAGAGAGCACTTAACAATCTGCCTAGAAGGTCCCTGGGAGGTAATACTTCATATGAGTCCCTGTTCAGAACTCAAATGTATGTTCCAGATCTTGATGGTCCTGGCGTGGAGGCAGCAGAAACACCCTTTGACATAGATGAACATGTCACAGTCTTACAGCAATTACAACAGTTCCGGAACGACAACACTTCTGCCAATGCTGCCTCCACAGGAATTAAGGATGTACCAATAACACTCACCAGCTGGATTCCTAAGGTTGGGGATCTAGTACGTGAAAAGTTTGCTGTGAAAAAGGAGTTTGGTCCTTCTTATCTTTCATCTGTCCCAGTCTTGGGAATACACGGTACCAGAACTGTCATTTTAACACCGTTGGCTGATGCTAAAGAAAACCACTTTGTATCTATCAACAATGTCAAGTTACACCATGTGGCCAATCCTGCACAGCAGACCAAGAGGAACAGCCAGTAGTTCCTGAATCCCTCTCACTACTGGTCAAGAAGTCCCTCTACAGGTTTTAAGCAGCTTTGCTGAAACCTCTCAGAGCTTGGGGAAGGTGGAAAATTATCTTGCATTAGTTCCACTAACATCTGTTACAACAAACAATACTGAAAGTACTGATCGATTTGACACAACTTCAACACAGACGGATGGTGTAATTTACTATGAACCACCGCGGGAGACCCTTACCAGTTCTCCTCCTACAAATACGGCTCCAACTTTTGCACAAATGGCTTCTTGATACATTGCCGATGCCAACAACACCTTTTCAGATTTATTTGCCTCTTCTACATCTGAACTACCAAAAACATGTAAGCTGATAAACTGGCTTAAGACAAATTACTTTTTTTTTACATGGAACCATCTATGGCTCTCTTTGACTGTACTAGCTTTCCTCCTTTGGATTGGTTTTGTCATAACATTCTTTCTATTAATACATGATCATTTTCTTCCTGAAAGATCAACAGTTGAACTGGTGGATGAGGTCCTATAACCAACTTTTTCTTCTCACAAGGTCCGCAGAGACGAAACTTTTGTGATCATTTCCTCTATACCAATTCCTGATGGGATTGTTTGGGATAAAGTAACATTTGATATATACGGCCAGACAGAGGTCATTCAAATACTATATGTGTTTAAACTTTCAATGAATGAATGATGTAATAATACCTGGAGTTGTTTCTGATGACTGGAATGTAAAAACAGTTGATTCCATGATGACTTAATTGTAGTATTATACTGTATTTGAAAGTGAGGATATTTATTAATCTAAATAGAATTATGGTGATATGTTTGGCTGTAATTATTATGGGCACCATTTAATTCACAGAGCAAGTACCCCAAAGACTATCTTTAATCACACACAATGGGAACATTGCCCGACTCCATCACAGGGGAGTTCTAAAACATATTGGGAAATGTTTACATATTTCTCTGGGCACAATGTTAAAAATGCTGAGTCATATTATTTTAAATTGCCATCAATGGAAAATGTACACATATTATTAACAGATACGAAATTCATTTATTAGGATTCCTTTGTTTCCCGGTTGGCTATAGAAGGCTATGAATATTGGCTGAATTCGATTGACTTAAAAAGTGTGTGGGGAACTAGAAATTGGCAAATAAGGGGGAAGGAAGCTTTATTCAGAGCATGCCTGATACCTGTCCAAATGATATTCTTAAATGAAACTGTACAACAAACTAGTTGTTTAGGCTTAGCAAAGATTAAGGAATTGAATGCGCCCAGTATTCCTGCCCCTAAAACTTTTACAAATGGCAAAAGTATATAAATGCAACTGAAGATCAGCTCGATGAATGGATCCAGAATGGCACATTTAATGCTTCACTGTCACGCCCTGGCGGGTGGTTATTGTGGCCAATAGATACCAATGGCTGTCATAAACGTTTTATAAACTCCAAGGGGGTTTTTAGATCTAGTGGGCCGGACCCTCGCTATGTGTCATCCGAACATGCGGGTATAGTAACAACATACAGTGTAGGGAAACTGTGCCAGCAATGGTTGAAGAGTTCCTCACTAGATACTGTTGGAGAACACCTCAGTCTCCTGTCTAACCTCTGACTTACAGAACTTCCTGTTAGGCCCCAGAAAACTACACAGAAAGTGCTTCTTATATGCAGTATATAATGACATTTGGAAGCTTTCCCAACAAGAACCTGCTGCCCGGTTAAGGCAAATAGACCAGGAAAACTTACAGAAGGCATTAGCCGTTGTAGATAATGGGATTAATACCCTGTCTGACCGGCTTTACACCTTAAACGACATAGTTTCTTCTGCAAGAGACATAATACAAAGTGATATGTCTTTGTTACACCATGGACAAAGTCAACTTAGGTCCATTAGTCAGTTGGGTTGGACACTTCACACATTGAAGGCAGGTCGCGTTCCCTGGCAACATGTTAGCACAAGGGTCATATTTTCAACATTTAATTTAATGCGACAACAACAACTAATGGCAAAGAAAGAAGCGATTTATGTGATGCTAAATATCAAAAAGTTAGAAAAGTTTCCTTTTACTGTGGCTGAAATAACATCTCCTGAGTGGTTAACACACAAGGCCATTAATCTGCCTATTTCAACACTCCAATTCACTTCCTGTTTAAAACAAATTCCAGTAGGCAGATATGAAAGCCTAGGAGATAGTTACATCCATTAAGTGTGAGAGCTGCCCTTCTTGTAAAAATGTCTTAGTGGCAGGAAAGAGGTCTTTCTTAGCGGTAGTGAATTGAAGAATTCTGTCAGCCATTCAATGGGTTGTAAACAGCTGTGCTTGCACGGGGCGTGTAACGCTTTGGCAGCAAACTTGGCTTGTTATCTGAAGGGTGTTCCAGTTCCCTTAATTAGACCTGCTTTCCAGGTGCTTTCAAATGGCAGCTGTGTCCTGCTCAATAGTGAAAACTGTTGTGGGATGTGAGCTGGAATAGTTTAAGTTGTTTCGGTCTCTAAGATTGTTACATGCTGCGGGAACCTACTTTTTCATCCCACAAGACAGACAGATGTATTTGAGATTTGGCCCCATATTGCTACTTCTAATGTAAATTATGACAAGTTGAGCAGACTCAAGGCTTTACTGTTTGAAAAACATGTGACGCTGACATCTGCATGCCAGACCTATGCACTTCAGGTGGCAAGGTCACCAGCAGAGATACAGTCCCTTTTAAGTACCAACTTTCCAAGACACTTTGGTGAGCTCGTGGGACAAATACTTAATGTGTCCAGTACTACTGGAATCGCAAATTTCTTTAAGGCTGTTGGTTCTGGTTTTGTTCACACCTTCTCCTCTATATTTGGTTTAATACCATCAGCCATTCACTCAATATTCTCCAGTATTTTCGGGGGATTTCCAATAACTTTGGCTATAATAGATGGGATTTTGCTATTGCTACATTCTCTACACAATGGTTGTCCCGCCGCAACTAGGAGGAATGAAAGCACTCCCACCAGCTCAGCTGTGTCGTGAACGCATGATGCAGTACTTCGGAGCAACACCCCTGGAGCAATTGGAATGTGACTGGTCTCTGTCATTCAGACCGATTTTGCATTGTGTGCAGCCCGTGATTAGGTGCCTCTGGTGCTCATTCGAACATGCACTGAAAGTTTGTCTTCCTATGCAGCTCCTGCTTTCACTGGACGCTGATCTGTTGATGTTCTCCCTGAGGGCTCCTTATCAGACATGCGTGTTGAGGGTACGTTTGCTACAGGAAGCTGCTTATGAGTTGCCCTCCATGGAGGATGCAGTTCTGAACTCATTATTAGGCACACCACGGAATGCTGCTGCCTTGGCTGATGCTCAGGCTATGGAACACGAATGCTCCTTGGTTCTTCTTGGCGATTAGTTTCTTACTTTACCACCTGCCGAAGTGGAAGATTTCCTGTCTTCAATTGTCCCGGATTCGATTGCCAACTTCCAAAATGACTCTGACTCTTGAAAATCCGTCCTTTTTTATGCCACACTTTAACATTTTTAAATTGTCCTTTTATATTTGCTCAAGTGTCTTTTTGAACTTGTCATTATTGACATTCTTATATATATCTTAGGTTGAATTTTAGTAGCTTTCATACATAATTAGGCTTTGCACCACCTTTAAACTGCCAAGGGGAGGGTGTTGTGTAGCCATTTTAGTTATAGCTCCATGCAGGTTATTTTAGCACACTAGGCCTACCACTGTGCACTTTAACCTAGATATATTTTATTCAGCTTTGTTTATTATTTTAACAATAGCCACATTTGCAGTCATGTTTTATTTCTCTCTGTCTAGCTGTTCTTTGCCTAGCCCAGCACTGTGTTCTTAAACAAGACATTTCTTGTTTTAATGACAGTTTTAATGAGAGCAAATAGTTCCCTTGGTCTGGGGGCCGTTCGTTTTTGTATTTTTAGTGCTGTCTGTTAAACCTTTAGCTCATTTATAGGATTTGACTTGTCAGCAGTTCCTGCCAATGGGAAGAGATGTCTGAAAGGCCGATAAACATCTCTATATGTGGAAGACGGATACTCCGTCAGGGCAACGGAGCATTTTGTTTCATTACCGTAATGGAGTAAAGCTCGTCGTCCTCAGTCAAAGGGCCTGATTTATAATTTATTGAACAGAGCTCTACAAGAAAACATGGTAGTGTTAAAAACATTATGCTTTAATACACCCAATCCCTTTGTGTTGGGATTGATAACCTCACCACAATAGGACTAAAGCAACTGCTCACCTTGCCATCACACATCACTGGACACACACTCAATGCCATCTTTTTCACCAGCAACAACATCCCATCAACAGCACCTCCACGCTTCACTGGACTGACCACCACTGCATCCATTTCACCATCACCATCATCTCACCGACTATCCACCTCTGCACACACTGAGCCCCAAGAAAAAAATGGAACCAGATCGCTGAGGAACAGCTCACCAACACCCTCAGTTATTCTCCGCTGCCCCTCACTGCAGATGCTAACATCTCACCATGGAATGTCCACCAATGGATCTCCGAATGCGCCAACACCCTAGCACCTAGACTTCATCTACACACCACCTCATTGATGGCAGCTGGTTCTCACCCGCACTCCAGACGTACCTGCAGATAGCTACAGAAAAGATGTAGATACAGCAAGTCCCTGGAAGACTTCGAGGCCTTCAAAGCTGTCAGCAAATCCCACAACCACCTCATCAGTCACCAGGAAAGCCCACCTGCAGGACTGTATCAACGCCACCACTCAAAGAGCTCTTTGCCGTGGTCAAAGAGTTTGCCAAACCCCAATTGGGAATGACAAGCATTCATCCATCTCAATGCCTCTGCGAGAGACTAGCCAAACTCTACCACCAGCTAATAATATACGACAGCTTCAGATCCCAAGATCCTCCAAGCCCTCCAACAACCACGCAGCTCTGACCCACCGAACCATCACAGATCCTGCACCGCTGGACCATCATCACCATGGACGAGACATGCACCATCATGAGAAACATTCACTCCGTAGCCCTTTCGGACCCTTGTCCTCACCACATTTTCAACAAAGCCAACACCTCCATCGCACCTGAGCTCCGCCACATCCTCAACTGTTTCATAGAGGCAGCACCCTACCCAGAGGATTGGAAGCACACTGAGATCTGCCCGCTCTTGAAGAAACCCACGGCCAAATCCCTGGACCTCAAGAATTACCACCCCATCTCACTTCTGCCTTTCCCAGCCAAGGTCATCAAAAAGGCCATCCGCTCAGGTGCGTAAGCACATCTAGGACAACAGCATCCTGGACATCTCCCAATCAGGTTTCAGGAGCAACCACAGCACAGAGACCGCCCGCCTAGCCGCCACAGATGATATCCGCTTGCTCCTCGACCGTGGCCATACAGCAGCCTTCATTCTACTGAACCTATTAGCCACCTTTGACACTGACCTCACCCTTTGCTTCAGACTCCAAAAAGCTGATATCTGTGGAAAGGCCCTATTGTGGTGGATACGCTCCTTCATGTCTGGCAGAACAACAGAGAGTTAGACTCCCGCTTTACCTGTCAGCACCTACGGAGATCAACTGCAGAGTTCCACAGGGTTCCTCCCCGATTTCCACACTTTTCAGCATCTACATGGCCTGCTTGCATCGCCAGGAACCACGGGCTGAACATCTTCTCCTACGCCAATGATACTCAGCTGATCATCTCACTGTCCGAAAATGACACTATCGCCAAGAAGAATTTCCACAATGGGATGGAAGCTGCCTGGATGAAGGACAGCTGCCAGTCTAAGCTCAAATCTGACAAAACGAATATCAAGACCAATATCCTCATCCTAGGACCCTCCACATCAGCCTGGGATGACTCCTGATCGCCATCCACCGTCACCACCACCCCACCCCAACAAACCACACACGCAACCTCCGCTTCATCCTGGACTCATCACTCACCATGACCCTCTGTAAGAAAGTGCCCTCTTTCTTGGCATGGTTACCGCCATCTTCTGCCTGTTGTCAGTGTGTTTGACTGTGTTCACTGGGATCCTGCTAACCATGACCCCAGTGATTATGCTCTCGCACCTTTAACTTGGTAACCATACCCTTTTCTCCCCACAATTGTCATACTTGTACACCCATGTAAGTCCTTAGTATACAGGGAGTGCAGAATTATTAGGCAAATGAGTATTTTGACCACATCATCCTCTTTATGCATGTTGTCTTACTCCAAGCTGTATAGGCTTGAAAGCCTACTACCAATTAAGCATATTAGGTGATGTGCATCTCTGTAATGAGAAGGGGTGTGGTCTAATGACATCAACACCCTATATCAGGTGTGCATAATTATTAGGCAACTTCCTTTCCTTTGGCAAAATGGGTCAAAAGAAGGACTTGACAGGCTCAGAAAAGTCAAAAATAGTGAGATATCTTGCAGAGGGATGCAGCACTCTTAAAATTGCAAAGCTTCTGAAGCGTGATCATCGAACAATCAAGCGTTTCATTCAAAATAGTCAACAGGGTCGCAAGAAGCGTGTGGAAAAACCAAGGCGCAAAATAACTGCCCATGAACTGAGAAAAGTCAAGCGTGCAGCTGCCACGATGCCACTTGCCACCAGTTCGGCCATATTTCAGAGCTGCAACATCACTGGAGTGCCCAAAAGCACAAGGTGTGCAATACTCAGAGACATGGCCAAGGTAAGAAAGGCTGAAAGACGACCACCACTGAACAAGACACACAAGCTGAAACGTCAAGACTGGGCCAAGAAATATCTCAAGACTGATTTTTCTAAGGTTTTATGGACTGATGAAATGAGTGAGTCTTGATGGGCCAGATGGATGGGCCCGTGGCTGGATTGGTAAAGGGCAGAGAGCTCCAGTCCGACTCAGACGCCAGCAAGGTGGAGGTGGAGTACTGGTTTGGGCTGGTATCATCAAAGATGAGCTTGTGGGGCCTTTTCGGGTTGAGGATGGAGTCAAGCTCAACTCCCAGTCCTACTGCCAGTTCCTGGAAGACACCTTCTTCAAGCAGTGGTACAGGAAGAAGTCTGCATCCTTCAAGAAAAACATGATTTTCATGCAGGGCAATGCTCCATCACACGCGTCCAAGTACTCCACAGCGTGGCTGGCAAGAAAGGGTATAAAAGAAGGAAATCTAATGACATGGCCTCCTTGTTCACCTGATCTGAACCCCATTGAGAACCTGTGGTCCATCATCAAATGTGAGATTTACAAGGAGGGAAAACAGTACACCTCTCTGAACAGTGTCTGGGAGGCTGTGGTTGCTGCTGCACGCAATGTTGATGGTGAACAGATCAAAACACTGACAGAATCCATGGATGGCAGGCTTTTGAGTGTCCTTGCAAAGAAAGGTGGCTATATTGGTCACTGATTTGTTTTTGTTTTGTTTTTGAATGTCAGAAATGTATATTTGTGAATGTTGAGATGTTATATTGGTTTCACTGGTAATAATAAATAATTGAAATGGGTATATATTTGTTTTTTGTTAAGTTGCCTAATAATTATGCACAGTAATAGTCACCTGCACACACAGATATCCCCCTAACATAGCTAAAACTAAAAACAAACTAAAAACTACTTCCAAAAATATTCAGCTTTGATATTAATGAGTTTTTTGGGTTCATTGAGAACATGGTTGTTGTTCAATAATAAAATTAATCCTCAAAAATACAACTTGCCTAATAATTCTGCACTCCCTGTATGGTATCTAGGGCAATAGGGTTCCAGGGGATCCCTATGGACTGCAGCAGTTATTCTGTCAGTTATGGGAAGCCCATGCAAAGGGTTCTGCAAGCCTGTCATTGCAGTTTGTGTAAAAGGGGTGCATGCACCCACTTTCACTACAGGCCACTGCACCAGGTCACTGTAAGTTACCCCTATGGTAGGCCCTCTCAGCCCAGAGGGCAGGTACCTGTGTATGAGGGTACCCCTGCACTAGCAGCGGTGCCCCCACAAACTCCAGGCCCACTTTCCTGGACTTTGTGAGTGTGGGGATGCCATTTTATGCATGTACTGGACATAGGTCACTACCTATATCCAGCTACATAATGGTCACTCCCAACCTGGGAATGTTTGGTATCAGGTTTCTGCCCTCCTGCTGCTTGATCTGATCAAGCCCAGGAAGGCAGAAAAAAGGATTTAGTTTTGGGAGCTGGAGGTAACACCCTCTCCATTTGGAAATAGGTGAATCCGACAACGCTGCAGTTAACGAAGAAGACTATTCTGCAATTTTGTTTCCATGATTCCTGCCAGCCTTGCAATATTTCTCTGGCCGTGCTTCCTCAGAAGACAGCAACTCTCCTGCCTGCACAAGAAGAAGAAGGAATCTCCTTTGGAATGAAGGAGTAACCTCCCTACATCCACAGGCACCTGTTGCAATGACGACCGGCTGCATGAATCTTTTCTCATCCTGAGCTGCATGGAACCTGCCTCACGGGTGGTGGCCCGGGTAGTCCTCTTGGTCCTCTCTGCCAGCTGTCCAACTTTGGTGGTGGTAAGCCCTTGCCTGCTCACACAGGACAGTACCCCTGTGCACCGCGTCTCTTGCAGTTGCCAAGGCTCCTCCAAGGGATCTCCAGACCTCAGCACTCCTTTCTGCGACGCACAGCATTCTGCATGGTTCGCCTGCAGCGTGGGATCCTTTTTTGTAGTGCTGCGTGGGCTCCTTCTGCAACTTCTGTGTCCCCGTTCTGTGGGTGCTGCCTCTGATCCTGTGGACTCTCTGTGACGCTGAAGATCCCCTGTGACTCCCCCTCCTCGGTTGCTGGTCCCTGACAACACCACTTTTCCACTAACTGCGAGTCGGCCTTTGTCAAGGCTTGTTGGTGGAATTCCTGCACCGACACCCATCTGCAATCTTCATCCCAGCGTGGGACATCTTCTACATCCAACAGGAACTCTTCTCCGGCTCCAGGGCTGCAGTGCTGACATGTTCTTCTTCACCGTTGACCTACTCCTGCAAGTACATCTGGGTGTGTAGTAGCTCTAAATCCTCCGGGACCCCACTGCAAGTTTTGGACTTGGTCCCCTCTCTCCACAGGTTTTCTTCTTCAGGAATCCACCGCTGGTTTCTTGCAGTCTTTTCTGGGTGTCTTATTTTTCTTCTTTTCCTCCTTTTGGGTGGTTTGGGGAAAATCCAGTGATTTACTCTTGCATTCCTGGTCGCTGGGGGGTACTGTGTTACTTACCTCTGTGGTTTTCTAGTACTTCCAGCTTCCCTCTACACATTACACTTACCTAGGTGGGGGTCCTGTGTTCACATTCCATTTTTTTTAGTTTATGGTTTGTGCTTCCCCTGGTGTAATTATTAGTTATTGCTATTTGCACTGTTTTCTAACCTTTTCTATACCTATTTCTGATTACTAGTGTATACATATAGGCCCTCATTACAACCCTGGCGGTCAGTGTTAAAGTGGCGGTAATACCGCCAACAGGCCGGCAGTAAACAAATGGGATCATGACCATGGCTGAAACCGCCAACATAGACAGCCACTTTAACACTCCGACTTGCAGGGCGGTAGCAACAAACACCGTGGCGGTTACCGCCAACAGCCAGGCGGAAGATTGTGTACCGCCCACATTATTACAAGGCACCAATCTGCCAGCTTTTCTGGGGCGGTACCAACGTCATCAAAAGCACAGCAGAAACAGTACACAGAAGGGAAACCACTCACCTCTCGACACCCAAGGAAGAACTAGGACGCCATGGAGCCCGAATTGCAGATCCTGCCCATGTTGCTGTATCTATTAATACACCACGAAGTGTAAAGAAGGTGGCGGCGACGACGGCGGTGAGTACTGCACCTAGCACACAGGGGAGGGGAGGAGGGAAAAGAGCGTTACACACATGCGACACACAACACCTCCACCCCCCACCCACAACATACACACACACATATCCAATAACATCACAGATACACCCCGTCACCCACTTGAAGAATGCAAGGACCAAACAAAATTAGTTTAACTAGTGTAATATTGGAACAACCAGTTAGATCAAATAATCAGTATACACAAATGTTTACAGCAGGTACACAAGTCCGTACACTGTCCCATGAAACGTCCGAGGACCAGTGGTCCCAAAAAGCATGGGCGAAGCCCACACATGACACCTGCCTCAAAACAGATAGAACACTGCAGGGGTATCAGGTCGGAAAAAACAAGCACCTCAAGGGTAAGGGGAGGTGGGGCACCTCAGCCGGATGATGATACGATGCCACTGCTCCTCGAAGGGGCTCCATGCCCACTTCCTGGTCCTGAGGAGTGCAAAGCCACAGTCTCACAAGTCTCTCAAGTGGGTTCACTACCCACTGCTTGGTCCTGGGGAGTGAAAAGCCACAGGCTCTCAAATGGATGCCTTTCTCCACTGGTTCTGGCGGGGGCTTTGTGCCCAGAGTGCTTCATCCTGCAAAAGGACTGTGTGAGTGGATGCCTTTCTCCACTGGTTCTGGAGGGGGCTTTGTGCCCAGTGATGCTGCACCTGGGATGTGGCAGTTGACTTCATCTCACCTAGGTGTCTTAGCCCGCGATGTACCTGGAACAGGTAGCATGATACTCCATGGAGGCAGAGCAACACGCCATACTGCGGCTACTTAGGCTGCCAAATGCTGGTTCGCGCCAGTGCTGGAGGTGGTGTCTCAAGTGGCATGTCTAGGGTCCAGGACGTCACCTGCAGACACTGATGGCTGCACACTGGGGATGGGGCTGAGGTCCGACAGAGTGGCATCTGCTGTGCACGCGGTGGTGCTGATGGTGGTGCAGGTGGCGGTGTCTGCGGCGGAGATGCTGCCAGTGCTGACCGTGTGCAAGTGACTGTTGTGGTGGATGGAGACACCACACCGTCTCCGGCAGCCTCGGATGGCTAATCCTTGGGGAGGATGCTGCAGACTGACGTTGTGGCAGCGTACAGGTGGCGGTACAGGTGGCGGTGCAGGTGGCAGTCGGAGTGGCAGTGGTGACTGTGGTGCATGTGGCTGCCATCCCTGATGATATGGTGGTCACCAGCAAGCATCGTGCCCAGAGGTGATGTGCCCTTTGGCTTGTAGCCCTTCCCCATCTTGACAGTCGCTGCAGGGACCTTGGCACTTTCCACTCGGTGTTTGGGCGAGGCCTTGCTGGGTGGGTGGTGTGACTGTCCCCTGCTGGAAGCCTGCCCCTTTTTGACCTTTGCAGGTGGTGGAATAGGGTGGTCCTTCTTTTCTGTCGGTGGCACACTGGCAGCTCTGACTGGTGCCCCCTTAGACCGTACTGGAGTAGCAGGGACCACAGCCCATGCAGATTTGGTGGCTGAGGTGCTGGACTGGGATCTAGACATCCTGGCCCTAGGGGAAGGACGGGGGGTAGAGAAGAGGTCAATTTTAGCTAGGAAAGTTGCGTGTACTGGGGGAGGACCCCATCCACCAATTTGTCCAACTCCTCCACAGTGAAGGCAGGGGCCCTTTCCCCAGACACTGTAGCCATTGTTGCTTCCAGGCTCAGTTAACAGCAGCACTTGCAGTGTAGGTCCTCTCCTGTTGAAGGTCAGGTATCAAGTGTGCGAACATATAGAAAATGGCGGTCACGTCCGCGGCGGTGCGTACCGTCACCACTGGTGTACATCGTCATTGGCACCTGGAACCCATAGGGCCCAATGATAACCAATGCTGAATTGCGCGGTGGTCTTTGACCACCTACCGCGAAGCTGCACAACACCAGCGCAGTTACCTCATTTCCCCTTGTCCCTCCTCACAAGTCAGGCAGCCGCCATTTCAGGGGTGCTCATGGCATGGCACCTAACTGCGTCACAGCACAATTTGGCAGATATACAGACACACACGGATTTACTCACATTACTGCAAACACACTTGTGCAATCTATGTGGTACATGACCCTCTGCTCACCATTCTCCTTCATAGGGCGCATCCAGTGGGGCAGATGATGAGATGGCGTCATCCTCCGGTGTACAGACCCCTGGTGGACCTGTCGACAATGGAAGACAGAGACATCATTATCACCTACAGACTTGATCGTGCCCCAAACCAAGACCTGTGTGCCCAATTGGAGCCAGACCTGATGTCAGCTATCCGCCAGCCCACAGGAATCCCCCCTTTAGTGCAGGTCCTGTCAGTGCTCCAGTTTTTGGCAAGTGGCTCCTTTCAAACAACAGTGGCCATGGCATCTGGGACGTCTCAGCCAATATTTTCTAACATGTTGACCAGAGTGTTGTCTGCCCTGCTAAAACACATGTGCAGCTACATCGTGTTTCCCCAGGTGGAGGATTAGCCCACAGTGAAAGCTGACTTTTATGCAATGGGACATATCCCCAACATCATTGGTGCCATTGATGGTACACATGTGGCATTTGTTCCCCCCGCAGAAATGAATAAATGTACAGAAATCGAAAAAGCTACCATTCAATGAATGTGCAGATGGTGTGTTTGGCGGATCAGTACATCTCTCATGTGAATGCCAAGGATCCTGGCTCTGTGCATGACGCCTACACTTTGAGGAATAGCAGTATCCCTTATGTGATGGACCAACTCCAGAAGCACCGTGTGTGTGGGTATGGGATAGTACCTAAGAGTTAGTGTGTGTCTAACAGTTATCCCTCGACATTTGCAGGTGACTCTGGTTACCCCAACCTCTCATGGCTACTGACCCCAGTGAGGAATGCCAGGACAAGGGCAGAGGAATGCTACAGTGAGGCACTTGGGCGAACTAGGCGGATTATTGAGAGGACGTTCGGTCTCCTGAAGGCCAGATTCCGGTGCCTCCATCTAACAGGTGGCTCCCTATACTACTCACCGAAGAAGGTGTGCCAGATAATCGTGGCATGCTGCATGTTCCACAACCTGGCACTGCGATGCCAGGTGCCTTTTCTGCAGGAGGATGGGCCTGATGATGGTCTTGTGGCAGCGGTGGAGCCTGTGGACAGTAAGGAAGAGGAGGCAGAGGAAAAAGATATTGACAACCGAACGAACATCATCATGCAGTACTTCCAGTGACACACAGGTAAGAGACTGTTACTGCTCCTCACATTTCTGAATACTGTATGACATTGTACAAGTCAGCCTCTTCACCTTTGTCTAAGGACACTGACAGTTCACTTTGCCTTTCAATTTTTCAGATCTGGGTACCTCATTCTGCCTTCTGCTATATGTACTGCTGCCCAACAACTATCATACAATGGTATGAGCAAATGAACATTTACATTGATATTTGTTGGTGATGTTGTAATAATACATTTGTGAAAGATCAGACTGACTCCAGATTGGTTTGTGATTCAAGGGTGTTTATTTAGGGGCTAATGTGTATAGGGGTATGTGGAAGGGGCTCGGGTGATGGTGGAGGAAGGTCCATAGTAGACTCCAGTCTCTTGATATCACAGGTGCATTGTCCAATGGGGCATAGGAAGGGGACTAATGGCAGTTCAAGGTGGACAGGGTGACATAGTGGGACAGAAGGGTGACAATCAGGAGGGTCCTATTTCCTGGCGGGGGTCTTGGCAATGTTCTCTGTCTTCTGCCTGGACCGCAGGGACCGTTTGCGGGGTGGTTCTCCTTCTGCAGGGGGTGGGGTGCTGGTGGCCTGTTGGGCCTCCTGTCCACTAGCGCTGGCGGAGGTGGAAGGCTGTTCATTGGTTTGGCTAGTGTCAGGGCCCTGTTGTTGTGCCACTGCCTCCCTCATGGTCTTGCCCATGTCAGCCAGCACCCCTGCTATTGTGACCGGGATGGTGTAGATGTTGATGAGGTCCTCCCTGATCCCCATGTATTGTCCCTCCTGCAGCCGCTGGGTCTCCTGCAACTTGGTCAGTACCGTGCCCATGGTCTCCTGGGAATGGTGGTATGTTCCCATGATGTTTGATAGTGCCTCCTGGAGGGTCGGTTCCCTAGGCCTGTCCTCTCCCTGTCGCACAGCAGTCCTCCCAGCCTCCCTGTTGACCTGTGCCTCTGTCCCCTGAACCATGTGCCCACTCCCACTGCCACTGAACCCAGGTCCCTGATCGTCCTGAGTTAGTGGGGTTGCCTGGGGTCCCTGTAGTGGTGGACACACTGCTGATTGACGTGTCCTGGGGACAGTGGCATGGGCAGTGGCATGGGTGGGTGCTGTGGTGGTGTTTCCTGAGGGGGGAAGTTCTGTGGTGGGTTGGGACTGTGGCAGGGGAACCGACTGTCCAGGGGTTCCTGATGGGCCAGGCTGGTCATCTTGATCTAGGCATGCAGAGCTGCTGTTGTCACCGTGGGCCTCGTCTATGGGGGGACCTGATATGGCTGGCACCTCCTGTCCGGTGACGTTGGGTAGCGATCCTGTT
This sequence comes from Pleurodeles waltl, assembly GCF_031143425.1. Lineage (NCBI taxonomy): Eukaryota > Metazoa > Chordata > Amphibia > Caudata > Salamandridae > Pleurodeles > Pleurodeles waltl. The sequence continues at coordinate 68,786,381 of NC_090445.1, forward strand.
GGAGGGTAAAGGCATTGTTATTTTATCTGTGTGTGCCATCTTGTGCAATGGGTGTGTTTTCCTCTATTACTGTGCTTGCACTATCACCTTGGCCCTTGTGTGAGTGGTGATTGTGTACCCTGGGTGAGTCTCTCTATTGGACATGCTTTGGTGATGGGTGTCCATACATTGTTGTTGCATCCAGGGCTTGATTGTGGGAGTGGTGGGGCGTGATAGTGGGGTGTGTGGGAGATGGTGGAGTCATGGGAGTGAGGGTGAGGGTAGGAGTATGTGATGGCATGCAGGTAGGGTGGGGGGATATCATAGTAAAGATTTGACTTACCAGAGTCCATTCCTCCTGCTACTCTTGCGAGGCCCTCAGAATGCATTATTGCCAAGACTTGCTCCTCCCATGTTGTTAGTTGTGGGGGAGGAGGTGGGGTTCCACCGCCAGTCCTCTGTACTGCTACCTGGTGTCTGGATACCATGGAACGTACCTTCCACCGCAGGTCGTTCCACCTCTTCCTGATGTTATCCCTTGTTCTTGGATGCTGTCCCACTACGTTGTCCACGAGTCTCCGCCATAGCTCCATCTTCCTTGCAATGGAAGTCTGCTGCACCTGTGATCTGAATAGCTGTGGCTCTACCCGGATGATTTCCTCCACCATGACCCTGAGCTCCTCCTCAGAAAACCTGGGGTGTCTTTGAGGTGCCATGATGTGGTGTGAATGATGTGTGAGGTGATGGTTGATGTGTTGTGTGGGGTGATGTTTTGGGGTGTGTGGTGTGATGTGTGTGGATGGTGTATGAGTGATGGTGTTGTGTGCCTCTGGATGCTGGTGTGGTCTCTGCTTTTCTCTCTCTCTACTTCTTCAAATATTTTCGGTGTAAGGGGTTGTGGGTAATGTGGGAGTGTGTTTTATATTGGATTAGGTGTGTGGTGTGTGTATGTGTATCAGGTGTGTATATTTTATACTGCCCAATGTGGTGTAGTTTTGTATGTTTGTGTTTATTTTGAGTGTGGCGGTGTGTACCGCCAATGGATTACCGCATTTGAAAGACCACCGCAGTGATTGGTGGGTCGTGATACTGTGGGCATATTCCTGTTGGCGTAACGGTGTGGGTTTTGCTATCGACAGTTTATCACTGACCTTGGTATGGCAGACTTGTGTGGGTGTCTATATAGTGGCAGAATTCTCAGTGTGGGTCCTGCACCCGTAAACTCAACTCAGTCGTATCCTCCTGTTTTCACACACTCCGACTTCTCCAGAAGATCTACAACTAGATCCCAAAGGACTGCCGAAGAACCGTAACCCATGCCCTGGTTCCAAGCAAATTCGACTATGGCAATGCCGTCTATGCTGGCACCTCACAGAAGAACCTGAAGAAACTACAGCACATCCAAAACACCTCTGCTAGACTCATTCTGGACATTCACCGCTGCAAGCACATCTCTAATCACCTAAAAGACCTCCACTGGCTTCCTATTGACAAGAGAATTAACTTCAAACTCCTTGTCCAATCATACTAGGGCATCCTCGACCTAGAAACTGCCTACCTCAACTCAACCACTGCATCACCTTCTATTCCCCCACCGGACCTGTCTGCTATGCTCAACAAGCACTAGCCACCGTACCCCACAGATGGAAGACCTCAGCTGGTGGAAGATCCTTCGCCTACCTCTCGGCAAAGAGCTGAAACACCCTGCCCCTGCACCTCAGGCAGTCACAATGGCTACCTCATTTCATGAAGGACCTTAAAAGCTGGCTGTTCAGCTGAAACCCAGAGGACAAACCTACTCAGCGCCTTGAGAACCTTACGGGTGAGTAGTTGCGCTCTGTAAATCCTGATTTTGATTTTGATTTTTACCATTTCTGTGCTCACAGCGTACACCTCTCAGGAATCCTACGAATTCCTTACAGGAGTAAATAAATAAAGCCATTGTCCGTCCTTAAAATTTATTTGCATACCGAAATGGCTGCGGAAATTAGGCCCAAAATACGTCTCTATCATCACCAATCACTCTTAACCAATGTTAAGAGTGACTGCATTCGTTTTTTTACTTTCTAACTGATGACATGTTGTTCTGACTACTGAAAGACCTGTATGAAATATCTATGCCTACAAAATACATAAAGCTTGTGTTTCCTAAAAGTCTGTGAATTTTGTGCCCACAAAATATTACATAGTTTTTCCTGTGGGAGTCTAGCTGAAACAGAAAATGGCAACAGCAGACATTTTCTCCTTGTGAACAATCACTTTGTCAGCACCTTCTGAGACTTTTGAGTGTGGGGTATACACTTGGATTGTTTCACGCTCAACACAACAGTCACTTTGTAAAATTCCACATAATTCTAACAAATTCTTGAAATACCTCAAACAGAATTTCATAGTCTCGCAGTGGCCCACTGCTGCTATCAATGTCTATAACTGATGTAGAGCATGAGAGATGTTGTATTCCACTTAAAAGCTGTTGTTTTACAGGTAATGTCAGGTTTCTTTGTTGTCAACGTATATGGCTTTTAGAAAGCCCTCTCAGCCCAATGAGCATTCCACATCTGGTTTTCTCTCAGTTCTCTAGCTGGAGGTTAGCTCCTTGTTGTATGAAGGTGCAGAGGCTTTTTGTCTCATTGATTGATGTTTTAGGGGGGCGAGTTTGTTGATGTTGTATGTCGTACTTTCGAAGAACAGCGCCACTTTACCGCCATCCGCCGGCATGACCACAGCTGGATTTCCGCCATCCTTCTGGCAGAAATCCGCCTGTGGTCATAATCAGGCTGATGGCTGATAGCTGCAGCGACGGTCTTTTGGTGGCCTTCGCCGTGGTGGTAGGCGGTTTTTACCACCATTGTTTTAATGAGGGCCTATATCTTCAACATTAGTGCTGTGGTGGGGGTGGGAGGGTTACAAGGTTATGGTGTTTGTTAAATTGTTGGGAGGCTGCTTGCAATAACTCTAACCACTGGCAGTAGCTCAGAGTAGCACTACAACCCATCGTTCTTTTTTCTAACCGTGCCAACCCCGTTAGCTATATACAAATCAGGGTCCTCATGAGAACAGTCCAGCCTGAACTGCAGAGCCTTGTCCTCCCTGAACCAGAACACAAGCAACCGAGGACCGGTTTCTCCCTAGTTGTGGGCTCATATCATTTTGTACTGTAACAAAGCATCTTTGAAAGACGTGATAATCTTGCACAAACAATAACGATGGATTGTTGTAGCTGTTGTTTCTTTAACAAATTATTTTTATGTCTTCCATCTAGAAGTATTGTAAGGCCAATTGAACATTTTGTCTCTGCAGATCCCTGGATGTTGCTTTGAAATTCTTTGCCATCTTTGCCATCTCTAAAAACAGCTTATAGGGTGAATTTTCTGACAGACACTTCTGGGCATACTGGCAGCTTTGCTGTTGTTAAATAATTCTCACTGTGGAAAAGTTGATTTCATATTGCTTGGAAATGGTTTCTTAACCCTTTGCAGATTAATGAGCAGCAACAATTCTTTCTGTCTAGGCAGGATGTGGTACAACAAAACTGAATGCCGCAGACTAAGGGCCAGATTATGACTTTGGCGGTCTGATAAACGGATCACCAAAGCCATGGGGAGGAGGCTGCCTAAGCTGGAGGCCTGCCCAATTTGGAGTTTACCTCTGGCTGACCGCGCAGGGAGCTGATGCCATTGCAGCCTGCACTGCCTGCGTCTTGCAGCACAGTCAAAATGTGTACTACTTGCTTTTGCAGGCAGTGCACATTCCGATTGTGCTGACAGGAACACCCCTGCACTACCCATGACAAGGTCATGGACAGTGGAGGAGCCCCTCTGTGGCCCCCTGTGTGCATTTTGGCTGGCTTTTGCATGGTGTGGCCCCCGCCATGCAAAGGCCAGAGGAAAGGCAAGTCATGATCAGCATCGCGGTGCTCACTTAAGCCCCGCCGTGGCTGACCATGATGTGCACCACTGTTGGGATCAATGATCCTGGCGGCGGTGGCTGTCTGGTGGCGATCGGAGCACTTGCATCCTGATCTGGTAGTCGGACCACCTGTGATGCAGTAGTGGGCCAGCCGCAGCAGTATGGGGGTCCTATGGACCGCTGTATCCGAAATTCTGATTCTCATATACAGGTGGAAGCATCTTTTGATGATCAACAAATGATATGCAGTTGTTTAGTACCATCTAATTCTAATTACTCAGTATTAAAGCAGTAGGGGTGCACATACTTTTACAAACAGCTTTGGTAAGTAAGGATTAATAAATGACGACAAAGTGAAGTCATATGATGTTACATCTCTTCAATGTTAGGACTCGGTGAGCACTAGAAAAACTGTGAATACATATTAATTTATAATACCAGATACTCTTTTAGAGAGTGAGCTTTCTGTTTTTTTTTTTTGCCTAATTCTATCTGCATGTTTCTTTACTAGGGACCTAATTTAGAATTCAGTGGACCGGTTACTCCGTCACAACGGTGATGGATATCCCATTTGCCAAATTCTAAATCCCATAGGATAGAATGGGATTTAGATTTCTACTGATGGGATATCTGTCATCGTTGTGACAGAGTAACCCATCCACCGGGGTCTAAATCAAGCCCTACATTTGTTTCATAAATCACCAATTTCCTTACTTTCTTTGTCTAAGACAATTACACATCTTTTTTGTAATCTTCTCTTTTTAGGATTATTCAGATTTGGACAGACATTCATTAAGACTTCTTGCAGTGACAGCAGTCCAAAATAATGAAGATTAAAAGCTTGACAATGACGATCTACTCTTTAAAATTCTTTCTCCTTTGTGTCACCCCATCACTTCAAGGTAAGACCACTGACTGGACAAAATGGTTTTGTCGATGATTTACTGCAAAGCTTTTACACCTGTACCATCTATGTTTTTAAATAAATAGTGTGGGATATTATTATATAAGGATTGTTTTTTTAACTGGTGCTGTACTCTTGGATGCAGTCATTTGATAAATAACATTTTTAAAAATATTGAAATAAGTAAGGTGCCTCAAACATCTACTATAAAATCACATCAAATCTGAATACACCAACATCTTGTTAAAAGACATAGGCCCTCATTATGACTTTGGCGGTCTCTGAGCAAGGCCGCCAAAGCCACGGGCGCCAGAAGACCGCCAGTGCTGGCTGGATATCCCGCAGTAGCCGTGCTGGCAGGCGGCGTCACACTGGCGTTGCTACCACCTGCAGCGTCCAGCCAGTAGGATGCTGCCAGCCATATTAAGACCATTAATACAGCCTGGCGGTGTACTGCAGGTGGGGCACTGCTGGAGGTGGCAGCGTGCCTTCCAAGCCAGATGACCTCCTCGCCGGACAAGGTAAGTCGGACGTCCAACAGGGGATGGGGTGGGAAGGTGGGGGGCGCTATGTGGGAAGGGGGCTGCTGTGACTGTAGGACGGGGTCGGGTGCTTTCTGGGGGGTTGGGGAGACGTCTACTGGTGACAGGGAAGGAATTCCCTGTCCCTGTCACCGGTAGCTCTATCACCATGGTTTTCGTGGTACCGCTGCAGAACCAATGGTGGTAGGCCGGCTCCTAATATTGCCGGCTGTCCTCTGTGGACCGCCGGGTCAAAGATGAACTTCTCTGGCATAGCAGTATGGGTGTCGCTGCCAACCCGCCACACTCATAATTTGGCAGTAATCACCGCCAGCCAATTGGCAGTGATACCGCCACATTAACCCTGACAGTCAGAAGACAGCCAGTGTCATAATGACCCCCATAATAACAGCTCTATACGTACACTTAGGCTGCAGTATGAACATGGAAGTGTGGCTCAATGGTTAGAGTGGCAGACCCTAATGCAGAAATCTGGCCCGGGACCAGGGTTCAATTCCCGCCTCGGTGGGTCTTGGGCTCAATTTCCTCTGGATTGTGGACTGAAATTTTTTATGCACTTGATAAACTAAGGAGGAAACTATAGATTAGGATTCATATATATTTTATGTGCTTATATAAGTGGTTGTATTTTGGGAACATTAGAAATGGGTTCTTTGGTTGGCAGTCAGGTTACCCCCTGTCCAAGCAAGGACCCTCACTCTAGTCAGGGTAAAGGAGAATCACCCTCAGTCAACCCTCGCCCACCCCCTTGGTAGCTTGGCACCAGCAGGCAGGCTTAACTTCAGAAGCAATGTGTAAAGTATTTGTACCAACACACATAGTAATACAGTGAAACACTACAAAATGGACACCACACCAGTTTAGAAAAATAGGTAATATTTATCTAAATCAAACAAGACCAGAACGCCGAAAATCAAACATACACAAGTCAAGATTTGAATTTTAAAAAGAATAATAGTCTTACTCCTTAGAAAACAGTGAGAATGCTGTTGTTACATAAAGTACTTGGTTCGCATCAAATATAAAGCCGCACGGGCGAGCGTGTGTCAAAAAAAGGCAGAAATGCGTCGATTTCTCACTCGCAAGCAAGACCGTGTATTGTTCCTTTTCCAGTCAAGTCAGCGTGCGTCATTTCCTCTCCCGCAAGAGAGCTATGCGTCGATCCCCCGACAAGCACCTTGGGTCCGGACAGGCTGTGTGTTTATTTTTTACGCTGAGCGATGTTGCGTTCAAGATCTGGTCGCACGGTGTCAGGAAACAGTGTTGCCTAGGGCTTGCGTCGTCATCAGCAGCCACTAGCGGGTATTGCTCATCATTTCTCCAGCCATGATGCGTCAATCTCCCAGTCACGATGCAGGTGGAGCTTCGATTTTAGTAGCGAGGCCGGCGACGCGCCATTTATCAGCCATGTTGCAGATGGTGCATCAAAAGTTTTCCTGCATGGTGATCTGTTCGTGGATTTTAATCCTTTTCCACCAGCTTCACCTTTCAAGGGCCCTGAGACAGGTTTGGGCACCACTTGGCAGGGCAGAAGTCTTAGCAGAGAGAAGTCTTTGATGTCCCTGAGTCTTCAACAATATATATATATATATATATATATATATATATATATATATATATTTATACAAATTATGTAAACAACAAAACAATTCAATCACCAAATATATGGATAAATTATTCAGCTAATACAAAAAATAAACTTCCCAAAAAAACACATTTACTAAAAATACTTTAAACATTAAGACAATTAAAATACAAAGAATATAAAAACTAAACAAATAATACTATAAACTATATTTAAGCAATATTAGCAAAAGTATTGGCATGTGGGAGCATTATATACACTATTTTACATCCAGTGTATGCAATACATTAGGAAAAGAGTTGGACTTCAGAGGGGTTAAATTTACTATTCCCTCACCAGTCTAAGCAACAGTAGGGAAAGTGTTAAATTTGATATTCCCAATCCAAACACCACAGTAGTAGTGAAAATGTTGGACTTTGCAGGGGTTAGATTTACTAATACCATCATAAACAGCACAATAGTAGGGAAAGTGTTCGACATTTGAGGGATTAGATTTACTATTTTTTACTACAGTCACTGTAAAAGTTGGGAAAGTGTTTCACCCCAGAGGGGTTAAATTTACTATCCCCAAACAGTGCAACAGTATAAAATGTGATGGACTTCAGAGGGGTTCGATTTACTATTCATACTCCAGTCTATGTTACAGCAGGAAATGTGTTGCATTTTGGAGGAATAAGAGTAAAGAGCAGGGCTGGAAGTCCAGCGCTAATCTTTTGATGTACATATCACCATGGCTGACATTCATGTGTCACTCTAGTCACTCCTATGGCCTGTCTTCTGAGACTATCAGAGTTTCTCCTTCTGATACAAACTGCTTTTGAAGAGCAAGAGAGAACAGATGAGTGGATACTTCAAAAGAAGCAGAACCCCAACTTGGTGCATGGAAATGGACTATAAGAAGAGATTATGATCCCCAAAATCGTCATCTTTAAAGCAGCCAGACGGGCTGTGCGAGGAGGCAAAGTGCTGCAAGACTTCTGCCTGTGATGAGGACTGGGAGCCAAACCCAACTAGTCTCCCAGCTGAGTGAGAGGACATCAACCAGGGAAATCAATACCACCTGCCCTGGAGCCTGGAGCACCTTCACCTGACTGCCAGTGTGTCTGTGAGGAAGACAAGGTAATTGGAGGGAGCAAGGTCCAGTGGGAAGCCCGATTGAGTGGACACCCTGGCGAGGTGTGAGAAAATAACTGCTGCACAGGTCGGGTTGTAGCCTGTGTACAGGACAGAATAGGTGACCTCTGTATGGCAGGAAAGGGCTTCTGTGAATTGAGCCTTGTGCTGAGATGGTGACCCCCATCCCAGGAGGGGGCCAAGGTAAAAAAAGGACGTAGTCTTATCTGGTAGCGAGTGGGGACTCCTTATGTCACGAGGGGCCACCATGAAAGGATTTCACTATGCCGAATGGACAGGAGTCCATGTGCTGTGAGATTCAGTGACCTTGTATGCCAGAGGGCTTTGCCAGGACCACTGAGAATTGCTACCTGATGTGCCACCTCCCCCCGTAGAAGTGAGGATTTCATGGGAGAACCTGGGCACCATCACCTTTGCAAGAGAGAGGAACTGGACACTTATCCACAGGCGGAGCCGCAGAGAGCCTCAAGTCGCTTGGGGAGTGAGGCCACGAGTGATAGCCTGGGGTTTGTGTGACTAGTTCATCTGAACTCAGCTGCATTCACAAACAGAGCACACTCAGGAACCCAAGGTGCTTCTTGCTGGCAGGTATGGGTAAGACTGCTTAGGGCCAGGGGAACTTGTCGCTAAATAAAGCACTGTAGCGCTGGAACACAATTGACTTTAATTCAGAAGAAAGTGGACTCTTGAGACTCGTATTGTTAGTGGGAAAGGCCCCGGATGCTACCAATAGTATATGGGGGAAATAAACACTATCCTTAACATGAATATGGAGCTTGAAAGTGAATTGCTGAAGAGACACAAGACACGAACCTCAAGTGGGAACTGAGTAATTGTATGTGACTGTTGGTGTGTTGGTTAGCAGTAGAAAATAAAATACTTCCCTTTTTACAAAAAAGTAAGTATTTCAACGAACAGTGATTTATTATTGGTGATGCATCCAGTTTTAGTGGTGAGCTCATTTTCAATATCCTGTATCCACCCCAAACTCCACCTCCCACCCCCTCCATGTGAGCCTTGGACTGCTCAGACCACACAACCCAGAGAGTCAAGTGCAAAATGGGTACTTGGCCTAGTAACTCAGAATCCATAATAAGTCAAGGCCAGGACTATCATGAGTAAAATGCCTCAACCCCCACTGTTGGGCCCAGTAATTCCTGCTAGTTCTGTGATCCTCTGAAAGGTGTTCTGACTGGAGGTGTTTGGGTGGCTGGTGGAAGGAGATACAACTGTTCAAGCAGTTAGGGCCTGAGTTGAGTAGTACCTTCTATATGTGCGTGAGGAGTTTGAATTGAGCACATTTATGTTTTGGGAGCCATTGTGGTTCTCATGTGGGTTCTATGTGAAAGGTTGAGGATGTGTTCTGGATTGCTTTTAGTCTTCTAATGAGTTGCTTGTGTTGGGCAAGAGACGTTAGGAAACATAGCCAGATTTTGGCCCTGTACTTCAACATGCTTAATTATTTCAGTATATATTTCAAAGCCCCCTGTAGTTGTTTGTTTGTATTTATATACATTTTTTTGTTGTCAGTGTCCATTGGTTCGCGGTGCTGATGAGAACCCTTGAACTGTTATAGGGTTCGAAACACTTCAACTCCACCCATCAGAGAGTGCTGAAAATTAATCTGAATATACGTACAGGGAATATTGGGCTTGAAATTACAACCCACAGTATCCCTGTTGGTGGCTTATCAATAATCTCAATCAGCATCTTATGGTCCTCCAGCTGGTGTTTTCCCATTGACGAGGGGTTGCTAGTGAATCATAGTGCGCCCCTGTTGAGTTGTAAAGTGCAGAACATGTCCATATTTATACAGACCATTTTGTAGGATATAAGTTTTTTGATGTTTTGTTTATTGTTCGTTTTCATGTCCTGAAAAATGTGTTTCATGTGGGCTGTTAATAATTTTTGTTGTGTATAATATTTTTACATATGCAATATTGTAGGTGGTGGCCTTTCTGTTGTGACAATGTATCTTTTAAATAGAAGACATGGATTGAGATCACTTTGATTTAGTCATGTGATCCTGTATATAAGCATATTATTAAAAATGAGTTTGGTCAGCATTGGCATTTCCCTTGTTGTTTTGACTTTTAGAAAGTGTGTATTTCTCTGCTCTCACTGCTCTGTGTGCCTGACAGCATGTCTTCAATATACGTCTGGACTGAGCTCGGTGACTGCTCTATTTGTGCTTTCCCTCTAGACAGACACAACACGGGATACTCAACCACATCTGTATTCATCTGCATACTGATGAGACTTCCTGTGCAAGAAGGATGGGGGGGGTCATACTTACACTTTAAAGCCTAGTGGCCTGACCCCACACAAAGGGCTGATTACCCCCAACTGATAGTCTGGAGCCAGGGCTGGGATGAAAGCGAGACATTTTTGCACTTCAAGAAGCTGCATTGAAGTCACCCCCACTTTAAAGGTACATGGAGGCATAAGTACTAGGACTCTGAACTGAATCTGAACAAATCTGTAAACTTCTAGACTTGGAAAGAACTCTGCAGGAGTAAAGATTGCTGTGTTGTAAGGATCACCACTTTGCCTGGATTTACTTTTTGTCTATTTGGGGCACTTCCCGCTTAAGCCTCCATAACTTTTTTCCATATAAGGTATCTATGCCAACTTCATGTCACATTGTCCCAACATACTGGGGATTCTAAAGGTACCCAAAGCCTTTCTCTTCCGATCATGTGATGGGGGCCTGAGAGGCTTCAAAAGGAAGTAAAGGAATTTCCTTTCCTTTGAAGTCTCTCAGAGCATTTCAAAAGCCAGATCGTAAGCGATCCGGCTTTTGAAATGCCCACTAGAAACCAGGTGTAAGGAAATGCCTCCTTGGCATGGTTACCCCCTGACGTTTTGCATTTGCTGATGCCAAGTTTTGATTGAAAGTGTGCTGGGTCCCTGCTAACCAGGCCCCAGCACCAGTGTTCTTTCCCTAAACTGTACCTTTGCTTCCACAATTGGCACAGACCTGGCATTCAGGTAAGTCCCTTGTAAATGGTACCCCTGGTACCAAGGGCACTGATGCCAGGGAAGACCTCTAAGGGTTGCAGCATGTCTTATGCCACCCTGGGTACCCCTCACTCAGCACATGCACACTGCCTCACAGCTTGTGTGTACTGGTGGGGAGAAAATGACTAAGTCGACATGGCACTCCCTTCAGGGTGCCATGCCCACCTCACACTGCCTGTGGCATAGGTAAGTCACCCCTCTAGCAGGCCTCACAGCCCTAAGGCAGGGTGCACTATACCACAGGTGAGGGCATATGTACATGAGCACTATGCTCCACAGTGTCTAAGCCAAACCTTAGACATTGTAAGTGCAGGGTAGCCATAAGAGTATATGGTCTGGGAGTTTGTCAAACACGAACTCCACAGTTCCATAATGGCTACACTGGAATCTGGGAAGTTTGGTATCAAACTTTTCAGCACAATAAATGCACACTTATGCCAGTGTGGGATTTATTGTAACATGCACCCAGAGGGCATCTTAGAGATGCTCCCTGAATACCTACCCGACTTCTAGTGTGGGGCTGACCGGTTTCTGCCAGCCTGCCACAACCAGACGAGTTGCTGGCCTCATGGGAAGAGTGCCTTTGTCACTCTGTGGCCAGGAACAAAGCCTGTACTGGGTGGAGGTGCTTCTCACCTCCCCCTGCAGGAACTGTAACACCTGGCGGTGAGCCTCAAAGGCTCACCCCCTTTGTTACAGCACCACAGGGCATCCCAGCTAGTGGAGATGCCCACCCCTCCTGCTACTGCCCCCACTTTTGGCAGCAAGGCTGGAGGAGATAATTAGGAAAAGAAGGAGGAGTCACCCACCAGTCAGGACAGCCCTAAGGTGCCCTGAGCTGAGGTGACCCCTGCTTTTAGAAATCTTCCATCTTAAGTTTGGAGGATTCACCCAATAGGATTAGGGATGTGCTCCCCTCCCCTCAGGGAGGAGGCACACAGAGGATATAGCCACTCTCCAGGACAGCAGCCATTGGCTTCTGCTCTCCCAGACCTAAACACACCCCTAAATTTAGTATTTAGGGGCTCCCAAGAACCCAGGAAATAAGATTCCTGCAACCTGAACAGAAGAAGAAGGACTACTGACCTACAAGCCTGCAGAGACGAAAGATGACGACAACTGCTTTGGCCCCAGCCCTACCGGCCTGTCTCCCGAGTCGAAAACCTGTAACTAGCAACGCATCCAACAGGGACCAGCAACCTCTGAAGCCTCAGAGGACTGCCTTGACCCCCAGGACCAAGAAACTCCTGTGAGCAGCGGCTCTGCTCAACAACCTGCAACAAACTTGCAACTTTTCCACAACTTTAAAGACCTCACTCTTCCCGCCGGAAGCGTGAGACTTCACACTCTGCAGCCTACTCCCCCTGCTCGAGATCCAGAGAACCAACACCACAGGGAGGACTCCCCTGCGACTGCAACCTCGTGAGTAGCCCGAGACGACTCCCCTGGACCTCCACAGCGACGCCTGCAGAGAGAATCCATAGGCTCCCCCTGACCGTGACTACCTGCAACAAGGGACCCGACGCCTGGACCAAGCACTGCACCCGCAGCCCCCAGGACCAGAAGGAACTGAAATTCAGTGCAGGACCTACCTGTGTGGAGTACCTTGCATTTTATGTATTTACTACAAATCTTGAACTTGTGGTTCTTAAAATAAATTAAGAAAATATATTTTTCTATATAAAAACTATTGGCCTGGAGTTATGTCTTTGAGTGTGTGTTCTCCATTTATTGCCTGTGTGTGAACAACAAATGCTTTACCCTCTGATAAGCCTACTGCTCGACCACACTACCACAAAATAGAGCATTCGAATTATCTAATTTTGCCACTATCTTACCTCTAAGGGGAACCCTTGTACTCTGTGCACACTATCTCTTACTTTGAGATAGTATATACACAGCCAACTTCCTACACCAGGGATTTATTTTTCTACTGAAACTGGCCTGAGAGGAGCGACCCCTTGGACAAGGGTCGCTCCCCATGGGGGCAATATTTTTCAAGGCCTATTGGTCTTAGGCCGAACAAACCACTAGGTGCCAGGGATAATTTTTTTGTTTGTTTTTTTGTGTGTGTTTTTTTTTTTTTCAGAGTTGGGGAGCGACCCCTTAGGCAAGGGTCGCTTCCTAGGGGGCAAATTATATTTAGGCCATTTCTGCCCCCCTATTTTTATGAGGCCAGTCTGCGGCCCAAAAGGGGGGCTGAAACCACTAGACACGAGGGAGTTTTTTTTTATGGCGAATTCATGGAAGGGGAGCGGCCCCTTAGGCAAGCCTTGGGCAGCAAATTTACTTTAGGCCATTTCTGCCCCCCCGGGGGGCGGATCAGCCTATTGTTATTAGGCCGATCTGCCCCCGGGGGGCAGAAACCTATAGGCGCCAGGGATAATTTTTTCTAGTTTTGTTTTTTAGAAGTGGGGAGTGACCTCTTAGGCAAGGGTTGCTCCCCTGGGGGGCAAATTGTATTTAGACCATTTCTGCCCCCCTTGGCAGAAACCACTAGCCACTGGGGATCTTTTATTTTTTGTACCAATTTCACGCAAGGTGAGCGACCCCTTAGGCAACGGTCGCTCCCTGGGGGGGAGCAAATTTATTTTAGGCCATTTATGCCCCCCCCCCTAGGGGCAGATCGGCCTACTGTTATTAGGCCAATCTGCCCCCGGGGGGCAGAAACGTCTAGGCATCAGGGATCATTTTTTTTTTGTTTCGTTTTTTTAGAGGTGGGGAGCGACCCCATAGGCAAGGGGGATTTTTTTTGCACCAATTTCACGCAAGGGCAGCGACCCCATAGGCAAGGGTCGCTCCCCGTGGGGGCAGAAACGTCTAGGCGCCAGGGATCATTGTTTTTTTTTGTTTGTTTTTTAGAGGTGGGGAGCGACCCCTTAGGCTAGGGTCGCTCCCCTGCGGGGCAAATTGTATTTAGACCAAGGGGGGCAGAAACCACTAGGCACCAGGGATTTTTTTTGCACCAATTTCATGCAAGGAGAGCGACCCTTTAGGCAAGGGTCGCTCTCGGTGGGGGAAATTTATTTTAGGCCATTTCTGCCCCACCGGGGGCAGATCGGCCTGTTATTAGGCCGATTTGCCCCCGGGGGGCCGGAAAACTGTAGGTGCCAGGGATCATTTTTGGGGGGGTTTTTTGTTATGTGTTTTAGAGGTGGGGAGCGACGCCTTAGACAAGGGTCACTCCCCGGGGGGGGGATTTATTTTTGCCCATTTCTGCTCCTCTTGGGTGCAGATCGGCGTATTTCTATTAGGCCGATCTGCCCCGGGGGGGAGAAACCACTTAGGCACCAGGGATTGGTGTGTGTGTGTTTTCTTTAGTGGGGCAGCCTCTTGGGTAAGGGTCGCTCCCCATGGGGGCATATTACAGTTGGCTATACCTGCCTCCCTTGGGGGCAGATGGGCCTATTTTTGGAAGGCCCATCTGCCGCCAAGGGGGAGCAGAAATCCCACCAGAGACCAGGGAAGTGTTTTTTTTCCAAAATAAGAGGGTGGAGGTATGGCCATACCCCGACCCCAAATAAATGGGACCAAAGTTGTATTGCCCACCAGTGGGCAGATGGGGCAATTACCCCGGATCCACACCCTGGGGGGCAGAAAGTCTACTAGATGCCAGGGAATTAAAAAAATATATAGATATTGGGGTGGTGGCTACCAACCAGTATGGGCCTGGTCATGCCCCCACCCAAACTGAAGGAGGTAACAGTCTCTCAGCTCTCCCCCGCACTCTAAAACATCTTATCCCACAGCAAGCAAGAAGTAATTTGATTATTTTCGGTTTTGGATTTACACTTTGGTCATGAGAGCTTGGCTAACTCTCAAAATCATCCCACTTGGAATGGTGAGGGCTGCACTTTATGGACTTTGGGACGCTGCCATGTAGAAAAGTCCACAAGACCTAGAAACATCTGAAAACTAAAAATCTGGGTGATTCCAGGGTGGTGTGTTTCACATGCAGCCCGCACCATTTTCGTACCCACAATGCCCTGCAAACCTCCAACTTTGCAGGAAATCACACATTTTTCCCACGTTTTTGTGATGGAACCTTCCGGAATCTGCAGGAATCCACAAAATTCCTACCACCCAGCACTGTCTCATCTATACCGATAAAAATTCTGCTGCACTTGTCAGCCAAAAAATGTTTTTTTGCAAACTGCCCTTTTGGACCCCGTTTGGTTCCCCCTCAATATTGACATGTTTTTGGCTCTTGCCTTTCACATGTACTTGGCCCACCTACACAAATGAGGTATCATTTTTACCAGGAGACTGAGGGGAACGTTGGGTGGTATGAAATTTGTCCCAGTGCGGTGATCCCACACAGAAATGTGGGGAAAATTTGATTTTTTTTTAGCTAAATGTGAGGTTTGCTGAGTATTCTGGGTAAGAAAACATTGTGGGATCCACTCAAGTCTCACCTCCCTGGACTCCCCTGGGGTGTCTAGTTTTCAGAAATGTCTTGGTTTGGTAGGTTTCCCTAGCTGGCTGCTGCGCCCAGGACCAAAACCACAGGTGCCCCCGCAAAAAAAGGTAGTTTTGTATTTGATAATTTTGTGCCTAGATAGTGTTTTGGGGCATTTCCTTTTGCGGGCAGTAGGCCTACCCACAAAAATGAGGTACCATTTTTATCGGGAGACTTGGGGGAACGCATGGTGGAAGGAAATTTGTGGCTCCTCTCTGATTCCAGATCTTTCTGTCACCAAAATGAGAGGAAAAAGTGTTTTTTTGGCCAAATGTTGAGGTTTGCAAAGGATTCAGGGTAACAGAACCTTGTCAGAGCCCCACAAGTCACACATCTATCTTGGATTCCCCTAGGTGTCTAGTTTTCAAAACTATGCAGGTTTGCTAGGTTTCCCTATGTGTCGGCTGAGCTAGAGGCCAAAATTCACAGCTAGGCACTTTGCAAAAAACAGCTCTGTTTTCTTTCTGAAAATGTGATGTTCCACATTGTGTTTTGGGGTATTTCCTGTCGCGGGTGCTAGGCCTACCCTAACAAGTGAGTTACCATTTTTATCGGGAGACTTGGGGGAACGCTGGGTGGATGGAAATTTGTGGCTCCTCTCTGATTCCAGAGCCCCACAAGTCACCCCATCTTGGATTCCTCTAGTTGTCTAGTTTTAAAAAATGCACAGGTTTGGTAGGTTTCCTTAGGTGCCGACTGAACTAGAGGCCAAAATCCACAGGTAGGCACTTTGCAAAAAACACCTCGGTTTTCTTTGGAAAAATGTGATGTGTCCATGTTGTGTTTTGGGGCATTTCCTATCGCGGGCACTAGGCCTACCCACACAAGTGAGGTATCATTTCTATCGGGAGACTTGGGGAAAAGATGGGTGGATGGAAATTTGTGGCTCCTCTCTGATTCTAGAACTTTCTGTCACCGAAATGAGAAGAAAAAGTGTTTTTTGGCCAACTTTTGAGGTTTGCAAAGGATTCTGGGTAACAGAACCTGCTCAGAGCCCCAAAAGTCACCCCATCTTGGATTCCCCTAGGTGTCTAGTTTTCAAAAATGCGCAGGTTTGCTAGGTTTCCATAGCTAGGCACTTTGCAAAAAACAGCTCTGTTTTCTTTCTGAAAATGTGATGTGTCCATATTGTATTATGGGGCATTTCCTGTCGCGGGGGCTAGGCCTACCCATACAAGTGAGGTACCATTTTTATCGGGAGACTTGGGGGAACACAGAATAGCAAAAGAAGTGTTATTTCCCCTTGTCTTTCTCTATATTTTTTCCTTCAAAATGTAAGACAGTGTGTAAAAAAAGACGTCTATTTGAGAAATACCCTGTAATTCACATGCTAGTATGGGCACCCTGGAATTCAGACATGTTCAAATAACCACTGCTTCTCAACACCTTATCTTGTGGCCATTTTGGAAATGCAAAGGATTTCTTGATACCTGTTTTTTACTTTTTATATTTCAGCAAAAGAATTGCTGTATACCTGGTATAGAATGAAAACCAATTGCAAGGTGCAGCTCATTTATTGGCTCCGGGTACCTAGGGTTCTTGATGAACCTACAAGCACTATATATCCCCACAACCAGAAGAGTCCAGCTGATGTAACGGTATATTGCTTTCAAACATCTGACATCCCAGGAAAAAGTTAGAGTAAAACGTGGAGAAAAAGGGCTGTTTTTTTCACCTCAATTTCAATATTCTTTTATTTCAGCTGTTTTCTGTAGGAAACACTTGTAGGATCTACACAAATGACCCCTTTCTGAATTCAGAATTTTGTCTACTTTACAGAAATGTTTTGCTTTCTGGGATCCAGCATTGGTTTTTCACCCATTTCGGTCACTAACTCGAAGGAAGCTGAAAGCACAAAAAATAGTAAAAATGGGGTATGTCCCAGTAAAATGTTAAAATTGTGTAGAAAAATGGGGTTTTCTAATTCAAGTCTGCATGTTCCTCAAAGCTGGGAAGATGGTGATTTTGCCACCGCAAACCCTTTGTTGATGCCATTTTCAGGGAAAAAAACCACAAGCCTTCTTCTGCAGCCCTTTTTTCCCATTTTTTTGAAAAAATGAAATGTTCGCTGTATTTTGCCTAATTTCTTGGTCTCCTGCACGGGAACCCACAAAGTCTGGCTACCTCTAGAATCCCTGGGATGTTGGAAAAAAAGGACGCAAATTTGGCGTGGGTAGCTTATGTGAACAAAAAGTTATGAGGGCCTAAGAGCGAACTGCCCCAAATAGCCAAAAAAAGGCTCAGCTCAGGAGGGGAAAAGCCCAGGCAGTGAAGGGGTTAACATTTCAACAAGCATAATAAAATATACAGTACATCCAAACATGTCAGTCATAGAACGTCATACTTCCAGCCCAACACTTGCAGAAGGAATATATTAGAATGCTTCATGTTACCAGACATACCAGCAAACATCACATATCAGTATCATAGAAAGACAGTTTGCCAAAATGAATGCCAATAAAACACCCCTTCCACTCCTGCCCCCCAGGCTTCAATCGTCCACTGATAAATATGGCAAAGAGAACTGCCATGAGCATTGACAGGCCTACCATAACACAACAGAATTTGGGTGTCCAGTAATCCATCTGTGGAAACAGGTTCCTCCATTCCAAGGGGTTCTACAACAGCCCGTTCTTAGACGAGCACTGCAGGAAGCTGGCTTTCTATATAGTGTACCAAAATGAGGTACGCTGTGTAGAAAGTCCTGGTGACCTTTTTGGATTACAGCGCTTGCTTTAACAATCCAAATGTACTCTGTTTTGTGTGTGTGTGGTCGAGCAGTTTTAGGATTACAAGAGGGGAGTGTTGAGCATTTGTTGTACACACAGAGTCAATAAATGAGACACACACTCAAGAAGAAATTCAAGACCAATTTAGAAAAAACACATAGATTTTATATCATTTTAGACACCAAGATCATCCAAATCGGATAAGTACTTCCTGAGTTATCATTTTTACAGAAAAACAGTAGAATAGTGTAGGAGGCTGGCCTGGCTTATAGTGGGTACCAAGTGGTACCTACACCCTGTGCCAGGTCCAGTTATCCCTTATTAGTAGATTAGAGGTGTTCTAGCAGCTTAGGCTGTTAGAGGTAGCTATAGCAGAGCAGCTTAGGCTGAACTAGGAGACATGCAAAGCTCCTACTATACCACTTATATCATATAGGTACTATATCATAAGAAACACAATACTCAGAGTTACTAAAAATAAAGGTACTTTATTTTAGTGACAGTATGCTAAAAGTATCTCAGAGGATATACTCCCTTAGGAGGTAAGTAAAATACACAAAAATATACACAGACCAAAATCAGGTAAGTAATACACTTAGAAAGTTAAAGCAAACACTGTAGGACACAATAGAATACAATAGGAGACAAAAGGCCTAGGGGCAACACAAATCATATACTCCAAAAGTGGAATGTGAACCACGAATGGACCCCAGGCCTAGTGTAGTGTGTAGGGGGTCGCTTGGAGTGTAAGAAAACATAAAAGGTGTTCAAGATACCCCACCCCAAGACCCTTAAAAGTAGGAGTGAAGTTACCCTACTACCCCAGAAAGACAGCAAAGTCGAGATAGGGGATTCTGCTAAGACAACAACTGACTGCAACGCACTGAAGACGGATTCCTGGACCTGAGGACCTGTAAAGGAAGGGGACCAAGTCCAAAAGTCACAAAAGTGTCCGGGGGGGGCAGGAGCCCACTAAACCCAGGATGAAGGTGCAAAAGGGCTGCCTCTGGGTGGAAAAAGCCAAAGATTCTGCAACAACGGAAGGTGCCAGGAACTTCTCCTCTGGTCAAAAGATGTCCCACGAAGTGCTGGAGGATGCAGAGTTGTTTCTACGCAGAAGGACTGCAAACAAGCCTTGCTAACTGCAAGAGTCACGGTTGAGGATAAATGGTGCTGTCCAGGCCCAGGATTGACCAGGAGGTCGCCACTTGGAAGAGGAGACAGAGGGGGCGCCCAACAACACGGGGAGCCCATGCAGAAGCAGACAGCACCAGCAGAAGCACTTAAACAGGTGTTCAAGAAAACTGAACATGACGGACAACTCAGCAATACAAAAACAAGGTCTTACGAAGCCGGAGGTCAACTCAGCGAGTTGGTCAATGCAGGATGGAGTGCTGGGGACCTGGGCTAGGCTGTGCATGAAATAATCCTTCCAAGAGTGCACTGAAGCCCTAGCAGCTGCAGTTCACGCAGTACACAGGATTACTGTCTGGCGTGGGGAGGCAAGGACTTACCTCCACCAAACATGAACAGAAGGACCACTGGACTGTGGGGGTCACATGGATCCAGCTCCTGTGTTCCGGGGACCACGCTCATTGAGATGAGAGGGGACCCAGAGGACTGGTGATGCAGAAGTTTGGTACCTGCTGTAGCAGGGGGAAGACTCCGTCAACCCACAGGAGATTTCTTCTGGATTTCCAGTGCAGAGTAAAGGCAGACAGCCCTCAGAGCATGCACCACCAGGAAGCAGTTGAGAAAGCCGGCAGGATTAGGTGCTACAATGTTGCTAGTAGTCTTCTTGCTACTTTGTTGCTGTTATGCAGGTGTCCTGGAGCAGTCAGAGGTCAATCCTTGGCAGAAGTCAAAGAGAGAAGTGCAGAGGAACTCTGATGAGCTCTTGCATTCAGAATCTGTAGAGAAACTCACAGGAAAGACCCTAAATAGCCCTCAGAGGAGGATTGGCTTCAGAGAGAGGTAAGCACCTATCAGGAGGGGTCTCTGACGTCACCTGCTGGCACTGGCCACTCAGAGCTGTCCATTGTGCCCTCACACCTCTGCCTCCAAGATGGCAGAGGTCTGGGACACACTGGAGCAGCTCTGGGCACCTCCCCTGGGGAGGTGCAGGTCAGGGGAGTGGTCACTCCCCTTTCCTTTGTCCCGTTTCGCGCCAGAGCAGGGCTGGGGGGATCCCTGAGCCGGTGTAGACTGGCTTATGCAAGGAGGGCACCATCTGTGCCCTTCAAAGCATTTCCAGAGGTTGGGGGAGGCTACTCCTCCCCAGCCCTTCACACCTATTTCCAAAGGGAGAGGGTGTAACACCCTCTCTCAGAGGAAATTCGTTGTTCTGCCTTCCTGGGACTGGGCTGCCCAGACCCCAAGAGGGTAGAAACATGTCTGAGGGTTGGCAGCAGCTGCCCAGAAAACCCCAGAGAGCTAGTTTGGCAGTACCCGGGTTCTATGCTAGAGCCCCAGGGATGCCTGGAATTGTCTCCTCAATACCAGAATGGTATTGGGGTGACAATTCCATGATCCTAGACATGTTACATGGCCATGTTCTGAGTTACCATTGTGACGCCACATATAGGTGTTGACCTATATGTAGTGCATGCGTGTAATAGTGTTCCCGCACTCACAAAGTTCGGGGAAATTGCCCTGAACGATGTGGGGGCACCTTGGCTAGTGCCAGGGTGCCCTCTCACTTAGTAACTTTGCACCTAACCTTCACAAGGTGAGGGTCAGACATATAGGTGACTTATAAGTCACTTAAGTGCAGTGAAAATGGCTGTGAAATAACGTGGACGTTATTTCACGCAGGTTGCAGTGGCAGGCCTGTGTAAGAATTGTCTGAGCTCCCTATGGGTGGCAAAAGAAATGCTGCAGCCCATAGGCATCTCCTGGAACCCCAAATACCCTGGGTACCTAGGTACCATATACTAGGGAATTATAAGGGTGTTCCAGTGTGCCAATGAGAATTGGTAAAATTAGTCACTAGCCTTCAGTGACAATTTTAAAAGCAGAGAGAGCATAAACACTGAGGTTCTGGTTAGCAGAGCCTCAGTGATACAGTTAGGCACCACACAGGGAACACATACGGGCATACTTTTTGAGCACTGGGGTCCTGGCTAGCAGGATCCCAGTGGCACAGGCAAAAACAAACATACACACAAATAAAAATGGAGGTAACATTCCAGGCAAGATGGTACTTTCCTACACAACCCCCCCTCCAAACGAGGGACAATAAGGCTAACCTTGCCCAGATGAGTCTTCATTGTCTAAGTGGAAATATCTGGAGAGTCCATCTGCATTGGAGTGGGTACTCCCAGGTCTATGTTCCACTGTATAGTCCATTCCCTGTAGGAACCATTTAGGGTTTTCACCTTTAATTTGTTTTAGCCAAAGTAGAGGTTTGTGGTCTGTCTGAACAATAAAGTGATGGTCTCAACGTTTTCAGTGCCCAGACCACAGCAAAGGCCTCCCTCTCTATGGCAGGCCAACGCTTTTCTCTAGGGGTCAACCTCCTGCTGATAAAGGCAACAGGTTGATCCTGGCCCTCAGTATTCAGCTGTGATAGCACTGCCTCAAACCCTAATTCAGAAGCATCAGTCTGGACTATGAATTTCTTGGAGTAGCAAAAGCTTTTTAGGACAGGTGCAGAGCACATGGCCTGTTTGAGCTCATCAAAAGCTTTTTGACAGCTAGCTGTTCACAATACCTTCTTAGGCATCTTTTTGCTAGTCAGATCATTAAGAGGGGCTGCAATGGAGCCATAATTCTTGATGAATCTCCTATTGTACACTGTGAGGCCTAAGAAGGCCTCACCTGGGTTTGAGGTGTGGGGGTGCGTCTATTCCATAATGGTTTGGATCTTCCGCTCCAGTGGAGCAATCTGTTCCCTACCTACCAGGTGGCCCAGATAAACCACTTTCCCCTGCCCTATCTGGCACTTTGATGCCTTGATAGTGAGGCCTGCCTTTTGCAGGGCCTCCAAAACTTTCCACAGGTGGACCAGGTGATCATCCCAGGTGGAGCTAAAGACAGCTATATCATCTAGATATGCTGCACTAAAAGCTTCCAACCCTTGCTGGACTGTGTTCACCAACCTTTGAAAAGTTTGCAGGTGCATTTTTCAGACCAAAGGGCATTACGGTAAATTGATGGTGCCCTCCAATGGTTGAAAATGCAGTCTTTGGTTTTGCATCTTCTGATCACCTAATCTACCAATACCCTGCAGTTAGATCAAAAGTGCTTAGATACTTGGCAGAAGCCAGTGTATCTATGAGCTCATCTGCCCTGGGTTAGCGTCTGTCTTGGTTACTTGGTTGAGCCCTCTATAGTCAACTCAAAACCTTATCTCTCTTTTTCCATCTTTAGTGTGAGGTTTTGGGACAAGCACAATTGGGCTAGCCCAGGGGCTTTCTGAAGGCTCAATCACCCCTAAGTCTAACATTTTCTGCACCTCTTGTTTAATGCAGTCCCTGACATGGTCAGGCTGCCTATATATCTTACTTTTGTCAGGTAAACTGTCTCCAGTATTGATAGTGTGTTCACACCAAGTAGTGGTACCTGGTATCAGTAAAAAGAGTTCAGAAAACTGACTTAAGAGATTAACACAGTTGTCTTTCTGTTCAGCAGTAAGACAATCTGCTAAAACCACTCCCTCCACTAAGCCATCAGCTTCAGTGGTGGTGA
This sequence comes from Pleurodeles waltl, assembly GCF_031143425.1. Taxonomy (NCBI): domain Eukaryota; kingdom Metazoa; phylum Chordata; class Amphibia; order Caudata; family Salamandridae; genus Pleurodeles; species Pleurodeles waltl. The sequence continues at coordinate 68,809,332 of NC_090445.1, forward strand.
AGAGATCAGGGAGAGGGTAACTCTCTTCTTCCTGTCCCTCATCAGTTGCCATGAGCAGGGTGAGATCAGTCCTGTCATAGTAGGGTTTTAGGTGGTTGACATGGAGCACCCTAAGGAGACTCCTGGCAGTGCCCAGGTCTACCAAGTAGGTAACCTCACCCTTTTTCTCTACAATTAGATGGGGTCCACTCCATTTGTCCTGGAGTGCTCTTGGGGAAAAAGGCTCCAATATCCACACCTTCTGTCCTGGGTGGTACTGGGTCAGGACAGCCTTCTGGTCATGCCATTGTTTTTGCAGCTCCTGGCTGGCCTGAAGGTTTTTACTGGCCTTTTTCATGTACTCAGCCATTCTGGATCTTAGGCCAAGTACATAGTCCACTATGTCCTGTTTAGGAGCTTTTAAAGGTTGTTCCCAACCCTCCTTCACAAGTGCAAGGGGACCTCTCACAGGGTGCCCAAAGAGGAGTTCAAAGGGGCTAAATCCCACTCCCTTTTGGGGTACCTCCCTGTAAGCAAAAAGGAGGCAAGGTAACAGGACATCCCATCTCCTTCTGAGTTTTTCAGGGAGTCCCATTATCATATCTTTGAGAGTTTTATTAAACCTCTCAACCAGACCATTTGTTTGTGGGTGATAAGGAGTAGTGAACTTGTAAGTTACACCACACTCCTTCCACATAGCTTTGAGGTATGCAGACATGAAGTTACTACCTCTGTCTGACACCACTTCCTTAGGGAAACCCACCCTGGAAAAGATTCCTAGGATGGCCTTTGCCACTGCAGGTGCTGTAGTGGTCCTTAAGGGAATAGCTTCAGGATACCTACTGGCATGGTCCACTACCACTAAGATAAATCTATTGCCTGAAGCTGTTGGACGGTCAAGGGGGCCAACTATGTCACCCGCTACCCTTTCAAAGGGCACCCCAACCACAGGAAGTAGAATTAAGGGGGCCTTTGGAGTGCCACCAGTCTTGCCACTGGCTTGGCAGGTTACACAAGAGCGACAACACTCTTTGGTGTCCTCTGACATATGAGGCCAGTGAAACAGGGGAACAAGCCTGTCCCAAGTTTTGCTCTGGCCCAAATGCCCAGCCAAAGGAATGTCATGTGCCAAGGTAAGAAGAAACTACCTCTACTGAAAAGGGATGACCAATCCTCTGGCAGCTCCAGGCTTAGGGTCCCTTGACTCAGTATAGAGGAGGTTGTCTTCCCAGTACACCTTATGGCTATCACTGACATCCCCATTCTGCTGTTTGACAGCTTGCTGTCTTAAACCCTCTAGTGTGGGACAGGTCTGCTGTGCCACACTCAGCCATTCACTAGCAGCCCCCCCACACCCAAAAGCTCAGCAGTGTCTGCTGCCAGCTCCTCTGGTGTAGGTTCTGCACAGGGAGAGGATTCCTCTTCCTCAAAAGGGTAATCTTCTGGTGAGGGAGGGATAGTGGGCAAGGATTTACCCTTCCTACCCCTAGCTTTTGGGAGTGCTTGGTCCATTGTTCCAGGATCCAAGCTTCCCTTTCCTTTTTGCTTTTTGGCCTGAGCCCTGGTTAAAGCAAAAATATGGCCAGGAATGCCCAGCATTGCTGCATGAGCCTCCAACTGCACTTCAGCCCAAGCTGATGTTTCCAAATCATTGCCTAGTAAGCAATCTACAGGTAATTTAGTGGCTATCACAACTTTCTTTGGACCAGTAACCTCCTCCCAGTTGAGATTCACAACAGCCATGGGGTGGTTAAGGGCCATATTTATACTTTTTGACGCAAAACTGTTCTGGCGCAGTTTGACGCCAAAAATATTACCGCCGGCTAATGCCATTTTGGTGTGCCGTGCGGGCGTCAAATTTATACTTTGACGCGCGGCGCAAACCACAGGTGGGAGTCATTTATTTTGACGCACACCGCAGCGTCAAGTCGTAAAGCAAAACGACTTTAACGCAGCGGAAATGAGTGTGGGTCGATTTACGACACCGCAAACAGGATATGCGCCGTTTTTTGATGCAATAGCGTAAAAAAAAAACGCGAACACTGCCATTTCACCAGAGGAGAGCCAAAATGGATCCCAGATGCCACCACAGACCCCAGGAAGATGACAACAGACCAGAAACCAGCCAGGAGGACCCACACAAGAACCAGGACACTTATAAGAAGAAAAGAAAGTGTCGCTTCAGTGCAGAGGAGCAGGAAATCCTGGTTAAAGAGGTGACAGAACACCAGGACCAACTGTTTGTCACCTCAGAGTTGCCAATCAGTAGGAGAGAGGCAATATGGTAACAAATAGTTGACAAGATTAACAGTGTGGCAGAAGTACGCAGAACAGTCATCGAGTGCAAGAAACACTGGCATGACTGCAAGCTCAGGACCAAGGAAAAGATGGCCAGGAACAGGAAGGCAGCACTGCAGACTGGAGGTGGGAGTCCAGCACACCAGGAGGCCCTGGACCACATGGAGGAGATGGTGGCAGCCGTCATCCCTGAGGAGATCGTCACAGGGATTCAAGGACAGGACAGCGCAGACTAACAGGAGACAACGCACATGCAGGGTAAGTTGCATGGGGAATTGAAATGCATTAATGTCAACTGAAACCGGGGGGGGGGGAATACCTACTACACATTGCATGTAAGAAATCATATACATGGAGTGGCATGGATGAAGGGGCACGGCATGGGGGCATGGCCTGCACAGACAGAAGCTAGGGCACACCATTACACTACACTAACAACAGCCCCATGGGGGCATGCTGTCATGCCAACGATGTAGCAAAGGGAAATCCACGCCAAGAGGGAAGGCCACAACGTCAAAATGACATCCTGGCACACGTCAGCCACCATACCCCCCACATTAGCTAGGGCCCTCTTAACCTCTAGCCATACCGACAAGTGGAATGTAACTGCAACAACAGTTGCCACTACCACTTACCAATGGCAGTAACCTCCCCATGGATCATACACACCTAAATTAGGGGGTTGAGGATGACAACTTCAACAATCCCCTGAAAAAAGACAAAGGCCCCAGTACTGTCAAATGTCAATGCCCATAGTTGTTGCAAACATCAGCCAATGTAAACAACAATAGGAGCTACACAGCACTAAGGACATACCTGTGCTGCATATATCAGGGTCCATCCTGTGCCTTGGTCACAATGTAACATCCCAAATGTCATACTGCTCAGACAACAGCATTGAGGAGAGGGGGGCACATGTAACTGGTCACTGACATACACCTGCACAGTCAGAGGAGGAAATAGGATACTGCTACGACAATCAGGTACACATTACCAATGCCAACATCCATATTGTGTCATAACATTGGTACGCATAGGATATGCTACATGTCAAATACATTTAAGTGGATGTGAAAGATCAGAGATTGGGGCAGGTCCAGATTGTTAATTGTGCTGCCAGTGCCATCAGAACACCCACAGCCAGTGAAAGGCTTCACCATGAGAATGGATGTAGACGGAGGGTTGAGTAGGACAAGAAGGTGGCAATTCACTATTTGGCCAAAAACCAACACCTAGAAGAGATGATGGCGACAAGTCTAATAACTTGATAACATACATGTGACGTGCAGGTGGGCCATAGGTCTGGGAGAATGTCCATCTGAAAGACTGGAGCAATAAACACAAAACAAGATTACAATGTGAAATCATCACAAGGCAGGCATGTCACATCACTCATGCCACAACACAGACACACTAATTTTACCCTGGTTCATTGCAGAGGAAGATGGATCTCCTGCGGATATGCCTGTCCCAGATTACCCTGATGACATGGATGACGAGCTGATAAACATTCCCCAGGAGACTATCCAAAAGGTCCTTGAAACCGTCCAGACCCCACCTTCAGTCACAAGGAGGAGCACAGAACAAGCAGCCATTGCAGAGGATCCACCCACCACCCCAATTGTAAGACCTGCCAGCTCCAATACAGCTGAGGACTCAGACGACACAGGCACCAGCTTTGAGAGAACTGTAATTTGGGTACAGCGGGAGCTGGCCAAGGAGGTGCGGGTGGGGGATGCAAACTATGGCAGCCAGCCTAGAGGGGGTGCGTTTGTGCATGATGTCATCTGCAGATCAGGCAGCAGCTATGCAAGCCCTAACATCTATCTTGCAGGAACAGCAAAAAACCCAGAAAGAAATCAGCACAGCTGTACTACAGTTGACCCAACACCTACAACAGCAATCCTGTCAACGCGTGCACGAATCCAACATTGAACCCCTCAGGGCCGACCTAGCTGCCTACCATTGTGAAGTGGCTGCTATTTTCAAGAACCAGCAGATCCTCCTTGCTGCAGTACTGCCCTTAAGACCTTCACAGGGAGCAGCGACCAGGATGTTTGACTCCACGTCTTCTAACACTGAGGTGTGTGTTGCCCCTTCACAACCACCACCAATAAGGACAGAGGAGGCAACACACACATCCGAAGAAGAAGACATGGAACAGATCACCTTCACACAGAAAAGTACCCGGAAGCACTAGTCCCTGCCACATGGCCAACTATTACCAAGGTCCTGCGCTTTGTAACATGCCAGTCTTGCAAAAACTCTACTTAATGACTGTTCTGCTTACCACTGTATATCTTGTCAGCCTGCCCAGTGATTGTCTCTCTCCTACTCATTGGCAAATCCTGTCCCTCTGCACTGTCTGAAACATCACCCCAGCATGTCAAAAGCATTTCCGTAACCCCTTGTGTAGGATCACAATGTAAGATGTCACTCTAATGAACTCACAATCATGGGCAATGTACAGATAGCACTACAGCACTTTTCAATAAATAGCACTTACACAACAAATTTGTCTATGTGCAATGTGAAACATCAACTGTGCAGTAGATAACTGAATGCGCCTCCTGTCAAATTACGTAGCTTGTCAATACAACTGTCCTGAAATTAAGTAGTTAGATAACTTTGCACAGTGACCAGGATTGCATCATACTCTGCACTTCCTGAGGGACATATCTGATGAAGTGAGAAACCATCATGCTGTGTTGGACAGAATAATGCTTCCTCAAGGGATCTCTAAGCCATCAAATAGTGGCCGCAAAATGTTGTCACCATGCAATACTAACACATACAACAGTGCACACTAATCTAAGCAAACACTACAAAAACTGCATGAATGAAGGTGTCTGAGTTTACATACAAATAGGTAATCATGCTGAACTGTGGCACAAATGATCTATGTGAGTCATGAAGACAATACTACAAGAGTGCTTACGACAACTCACCTTATAAGGGTGTCCTTGATCATCACACTGCAGTCAGACCTAAAACTGTTCCCCCAATACCAAGTCTGGAAGCACTGTTTGTGACGTAGAAAACACACTTATCAACAGAAACACATTGTCATCCATATTAACTGTGATTGGTGGTTGCAACGAAGGGTGGAAACTTTGCAAGGTAGCTGTGGGGTAGCTGCCAATCTTACAGCTCAGTTGAGATGTGTTTGTAGCATAGGACACAAATGTAATAGTACAAAATTCATGTACACTGATTCCAAGCCCAGGATCAAGTACCATTTAACACATACTGTTAAGGGTTAACCAAATATTTATTAAATGCTAATCACAGAAGAGGAAACTGAGGGAAAAATCTTACCTACCCTAATCTACCCTGACTACTCATTACCCACAACTGTCCCTTACTAACCTAAGCTACACTTACTTATCACATGTAACGAAACGTTCTAAACATCCACCCCACCCCCCTTATGAAACGGAACACATGGAGGACAAAACATACTAACCTAAACACATACTTTACTATCCTAAACAAATGTATATTTTTTTGTATTTGTTTTTTATAAAACACACAAGAACCCCTACATAGCCAACACACATGTACACACACACATGTAATAAGAAAAAATAGAAACAATCAGGACCCCCACCCACTAACACTAACTAAACTAACAGCCTATACTAACCTAACACTAAGCCCACTAAGTATAAGAACAAGGAAAGAGGAGGGAGGGGAGAGAATCATGTCCATATCAAAAACAGTCTAGAGGTTGGCCCTGCGGAGGGTCCTCTTGATCGACTTCACTCGCCGGTTAATGTGGCTCCCATCCTGGTTCAGGTGGCTTAACTTGCGCAGCACACGGTCCATCTTTCGTTCCATGTTGTGTAAGGCTGCAGGGTCAACAGATGGAGCTGGGGCAGTCTGGGTACTGGTGGAGGAGCTCTGTGTGTATGTGGAGCCAAGGCCAGTGGGCTGTCCTGCACCTGTAGCAATGCTGGGGCCTGTAAGTCCAACAGTCCCAGCTGTGGGTGGGGCCACCTGGCTTGAAGTGGTGGTTGTGCTGGTGGTGGCTGTGGTGGGCAAAGTAGGGCCACCCTGTGGGAAGGCCCTCCATGCCCGGAGGCCCATTCATGGTGATATCGACGGGCCATCCTCCTGAACCCCGACTCTACCAGCAGGATGTTCTGGTATCTCATGGCCCGCCGCTGGAACTCACGGACCTGGTTTGGAGTAATGTTTGCAGCTGTGAAGACAAATGCAAATATTCTACATTAGTAACTGCATTGTGTGAAATGGCACAAGAAGTTAATCAGACAATACATCTACTGTACTTATAACAGCTCATATCACAATACAGATCATTGAATGTCCCTGAGGAAGTACATGGCAGGCCAACCTACAAAGGTCACATCACACATAGCACATCCATAACCTACAAGATGGGTAACAACTGGCTTTGACTTGCCATCTGAGTTCCACCAGTTATCAGCTAACAATCATCCTCTGCCAAGACCTGGGCTACAAATGTCAGTGTACGGAATGCAAAACTAAAGCCACGTGGTCTGCAAGTTGTAACAGGACTTGCCTGTATAGTACCAAGTGCCAAACCTGAGTGTGTATACTAGGTTCCAACCAAACAGTCACTTATTCACATGTATGTGTAACATACTGGTAGCATCAGTACTAGGTACCCCATTCACAAACCCATGCCTGTGTTTGAGGGTGGGGGGGTGGATAAACAACTATCAATTTCCAACAACATGTACACCGAGGAGTGAATAGAAAACTCCACACGTGTCTGGCTCTACACACACACCACAGGAGAGGTCCATCAACAATTAGGAGTCAGCAAACCCTAAACCAATCATAGGGCCACACATGTCAGGAAACATACACTTCCAGTAAGGCTGACTTACATCAGACACAGAGTTGCAAGAACACCCATGATCATGATTAGCATGCACACCTAGGCCATTGCACTCAAGTTCCACATACTTGTAGCACTACATGTGGAAGTACATGCTGCTAGGAGGTTCTACCTACAGTTTAATAAGTACCTTGGTAAATAGGGAAGCAGAAGTCTATTGGAAAGCAATTTTCTGTACCAATCTTGGAGAATGTGGGTCTGACAGGCTGACTAAATCTGAGCTGACTTCTAGTGTGACTCTTGTTGATACAAGTGTCATCCACATGACTCACCCCAGTACTCACTATGGTGCCTACAGGAATGGCCTACAATCCCTAGATAATACCAAAGGATACGCATTGGCCAACTCAAAACATTTGAGAAACTGAAATCCCACTCATGGGACAAGACAAATGATTGCCCAACGCATCACACCTTGCTATGCGTTCAACACACAGGAGTCCATAACCAGCAAACACAACACATAACAGACCTATCAACACTTACTGGAGTGGTCGGGGTCCTCAATTGTAGCCACCTCTCCCACAGTGTAGGGTGCCGGTCCACCTGTAAGGCATGGAAGGAAGAAATGTGCTCAATATCTGTGCACTGACCAACAATTTCATTAACATATACAATGTGTAGGCTGAATAAGGAAATGGCAGCCATTCAGACATGATGATACTGCATCTGATATATCACGGCCAACTTGTACATAGCATGGGTCTCCTGTGACAGTTACACACATATCTGCACACATGCATTGGCCCTAACTATCATGTGGTGGCAAACATGCCCCGTCATTGGTAACCTGAAAAAAATATGGAGTGTAATCATCTCATCATGTGCATCCAAGAGAGACATCCAAAGCCTGGTTACTTGAGGATTGCATTACCAGTCAAACATGCTATGTGGCCATGACACATTTATGACACATAGGTACAATGTACAGAGGGACAGGGTCTTATGTAAGCCCTCATGTTGTTACAGTTTCTTTATTTGATGTGGCCCAGCTATGGTGATATGCACCAACCATGGAGATATAAACCTGTGTGCATACCTTTGGACTGCCATCCCTAATTGGAATGTGGCACAACTAACTCCAACAAACATTCTGAGATGTTAGCTGAGGGCACCTTCCACCTTTTCACGATGTTTCCAAATCCAGATCTGACATGTATCGAAAAAGATAATGGACCACAATAATCCCTAACATTCATAGTACTTCAGTGAACGCTTTCCTTCCACACTCACCAGACTCACATGAGACATATGTCTGAGCCACTTTGCTATGATCAATTGACGTGAAGCCAGCACTCATTTTCTGCATCATATAGTGATTCTAAAGTCAGTCTAGCTATTGCATCAACAAAGTTAGCCAATATGTTGGTACATCTTTACTTCTCTGGCAAAAGTGCCCTATATAGACATGATTGGCTCCTATTTTGTTTGATTGTCTGACACAAAGGCAGCACCAATTTAGTTCACGGAAAAGTATCCTGTAAGTTTACTGAGCACGTGCTACCTGACAGCTAGCAATTGTGATCCTTCCCATAGTGCATCAGTTATCCCTGTATGTTTCCCCAGCATTACACACAGTCAGCAAGTTAGCTTGCAGACATAGTACAAATCATCTGATGTCACTACTGAGCAAATAATCTTGCACATTTGGTACTCACCAACTGAGCCACCAATCACGATTCCCAGGTGGGCCAAGAGATCCTGCTCCCTGGTGATGTGGTCAGCCCACCGGTGCTTCAGCTGGTGGTCACTCCTCTGGCTAGCATACACACGCTGCAGGTGATGCAGCACCTTTCCCCATTTGGGACACATCAGAGATAGGCTGATGGGCACCCACTATGGTGTTGATGGTGTATGTTCACATGTGTGACATCATACTGCAGCGGGCCATGATCCGCTACTTCCTTCACAGTATTTTGACGGCTGGCTGACGCACTAGATGGCCATATGTGTGGCCTACATATATGTATTGCACAAATTGGGCATGTTTGGCATAAGTAGAGGATAGCAATGTGACACACATATGTACAATACCTAAATGCCTTTGGCTCAATGTGTGTGCTTTGGCAACAATGTATTTGTTGACCAAGTGTGTGTGTATCACATGATGCATTATTGCACATATGCTTGTATGACTGTGACGTCCATGTGTCCAATTCTTAGATGCAAGTCATTGTGGAACTGAGAGAGGACATGTGTTAGTCATACATGTAGCAACATCCGTAATGTGGACTTCCAAGATTTAGGGTAACGTAGACACCACATGTGACAAAGCATGCACCAGATAGATGGCAGACGCTTGTTCATGTCAATGGTCCACATTTTCAACATCCTATGTCCTAGAGTTTTGGTAACAGCTTCCTAGGCACTAGTTGGTGACTCCCACGGTGAGTCATACACATGCATTGAGGAAGTGGGTACCATGTTGTTTGCCCAGACAGTCAAAGGTGAATCACAAATGTATGATGACACCACAGTTGAGGTCATAGAAGTGAGCCACAACTCTCAAGTGGCTGTGGTGGACCAGCAGACGAGGCAGCACGTGTCCACATATTTCCAGTGATCAACTGCACATAGGTGTCTTGTTCATGTGTGTGGTCCAATGATGATCCTGTATATTTTTGGGGGTGTAATTTGTCACAGTTCGGTCCAGGACTCATCATGAGTCAATGGGAGCTATTCCTGTATCTACTGAGTATCCTTTGTTAATCAATGTGAGTAAAGGTGATATGTACATGAGAACCTACATGGGGATGGTCCCACCCTGTCACTGAAGACGTGTAATGAGACAGTCAACAGGGCAACCTTGGTGTGCTGAGTGAGATAATGTCTCAGGTGTCATGTTCTGGCAGGTGTCATTACAACATTTGTACACAGGTTGGCCTCTGCAATTCCCACTGTATCTGGGAACATCCTAGCCTTTGTGCTGATTATTCTCGCAGCTATTCACCACACACGGCCCATCAATATGTTGTGAGCACTGTGATTCTGTGTGTGAACTGTCAGGGTCCTGACGTGTGGATTTTTCATTGACATTATCAGAGGTTGCTGGTTCTGATGAAAGCCCCGTACCCAATCCCTGCATACGGCCCTTGGACACTGTCACACTTTGTCATTCATGCATAAATGAGACCCAGACAAGGGATGGGCCATGAATTTTGCTTTTCACAGAGGATTTAACTCATATGGTACATTTAAAAGGCAGATGATGTTATATAATGTGTTTGGGTATGCATTGAAGAAGCCCATGCCCAAATACCCCCATATGAATGATAGGTTTGCTAACGCAAGTGTGGTACATATGTAGACAAAGGGATACTTTAGTGTGACGCACAGACAGATGACAGTCAGGCTGACAGAATGCAGGGTGAATCAGGATCCAGCAATTTGACAAGTTACATAATCAGTGGTCTGACTAAAACTGTTTGGAGGACGAACTAGAGAGTTGACATGTCAAACTGTGTATGTCCTGTGTTTTTGAAGGTGACAAATGAACCCAAGAGCTGTGTTACATGGCTTAATTAGTATCAATGCTTAACGGTGTATTTGACAAAATGGCAACTCGTATGCTGTTCCAGGCATCAGCAGGGGCAGTGCGTGTTGAAATGGGTGGTGTGCATGGAGGTGGTCACAGGTGTGGGCTGCATCTCTTTCTCACAAGTCCTGTAGGTGAGATTTGCATTCTAATGGCCAACAGACATTTTCAAACGGGAAGCAATCTACAGGTGCTAACAGAGCTTAGAAACTAGAAGCCAGTGTATTAATTGACCTGACGTCCATGCAGTCAGATGTTCTATGACAGTGGCATACCATAGGAAAGGGTGTAGCACACTGGATTGCTATTGACAGGCTGTGTGTGTGTAGAGAAGGGAATATCAGGGTACACATCTTAGTATTCCAGGGACCTCTTCAGACAGGTGGGTTGAGACCAGAGGCATGGGTGTGTCAGGAGTTAGGAAATGGGCTGACATGTACATGGAATGTCATGTGCGCAATGCTGCTCATATATGTGGCACTTGTGCTGTCTATGTACAGCTTCTATGGAACTCTGGTCACAGATAGTCCTTGCAAATATTGGATGCAGTTGGACTTACTGCTGTCAAGGGTCTGGTCAGACATTCCTGTTACTGATGCAAAAGCACATCGACTGCCTCATGTATGAGGCTTGTTTTCCCCTTATTGAGTGATGGTGTCTTAGTTGTGTGCCATATGCTGCGTTGGACCTTGATTTCAACATGTATGTGTGAAATAGGTGTGGTCCTCTGCTATTGGCTTCAAAGGAGAAATGTACATGATATATGTCATTTACAGTGTGTACGTGCCCATTGTATGTTACTAATCACATTAGCTCTGGGATTTTCATTGTCCTAATCAGTATATCAGCAATGCTCCATGAGGCAACACTCTTATTCTGATAGTTAGAGATGAAGGTGTTCAAAAATGATTAGCCAGACCATGATATGGTTATTATTTAAATTAGTTCATTAAAGTGGTGATGGTGATTATATTTAAAAGAAATGGTTCACGATATGTTGCCGCCTGCGTATACCAGCGGCCGTGTTCTGTAGTTCCCCCTCATGTTGCAGGCCAGCATCCTCCTCTTCCTCCTCTTCAGGCATGTGTGGCTCTGGTTCCAGGAGGGGAATGTTCCTTTTGATGCAAATGTTGTGCAATATTGCACATGTTAGGATGATCTTACAGACCATCTCCGGGGAATATAGGAGGCTACCACCAGTGATGTCGAGGCACCGGAACCTTGACTTAAGGATGCCGAAGGTCCTCTCGACTATGGTGCGTGTCCTCCTATGTGCGTCATTGTAGGCACGCTCTGCTGCAGTACTCGGGTTGCCAATAGGTGTCATTATCCATGGCTGGATGCCATACCCCTGATAAGCTGCAAGAGAAAATGAATGGGATCATGTTGATGTAGCTAGCCCCATTGAAATGACCTTTCATGGCAGTAGTTGTTTTGTGTTGTCTATAATTCCTTTTTGTTATAATGTTGCATCATAGGCTTGTAGGATGTACCATCTGCATCGTGTTGTTTCCTTGGCTGAACGAGTGTTTGGCTGCTGACCGTTTGTCAGCAGTATGTTTTGGGATTTGCAGTACAGTGTGCCCTCCCTAGCATTGTGACTTGTGATACAGGTGTCCGTGTCTTCACTGGGGGTGAGATGATAGTTCCATACACAGAATCATTTTGACAGTGTTGTTAACACGTTCATATCAATGTACCCTGGACATCCCATACCTTTAGACTTATGCAATGGATTAATGTAAACGTCATTGGGACACTTACAATTTGCAAGGTGACATTTAGGCAACTCACTCCACACGTTGTGATCTTTGATGTCTTAACATTAGGCTGTACAGTAATTTCAGATGTGTGACAGGTTCAATGGTGACATAAGAAACATGGCTAGCGATGTCACAACCTCAGTGTGTTCATGGTCACATGTTGCTGTTGTGGTGAATGTGTTGTGTGTCCTAGAGGGTTGCTGTGCATTGTGTATATAAGTAGGTTTTTGTACTTACCAACAAGTAGTCCATTGCCATACCGTCCATCCTGTAAGTGTTCATTGATGGTGCAGTGACGGAAGATGAAGGAGTCATGGACACTCCCAGGATATTTAGCCACGATGTTGGTGATCAATCCTTGGTGATCGACAATGGCCTACACATTGATGTAATGTGTGTGCTTCCTGTTGCGGTAGAGGTGTTCAGTTGCAGCACGTGGCACAAGGCATACATGTGTGCATTCGATTGCACCAAGGACGTGTGGGAAGCCACTAATGAGGTAAAACCCCTGATTTGTTTCCTGCAGCTTCTGCAGTGTGTTAGGGAAGCAGATGTGGCGGGGTGTAAGTCCAATGAGGACATCCAGTACTTTGGGCAAAAAGGCAGAGAATGATGGTTGTGATATTCCGGCAACCAGCGCACCAGTTGTTTGAAATGAGCCACTTGCCAGCATGTGAAGTACGGCAAGCAGCTTGGTTTCTGTTGGGATGGTGCGGGGTGTCAGCAAAGTGGGTGCCAACTGCTGTTCAATGTTGCCAGGTCAACCTGTACCTCTGGATGATGTTGTGTTCCCTGAGGCCATGAAGGGTTGTTCTGGGGCGGAATATCCTCTCCTGCCTTCTGCGCTGCCTTTGGGGTCCCTGCTGGTGTTGTTGTAGCTGCTGTTGTAGCTGCTGGGCTCTGCGTTTGCGTGGACGCTGGATAAGAATCACCTCCATGTCTCCCTTTTGCTGCTCTGCTGCTCTGCTGTTGCATCTGTGTGTTCTGATTAAATACAGGTGTGTTTGCCCCATTTTAACGCCTGCCCTGACCCAGGCGTTAAACTTTGACTCAAATCGGGCTGCATGTCATTTTCCAGGTCCGCCTCCCGGCTGTGCGTCATTTTTTCCTGAAAGCATAAATACGACACACGGGCGTTTATGTCACTTTTTGGACGGGAACGCCTACCTTGCATATCATTAACGCAAGGCGGGTTGCTACATCCAAAAAATTATGCACACGGTGTAATTTGTTCGTCCGCGGGCTCGGGCGTCAAAGTTTAAATACGGGGCAACGTTTGCGCTGAATGTGCGTCAAAATTTGTAACGCACATTCAGCGCAGACGGAGTATAAATATGCCTCTAAGGGGGTCATTCTGACCCTGGCGGCCGGTGGCCGCCAGGGCCACCGACCACGGGAGCACCGCCAACAGCCTGGCGGTGCCCCTTAGGGCATTCTGACCGCGGCGCTTTGGCCGCGGTCAGTGCAGGAAAACCGGCGGTCTCCCGCCGGTTTTCCGCTGCCCGTCAGAATCCTCCAAGGCGACGCAGCATGCTGCGCCGCCTTGGGGATTCTGACACCCCCTACCGCCATCCTGTTCCTGGCGGTTCGCCCGCCAGGAACAGGATGGCGGTAGGGGGTGTCGCGGGGCCCCTGGGGGCCCCGCTTGTATTTCACTGTCTGCATAGCAGACAGTGAAATACGCGACGGGTGCAGTAGCACCCGTCGCACCTTCCCACTCCGCCGGCTCGATTACGAGCCGGCTTCATGGTGGGAAGGTCGTTTTCCCCTGGGCTGGCGGGCGGCCTTTTGAAGGCCGCCCGCCAGCCCAGGGGAAAACTCAAAATACCCGCCGCGGTCTTCCGACCGCGGTACGGTATTTTGGCGGCTCCCGCCGGGCGCGCGGTGACCGCGCCCGGCGGGAGTCAGAATGACCCCCTAAGTGTGTTATTATGAGCGTCAGTCATTTAGTACTGCTGACCAAGTAGGTGTTGATCAGGGTGAACCAGTTTCTCTATAACCATAGTTACACTGGCTCCGGTGTCCCTGTAGGCCTCAACCTCAACACCATTAATTAAGGGAAGTTGCTTGTACTTACCCATATTAAGGGGATAAGCAACCAGGGTGGCAAAGTCAATGCCACCATCAGAGACTAAAACAGCCTCTGTGGTCTCCCTAACAAGACCAACCCCAACTACACTCACTACCAATAGTGAGCCCAGCTACACCATTGGATTGGCTATTTGTAGTAGACTTCTCACCACCATTGCTATTACTAGGGGCACTAGAGGTTGCAGTTGGGGTTGTGGTTGTGGTTGTGGGAGGTTTGGTGTTTTTCTTTGGACAAGTGGAATCACTTGCCCAATGGCCTTTTACTTTACATAAATAACACCAAGGCTTTTTCTGATTGTTAGAAAAGGATTTGGACCCACCACCGCCAGAGGATTTTTGTGGGCCTGATGAAGACTCAGAATGTTTTTTATCTTGTCCCCACCCTTGTCAGAAGACTTACCATCCTTCTTCTTGCCATCCCTGTCACCCCCTGGATGAACATTTCAGTTCACTCTTGTTCGGACCCATTTGTCTGCCTTCTTTCCCAATTCCTGGGGCGAGGTCAGATCTGAGTCTACCAAGTACTGGTGCAACAAATCAGACACACAATTATTAAGAATATGCTCTCTCAGGATTAGATTATACAGGCTTTCATAGTCAGTCACCTTACTGCCATGCAACAAACCCTCCAAGGCCTTCACTGAACAGTCTACAAAATCTGTCCAGTCTTGAGAGGACTCTTTTCTGGTGTCTCTGAACTTAATCCTGTGTTGTTCAGTGGTTAAGCCAAATCCATCTAAGAGTGCATCCTTCAAAACTTTGTAGTTATTAGCATCACTTTCTCTGACAGTAAGGAACCTATCCCTACCCTTACCAGTGAAAGATAGCCACAAGATAGCAACCCACTGCCTTGAGGGACCAACTGTAGCATACAGGCCCTCTCAAGTGCAGCAAACCACTTCTAAGTGTCATCCCCCTCCTTGTAAGGGGGGGCTATCTTATGCAGGTTTCTGGAAGCTTGCTCTCTAACAGGATTGCTATCAAAAACACTGCTGCTGCCACCATGGGGAACTAACTCCAACCTCTGCCTTTCCCTTTCCACATCCAGAGATTCCCTGTCCAAGACCAGCAGCTGCTGTTTAAGCTTCAGCCTGGCCTCTTCCAACCTCAGCTTTCTGAGTTCCCTTTCCATTAAGTTATCCTCAGGGTGGGAGGCTTGGGAATTGTTAGACACAGAAGTAATGTGTGAATTACCAGAGAGAGACCTGTCCCTAATTGGCTGGACCCTAGTAACCTGGCCTTTAGGAGTGAAAGGTGCCCTACTAATGTGTGACCCCCTAACACTACTAGTGGCACTAGGTGGCCTGCTAGCTGGCAGGTCTTTGGAAGACCCCTCCCAGTCTCTTCAGGGGACTCCTCTGAGTCTGACTGGGTAACCCCCCCTTCTACCTCCTGTTGCTGGGATGGACCAGACTGGTTCTGGTCATCTTCTAGGAGAAGGCTAAAGAGAAAGTCTTTCATAGGATTCTTTCCAATTACTAAACCTCTTTCTATGCAGAGACCCCTCAAACTTTTGAAGTTTAAATTCTCATATGTTGCCTAAACAATTGTGGGAGTAAGCTCTACTGCAGACATGATAGAAAAGGTTTAAGACAGAGAGAGAAAAAGTTTTAGAACTTTTGAAACCACAGAGAAAAAACGTTTTTCAAACTTTTTGAAAACTTTAGAAAGTTTTCTGAAACTTTTAAGAAAGTTTTAGAGAAAGAAAATTACACTGTTTAGGTCACTGTGTATATTTTGCAGTATTTGGTATATGGTTTACTTATGAAAAGCACCAATGACAAAGTAGTAAAGCAGTTACAAGTACTTATCCCACCACTGCACCACCAATATAGGAGGCTGGCCTGGCTTATAGTAGATACCAAGTGGTACTTACACCCTGTGCCAGATCCAGTTATCCCTTATTAGTAGATTAGAGGGGTTCTAGCAGCTTAGGCTGTTAGAGGTAGCTATAGCAGAGCAGCTTAGGCTGAACTAGGAGACATTCAAAGCTCCTACTATACCACTTATATAGAAACACAATACTCCGAGTTACTAAAAAGAAAGGTACTTTATTTTAGTGACAATATGCCAAAAGTATCTCAGAGGATATACTCCCTTAGGAGGTAAGTAAAATACACAAAATATATACACAGACCAAATCAGGTAAGTAATACGCTTAGAAAGTTAGAGCAAACACTATAGGACACAATAGAATGCAATAGGAGACAATAGGCCTAGGGGCAACACAAACCATATACTCCAAAAGTGGAGTGCGAACCACAAATGGACCCCAGGCCGAGTGTAGTGTGTAAAGGGTCGCCGGAAGTGTAAGAAAACAATAAGGGTGTCCAAGTTACCCCACCCCAAGACCCTGAAAAGTAGGAGTGAAGTTACTCTACTACCCTAGAAAGACAGTAAAGTCAAGATAGGGGATTCTGCAAAGACAACAACTGACTGCAACACACTGAAGACAGATTCCTGGACGTGAGGACCTGTAAAGGAAGAGGACCAAGTCCAAAAGTCGCAAAAGTGTCCAGGTGATGGCAGGAGCCCAGATGAAGGCGCAAAAAGGCTGCTTCCGGGTGGAAGAAGCCAAAGATTCTGCAACAAAGGAAGGTCCAGGAACTTCTCCTTTGGTCAGAAGATGTCCCATGACTTGATGGAGGATGCAGAGTTGTTTCTACGCAGAAGGACCACAAACAAGCCTTGCTAGCTGCAAGAGTCGCAGTTGAGGATAAATGGTCCTGCCCAGCCCCAGGATGGACCAGGAGGTCGCCACTTGGAAGAGAAGACAGAGGGGGCGCCCAGCAACATGGAACACCCACGCAGAAGCAGACAGCACCAGCAGAAGCACTTGAACAGGCATTCAAGAAAGCTGAACACAACAGTCGACTCAGCAATACAAAAGAAGGTCCCACGAAGCCGGAGGTCAACTCAGCGAGTTAGGCAATGCAGGACGGAGTGCTGGGGACCTGGACTAGGCTGTGCACGAAGGAATCCTTGCAAGAGTGCACAGAAGCCCTAGCAGCTGCAGTTCATCCAGTACACAGGATTACTGTCCGGCGTGGGGAGGCAAGGACTTACCTCCACCAGACTTGGACAGAAGGGCCACTGGACTGTTGTGTGTGTGTTGGGGGGTGTATCTGTTTTTGTATGCGTGGATGCGGGTTTGAGTCACGTTGAATGCATGTGTGATGACTGAATGTGAGTGTACGTGTATGTTGTGTGCTGTGAATGCATGTGTGCAACAATGTATGTTGGTGTGTGTTGCAGTGTGTGGCTATGTATGTGTGCATGCTTGGGTGGATGTGGGTATGCGTGTGTGTATGATTGTGTATGAGTGCGAGTGTGGGTGTGTAAATGTGCGGGGGCAGGAGAGGGAGGGTGAGGGTGGGGGAGGACTCTGGAGAGGGCGGGCGCGGGAGACCCCTATCAGTGTAAGGGAAGGAATTCCCTGGCACTGATAGTGCCTACTGCCATGTTTTTCGTGGCAGTACGCTTGCCACGAAAACCATGGTGGTAGGCGGGTTCATAATCCCGAGGGTGAGATTGTGATGTGTAGGAAGGTAGCCTCTTCCTAGCATTGTTACCCCCACATTTGGCCTGTTTGTGAGTATATGTCAGGGTGTTTTTACTGTCTCACTGGGATCCAGCTAGCCAGGACCCCGGTGCTCATAGTGGAAACCCTATTTGTCAGTGTGTTTTGCCTGTCTCACTGGGATCCTGCTAGCCAGGACCCCAGTGCTCATAGTTTGTGGCCTGAATGTGTATACCTGTGTAGTGCCTAACTGTAAGTCACTGAGGTTCTGCTAACCAGAACCTCAGTGCTTATTCTTTCTCTGACTTTACATTTGCCACTATAGGATAGTGACCACTTTGACCAATTTCAATTGGCACACTGGAACACCCTTAAAATTCTTTAGTATATGGTACCTAGGTACCCAGGGTATTGGGGTTCCAGGATATCCCTATGGACTGCAGTATTTATTTTGCCACCCATAGGGAGCTCAGACAAACCTTTACACAGGACTGCCATTGCAGCCTGAGTGAAATAACGCACACGTTATTTCACAGCCATTTTCACTGCACTTAAGTAACTTATAAGTCACCTAGATGTCTAACCTTCACTTTCTGAAGGTTAGGTGCAAAGTTACTAAGTGTGAGGGCACCTTGCACTAGCCAAGGTGCCCCCACATAGTTCAGGACTACTTCCCCGGACTTTGTGAGTGCGGGGACACCATTACACACGTGCACTATATGTAGGTCAATACCTATATGTAGCTTCACAATGGTAACTCCGAATATGGCCATGTAACATGTCTAAGATCAGGGATTTGTCCCCCCATGGCAACTCTGGTATTGGGGTGCCAATCCCATGCATCCCCGGGACTCCACCATGAACCCCGGGTACTGCCAAACCAGCTCTCTGGGGTTTTCTCTGCAGCTACTGCTGCTGCCACCCCACAGACAGGGTTCTGCCCTCCTGGGGTCTGGGCAGCCCAGTCCCTGGAAGGCATAACAAAGATTTTCCTCTGAGAGAGGGTATTACACCCTCTCCCTTTGGAAATAGGTGTTAAAGGCTGGGGAGGGGTAGCCTCTCCCAGCCTCTGGAAATGCTTTGAAGGGCACAGGTGGTGCCCTCCTTGCATAAGCCAGTATACACCGGTTCAGGGGACCCCCAGTCCCTGCTCTGGCACAAAACTGTATAAAGGAAAGGGGAGTGACCACTCCCATGTCCATCACCACCCCAGGGGTGGTGCCCAGAGCTCCTCCAGTGTGTCCCAGACCTCTGCCATCTTGGATCCAGAGGTGTGAGGGCACTCTGGAGGCATCCGAGTGGCCAGTGCCAGCAGGTGACGTCAAAGACCCCTCCTGATAGGTGCTTACCTGACTAGGTGGCCAGTCCTCCTCTGAGGGCTATTTAGGTTATCTCCAGTGGGCTTTTCCTCAGATAACGACTTGCAAGAATTTACCAGAGTTGCTCTGCACCTCTCTCTTTGACTTCTGCCAATGATCGACCGTTGACTGCTCCAGGACGCCTGCAAAGCTGCAACAAAGTAGCAAGAAGACTTCCAGTGACATTGTAGCGCCTAATCCTGCTGGCTTTCTCACCATTTTTCTGGTGGTGCATGCTTTGGGGGCAGCCTGCCTTCATCCTGCACTGGAAGCCATGAAGAAACCTCCCATGGGTTGACGGAATGTTGACGGAATGTTCCCCCTGCTCCAGCAGGCACCAAACTTCAGTGTCACCGGTACATTGGGACCCCTCTCATCCTCACGAGCGTGGCCCCTGGAAAACAGGAGGTAGATCCAAGTGACCCAGACTGTCCAGTGGTCCAACTGTCCAAATTTGGAGGATGCAAGTCCTTGCCTCCCCTCTCCAGATTGTAATCCTGTGCACCTTGTGAACTGCACCTGCTAGGGTTACTGTGCACATTTCCAAGGAATCCTTTGTGCACAGCCAAGCCTATGTCCTCAGTAGCCTGCCCTGCGATGCTCAGCTCCCTGAGTTGATCTCTGGCTTCGCGGGACCCTCTTTTTGCAGTGTTGAGACGACCGGCGTGTTTAGACATCTTGAAAATGTGTTCAAGGTCTTCTGCAGGTGCTTCCTTCTTGTGCATGAGCTCTTTACATTGCTGAGGGCCCCTCTGTCTCCTCTCCCAAATGGCAACATCCTGGTCCTTCCTGGGCCCAGGCAGCACCCTTTTTCTCCAACCGTGACTCTTGCAGCTAGCAAGGCTTGTTTGCAGTCTTTTGCCAAAGAAACAACTCTGCATCCTCCATTACTCCGTGGGACATCTTCTGCAGGAAGGAGAAGTTCCTAGCAACTCTCGTTGTTGCAGAATCTTCCGCTTCCTCCATCAGGAGGCAGCCATTTTGCACCTTCATTCGGGGTTTAGTGGGCTCCTGCCCCCGCTGGACACTTTCACGACTCTTGGACTTGGTCCCCTCCTTTGCAGGTGTTGTGGACTTTGCAAAATCCTCTATCACGACTTTAGTGTGTTTCTGGGGAAATAGTACTTCACTCCTACTTTCCAGGGTCTTGGGGTTGGTTATCTTGGACACCCTTAGGCCCATATGTATACGTTTTAGCGCCGCATTTACGCCGGTTTTTTACTCAAAAGCGGCGCAAACTTACAAAATACATTTGTCTTTTGTAAGTTTGTGCCGCTTTTGCTTCAAAAATTGACTCAAATGCTGCGCTAAAAAAGTATAAATATGGGCCTTAGAGTTTTCTTACACTCCCAGTGACCCTTTACACACTACACTAGCCTATGGGTCCATTCGTGGTTCGCATTTCACTTTCTTAGTATATGGTTTGTGTTGCCCCTAGGCCTTTTGCATCCTATTGCATCCTATTGTATTCTACAGTGTTTGCACTACTTTCTGACTGTTTTACTTACCTAAGTTTGGTTTGTGTGTATATTTTGTGTAATTTGCTTACCTCCTAAGGGAGTATATCCTCTGAGATATTTTTGGCATATTGTAACTAAAATAAAGTACCTTTATTTTTAGTAACTCTGAGTATTGTCTTTCTCATGATATAGTAACTATACGATATAAGTGAAATAATAGGGGCTTTGCATGTCTCCTAGTTTGGCCTAAGCTGCTCTGCTATAGCTACCTCTATCAGCCTAAGCTGCTAGAACACTACTAATCTACTAATAAGGGATAACTGGACCTGGCACAAGGTGTAAGTTCCATGAGGTACCCACTATAAGCCAGGCCAGCCTCCTACAGACGGCCACCTGGCTGGAGACCGAAGTCTCCAGCCCAGCGGCCGTTACCACCCTGGCAGCCTCCTACATTTGTGGTGCAGCAGTGGGATAAGTACTTGTAACTGCTTTACCAATTTGTCATTGGTGTTTTTCATAAGAAAACCATATTCCTAATACTTAGAAATATACACAGTTAACTTAAACAGTCCAACTTTCTTTCTAAAAACTTCCTAAAAAAGTTTCAGAAAAGTTTGAAAATGTTTTTCTCTTTTCTTTAAAAGTTTTCTAAATGTTTCCTCTCTCCCCTAAACTCTTGCTTTCAACTATGTCTGTAGTAGAGGCCACTCCCAAAGTTGTGCAGACAACTTATGACAATTTAAACTTTGAAGGTTTGAGGGGCCTCTGTATAGAAAGGAGTTTAGGGACTTGTAAGAACCCTACCAAAGATCTCCTTCTTAGCCTTCTCCTTGAAAGTAACCAGAACCAGACTGGTCAAAGCCAGGATCAGGAGGTAGAGGAGGGGGGCACCCAGGTAGAATCAGGGGAGGCCCCTGAGGTCTCTGGGGAGGGTACTTCCAAAGAACTTTCAACTAACAGGTCATCTAGTGAAGCTCGTAGTGGGAGGGGGTCACACATCAGTAGGGCATCTTTCACTCCAAAAGGCCAGGTAACTAGAGTTCAGGTAGTTAGAGATAGGTCCACTTCTGCCCATTTCCACATTACCTCTGTGTCAGAGAATTCCCAAGCCTCCCACCCTCAGGATAACACCCTAGACAGGGAACTCAGAAAGCTGAGGTTGGAAGAGGCTAGTCTGAAGCTGAGACAGCAGCAGTTGGCCTTAGACAGGGAGTCTCTAGATGTAGAGAGGGAAAGACAGAAGTTGGGGTTAGTTCCCCATGGTGGCAGCAGCAGTGTTCTTGATAGCAAACCTGTTAGAGAAACAGATTCAAGGAACCTTCATAAGATTGTCCCCCCTTACAAGGAGGGGGATGACATAAACAAGTGGTTTTCTGCACTTGAGAGGGCCTGTATGGTACAGTTAGTCCGTCAAAGGCAGTGGGCTGCTATCTTGCGGCTATCTTTCACTGGCAAAGGTAGGGATAAACTCCTTACTGTCAGGGAGAATGATGCCAACAACTACAAAGTTTTGAAAGATGCACTCTTAGATGGATTTGGCTTAACCACTGAACAATACAGGATAAAGTTCAGAGATACCAGAAAAGAGTCCTCTCAAGACTGGACAGACTCTGTAGACTGTTCAGTGAAGGCCTTGGAGGGATGGTTACATGACAGTAAGGTGACTGACTATGAAAGCCTGTTTAATCATATTTTGAGAGAGCATATTTTGAATAATTGTGTGTCTGACTTGTTGCATCAGTACTTGCTAGACTCAGATCTGGCCTCTTCCCAAGAATTGGGAAAGAAGGCAGACAAATGGGTCAGAACAAGAGTGAGTAGAAAAGCTCAGTCGGGGGTGACAAGGATGGCAAGAAGAAAGATGGTGAAAAATCTCAGGATAAGCATGGGGATAAAGGTAAAAACAAAGGGCCAGATGTAGCAAAGAAACATTTTGCGACTTGCAAA
This sequence comes from Pleurodeles waltl, assembly GCF_031143425.1. Taxonomy (NCBI): domain Eukaryota; kingdom Metazoa; phylum Chordata; class Amphibia; order Caudata; family Salamandridae; genus Pleurodeles; species Pleurodeles waltl. The sequence continues at coordinate 68,832,171 of NC_090445.1, forward strand.
TAGCGAGTCATAGCGACTCGCTATTTGCAACTCGCAAAATGTTATGCAGAACAGTGTCTCAGACACCGTCTGCGAGTCGGTATGGGGTCGCAATGACCCACCTCATTAATATTAATGAGGTGGGTCGCAAATTGCGGCCCCATACCGACTATAGGCACTCGCAAACATGGAGGCCTGCTGTAGTCAGCAGACCTCCATGTTCGTGACTGCTTTTAAATAAAGCAGTTTTTTTTTTTTAAAGTGTAGCCCGTTTTCCTTAAAGGAAAACGAGCTGCACTTAAAAAAAAATCCAAAACCTTTAGTTTCGGTATTTTTTCAGGGCAGGTAGTGGTCCCTTGGAAAAAATAGTTTGTGGTCCATTCACAAAGGGGAAGGGGTCCCAAGGGGACCCCTTCCAATTTGCGAGTGGGTTACCGTCCACTTCAAGTGGATGGTAACTGCGACACCATTTGCGACCGCATATGCGGTTGCAAATGGTATTGCATACCACTAGGAATCGCAAATAGGAAGGGAACACCCCTTCCTATTTGCGATTCTGAAATACATTTTGCGAGTCGGTCCCGACTCGCAGAATGCATTTCTGCATTGGAAACACGCATTTGCGAGTCACAAACAGCAGATTTTGCCGTTTGCGAGTCGCAAAGTGTTTCCTGCATCTGGCCCAAAGATCCTTCTTCACATCTTAAACACTCTTCAGGGGGTAGGGATAAATCATCTTCTTCCTCTTCTTCACAATCCACATGCACTAAAAAGCCTTGGTGCTATGTGTGTAAAAATAAAGGCCATTGGCCAGGTGATAATTCCTGTTCAAATAAAACCCCTGAGCCTACCACCACTAATACATCAAACTCTAGTGCACCTATCAGTAGTGGTAATAGTGGTGGGACTGCTGGCAACAGTCAAAATAAGGATGCAGTTGGGTTCACTTTTGGATCCATAATAGAAACTGGGGTAGTCAGTCCCAAGACAGTTTCTGTCACACCTGTTGGCACTGGCCTTGCCACACTGGCTGCTTGTCCCCTTACAATGGATAAGTACACGCAGTCAGTTTTAATAAATGGTGTTGAGGCCCAGGCCTACAGGGACACAGGGGCCAGTATTATTTTGGTGACTGAAAACCTGGTGTCTCCTGCACAACACCTCATTGGACAACAGTACAAGATTATTGATGTTCATAACTCGACTCAGTTCCTCCCCCAATACTGTCCAGTGGTCCAACTGTCCAAATTTGGAGAAGGTAAGTCCTTGCCTCCCCTCTCCAGACAGTAATCCTGTGCACTGTGTGAACTGCAGCTGCTAGGGCTTCTGTGTACATTTCCAAGGAATCCTTCATGCACAACCAAGCCTAGGTCCCCAGCACTCTGTCATGCGATGCCTAGCTCCCTGAGTTGATCTCCGGCTTTGTGGGACCCTCTTTTGCAGTGTTGAGACGACCGGCATGTTCAGACTTCTTGAACCCGTGTTCAAGGACTTCTGCCAGTGCTACCTTCTTGTGCATGGGCTCTCTACGTTGCTGAGGGCCCCCTCTGTCTCCTCTCCCAAGTAGCAACATCCTGGTCCTTCCTGGGCCCGGGGAGCACCCTTTTTCTTCAGCTGTAACTCTTGCAGCTACCAAGGCTTGTTTGCTGTCTTTTACCAAAGAAACAACTCTGCATCCTCCAGCACTCCGTGGGACATCTTCTGCATGAAGGAAAAGTTCTTACCTCCTTTCGTTATTGCAGAATCTTCAGCTTCTTCCATTCAAAGGCAGCCATTTTGCACCTTCATCTGGGTTTAATGGGCTCCTGCCCACCCTGGACACTTTCACGACTCTTGGACTTGGTCCCCTTCCTTTGCAGGTCCTGAGGTACAGGAAACCATCTTCAGTGCTTTGTAGTCTGTTGTGGTCTTTGCAAAATCCTCTATCACAACTTTAGTGTGTTTCTGGGGAAATAGTAGTACTTTACTCCTACTTTCCAGGGTCTTGGGGTGGGGTATCTTGGACACCCTTAGTTTTTTCTTAAACTCCCAGCGACCATCTACACACTACACTAGCCTAGGGGTCCATTCATGGTTCACATTCCACTTTCTTAATATATGGTTTGTGTTGCTCCTAGGCCTATTGCATCCTATTGTATTCTACAGTGTTTGCACTACTTTCTGACTGTTTTACTTACCTAATTTTGGTTTGTGTGTATATTTTGTGTATTTTACTTGCCTCCTAAGGGAGTTTATCCTCTGAGATATTTTTGGCACATTGTCACTAAAATAAAGTACCATTATTTTTAGTAACTCTGAGTATTGTCTTTCTTATGATATAGTACCTATGTGATATAAGTGGTATAGTAGGAGCTTTGCATGTCTCCTAGTTCAGCCTAAGCTGCTCTGCTATAGCTACCTCTATCAGCCTAAGCTGCTAGAACACTACTGATCTACTAATAAGGGATAACTGGACCTGGCACAAGGTGTAAGTTCCATGAGGTACCCACTATAAGCCAGGCCAGCCTCCTACAGACGGCCACCTGGCTGGAGACCGAAGTCTCCAGCTCAGCGGCCGTTACCACCCTGGCAGGCGGAATGGTATATTGGCAGTTTGGCTTGAGCCAAACCGCCAATGTCATAATTTGGGAAAAGGTACTGCCGTTCGCCAGGATTGTAATGAGGGCCACAGACAGAACTTTCAACTGTAAAACAGTTCCACATTTCAGAATATGCATAAAGGCCTCGAGCTCACCGCCATCTCCCTTCTGTTCCTGCTAATGTAAAAGAAAATGTAGGAAGCTTCAACATTTAGAATCTCCATGGACACCATATTTGTGTCTGTGTCCCCCAAGTCTCAGGTTCCCTTCCCTCCAAGAGTTTTCTCTATCCACTATAATTGCTCTAAAAATAAAATTGCAAACTCATGAAAACAGTTGAGGGTGGTTTAACATGGGAGGGGTAAAATTAGTCTCCTTTTCATTAATAAAATCGTTGCTTTTTTGTCACTAGGCCAGGGGTGTGGAATTCCTATCACGTAACACCAGAACAAATTATTTGTAGTCAAAGACAACATGTTTTCTTGTTGATTTTGTCCACTGAACAAGTAGGACCACCCCCTTGCAGCACAACCCTTTGTCACAGATCCTTACTATGTATCTGTGAAATAAGATTGTCTGTCACTAAAGAAGGATGTGTAGGCATATGTATGAGTTGTTTTAACTTCTACAATTGGTACAAAAGACTTTATTATTAAAATGGCTGGTCTTACGAAATACCGTGAGCTCAGCTTGCAGTACTGACCATGGTTTTAGTCTACATGTACACTTACTTGCAAAATTCAACGATTTGATGCTGTTTATAATAATCCCACATTGATCCCTGATTGTAGTCAAATGCGTGCAGAAGCATAAAAGCAAGCTTGGCGATCATTTGCTTTAAAATTAAAAAGTACACGAAAAACAGCTTTAAAAAAGAGTTTTGCTAAACCATTGTGCAGCTTTAAATACCATTTCCCAGAGGCATCATTTAGTAAAAGGTGTTTGTTGCGTGCTAGTATCAAAAAAAACATTGGCAAAGTCAAGGCGTATAACTACAAGTACCTGGATACTTCCATCCATCCACTTTCATCCATCTGTACGCTCAATCACTGTCATCAACCATGCCATCAGTGAGTCATCTTTGCTTGATAAGCAACTATTCATTCGTTTTGCTGTCTCATATCTGCATCTATCCATTTCTCCATTCAGAATATCTCACACACAAATTCAACCATCGCTGAAAAGACACCGGCAACCAGATATATTGCTTTTGCCAATAGCATTTGAGGAGTGTTAGTGCATTCAGTATTACAAGACTGAAAATGTGTGAGAGCACTGTTGGAGCTTGGGGCTACTTCTCTCAAGTGTATCAGAAGTATGCCTGTAGTTTGTGACTGCTAGTGGTAGTGGTATGAACGTTTTGGCAGCAGGAGGATACTGCTAGTCTGAGGGGTATAGACAGAGCATGTGCTAGTATGTGAAGGATTAGAGAGCCCTGCATGTGGAGAGAGAGTGCTAGTCTGTGAGGGGTGTGAACACTGTTGGTAGTGTGTGACTGCTAGTCTGTGAGGAGTGTGAGAATGTTTATGATAGGATGTAAAAAGGGCTATAGCTACAGGGGATGGACAGCAGGGCCAGGAACCCCCATCTTGATGCTTGCCCCCTGCCCCCCCAAATGTTCTTGGCAGTGGGCAGTGACAACATGATTTTTAAGGGAATACTCATTCTCCTCCAGTATGCAAGCTAAAGTGTGCTCCAGTTAAGATTAAATATTTCTTAAGTAAAAAGCTTAGCATTCTTTTTAGGATGATGAGCGTATCCGTTTTCTTCTTCCATTTCACTCCTATTTCAGACTATCATACTATATTTTAAGGCATGAACAAACTGGGCCCTGGCCCCAGCTTTTCAGGGTGTCTACTGATAGAACCAGCTCTGTCCTGCAGAAAGGCTTGTCCTGAGGACCTTCAATGAGTCTTAATCATAGATTGTTTTAAATGCTGTTTTCCTTTATTGTATTTTTATTATGCATAATGTATGAGAGTTTATTACAAACATTTTGCAGAAAAACGTTGTATTTATGTTTTTCAACACCATGCAGCATCCATAAAAAAGTGTTTTAGATCGAAACCGAATCTCATATATGAGAAATGGACCACAGATATTATTTGTAGTAGCATTTCTAAGCTGCTACTGTTTTACACTATTGAAACACATGACTATTAGATGGGAACACATTTTGAATTGGGAAAAGTGTGGCTGTGCACTGTCAGTGTCCTACCCAAAGAGTGCATGAAAGGGCTCTAACTGGATCATACATTCAAAGCAGTTCTGAACAGGGTCCCCACCCAGGGCCCCCAAAATCCTTAAAATGTCCCTAGTCATGGTATATGGGTGTCTGTGTGAGTCTTGCATAGGTTTTGTACTGAAAAGACACTTTACAAGTATAAAATCCTGCACTTAGACTAACTTTAAAACGTGTCCCACTTCGGATGTGTGCCGTGCAGTGCAGCACACATTCCAAGTGGGAAAAGTTAGGAGAAATAAAAGCATTTCTCCTTTTTAATGCATGATTCAAAGTGGCATTTCTTCAGCACAAAACTCTGTCTAGTATTGTTAGTAGATAGAATTCACGGTAAAAAACATGGTTGGTTGCATGGGAATGCCCATATACAATCCATGCAATGCTCCCTTTCCAGTGCGGCACACATGCGGACTGGGAACAGTTAGGAGAAATAAAAGTATCTCTTCTTTTTAACGCCTGCAACCCATGCAACATACTCCTTTGAAGAATAATGTAACGCTAAGGGTTTCTTTGCATTTCTTTGAGGAAACTCATGTTTTGCACTAGAAAGTAAATGAAATCATTTTGCACAGGTCTGTGTGGCTTTTGTGACTCAAACCCAGCACAAAATGTTTGGTTATTATGGCCTTGGTGACTTGCTCTTTCATTTTCATTACAGATAAGTAGTAGAAAAGCAGAATTGGTACTGCAAAATTAAGTACACCAAGTGCACATACTAATGTTTCCAAAAGTATAATAGAATCAGTAAAATGCAAGTCAAGTTAAAAAAGGCTGTGGATCAGATTGTGTAGAAGCTTGTATAGGTTCTAAGTTCTAGCAATCACCTACAGTGTGGAAAAAAGTAAACACATTGGCATGAATATCTCCTTTTTGCTGTCCATATTTTCGTTTTAGAAATATTTATCAAAAGGAATAGCCAGCTCTAATTTTCAGTGGTAACTGCCTTTCTTTCCCGCTGCTGGCAGCAGGCATTCTGAGGTCTGAACTCAACTGCAGTAACTTATTATAGTTGAGCAGCTATGTTGTTTTGTTATTATAAATAACTAGATGTGTCTCAACTCAACCGTTATAAAGAAATTAGGCATGGGCTTTTATACAGGGATTCGAGGTTTCAAAGTGTTAGGTGAAGTCTATGAAGCATCAGGGAGAAACAGAAGAACAACTAATTGGAGGTGTTATTGAAACATCAAAAGAGTGTATAGTGTGCACTCAGGAGAAACAGAGGAGAAACCTTTGGAGGGATTGTGAAACTACAAAGGAGTCAATCAATGTTCAACATAGAATCAACCACAGAGATGGAAGTGAACCATAGTCTGACTCTAGTCCTCATGTCTGTCAGGCAGAAACAGGGAACACACCACAGGTTTACACTTGTATTTCCTTTTAGTTGAATGCCCGAGATTGACACCTTGATGGGAAAGGTAAAAGAGGTGATCTGAGCATCATTTGCCAGGAGGCAGAAAGAAGGGCTGGTGTAGGAGGCTGGCCTGGTTTGTAGTGGGTACCAAAGGTACCTTCTTATACCAAGTCCAGTTTTCCCTTATTAGTGAAATGTAGTCAGTGTTTAGAAGCCAGGCTGTCTAGTGGTAGCTGTAGCTGTAGCTGAGCAGCCAGGGCTTATCTAGGAGACATTCAAAGCTTATACAATACCACTGTAGTCACACAGTTCTTACACACATGAAAAATACTCAGTGTTACAAAAATAAAGGTACTTTATTTTGGTGACACAAATGCCAGAAATACCTTACAGATAATACTCCCTTAGGAGAGGTAAGTAATATACACAGTATATACACTAGAATGCAGTAATAGCTGTAAAAACAGTTAGAACACAGTGCAAATAGTGAAAATCACAAAATTTAGAAAGGGGCATAGGGGAAACAGAAATCAGGGAGAGGGTCACTCTCTTCTTCCTGTCCCTCATCAGTGTCCATGAGTAGGGTCAAGTCAGCCCTATCATATTAGGGTTTCAGGCGGTTCATATGAAGTACTCTTAGAGGACTTCTGGGAGTGACTAGGGGCCAGATGTAGGAAAGGGTTAGCGACTCGCAAACTGCGAAAAACGCCGTTTGCGAGTCGCTAAACCCCATCTGGTATGTAGAAATGCATTTTGCGAGTCGGAACCGACTCGCAAAATGCATTTCCGAGTCGCAAATAGGAAGGGGTGTTCCCTTCCTATTTGCGAGTCGCAGTGGTATGCAATTCCATTTTACGCGGTCGCAAATGGACTCGCAGTTACCATCCACTTGAAGTGGATGGTAACCCACTCGCAAACGGGAAGGGGTCCCTATTCTCTTACTTCTGGCTTTCCCGCTGGGCCGGCGGGCGCCCGCCGGCCCCGCGGGAAAGGCCCTGCAACAATGAAGCCGGCTCTGAATGGAGCCGGCGGAGTTGCAGGGGTGCGACAGGTGCAGTTGCACCCGTTGCGATTTTCACTGTCTGCTAAGCAGACAGTGAAAATCATGGTGGGGCCCTGTTAGGGGGCCCCTGCACTGCCCACGACACCCGTTCCCGCCATCCTGTTCCTGGCCCAGCCCAGCCCAGCCCAGCCGGGGGAAATCCGGCGGGAAACCGCTGGACCCGGCTGGGGGCGACCGCGGCTTTACAGCCGCAGTCGGAATTGCAAAGGAAGCACCGCCAGCCTGTTGGCGGTGCTTCCGTGGTCGTCGACCCTGGCGGTCAATGACCACCAGGGTCAGAATGACCCCCTAGATCCTGTACTAGGTATAAGTATGTATGGCTCTAGGCATAGAGTACACTTTCCTGTGGAAAGCACTGGTGACGGAGTGATTAGGCAATTCGAAGTACTTATCCCACTGCTGCACCGCCAATGTAGGAGGCTGGCCTGGTTTGTAGTGGGTACCAAAGGTACTTACTCCTTATACAGGGTCCAGATATCCCTTATTAATGAAATGTAGTCAGTGGCTAGAAGCCAGGCTGTCTAGGGATTGTATTGTATTGTATTGTAATCGTATTTATATAGCGCTTACTACCCCTGATGAGGCGTCAAAGCGCTTTTCGATGAGTAGCACGCTACTCCGGAACCCAACAAGAATTAGTGATGGATTAGTATCATTTAATAATGAGTACAGTTTTAGTATTATTATGAGTTAATTTGAGCCGCGGATATGAGAGTTTGTTAGTTAGATTGACTGGAGTAACGGAGGGGTGGAGGAGGAAAGAAATCCAGAAGTGTTAATTGGGAGTATGTCCTTCATTTACTCAATCCAAAGGCTTGGGATGAATAAAGGGGGGCGGAGGGGGGAAGAGTATGTGGAAGGGTTAGGGAGAGCATAGTAGCAGGGTGAGATGAATGCAGGAGAATTTAGTAGGGTTGTGTGGGAGGTCACAGAGGTAGAGTGAGGTTTGGTGAGTTAGATGTGGAGGTGGAGGGAAGAGTTTAGGCAGAGATTTTTAGGAGATGAAAATGGTCGAAGGGATTTGGGATGAGTCAGAGTGAGAATGGAGGATAGTTTGATAGAGACATGACATAAGAGTGATGAAAAATGAGAGCAGAAATTCATAGATATCTAGTATAACAACCCAAAACCAGGAGCCATGCAATGATCCACAAACATGCCAAGCACAGAAACAACATATACACATACATACACATATATATATATATTTATACACACACACACATGAATACACACACATATGCACATACAATACATAATTAGAATCATGGGTAAAAAATACTTAGTCAGACAGGTTTAAAAGAGTGTGTGTGTATTTTATTGTTATGACAGTAGCAATACATATTTTCCAAAGAAACTATAAATAAATAGAAATATACATATAATCTGAAAAAATATTTATCCACATAGGCATATGCAGTTCATAGTTGTTTGAAAAAGGTGGTTATGAAGGAAAGAGCCAACTCTTGGGTAGTTTTCTGAAAACAAGAAAGTTATCTGTGGCTCTTATAGTTGGGGGTAATGAATTCCATAGTTTGGCTGCTAGGACGGAGAAGGATGTACCACCTACAGACTTTTTCTTGTATGGTGGTGTTCTAAGGCGGGGTGCCAGTCTTGAGCGGAGGGTTCTTTGTTGGATGTATTTGGTAATTTTCTTTCTGATAAAAAGCGGTCCTGTTCCATGTATAGCTTTGTGGGTGATACAAAGCAGTTTGAAAGTGCATCTTCTGGCAACGGGTAACCAGTGTAGTGCTCTCAAGGCAGGGGAGATGTGGGCTTGCGGCTTTATATGTAGTAGTAGCCTGGCTGCGGAATTTTGGATACATTGTAGTTTTTTCATAACAGATAGAGATGATCCATGGTAGAGGCTATTGGCATAATCCAGTTTGGATAATACAAGTGAGATAGTAGCTTGCACCTTGTGTGGAAATCCGAGGTGGGGGAAGATGCGTCGTAAAGTCTTTAAGGTGATGAAGCTTGTGCGTGCTAATTTGTCTACTTGGGCATTCATAGTTAGCTTGGAATCCATGGTGATTCCTAGGTTTTTCACTTCCTTGGATAATTGAGGAGGTGGTCCGAGATCTTCAGGCCCGATGCACAGAGGGTCATAATTTTTCCAGTCACCACATATGAGTATTTCTGTTTTGGAGGTATTTAGTTTGAGATGGCTCCAGGTCATCCACTGATCAACGGCTCTGAGGCAACTGAAGATTTGTGAGTTTTCAATGTTTTGGGGTCTTCTAATTGAAGTAGTATTTGTGTGTCATCTGCATAGTTGTGGCATGTGAGATGGAAATCATTGATCAGTTCTGGTAAAGATATCATGTAGATGTTAAAAAGCAAAGGTGAGATGATTGACCCTTGGGGGACCCCTGTTTTTGTGAGGTATGGTTCGGACGAGAAGGGGGGCGAGTGGATGATATTCGCTCTTTTTTGGAGATAGGAAGTAATCCAGTCGAGAGCAATCCCTTGTATGCCGGCTTCGTGGAGTCTTTGAGTTAGGGTGTCATGGTCAACCGTATCAAAGGGAGCTGAGAGGTCCAAGAGAAGTAGTGCAGCAACTCCATTTCGGTCGACTGTGTTTTTAAGATCGTCCCAGATTGCCATGAGTGCCGATTCAGTGCTTCTTTCTGGGCGGAATCCAGTTTGGAAGTCTGAAAGTATAGAATTGTCTTCAATGAATTGTGACATCTGGGCGAATGCTGCTCTTTCTATCAATTTGCCCAGGAAAGGTCCATTTGTGATAGGTCTGTAGTTGTTGGGGTCTTGCGGGTCTAGGTTTGTTTTCTTTAATAATGGTCGTATGTATGCCTTTTTCAGGTCTGTAGGAAAAGTTCCTGAAGTTAAAGAGTTGTTGATGATTCTTCTTACAGGTGTGGCAGCAGAAGTAGATAGCAGGATGTTCTTGAAAATTTGTGGTGGGCAAGGGTCAGAAGGGCAACCAGAAGGTCTGCTTGCTTTGACCATATCCATAAATTCATCCTGGGATATTTGTTTGAAAGACTGTAGAGGTGGGGATGGTTTATTCTTAAAGGGTATTTTAGTAAAGGGGTTGGTGCTGATGGTTTTCTTCTGTTTTAAATAGGAGTCCAATGTGTCTGCCTTGGTTGTGTAGTGAGTTGCCAATTTGTTTGTGAAATCTTGAGTGGTGAGATGACTTCCTTCCATGCATGTGGGTTTTCGAAATTCATTGAGAATTTTATAAAATTCCTTGGTTGTAGATTGAGCATTTAGAATTCGGTCTGAGTAGTATCTTTTTTTAGCTTTTTTGATTGATGATTTGTATATCCTGTTACGTTTGTGTAGCTGCAGTTTGTCTTGACTGTTGTTTGTTTTGAGCCAGGTCCGCTGCAACTTTCTGATTTGTTGCTTTATCTTTTTAAGTTCTGTGTTTCTCCAAGGTGTTGGTTTTCTTTTGTCATGTTTAGTTTTTCTGAGTGGTATTAGGACATCAAAAGCTTCCTGTAGCCACTCATAAAGTTTTGGTACAGAATTTATTGTATCTAGATCTGTGTTTGCTGTTAGTTGTGTTTCTAAGTGATCCAAATTGAGTTTGCTCCATGGTCGATAGGTGTATGTATGTAAGTGGTTGTGGGGTGTGTTGATTTGTGGAGTTGTCTGTCGGAAAGTTATCAGATGGTGGTCTGACCAGGTGGTTGGTGTGATGCTATGAATAGTAACTAGTTCAGGCTTAGCAAAAGTGACATCTAGGATGTGACCAGCGATGTGTGTGGGATTGTGTACAATCTGATGTATGTTCAATGCGAGTAGGCCAGTGGTGATAGCTTTTGGATGGGGCATATTGGGTTTGTCAAACCAAATGTTTAGATCCCCAAGAATGCATAGATTGGAGTATAGTGTAATAAGGTTTGAGACGGTGTCAAGAAAAGCATCAGGGAAAGTGAAGTTGTTAGGTGGAGGTCTGTAAAGGAGGAGAAAGTTACAGGAGGAAGTTGGAGTAGGGTGGCATCTGGTAAGGAGGGCTTCACAACCTTGTATGGAGATGTTGTCTGTTTTACTGAGGTTTATTGCCTGTTTGAATATAATAGCTAGTCCACCTTCTCTCTTGCCTATACGGTTTTGTGTGATGGTTTGATAGCCCGGAGGAAGGGCTTCGTGCAACACTGGTGCCATGTCATCTCCCAACCAGGATTCCGTAATGAATAGTAAGTCAGGATGTGTGTCTGTGAGCAGGTCGTAGATGTGGTGCTTGTTTTTTGAGAGTGATCGAGCATTTATGAGCTGGCAGTTTAGAAAAGGTGTGTTAGTGGTAGTGTTGTTTTGTTTAGTAGAAGGGTAAGTAGTATAATGTGAGCTTGAAGCATGAGTGTTGCTAGTTGTGATAACTGTTTGAGGCTCACAATAGTCTTGCTTTTCAACATAGTGTTCCTCTTCCAGCAGGTTAAGGAGGCATTTTGTTGGGTCTGTGTGTGTGGGTGGTGAACTTGGTGGCTGAGAGAGCCATGAGGAGTGTAGTGTTTTTTGTAGGGTAGTTTTATTATGTAACAAACAAGGGGATGCGAGGTTGCTATGAGTGGCATGTTTTTTATTTTGTTTGCGTTTGTTTAGTGTGGATGGAGTATGGGTTAGGGGTGGTGGAGGAGCATGTGGATCATGATGTAAGGCCCTAAATTGTGCAATGGAGGAGAGGCGAGTGAATTAAGGTTGCTGGGATGGGGTGCTTGTGGTAGGTGTTTGTGAAGAGTGGGGGGGGGGGTAGGGGTGGAGATAGGATGGAATTTGTATCCTTTGTGTAGTCCTGGGGGTGGGAGTGGGTATGATGATGAGTGTAATGTAAGTTTGTGTTGCTTTGATGTGCTGATGTGTGTGGTTGGTATTGTTTTTGTGGAAGAATGAGAGGGGCTATTGGTGTAGTTGTTTTTGGTGAGGGATTTGTATGTTGCTGCTAAGTGGAATTTGAGTGTTAGATGGGGTGTTGATGTGGTTTGGAGATGAATGTATGAGGTGTGTAAGAGGTGATGGGTGTGTGTCAGGGAAATAAGTATTAGTTGAGATGACCGGAAGGGGTAATATGTGTGGTGGAGTGAAATGTGGGGATTGTATGGTTGTGTGTAATTGGTGAGGAGAGGGGAAGAGTGTTTGTAGATGATGTGTTTGAAGGCAGGGTTTGGGCATTGTTATGAAGACAGGCGGTCTGTGTGGAGCGAACAGCGGATCGTGTTTTTGGTTAGTATGAGCAGAAAGTGTGTATCTGGGAGACTGAAACTGAGAGAATTGTATGTTGTAGTTTTGTATTGTGTGGGTGGTGGCAGGTAGTGTTAGTGGGAGGGGACAGAGTAGTGTTTGCCGTGAGAATGAAGGTGTTTGACTGTAGTAGTTATGGGGGTATGTGTATATGTGTTGTATGTAGGGTATTGTGTTGGGTGGTGGGGCAATGCAATATGTCTGTGGTCAGTTTGTGATGCATGAGTTGGATATCTTTGTAGATAATGCGTTTGCATGTTGAGGGATGTGTTGGGGTGGAAACCATTCCTGGGGAAATATGAATTGGGCAGCATTTCTGGCCCTAGTCCCTACCTGTCCCTACCAGGCTCAAACAGACAGCTGCCCTTGTCCTCGACGCCCTGAATCCTGGCCTTTTATAGCCCTACCGGCCTATAAGAAGCTCGTTCTAACCCTAGCCAATCCTATTTTAAACCATGATTTAGCCAACTAATGGAAGACCCAGCCCTATTCACCAGTCACTGCCCTATTTCCTGACCCCCAAACACAGCCCCAGCCCTAAAACCAACAGCCAATCAGAATCCTAGCCCTATCCACCAATCACAGCCCTAGACCCAACAACCAATCAGAATCCTAGTCCTATCCACCAATCACAGCCCTAGAACCAACAGCCAATCAGAATACTAGCCCTATCCACCAATCACAGCCCTAGAACCAACAGCCAATCAAAATCCTAGCCCTATCCACCAATCACAGCCCTAGAACCAACAACCAATCAGAATCCTAGCCCTATCCACCAATCACAGCCCTAGAACCAACAGCCAATCAGAATCCCAGCCCTATCCACCAATCATAACTGCATCCCTGGAGCTAGCAACCAATGAAACACCATCTCCCAAAAACCAATCACAACAGCATATGCAACAACCACGAGGAACCGATATAAGGAGCAAGTTAACTAAACTCCAGTCCCTGTGGCCTGGGGAAGGCTACTGCTGCTCTATTCAGTAATTTGTAATCCTTGAACACTGGGCTGTATCAGGACACAGGGGAGATGTATCAGGAACACAAAATGGAGGTGCCTGTCTTTGGCCTTCCCTCCACAAACTGAAGGAGCCAGAGCAGGTGGGGGGGTGGGTCTCAGGTGCAGCAGAGACTCAGGGAGCCAATCAGCTAAGTCCAGTCCCTGTGGCCTGGGGGAAGGCTACTGCTGCTCTATTCAGTAACTCCTTGGATACAGACAGGCTGAATCCACACTTCCAAGCTAGCAGAGTCTACTTTCCAGGTAAGGGGGAGATTGTTTAAGAGACAAACACTGCAATAGTTCTGGGCGCACACTCTAAAATCGGGCTTTTTTAAGGCAAATATACAGGGGGGCAGACAGCTTTTAAGCACAATTTAAATCACACAAACAGATTAAAAACAGTCTCCTAAAACCACACTCTGAAAGATGTATATAGCCTTTTTACTAAGAATAGGGGTGAAAAAAAGGGGGGCAGAGGGGGGGAAAGGGGGGGGAGCCACAAACTAGCAAGGGAATTCACACAGTCACGGCAAAAACGATTTTTAAACAAACACCACTTTAAAAGAGGCCAGGCTACCTGAAAACACAGAGAGTCCACAGTAAAACAAACACTTTTTGAACAATTAATACTATTTAACTAGAAAATATCTTTGGGCTCCTTACCTAGGTCTTTTTGCAATCCTTGAACACTGGGCTGTATCAGGACACAGGGGAGATGCACAGAGGAACACAAAATGGAGGTGCCTGTCTTTGGCCTTCCCTCCACAAACTTAAGGAGCCAGAGCAGGTGGGGGGGGGGGTGGGTCTCAGGTGCAGCAGAGACTCAGGGAGCCAATCAGCTAAGTCCAGTCCCTGTGGCCTGGGGGAAGGCTACTGCTGCTCTATTCAGTATCTCCTTGGATACAGACAGGCTGAATCCACACTTCCAAGCTAGCAGAGTCTACTTTCCAGGTAAGGGGGAGATTGTTTAAGAGACAAACACTGCAATAGTTCTGGGCGCACACTCTAAAATCGGGCTTTTTTAAGGCAAATATACAGGGGGGCAGACAGCTTTTAAGCACAATTTAAATCACACAAACAGATTAAAAACAGTCTCCTAAAACCACACTCTGAAAGATGTATATAGCCTTTTTACTAAGAATAGGGGTGAAAAAAAGGGGGGCAGAGGGGCGGAAAGTGGGGGGGAGCCACAAACTAGCAAGGGAATTCATACAGTCACGGCAAAAACGATTTTTAAACAAACACCACTTTAAAAGAGGCCAGGCTGCCTGAAAACACAGAGAGTCCACAGTAAAACAAACACTTTTTGAACAATTAATACTATTTAACTAGAAAATATCTTTGGGCTCCTTACCTAGGTCTTTTTGCAATCCTTGAACACTGGGCTGTATCAGGACACAGGGGAGATGCACAGAGGAACACAAAATGGAGGTGCCTGTCTTTGGCCTTCCCTCCACAAACTTATGGAGCCAGAGCAGGTGGGGGGGCGGGTCTCAGGTGCAGCAGAGACTCAGGGAGCCAATCAGCTAAGTCCAGTCCCTGTGGCCTGGGGGAAGGCTACTGCTGCTCTATTCAGTATCTCCTTGGATACAGACAGGCTGAATCCACACTTCCAAGCTAGCAGAGTCTACTTTCCAGGTAAGGGGGAGATTGTTTAAGAGACAAACACTGCAATAGTTCTGGGCGCACACTCTAAAATCGGGCTTTTTTAAGGCAAATATACAGGGGGGCAGACAGCTTTTAAGCACAATTTAAATCACACAAACAGATTAAAAACAGTGTCCTAAAACCACACTCTGAAAGATGTATATAGCCTTTTTACTAAGAATAGGGGTGAAAAAAAGGGGGGCAGAGGGGGGGAAAGGGAGGGGAGCCACAAACTAGCAAGGGAATTCACACAGTCACGGCAAAAACGATTTTTAAACAAACACCACTTTAAAAGAGGCCAGGCTGCCTGAAAACACAGAGAGTCCACAGTAAAACAAACACTTTTTGAACAATTAATACTATTTAACTAGAAAATATATTTGGGCTCCTTACCTATGTCGTTTTGCAATCCTTGAACACCGGGCTGTATCAGGACACAGGGGAGATGCACAGAGGAACACAAAATGGAGGTGGCTGTCTTTGGCCTTCCCTCCACAAACTTAAGGAGCCAGAGCAGGTGGGGGGGGGGGTGGGTCTCAGGTGCAGCAGAGACTCAGGGAGCCAATCAGCTAAGTCCAGTCCCTGTGGCGTGGGGGAAGGCTACTGCTGCTCTATTCAGTATCTCCTTGGATACAGACAGGCCGAATCGACACTTCCAAGCTAGCAGAGTCTACTTTCCAGGTAAGGGGGAGATTGTTTAAGAGACAAACACTGCAATAGTTCTGGGCGCACACTCTAAAATCGGTCTTTTTTAAGGCAAATATACAGGGGGGCAGACAGCTTTTAAGCACAATTTAAATCACACAAACAGATTAAAAACAGTCTCCTAAAACCACACTCTGAAAGATGTATGTAGCCTTTTTACTAAGAATAGGGGTGAAAAAAAGGGGGGGGGAGAGGGGGGGGGAAGTGGGGGTGGGGGGAGCCACAAACTAGCAAGGGAATTCACACAGTCATGGCAAAAATGAGTTTTAAACAAACACCACTTTAAAAGAGGCCAGGCTGCCTGAAAACACAGAGAGTCCACAGTAAAACAAACACTTTTTGAACAATTAATACTATTTAACTAGAAAATATCTTTGGGCTCCTTACCTAGGTCTTTTTGCAATCCTTGAACACTTGGCTGTATCAGGACACAGGGGAGATGCACAGAGGAACACAAAATGGAGGTGCCTGTCTTTGGCCTTCCCCCCACAAACTTAAGGAGCCAGAGCAGGTGGGGGGGGCTGGTCTCAGGTGCAGCAGAGACTCAGGGAGCCAATCAGCTAAGTCCAGTCACTGTGGCCTGGGGGAAGGCTACTGCTGCTCTATTCAGTATCTCCTTGGATACAGACAGGCTGAATCCACACTTCCAAGCTAGCAGAGTCTACTTTCCAGGTAAGGGGGAGATTGTTTAAGAGACAAACACTGCAATAGTTCTGGGTGCACACTCTAACATCGGGCTTTTTTAAGGCAAATATACAGGGGGGCAGACAGCTTTTAAGCACAATTTAAATCACACAAACAGATTAAAAACAGTCTCCTAAAACCACACTCTGAAAGATGTATGTAGCCTTTTTACTAAGAATAGGGGTGAAAAAAAGGGGGGCAGAGGGGGGGAAGGGGGGGGGAGCCACAAACTAGCAAGGGAATTCACACAGTCACGGCAAAAACGATTTTTAAACAAACACCACTTTAAAAGAGGCCAGGCTGCCTGAAAACACAGAGAGTCCACAGTAAAACAAACACTTTTTGAACAATTAATACTATTTAACTAGAAAATATCTCTGGGCTCCTTACCTAGGTCTTTTTGCAATTCTTAAACACTGGGCTGTATCAGGACACAGGGGAGATGCACAGAGGAACACAAAATGGAGGTGCCTGTCTTTGGCCTTCCCTCCACAAACTTAAGGAGCCAGAGCAGGTGGGGGGGTCGGGTCTCAGGTGCAGCAGAGACTCAGGGAGCCAATCAGCTAAGTCCAGTCCCTGTGGCCTGGGGGAAGGCTTCTGCTGCTCTATTCAGTATCTCCTTGGATACAGACAGGCTCAATCCACACTTCCAAGCTAGCAGAGTCTACTTTCCAGGTAAGGGGGAGATTGTTTAAGAGACAAACACTGCAATAGTTCTGGGCGCACACTCTAAAATCGGGCTTTTTTAAGGCAAAAATACAGGGGGGCAGACAGCTTTTAAGCACAATTTAAATCAGACCAACAGATTAAAAACAGTCTCCTAAAACCACACTCTGAAAGATGTATGTATCCTTTTTTACTAAGAATAGGGGTGAACAAAAAGGGGGGCAGAGGGGGGAAAGGGGGGGGGCACAAACTAGCAAGGGAATTCACACAGTTACGGCAAAAACGATTTTTAAACAAACACCACTTTAAAAGAGGACAGGCTGCCTGAAAACACAGAGACTCCACAGTAAAACAAACACTTTTTGAACAATTAATACTATTTAACTAGAAAATATCTTTGGGCTCCTTACCTAGGTCTTTTTGCAATCCTTGAACACTGGGCTGTATCAGGACACAGGGGAGATGCACAGAGGAACATAGGATAGCTATAGATGAGCAGCCAAGGCTTATCTAGGAGACATGCATAGCTCATGCAATACCACTGTAGTCACACAGTACTTACACACATAAAAGAAAATGCTCAGTGTTACAAAAATAAAGGTACTTTATTTTTGTGACACAAATGCCAAAAATATCTTACAGACTATACTCCCTTAGGAGAGGTAAGTAATATACACAGTATATTAACTAGACTGCAGTAATAGCTGTACATACAGAAGACAGTGCAAATTATGAAAATCACAATAGTTAGAAAGGGGCCTAGGGGGAACACAAACCAGATACTAAAATAGTGGAATGTGAAAGTTGGTTTCCCACCTAGGCAAGTGTAGTGTGTAGAGGGGCACTGGGAGTGTAAGAAAACACCAAAGGTAAGTAATAGAACCAGCCCCAGAGCCCATGAAAGCAATAATAAATCATAGTAAGTTTCCTAGAACACACAAGAACACGTAATAGAAGATTATGCAAGAACCAGAAGAGACTGCAAGACACCAACAATGGATTCCTGGACCTGAAGACCTGTGGAAGAAGGGGATCAAGTCCAGAAAGCACTGAAGAGTCCAGGGAGAACAGGATGTGGGTTCCTGTTTGGTGCAGATGATGTCCCACTTCGGATGGATGATTGAAGTCTGGTTTACGTCACTGGATTCCGTCAACAAGCCTTGGCACATGCAAAGCACGCGGTTAGCAGAAAATGGCACTGCCTGGGACCATGAGGGACATGGTGGCCTCTACCTAAGAGGGTGAGAGAGAGGGGGCTCTCAGCAACTCAGAGAGCCCTCAGAAGACCAGGCAGCATGCACAGTACTCCCACAACACAGGGACAAAGAAGGTGCAAAAGGAAGCACTACACAAAGGGATCCCACACTGCAGGAGAACCACTCAGGAAGCTGTGTGTTGGAGGAAGGAGTGCTGGGGGCTGGAGCTCAGCTCTGCATAAAGAACTTTGTGAAACGTCGCACACAAGCCTTGGCAAATGCAAAACACGCTTGCACGGCGGTACTGTCTTGTGTGGGGAGGCAAAGTTGGACAGCTGGACCTTAGGACCATCGGGACCACTTCAGTCCACCACCTGTGTTGCTGGATCAATGCACTATGTCAGGAGAGGGGACCCACGCCACCAGTCGTCACTGCAGAAGGGTGCCTGCTGAAGCAGCAAAGTGACTCCTTCACTTCTAGGGAGATTCCTTCGTTCTTCTGGTGCAGGCTGAAGACTGCCTCCCCTCTGAGGATGCACAACCTGGAAACAGTTGCAGTTACTGGCAGGAGCTGAAGATACAATGTTGCAGAAGTCGTCTTGGCTTCTTTGTTGCAGCTTGTAGAGTTCCTGGAGGGTCCAGATGCAGTTTTGTCGGTAGAAGGTGAATTAAAGGATGTAGAGGATTCCTGCTGGAGTCTTGCAATCCGAATCTGAGAAAACACCCACAGGAGAGACCCTAAATAGCCTTGAAAGGGGCATTGGTCAGCTACACAGGTAAGCACCTATCAGGGGAGGGGTCTGACGTCATCTGCTGACACTGGCCACTCAGATGCTCCCAGTGTGCCCCACCACCTTTGAATCCAAGACGGCAAAACCCAGGGACACCCTGGCGTAGCTCTGCTGACCACCCCTGGGGTGGTGATGGACAGGGGAGTGGTCACTACACTTTCCTTTGTCCAGTTTGTGCCAGAGCAGGGACTGGGGGTCCCAGAACTGGTGTAGGCTGGATTATACAAGGAGGGCACCATCTGTGCCCTTCAAAACAGTTCCAGATGCTCTGGGAGGCTACCCCGCCCATGTCTGTAACACCTATCTCCAAAGGGGAAAGGTGTAACACCCCTCTCCCAAAGGAAATGCTTTGGTCTGCCTTCCTGGGCTTGAGCTGCTTGAGCAATAGGAGGGCAGAAACCTGTCTGTGACATGGCAGCAGCTGGGGCTGCCTAGAAAACCTCAGAAGGCTGGTATGGCAGTACTGGGAGCCCACTGTGGAGCCCCCAGACTACATGGAATTGTACAACCAATACTAGAATAAGTATTGGGGTACAATTCCAAGATGTTAGACACCTTACATAGCCATATTTGGAGTTACCATTGTGCAGCTGGACATAGGTATTGACCTACATCCAGTGCACTCATAAAAGTGCATCCCCACACTCACGAAGTCCCGGAAAATTGTCCTGGATGATGTGGGGGCTCTTCTGCTAGTGCTGGGGTGCCGTCACACACAGGTACTTTGCATCCAGCCTTCAGGGCTGGAAGGCCTGACATATAGGTAACTTATAAGTGACGTGGTGCAGTGTAAATGGCAGTGAAAGGATGCATTCACCATTTTATGCAGGCTGCAATGGCAGTCCTGCAAAATAATTTGCATGAGCTCCCAATGAGTGGCAAAAGTAATGCTGCAGCCCATAGGGATCCCGTGGAACCCCCAAGCCCTGGGTACCTAAGTACCATAAGTGGTGACCAGTATGCCAATTTGGGATGAAATACTGGGTTACCAGTATGCAGTGACAAAATTGAGAGGAGACAGAGCATAAGCACTGGGGTCCTGGTTAGCAGGTTCCCAGTGTCACAGTCAAACACACTGACATCAGGCAGAAATTAGGGGTCAACATGCCAAAAAGTGGGTACTTTCCTACAGCTGCCCTGCAGCATGCTCAACTACTGCACCTGCAGGTCAATAAAGGCATTAAGAGATCAGACCTTGAGGTGGAAATAGTCACCTTACTGCAGGGAGAACGCAAGGTGCTGCAGGGTTAACAAAGTCTGATAATTTGAAAACACAATGCTAGACAGGAGGGAGGAAAAACAACACAAACCAGAGGAGGAAACATTTTAAACTTAAATTACTGTAGATGCACAGTCGCAACAAATGGATGTCTTTAAACTTTCTGACTTTCTTGTACATATGTGGGGTATCTAAGTTCACTCACATAACACCAGGCGTTCACAAGTCAAATGTAAAACCTGAGGCCTCTATGAGATTAGTTCATCACATGGCTAGAAATTGTCTAATTGTAATAGGATAGCCTATCTACTCCACCCTTACCCACCAATACCTGACAAGTGTTACAGTTGTCAACTTCAGCTAGAGCACTGTATAACCGATAACACTTTAGTTTTGTTTGGAAAAGTGAGGCTGTAAATCCCAGAATATCAAATTGTGTTAGCTAAAAAGATACAAGAGAATGAAGTCAGCCCCACGTTTTGGGGGCAGTTGGCAGTCCTGACTACCTCATCACTGAGCTGTAGACATTAGACCACTGGATCAAACCTGTTTGCTTTCTGCTACTGGAAATATACTAATTTGACCCCCAATGAGAGAGACCCCCAAGGTACTACAGTGAGCATTGTAAATTACTCTGCCCATGGTTTCTCTTTTGTTGCTTTAAGATCTAAGGGAGAAAAGAACACTTTCTCTATCTCTTTAAATCAACAATAAAGAGAAAAGTGATAATAATAGAAATATGTCATTTGTGTAACCCTCTGCAAAGGACATTCACAATGCAATTATGAGCAGATTATAACAGAAACTTAGGACCAGATGTACATAGTTTGCGACATATTTTTGTGGCAGCTAAATTATTTGGTGAACCATCCAATGTATTAATAGGTCAGTTTGCACAATAAGGATTTGGAGTGAGGCATGATCCAACCTACCTCATTACTCTTCATGAATTAGGTGGTAAATTTAAATGCAGTCCATTTGTCTTGAATGAAACAGCGCTTCATTTAAAATTTTGTTTTTCAAAGTTCCACTGGACACTACCCATTGCAAACCTTTGGTTTACATTCACAACAAAGAAAGTGTCCTAAGATAACCACTTCGCCTTTTTGAATGGGTTACCACCACCTTTGAAGAGCTGGTAACCTAAGAATGGTTTGCGATCCAA
This sequence comes from Pleurodeles waltl, assembly GCF_031143425.1. NCBI lineage: Eukaryota > Metazoa > Chordata > Amphibia > Caudata > Salamandridae > Pleurodeles > Pleurodeles waltl. Next base: position 68,853,672 of record NC_090445.1, read on the forward strand.
AATATGGCTATAAGCAATTGTTATATACCGTTCTGAAATACAATTTAGAAGTGATTGTGAAGACACACCCTTTCCAAATTGTGATTTGGTATACATTTCTAAACCCATTGTGTGATTTGGCAAGGGAGTGCTTGGCAATCTGCTGCTTTGTGATGGTTAACAAACATAAGGTCTGTGTGTTCACTAACCAAACCAAATGCCCTTCTGTGAGCCCTTCCCACACTATATCAAAATATGCACACCTACTCTCACTGCCTGCCCTGCTTCCAACAGTCTTTACAATCTTACCAAAATGTAATTATTTTTAAACAATTTAGCAAGAAACCTTTTTTCCCACCCACTGAACTACTCCTATGAAACACTCTCACACCTATCACCAACAAGTAGCCACACTCTACCAGCAGGAGTCTGACACCCATTATAGAATAGCAGTCTCACACCAAGCGGATAACCCAGAGCTCATCATGCTAGCAGTCACACACAATGAAAAGCACTCTCACAGACTAGCAGTAGCCCACACCCCTCACAGAGTAGAAGTCTCTCACATCCCTCACAGACTAACAGCTGCACACTACTGGCTGTACTGTCCAACCGTTCACAAAAAAAACTTTACATTTAGGCCCTTAGCCAATTTAGCAAAAAAGCTTATTTTTCCATCCACTGAACTACTCTTATGTTGCTGACATTACCCGGGGCCATGCCCCCCAAACAATTTTACCTGGTTATGAGTCAGGCGGCCCCCTGCAGCCCCTGGGACCACCACCTACCAATAATCACATAGCCCCCATCGAGGAGTCACTGATGGCTTTTGGGACCGCCACCTCCCAGGTCTGGCTCCTGCTATGTCCCTGGGTTCCCAGCCCCAGGACATAACTGTTTGCTCTGACTTGGCGGGAGCTTTGACAGCTCCCATCCAGTCAGAGCAAACATTCCACTTGGATAAAGTGAGACCTGTCAAACAGCTCTCACTTCATGCAAGCGGAAATTTCCTCTTGTTTCCCTACCTGCTGAGATGCAGACAAGGCAACAGAGAAAACATTGCTCTAACACAGAGGGAACTGCTTTAGCAGCTCTGTCTCTGTGACTGTAATGCCGGCTCCCACAGGAGGTGGGGAGCCGGCTGGGACTGCGGACATCTTCAGGCTCCCTCTGTGGTCCACAACATTGTGACTGGGTGCCCTGGCGGGCACACAGGTCACATGGCAGGGTCCCGGGGATGGGGTCCACAGGGACGAGATTGGCCTGGGGAGGGGGACGGCGCATCCCCCAACACCAAAAAAAATATTTTTTTTGTCCGGGCTCTGGGGAATAGGGTCCCCAGGGCCAAGATCGGCATGGGGAGAGAGGCCCTTCCTGAAAAAAAAAACATTTTTTAGGCCCGGCTCCGGGGGATGAGGTACCTGGAGCTAAAATCGGCCTGGTGAGGGCCCCCCCATGCTCCCCAAAAATATTAAATGTTTAGGCCAGGCTCCAGGGGATGGGATCTCCAGGACTGAGATCCACCTGGAAGGCAGCACAGCCCCCCTGCCCCTGAAAAATAAATCTTTAAGCTGGGCCCTGGGGGGTAGGGGACCCCGGGGCCAAGATTGGACTAGGGAGGGAGGGACGTGCAGGGTTCGATTGGTCTAGGGGTTTGCCACTGGGACTGGCCGTGCACAGCACAGTGTTGCATAGTAATAGGGGCTGGCTGCAGTCCCTACGACTAACCTCCACTGCGCACGGCCAAAGGCTGTGCATAGTGCAGGGTTGGATTCGTGTAGGGGTTGACTGCAGGGCCTGGCCACAAGCCAGGCTCTGCAGTCAAGAGAAGTGGTTGGAATAACTCAATTCTGACAAGACAGAAGTCTTCTTCTTTGGCTCCACCCCGTCCGCATGGGATGATTCCTGGTGGCCTGTCACTCTTGGAATTGCTCCGACTCCCACCGACCACGCACACAACCTAGGATTCATCTTGGACCCCTCACTATCCATGACCCAGCAAGTCAACGCCATCTCCTCCTCCTGCTTCAACACCCTCCGTATGCTCCGAAAGATCTACAAATGGATACCCACCGAAACCAGAACAGTCACCCAAGCCCTCGTAAGCAGCAAACTGCACTACGGCAATGCCCTCTATGCATGAACTACGGCCAAACTCCAGAAGAGGCTGCAACGCATCCAGAACGCCACTGCACGCCTCATCCTTGACATCCCCCGCCACTGCCACATCACAGACCACCTGAGAAACCTGCACTGGCTCCCAGTCAACAAGAGAATCACCTTCAAACTCCTCGCCCATGCTCACAAAGCACTGCACAACACCGGACCAGAATACCTCAACAGACAACTCTCCTTCTACAACCTGACCCCGCATCTCCGCTCCGCTGACCTCGCCCTCGCAAACATCCCACGCGTCCGCAGTACTACAACCGGCGGTAGATCATTGTCACACCTCGCCGCCAAAATGTGGAACACTCTTCCCACCCAAATGTGCTAGATTCAAGACCTCCTTACCTTCAGGAAACTTCTCAAGACCTGGCTGTTTGAGCAGTAGCAGCACCTCAGCCTTTCTCCCCCTCCCCTCCTCAGCCCCTTGAGACCCTCCCAGGTGAGTAGTGCGCTTTACAAATTCCTGATTGATTGATTGATTGATTGATTGAATGTATAGTAATGAAAATTACTTAATGTAAAAAGAAACGTAGAAATTCAGTGAAAAAAACAAAGGTTACTGGGACATTATAGTTAGGGAAAAGAATTTAAAAAAACATAGAAATGCACTTAAAAAAATAAAGGTTACAAGGGCGTTATAGTTATGCTCACATTTTAAATGGACTAAACCATAGAAATTAAACCTTATAGTTAGTGTTGTCTGAAGTAACTATAACTCACGCCCTCGCCATGCACTGCTAATTACCCCACAAATTACAGCACTCATGACATCTTTGATAACATCATTGAGAATGTCACTCTAACATCTGCAGTAAAATTATTGATCAGATAAATGTGCGTGAGTTACCTTAAGGCACAAGTTATAGTTACTTGAGCTAACTGTAACAGGTACATTTCCATGGTTTGGTACGTTTAAAATGTGCACCTAACTATAACGTCCCTGCAATCTTTGTTTTTTTAAGTGAAAAAAAAAAAGGGGGGAAATATATAGATATATTTATATCTATATTTCTATATATATATATATATATATATATATATATATATATATATATATATATATATATTTTATAGGTGTGTGTGTGTGTGTATATATATTTGTCCTGTAGAAGGCGTTTGCCAAAACGCATTGACATTCTGTGCAGGAAACTGTGATTTAATTTAATGGAATAAAATTGATGAAATTCAATTTATGAACACTCCTTTTGTCCTCACGAGAAGGTTAAGGGATCAGTGCAGCCGTTTGGTGGATATTGTTCCTTCTGTTGTGGATTATATATATATACATATATATATATATATATATATATATATATATATATACACTTAAAAAACAAAGGTTACAGGGATGTTAGAGTTAGGTTCTGAATTTACTCATACAAAACCATAGAAATTCAGCAGTTATAGTTGGAATTATTTCAAGTAGCTATAACTCGCGCCCCTGCCATGCACAGTGTTTCTTCAATAAGTGCTAATGTTTCATTTATAGTTTTTAATGACGTTGTAGAAGTTGTAATATCTTTGGTAATTAAGAGTGCATGGCAAGAGTGCAAGTTATAGTTACCTTAGAGCGCAAGTGAAGAAAAATTATTTTAAACCCATAATTTGACAAACAGAGACTCATTAAACAAGAATATATTACACTTAAATTCAGTATTGACTTTCAACAGTGTTCATTCTGCATACTGTGTGAAAATGTTCATGTGCACTAAAGTGCTGGGTGCAAAGTGCTGAGCGATATATTGCACTCAAATTCAGGTGAACAATAGTAACTTCGACCTCTGGTCATTACACAAATTGAATAACAGTGTTCATGTGCAACTAAAGTGCTAAGTGCAAAGTGCTACGTGTTATAGTGTATCTCTAAGTGTATTTATCGGATCTATAACAACATAGAGTTATCAAATCAAGCTTTATGTCACTGGTGGCACATGCTTGGATGTGAGAGCCTTTAGTATCCAATTCATAAGCTTCGAACTAGCGAAGACAAGTACGTACACCAAAGGATCTTATCTTGCTGGATATTTCTTTTTCATTCATGGCACGTAAAAGAACGCCAAACATGTTTGAGCCTCAACAGCCTTGATCATGGGTGCTCGGTACAAAGTGAGGGGCATATTTATACTCTGTTTGCGCCGAATGTGCGTCAAAAATTTTGACGCACATTCGGCGCAAACCTTGCCCCATATTTAAACTCTGACGCCCGACCCCTGGACGTCAAAATGCCACTGTGTGCGTCATTTTTTTAATGCGGGAAACTGCTTTGCGTTTATGACATGCAAGGTAGGCGTTCCCGCCCAAAAAATGACTTTAAGGTCTGTGCGTCCTATTTATACTCCCACGTCATTTTGACGCACAGGAGGGGGTGGGCCTTAAAAAGCAGCACACAGCCTGATGTGCGCCATTTTGTAACGCCTGGGTCAGGGCAGGCGTTAAGGGACCTGTGGGCTCAGAACCCCCCCCCCCCCGCCACCCTCGCCCACCCCTGGAGGACACCCGTGGATTTTTAAAGTGGCATAGGGGGGCTTAATTTGGGCCCTCCTACATGCCACTGTGCCCATTGACCATGTCCAGGGGACAGAAATCCCCTGGGCATGGCCATTTGGCATGGGGGCATGACTCCTGTCTTTGCTAAGACAGGATCCATTTCAATGGGGGTTGTGCGTCAAAAAATGGCGCAAGTCCGGTTTGAGGCATGATTTTTGCCTCAAACCTGACCTGCACCATTTTTTGACGTACAACACCCATTTTCCCCTATGCCGGCGCTGCCTTGTTTGAGTCATTTTTTTTTACTCAGACCAGTCCACAGCGCTGGCTAATGTAATTCCTTAAATAAGGCCCCCGCATGGCACGTAGGAATGGGTTTTGCCCGCAGTAAAAAAAAAATTTGAGGCAAACCAGCGCTGGCGCTGGTTTGCGTCAAAAAGTATAAATATGGGCCTGAGTGCTTTCCATTAAACCCTCAATTACCAACATCAACAAAGCACAAAAAACATGAGTCCGCATGATGGAGTGTAAGTGTGGCAGCCATCTTACTCTGGAGTACAACAGTACTCATTGCACTTTTTTAGCACCAAGAAAAAACACTATGGCCCTCATTCTGACCCTGGCGGTCTTTTCGCAAGACCGCCGAGTTACCGCCGCGGTGAAGACCGCCGACCGCGGCGGTATGCCGCTGTGCGCATTCTGACCGCTGGGAGCGTTCCGCCGGAAAAACGCCAGCAGCCACACTGGCGGTCGGCGGGAAAGTGGAGACTGGTCAACCTCCACCGCCACGCCAGCAGAACACCGCCCACAGAATTACGACCCACATTTCTGTGTGGCGGTCTTCTGTTGGCGGTCTTCTGTTGGCGGTCACCTCCCCATGGCTCCCGTCGCCTCCCGGAGGACCAACGCACAAGGTAAGTTGATCGTCCGTGAGGGGAGGGGGTGGGGGGGGTGTTGTGTGATGTGGGCGTGCATGGGGGTGTGCGTGTGAGTGTGTAGAGGGGGTGTGTGAGTGCGTGTATGCGGGCGGGGGGTGCTGCTGTGTCTATGGGTAATGTGTGCTGTTCGGCAGGTGCGCATGTCTGCATGTATGTGTGCGGGTATGTGTCCCCGTTGTGTATGTGTGTGTAGGGGGTGTGTATATGTGGATGTTGGGGGTGTGTGCATGTCGGGGTGCATGTATGTGCATGTCGGGCTGGGGGTGGGGAGGGGATTCGTACCACCTCTGGGGGGTGGCAGGGGGGTGGAGGGTGTGGGGGGAGGACTCGGGTGGGTAGTGGGGGGTGGGGGAGACCCCTATCAGTGCCAGGGAGGAATTCCCTGGCCCCGATAGTGCTTACCGCCATGGTTCACACGGCGGTTCCCGCCCGCAAGAAACCGCGGCGGTAGGCAGGGTCATAATACCCTTGGCGGTCTTGGGACGACCGCCGGGCCGGAGTGCGCAAACTCCAGCCCGGCGGTCATGACCGCCGTGGCGGTCGGAGTGGAGAAGTGGCGGTCGGTCGCGGCGGGGACCGCCGCGGTCAGAATGCCATTTTTAATACCGCCGGTCTGTTCGCGGTCCGACCGCCGTCTCTCCGCCGACCGCCAGGGTCAGAATGAGGGCCTATGTGTAGTTCAACCATGTCTAGGCTATCTACAACAGGGCTGGCCTTTCCCTGTGTCACTGATAATGGTGCACTTGCATTAATCAGCAAGGGTAAATCTGGGTCCCAGTGACAATCCAACTACCACATCTCAGCAGCCGGAAACAGAGACTATAAAGGGAGACATTCACCTGCAGGCAACCCTCACACATTTGGTGCCGCCATGGAGCATCAAAAATGTCCTGCCGCTCTTTTTGTTCATGATGGAGCACAAAATCAACACCACCCTGGGCACAACCGACCATAAGTACACACAAATACCTGTGTCATTACGATCAACAATTGTTCGTCGCTGGCAGTCACATCATAAGGGGGTCACGCGGCAGGCAACAAGTACATTCGTCAGTATGTCCTGTGTCCAAATCAGACACAAATAAGGAGACAAATACACAAAACACCCGCTTTGGACAGGTCACTCACATTGCACTACTACACTACACAAAAACACACACTTCCACACCTCAGGGACAGTAAAGTGTACACAACATTGTCTCACACAACAACAACAACACACCAATATCACATCTACAGTACAACTCACACATTCATATTGCACACATGCCATAGACTGTTGTCACATTCAACACTTATATGTATGGATGTTGCATGGAACGCAAACACCACTCCCATTAAACAACCCTGCAATGGACACACACATCTCTCACATTGCATCACATTGGAAGGACAATAGGATGCACAATAGACATAGAGACAGATATACAAAGCTCACCATGCAAACAATACCTGCACAATAGGGATTGGGCCATCTGGAAGACTCAGGGAAGGAGGCTGCACTGGGACACATCACTTTGCACATGCCCATAAAACAACATTTGCACAGGAAACAACCCTATATGTATCTCAGGGACAAACAATACTCGACCCAAATGACATGCCTATCTGCACAGTGTGGAAGTCCAAGTCAACAAAGCACTTACAACTCCAACTTCATGGGACATACATTTACATGAAGTAGCTGCCAGATATACATAGCTAAATGGACACATGCACAGTCAAATTCAAACAAAGGTAGCACAATTGAATACTCTCTGTCCGTACAACCAAAACTCAAGCTGCACCACAATGGATGAATCCATATCAGGGGGACAAGTCTAACACCATACATGCTCACATTGGACAACTCAAGATGAAATAGTTACCATAACAAAACAGTACACAATGCCATGACACCGCCAGCCATTACATTTACACTCACATAGCCATACAGTCAACATATACCCTTGTCTTAGGGGACACCAGCACTGCCCACAAAGTGAGATACTGCAAACAACTGCAAATGGACCAGCAAGCAGGCCGAAACACACACAACTGCAGGCAGACAAGTCACCTGGGAACAACATAAAAGTTGAAATGGAATTGCAGGTCAAATGTGAACCCCCCCCCCCAAAAAACAGTTTGGGTTTATTAACTGGAAATTTCATCAAGTCCAAGGCCATTGGTCTGTCCGTGTGTTTCTGCACAGGCACAACATGGTGCCGTTGTAGGAAAGCACCATCTTTCTTGGCATGTTACCCTCAATTTTACATGTATGTCAGTATGTTTTTGCCTGTCCCACTGGGATCCTGCTAGCCAGGACCCCAGTGCTCATAGTTTGTGGCCTGAATGTGTATACCTGTGTAGTGCCTAACTGTGTCACTGAGGCTCTGCTAATCAGAACCTCAGTGCTCATGCTCTCTGTGCCTTTAAATTTGTCACTATAGGCTAGTGACCACTTTTACCAATTTCAATTGGCATACTGGAACACCCTGATAATTCCCTAGTATATGGTACCTAGGTACCCAGGGTAATGGGGTTCCAGGAGATCCCTATGGGCTGCAGCATTTCTTTTGCCACCCATAGGGAGCTTAGACAAACCTTTACACAGGACTGCCATTGCAGTCTGAGTGAAATAACGCACACGTTATTTCACAGCCATTTTCACTGCACTTAAGTAACTTATAAGTCACCTATGTGTCTAACCTTCACTTTCTGAAGGTTAGGTGCAAAGTTACTAAGTGTGAGGGCACCCTTGCACTAGCAAAGGTGCCCCCACATAGTTCAGGGCCATTTCCCCGGACTTTGTGAGTACGGGGACACCATTGCATGCATGCAATACATATAGGTCAATACCTATATGTGGCTTCACAGTGGTAATTCTGAATATGGCCATGTAACATGTCTAAGATCATAGAATTGTCCCCCCATTCCAAATCCGGTATTGGGGAGCCAATAACATGCAACCTGGGGGCTCCACTATGTACCCCGGGTACTCCCAAACCAGCTCTCTGGGGTTTTCTCTGCAGCTACCCCTGCTACCACCCCACAGACAGGGTTCTGCCCTCCTGGGGTCTGGACAGCCCAGGAAGGCAGAACAATGCATTTCCTCTGAGAGCAGGGTGTTACACCCTCTCTCTTTGGAAATAGGTGTTAAAGGCTGGGGAGGGGTAGCCTCTGGAAATGCTTTGAAGGGCTCAGATGGTACCCTCCTTGCATAAGCCAATCTACACCGGTTCAGAGAACCACCAGTCCCTTGCCCTGGTGCAAAACTGGACAAAGGAAAAGCGAGTGGCCACTCCCCTGTCCATCACCACCCCAGGGGTGGTGCCCAGAGGTCCTCCAGTGTGTCCAGACCTCTGCCATCTTGTTTCCAGAGGTCTGAGTGGCCAGTGACAGCAGGTGACGTCAGAGACCCCTCCTGATAGGTGCTTACCTGACTAGGTGGCCAATCCTCCGCTGAGGGCTATTTAGGGTCTCTCCAGTGGGCTATTCCTCAGGTAACGACTTGCAAGGATCCAGCTGGACTCCTCTGCACTTCTCTCTTTGACTTCTGCCAGGGATCGACCGCTGACTGCTCCAGGACGCCTGCAAAACTGCAACAAAGTAGCCAGAAGACTACCAGCAACATTGTAGAACCTAATGCTGCCAGCTTTCTCAACTGTTTCCTGGTGGTGCATGCTCTGGGGGCTGCCTGCCTTTACCCTGCACTGGAAGCCACGAAGAAATCTCCCATGGGTCGATGGAATCTTCCCCCTGCTTCAGCAGGCACCAAACGTCAGCTTCACCAGTACTTTGGGTCCCCTCTCATCGTGATGAGCATGGCCCCTGGAACACAGGTGGTAGACCCAAGTGACCCAGACTGTCCAGTGGTCCAACTGTCCAAATTTGGAGGAGGTAAGTCCTTTCTTTTCCTCTCCATACAGTAATCCTGTGCATCATGTGATCTGCAGCTACAAGGGCTTCTGTGCACATTTCCAAGAAATCCTGCATGCACAGCTGAGCCTAGCGCCCCAGCACTCCGTTCTGTGATGCTTACCTCCCTGAGTTGATCTCTGGTGTCGTGGGGCCTCTTTTGTAGTGTTGAGACAACTGCTGTGTTCAGACTTCTTGAACCCATGTTCAAGGACTTCTGCGGGTGCTCCCTTCCTGTCCGAGGGCTCTCTACATTGCTGAGGGCCCCCTCTAGCTCCTCCTCTCCCAAGTGGCAATATCCTGGTCCTTCCTGGGCCCAGGCAGCACCCTTTTTCTACAACCGCTACTCTTGCAAGTAGCAAGGCTTGTTTGTGGTATTATGCCAAGGAAACAACTCTGCACCCTCCAGCACGCCGTGGGACATCTTCTGCACGCAGAAAAACGTCCTACCTCCTTCCGTTGTTGCAAAACCAGCAGCTGCTTCCAACCAGAGGCAGACATTTTGCCCCTTCATCCGGGGCTTAGTGGGCTCCTGCTCTCCCTGGACACTTTAGCAACTCTTGTACTTGGTCCCCTTCCTTTGTAGGTTCTTCAGGTCCAGGAATCCATCTTCAGTGCTTTGTAGTCTGTTGTGGTCCTTGCAAAATCCCTTATCACGACTTTAGTGTGTTTCTGGGGAAATAGTAGTACTTTACTCCCACTTTCCAGGGTCTTGGTGTGGGGTATCTTTTACACCCTTAGGGCCAGATGTAGGAAAAATCCAAATTGTGACTTGCAATTTGTGAGTCCCTGCGACTCGCAAATTGCAAGTCACAATTTGGTATGCAGACACCTTCTGCAACTCGCAATGGGGTCGCAAAGACCCACCTCATTAATATTAATGAGGTGGGCCGCAGTTTGCAACCCCATTGCGAGTAAGGGCACTCACGGGGATGGTGGCCTGCTGGAGACAGCAGACCACCATGTCCGTGACTGCTTTTTAATAAAGCAGTTTTTTTTTTTTCAGAGTGCAGCCCGTTTTCGTTAAAGGAAAACGAGCTGCACTTTGATAAAAAAAAACTAAACCTTTAGTTTCTGATTTTTTTCAGGGCAGGTAGTGGTCCCTTGAACCACTGCCTGCTCTGTAAAAATATTTTTATAGACAGTCACAAAGGGGAAGGGGTCCCATGGGGACCCCTTCCCATTTGCGACTGGGTTACCATCCACTTCAAGTGGATGGTAACTGCGATTCCATTTGTGACCGTTTTCGCAGTCGCAAATGGAATTGAATTGCATTGCGAGTTGCAAATAGGAAGGGAACACCCCTTCCTATTTGCGAGTCGGAAATGCATTTTGCGAGTCGGATCCGACTCGCAAAATGCATTTCTGCATAGCAAAGAGGCATTTGCGCCTCGCAAACAGCGATTTTCGCTATTTGCGAGGCGCAATATGTTTGCTACATCTAGCCCTTAGTGTTTTCTTACACTCCCAGCAACCATCTACACACTACCCTAGCGTAGAGGTCCATTCTTGGTTCGCATTCCACTTTCTTAGTATATGTTTTGTGTTGCCCCTAGGCCTATTGCATCCTATTGTATTCTACAGTGTTTGCATTACTTTCTAACTGTTTTACTTACCTGATTTGGTTTGTTATGTATATTTTGTGTATGTCACTTACCTCCTAAGGGAGTATATCCTCTGAGATATTTTTAGCACATTTTCACTAAAATAAAGTACCTTTATTTTTAGTAACTATGAGTATTGTCTTTCTTATGATATAGTACCTAAATGATATAAGTGGTATTGCATGAGATTTGCATGTCTCCTAGTTCAGCCTTGGCTGCTCTGCTATTGCTACCTCTATCAGCTGCTAGAATACTACTACACTCTACTAATAAGGGATAACTGGACCTGGCACAAGGTGTAAGTACCATTGGTACCCACTATAAACCAGGCCATCCTCCTACAGCCGTCACTTGACTCCTAACTGTCAGGGAACCTCCACAGGAAGGGGCATCAAGTGGGCAGTTAGGCACCTCAGGGATCATTTTTTGGGGGGACTGGATTTTGGAGGGAAGATTTTGGTTTTGAGAAGGATGGACTGGTTCTTGGCAGGGGTGGACTTCCTCTCGGGGGAGAAGTATGAGTGCTTGCAGGGGACAGGTGTGACAGGGGAAGACTTGGACGTAGAAGGAAGGGGTTGGGGGTGGGTCAGAACCTCTTGGGTTTGGGACGGGGTGGAAGGAAGGGGCAAGGTCACACAAAAAAACATTCTTAGGTATACAGGGACGGTCAGCAGATGGGGATGGGGATTTGGAGGTCAAGAAAGTGGTTGTCTGCTGTGTCGGTGTGGATGTCGTGGGTGCATGGGTATGAGAGGTATGCTTGCTTTTGGGTTGTGTCTGTTGTGTGGGTGAGTGTGCATTTGTGTGTCTTGTGGGCTGGGATGTGAAGGTGCTGGGTGATGTGGGAGTTGTTGATGTGTGTATGTCTGTTGGGGTGGTGTCTGCAGGTATGCTGGATGTGGTGGATGTCTGTGTGTCTGTTTGGGTGGTGTCTGTGGGTATGTTAGTTGTGGTGGATGTGTGTGTGTCTGTTGGGGTGGTATCTGCAGGTATGGTAGATGTGGTGGGTGTGTCAATGACTCTCGTATTGGTGCTTATGGGTACGGTTGATGTCATGTGTGGGCCGGTGGGGGTGGTGGGGATGTCTGAGGAAGTGGTGACTGATGTTGTATCTGTGGGTGTCTGTTGATGGCTTATGTGCTGGTGTGTTTTGTGATGCTCATGTCTGTGTGTGCTGTTCTTGTGTGTTGAGTTGGGTGCATGCAGATAGGTCTGTGTCCTTTGGGTAGGTAGGGGAATGGGGGATTTGAATTGGGAAGAGAGAGGTGGGACGGAAGGTGGAGGGTGTCTGGCTTCTGTCAGTGTGGAGGCCAGAGCCTGAAAAGATTTCTGTAGTCCAGAAATTGCACCATGAATGCCTTCCAGGAATGCATTAGTCTGCTGGAGTTGGGTTGCCAATCCCTGGATGGCATTCACAATGACTGTCTGATGCACAGATATACTTCTCAGGAGGTCCATAGCCTCCTCACTGAGGGCAGCAGGGGTATCAGGGAATAGGGAGGTGCCTGTGACAAAGGAGACACCCATCGTCTTGGGTGAGCAGGCACAGCTGACTGGGTGGAGAGCAACAGGGAGGCTGGTGATAGAACTGGGGTGGCGAACAAAGAAGGTACATAGGTATGCTCCGATGGGTCCGCTACCACTAGTGAGTGTCCACTGGAGGAAGATTCCGATGATGAAGATGATGTTCCAGTCTCCCCCGTGGCACTCCCCTCGCACTCTGGGCCACTCGGTCCCTCTGTGTCTGTGGTGTCTTGACCTGAGAATCCCGTGGCAAGATCCGTCCCCACTCGGCTGTGCCCTGTCATTCTTCACCTGCCAATGCTGATGCTGCAAATACAAAGAGAAATAGGGTCATCACATGTCCATGGTTACACTTGAACAACAGCTTTGATTAGCAAACATTACCATGATATCAAGTATGCCCCAGCAACAAACTCCACCTAAGTGGCCCATATATGTACCATACCATTTACATTCATGCCCTCTGAACGTCAACAGTTGCCCACGGGAAAATCAGGATCTCAGACAACTACAACTGTATGGCTGAAGTTGTGCAATCACAGTAACCATTTAACTAGTTGGATACCTCATTACCCTCCATGCTTTGCCCCATGTGGCATACTTCAGTTACCTGTTGTCATACAATAGTTGTCCAATGCTGGCTCCATTCCCACAAATCCTGTACAAGGTCATGCACACATCTATTTGTCACATACAGAATGTCCCAACAATAAAAAAAATGATGCTCCAAAATCCTGCCATGTTGCTGACAAACGTACAATAGCCTGGAGAAGGTGACATGGACATACTCATGTCACACTGGAAGCAGTTCAACAATGCCCACTTCACCAAGTGATTTTTCTCCCAGTGGAGTCATGGATGTAGTACTAATGTTGCTCAGATAGTTCACACATGTGGAATGGAAATGGACACTGTAGACAATATGTACAATAATTCTGGGAGAGAAGTTCCCAAAACCCACAACACAATGAATCAGCCAACCCCAAGGTAATCACCACTGTCTGCCACCCCTTACAATGACATCCACTGGGTGCATTAGACGATGCCATGAGTCCCTTGGATGTTGGCTAGGCCCTGAGATTTGCAAGAACTTGTTGAAGACCCTCAACATGCTGCCCAATTGAAAGCTACGCCATTGTTTCATTATGGTCATGAAGACCCAGATGTCTGTCTGTGGATACACATGAAAACACATGTGATTTCAACATAACTCCAAGTCACTCTGTGACGCATGCAAACAGTCAGGTTACAAACCTTACCCATTACACATTTGCATTTCACTTCGCTACATGCTGCCACATCAAAGATGATCCATCACGTCCTCACCTTTGGCCTGTAACATTGAGGAGTAGTTGTCTTGTTGCATAGAATTTACAACCACCACAACAACAAACAGTACTTGATTGATCACTGTACTCAACCATAAGGCATCCCTGGAGAGCAAGTGGTTGGTGGATTGTACACAGTTGTGTCCTAGGTCCCTGTGCCAGTAGGCAAGACACATCAGTATACAACACATGACATGTCTACACAAACAATCATGTGTTACACATGGCTCATCCCCGATTGCCAGGGGGAGTTGTCAGAACCTAACACTTTCCCATTGCAAAGTGACAGGCAGGAATATGCCCTCTACTCACCCTCTTGTGGTTGCTGTGCTATCCTCAAACGCCCATCAAGGTCTCGGTAGGCCACCACCAGAATGTTGGTCATTAAGGGGGGACATGGTCTGACAGGCACCTCACCCACATTGTGATTTTCCGGGTCCAGCTTGTCAGGTCCTCCCACCTTTTCATGCAGTGGGCGCTCCGCCGGATGCAGACCCTCAGGGTCCTCACCTTCTTGGCGATAGCTTTCCATAGTTCCTTCTTTTGATGAGCGTTGACCTGCATGGATGCAAAAGACAAATCAAGAGATTATAATCACAAGTTTCATCACAAATGGTCGGGTCACATACATGTCAGTAACATCAAGCTAGGACTTTTGTATTTGTCAGTACTCCCCATACTTTCCATCTCAGACTACCCTGCTCATGGCCTACAATGAATAAGCAAGCTTACTGACACCAGGTAGCCCATGTTCTAGCAACTTGTACTGTGATGGGAGCCACTATGAAACACTATACACCTATGAGGCTTCTGAAGGGTAAACTCCTTGGGTATGAATGAACAAACAGATTCACACTCTGTGAGAATGGCTCACTGCATGCAAACCCTACAGGCAACTGCCAGTGTAAAAACTAACATTACATATGAGTAACAATCAAGGGGCTGGCATGGTGGGTCCAGAAAGTGCCTTCCTTATCCATGTGTAGACATGTGGCCTAACAAATGCAGACTCAAGCCACTTCAGGGGGTGGGGTTATGTGCTATGTACCTGCACCACAGAACACTCTTTTGAAACTATGGCCTTCATTACAACCCGGGCAGTCGGTGTTATAGCGGCGGTAAAATAATTTAGATTTGGACCATGGCGGTTACCGCCATCCAAAACCGCCGTTTTAACACACCGACCGCCAGGGTGGTAACGGCCGCTGGGGACTTCTGCCTCCAGCCTGGCGGCCATCACATTCCCACCTTCGGGATTACAACCCAGCCTACCACCATGGTTTCCGTGGTTTCTATACTGCCACGAAAACCATGGCGGTAGGCACTATCAGTGCCAGGGAATCCGTTCTCTGGCACTGATAGGGGTCTCCCACGTACCCCACCCCCTCTCCAGAGTCCTCCCCCACCCTAACCCAACCGCTCCTGCCCCCTCCGTACACACTGACACGCGCACCCATATACACACATGCACACACACATACCCACAACCACCCACGCTTGCAGACATACATACCCACATGCCACAACGTACACCAACAGACCTTGACACACACATGCATCAACAATACACAACACACACATTCACTCATTCACGCATGCATCCACCGCGACTCACACCTGCATGCACGCATCCCAAAACATACACCCCCCATACACACAACACCCCCACCCCCTCTCCGGTCGGAGAACCTGACTTAACTGCTTGCAGGGGGTCCTCCGGCTGGAGAGGGTCCCGCTAGCAGAACACCGCCAGGCTGTATCATTGCTCATGATACGGTCAGCAGTGTTATGCTGGCGTGGCAGTGCTGCTGTCAGCAGCGCAGCCTTACCGGCAGTGTTCTGCCGGATTTCTGCCGGTATACAGCCGGCGGTCATAATACGCATTGCCAGCTGGTAGCAACAGCGGCGGTATGTTGGCGGCCGTCGCCGTGGCAGTAGGCAGTCATTACCGCCAATCTTGTAATGAGGGCCTATGTGTCCATCCTACAGAGGTGGCATACAACAAATAAAGGCATGCATTGTACAGTTTCTGCTACGTGACCAAGCTACTGAGTCACATATCATGGCATCCCAGGAATCCACACACTGGGGGTGATTCTAACTCTGGCGGGTGGCGGAGGCCGCCCGCCAGAGTTCCCCCCTCCAGAACACCGCTCCGCGGTCAGAAGACCGCCGCGGTGATTCTGTGTTTCCCGCTGGGCTGGCGGGCGACCGCCATAAGGCCGCCCGCCAGCCCAGCGGGAAACCCCTTTCCACGAGGAAGCCGGCTCCGAATGGAGCCGGCGGAGTGGGGAGGGTGCGACGGGTGCAGTTGCACCCGTCGCAAATTTCAGTGTCTGCTAAGCAGACACTGAAATTCTTTGTGGGGCCCTCTTACGGGGGCCCCACGACACCCCATACCGCCATCCTGTTCCTGGCGGGAGAACCGCCAGGAACAGGATGGCGGTATGGGGTGTCAGAATGAAGGATTCATTTGGGCAGCGGAAAACCGGCGGGAGACCGCCGGTTTTCCCTTTCTGGCCGCGGCCAAACCGCCGCGGTCAGAATGCCCTGCGGGGCACCACCAGCCTGTTGGCGGTGCTCCCGCCGACCCTGGCCCCAGCGGTCCTTGACCGCCGGGGTCAGAATGACCCCCACTGTCTGCATTGTGGAACTGCCAGTTATGGAATACGCCTGTACAAGACAAATATGGCCTGTATGAAGGTGACAACAGAGCTGTGGGAGAAAGGTACATGTCATGAGTCTAAGACACACATTGACAATGATGCTAAATGTACATATGGACTAGATTAATGATTTACCTCTGTACCTTTGCCTAGTCTAGTCAAAGTAATGAGCCATTCATGGCAGGTTTTGCAACCAGAGACTCATATTGGCCACATGACAGGATCTGCTAGTGTACAGGTCACATACTGGGAGATACATGTGCCAAACCCTGGTCTCTGCAGGCTGAGCTGACAGAACCTACATGGCACTCCATTCCCATCACTCCCATGAATGACTGTACATTGTGTAGCTAACAGCAATTTGTCATTGTGTTGTGTGTGGCAACCTGAAGGACAGAGGGACTCATGACATGCCTTCCATCCAACAGTTTAGCGAGGGCAGATGTGGGTTGAAAGATCTGTGGCACTATACACATTGCTTACTTGACTCTCAGCTGACTCATACAACATGCATACAGAGCGCATGTTGTCATGGACATACATGTTGCCTGACATTTACAACAATCATGAGGAAAGAGATGGCAGTGAATCACAGTAATGTCTCCTTACCTAGTTATATGTATCCAACTTAAGGAGGAACTAGGGCCCCAAAAGCCTCACAAAACACAATGTGATTGAACTTAAAATATGGCAATGGCCACCAATATTTGCACATTGTCCATCCCATTGATGCCAGACATACTGCAGTAACTGGCACACATAGGCAAAGCGGTTGCGGGCGGTTCCTAATGTCCAGTGGAGTAAGTCATGCAGCTGACAATTTGCCAGCCTGAAATGCTGCATTAGGTTATCTAAACTCGGTCACACCTGCGAAAATAGATTTTTGACCCCACAAATGTGCTTATCCTGTCTTGTCATGTTGGTCTTAAAAACTCCATTGTAGTGTGTTGCAAGGCACAGATGGTACTTAACAGTGGGGGCACAGTCCACCACAGCCAACGGTCATTTTGGAGATAGGGATATCCAGTCACATTTCGAGGGGCAGTTGCATTGCACATCTTTGAGTGTGGTCCGTATGAATGTTGTGATCATGTGTGAAAAACCATGGGGGGCACTTGTGATCCTTTTGTCATTTGAAGCTCTGATGTGTACTGGTTTCCATGATTATCCATCCAGAAATGCCTTGTCACATGATATCATTGACATGCATTATGTATGTTGCTCTGAACACACTGACTAATGTAAAAAATCATGTCTTGTCATAAATGGTTACCCAGGGAGAGGGAGGATGTGACAACCTCCTGTGTACCGTCCACTGCCAGACCTTCAGATCATGGAAGATCATCCTGCTCTACCGTCTGAATAGGCAAATAATAGTAGACTTATGTCATCAGTTGGAGTTGGATCTAATGCCAGCTTCAGTCATCCAACCAGCATACCACCCATTGTACAAGTCATGACAGTATTGTACTTTCTAGCCACAGGGTCATTCCAATATACAGTAGCCCTGTCTGCTGGTATGTCCCAACCTATGTTTAGTCTGATGTTGAAGGATGTCCTCTCAGCAATCTTGAAACTCCTGGACAGCAATATCCTGTTTTCCCAACATGAGGATTTAGCCCATGTGAAGGCTGACTTTTATGGTTTTGCACTCATCCCACATGTGGTGGGGGCCATTGATGGCAAACATGTTGGCTTTGTCCCACCACAGGCCAATGAACAAGCATACTACAACAGAAAGAACTTCCATTACATCAACATGCAATTTGTCTGTTTGGCAGATCTCTACATTTCATATATCTGTCCCCATTATCCGGGCTCAGCCCATGATTCCTTCATAATGCAGAATAGCGCCATACCCCAGCTGATGTCACAACTGTACCCAGAGAGGGCTTGTCTGGTTGGTAAGTCACATCTGTCCCATTTGTGTGTGTTCAATGTCTGGTTTTACAACCATGATGTGAGTGACTCGTTGCATAGATGTCCCATTACTTAACAGGAGGCATCACAAATCCAAACCGTCCTTGGTTGTTGACGCCATCTATGGAATCAAACTACGCCAGGAGGGGTCTGCTTCAGTGAGGCCTATGGAAGAACAAGGCAGGTAGTGGAGCGGGCTTTTGGGATACTGAAAGCCAGATTTAGGTGTCTTGAATAGTGGAGCCCTCCTGCACTCACCCAGAAAAGTGTGTCAGATCACTGTGGCATGCTGCATGCTCCACAACATGGCCCTGTGGAGGAATATCCTGTATATCCCAGAGGAGGGGGAGCCTGCAGTGCCACTGGGTGAAAATCTAGAAATGCCAAGTGAGGATGACAGTGGTGAAGGGGAAGGAGCTGACTTGCGGGAAGATCTCATCAACATCTACTTTTCATAAGTGTAAGAGTGTCATGTGATGCAATGACTGTGACTGTACAATGAACTTTAGTTGTGAGACTGTGTGGAGCTGAGTGTATTAGCAATGACTAGGGAGCTGATACTCTGCAATATTCAGCCAAGGGCTGCTTGAAGAGTTAGCCTTTGACATATTCCCACCTTGTTTGTGTGAGTCTCATTGTACTGAAATTACATTTCCAGTAGCTTAATATGTGAGGTGTGTAATAGGTATGTTTTCAAGTCTATACTCCTTGTTTTGTCTTTGTACAGATATCTTCACCATGACATCCTCATGTGGGCATTTCAGAGTTGTGACATTGGCAGGTATCTGATTGTTCCACGTAATGTTGGTCACAGATTTGGGGTGTATGAGTCCTGTGCCAAGGCAGCCTGAGCAGTATTTGGGTAGAATGTCAGAAGTTCACATTGGACTTGTTTTGTGTGCTGTGTTGGGCCAATTACATCATGTGTGACATCATGTCAGCATGGGATATATAGGGGGTCATTACAACCCTGGCGGACGGTGTTAAAGTGGCAGTAAGACCGCCAACAGGCCGGCGGTAAAAATTTTTGCAATTACGACCATGGTGGAAACCGCCAACAAAGACAGCCACTTTAACACTCAGACCGCCATGGCGGTACAGACCAACAGCTTGGTGGTCACCGCCAACAGCCAGGCGGGAGACAATGTACCGCCCACACTATTATGACACGCCAATCTGCCACCTTTTCCGGGGCGGATACAACGCGGATAAAAACACGGCGGAAACAGGCATTTCGAATGAAAAACGCTCACCTCTACACACTCCATGAGGAAGGAGGACAGCATGGAGCCGGAACTTCATATTCTTCCAGCGCTAGTCTTCCTGCTCTTCTACGAGGATCACCAACGCCGGCGGCGAAGACCACGTGAGTACTGCACCTACGACATAGGGGAAGCAAAAAACAGGGACACACACACTCAACACCCCAATCCCCACCCGACCCTCACCCACTACAACACACACACCAATGCTTATCAATACATTACAGTAACACCCCCCCCCAAACCCCCCTTGGAAGAATGCAAAGACAAAAGGAAATGAGTGTAACTATTGTAATAAATCAAAATTGAGTAAGCAAATATATACATATATATATATATATATATATATACATATATATATATATATATATATATATACACACACTATAAACAAAATTTATACCACAATTAGTAGTCCAGGTTTTGCATCATTCATAGTCCGTGGACCACTGGGTCCAAAATGCATGGCCGAGGCCCACACAAGATACCCGAACATGACGGAGAGAACACTGCAGGGGCATCAGTTTGAATTATAACAGGCACCTCAGGGGGAAGGGAAGGGGGGCACCTCAGCCGGATGAGTGCACGACGCCAGATCCACGAGGGGGCTCTATGCCCACTGCTGTATCCTGGGGAGTGCAAAGCCACAGTCTCTCAAGTCTCTCCAGTGGGTGGTTTGCCCACTGCTTTATCCTGGGGAGTGCAAAGCCACAGTCTCAAGTCTCTCCAGTGGGTGGTTTGCCCACTGCACCATCCTGGGGAGTGCAAAGCCACAGTCTCTCAAGTCTCTCCAGTGGGTGGTTTGCCCACTGCTTTATCCTGGGGAGTGCAAAGCCACAGTCTCTCAAGTCTCTCCAGTGGGTGGTTTGCCCGTTGCTTTATCCTGGGGAGTGCAAAGCCACAGTCTCTCAAGTCTCTCCAGTGGGTGGTTTGCCCACTGCACCATCCTGGGGAGTGCGAAGCCACAGTCTCTCAAGTGGATAACTTTCTCCACTGGTTCTGGAGGGGGCTATGTGCCCAGAGTGCTTCATCCTTTGCTGGACAGAGGTAGTGGATGCATGTCTCCACTGGTTCTGGAGGGGGACTGGTGCCCAGAGTGCTTCATCCTGTGCAGGGCAGAGGTAGTGGATGCATGTCTCCACTTGTTCTAGAGGGGGCTTTGTGCCCAGAGTGCTTCATCCTGTGCAGGACAGAGGTAGTGGATGCATGTCTCCACTGGTTCTGGAGGGGGACTGGTGCCCAGAGTGCTTCATCCTGTGCAGGACAGAGGTAGTGGATGCATGTCTCCACTGGTTCAGGAGGGGGACTGGTGCCTAGAGTGCAGCACTCACCCCGTTACGGTCCCAGTTGCGTCACTGCCCCTGCCGCTAATGGGCTAGCGGTGCTTGCCATGGCGGTGCTTGCCCTGTTCAGCGGTGCTTGCCCTGTTCAGCGGTGCTTGAGTTGGCGGTCTCTGCCCTGTTCAGCGGTGCTTGCCATGGCGGTCTTTGCCCTGTTCAGCAGTGCTTTTCCTGTTCAGTGGTCCTTGCCCTGTTCAGCGATCCTTGCCTTGTTCAGCGGTGCTTGCCATGGCGGTCTTTGCCCTGTTCAGCGGTGCTTGCCCTGTTCAGCGGTGCTTGAGTTGGCGGTCTCTGCCCTGTTCAGCGGTGCTTGCGATGTCGGTCTTTGCCCTGTTCAGCAGTGCTTGCCCTGTTCAGCAGTGCTTGCCTTGTCCAGCGGTGCTTGCCATGGCGGTCTTTGCCCTGTTCAGCGGTGCTTGCCCTGTTCCACGGTGCTTGAGTTGGCGGTCTCTGCCCTGTTCAGCAGTGCTTGCCATTGCGGTGTTTGCCCTATTCAGCGGTGCTTGCTATGTTCAACGGTGCTTGCCATGGCGGTCTTTGCCCTGTTTAGCGATCCTTGCCCTGGCGGTCCCTCATTGCCCAGCTGGGCTGTGACTGGCGGTCCTTCATGGGTCAGCTGGGCTGTGGCTTGTGGGGCCCTCCTGGGCAGCTGAGCTGTGGCTTGCGGGGCCCTCCTGGGCAGCTGGGCTGTGGCTTGCGGGGCACTCCTGGCCAGCGACGATGGGGCTGGCGGTGGCCTCCTGGCCAGCGTGGATGATGGCGGTCTTCTCCGCCGTGCTGCTCCTCACTGACTTTGCAGGTTTCTTCTGCCCCTTCCCCACCTTGGGAGGAGTCACTGCTGAGTCCACACTCCCCCCGGGACCCCTGTGAGCGGCTTGGCTGGCTGGAGTCTTCCCCCTCTCCCGCCGGGCACTGTCCAACTTCTGGTGCTTCACAGGGGGGGGGGACTGGCTGTGCTGTGGCTCCGTGACAGACTGGCTGGCCTGGTTGCCGGTGCACTCCACATACCTGTAACAACAGGCACCACTGGTCCCGGAGATTTTTTGGCTGAGGTGCTAGTACGGGACCTATGAGTTGGGGGGGGGGTGGTGTGAAATAGGTTAAAGGGGGGACAGGAAAAGTTGTTTGGACACACTGGGATGGGTAGATGGAGGGGGGTTGGGAGTGGAGGAAGAGGTGGTGGTTGTAGGATGTGTAACTTTTGTGGATTTGGGTGCAGGTGCATGCGCTGGAGGCTGTCGTGAGGTGGATGGCTGTTGGGTGGGTGTGTGCCTGCGTTTGTGTATCTTCGGAGGGGGCGTCACAGACACACTGGGAGAGGACACAGGGGACTTGTGGATGGTAGTGGGGGTGGTGACTGCACGTGAGCGGGTTGTGCTGGTGGGTGTGCTGGAGAGGGACGTAGTGGCTGTAGAGGTAGTGCATGCAGGTGTGAGTGTAGATGAGACTGGGAGGGAGGAGGGAGACGACGAGGAGGGGGGCACAGTGGAGGCAGTGGATGTTGGTGTGTCTGCATGTGTGTGATGCTTGCGTGAATGCCTGTGGGATGTGTGGTGCTTATGTTTGCCTGAGCTTCCCTTGTGTGGTGAGGTGTGTGCAGGCTGGTCTGATGGTGTGCTTGGGATAGGCAGAGGTACAGGGGATTGGGTCTGGGTGGAGGTAGTTGGAAGGGGGAGGCCAGAGTTTGAAGGGTTCGATGAAGGGCAGCCTGACCAGAATGAATGCCCTCCAGGAATGCATTTGTGTGTTGCAAATCCCACTCTACACCCTGGATGGCATTCAAAATGGTAGACTGCCCAACAGTGAGGGACCTGAGGAGGTCAATGGCCTCCTCACTGAGGGCAGCAGAGGTGACAGGGGCATGGGCTAAGGTGCCTGGGGCGAAGGTGATGCCCACCCTCCTGGGTGATCGGGCACGGGGCACACGCTGAGGGGCTGCTGGGAGGGCGGTGCTGGTAGGGGGGGTGGCGGCTGTACCTGTTGAAGGGGGGGACACAGATGTTGCCGCCACCACAAGGGAGCTCCCATCGGAGGACGAGTCTGTGTCCCTGGTTGCAGAACCTGTGACGGCCGTGAAGCTCCCCTCGCCCTCTGTCCCTCTGGTGTATTCTGAGTCCGTAGTGTGGGCCTCCCTGCCCAGGTGGGATGCAGCTCCCTCGTGCTCCGGTGCCACTGCACCTCCGCCTGATGATGCTAATGCACACAAGAACAGGGAGACCGCAAAAAAAGGGGGGTGGAAACAGAAGAAAGACAGGTTAAGTGCATGGCTTACCGCTACAGTTGGCGGACAATACAGACACAGCAGCCCCCTGCACTACGTTGCGCTGTTGGGCTCTACAGTGCAATTCCTGGGAAATGGCCTACAAGGCTATGGACGACATCTGCACACATAGATGACCCTGGGGCATGAATAGCTGTACTTGGCACTCTACAGAAGTGGGGTGGGGGACACAAGGTTAACGCCTTATGAATGGGCCTAGCCTACGGAACTCGCCCTGGCCTAGGGGAACCCACAGCCCTCCTCCCCCACCCAGACACCTTCACTGCGCACAAAGTCAGCTGAATGATAGTGTACTCACCCCCTTGTGTCTGCTGTGATGCCCTCAAGCGCCCATCCAACTCAGGGTAGGCCACCGTCCAGGATCCGGAACATCAGGTGGGTCATGGTTCGACGGGCACCACTCCCACGTTGGGAGGCCATCCACAGCTGAGCCTCCGCCATCTTCTTGCTCCAGCGGCGAATGTCCTTCTATCTCTTCTGGCAGTGGGTGCTCCGTCTGTGGTGGACCCCTAGGGTCCGGACGTCCTTGGCGATGGCACGCCAAATATCCTTCTTCTGGTGGGCGCTGACCTACATGAAATGTACAGGGGAAGAAGAGAAGTCATTACCAACTGCACCGTCAAAGTGAGTGGCCCCCATCCCTACCCTTGCCATGTGGCACATGCATTCACCGTCTTTCATGCACTCAGAACTCTACCCCCTTCCTTCTTACAACCAGCCCTCTCCACACAGACATAGCCCATACAACATGCTCCCTATGTACTTACCTGTTGGTCTGGAGGACCGTAGAGTAGCGTGTACTGGGGGAGGTCCCCGTTGACGAGCTTCTCCAACTCCTCTGCAGTGAAGGCAGGGGACCTTTCCCCAGACGCATGAGCCATTGTCTCTTCCAGACCGAGGTCACAGCAGCACTTGCAGTGTAGGTCCTCTCCTGTCGAAGATCAGGTATCGAGTGATTGAACAGTTAGAAAATGGCGGTCACGTCCGCAGCGGTGCGTACCATCACCGCCGGCGTACATCGTCATTGGTTCCTGGGACCCATAGGGTCCAATGTTAACCAATGCAGCATTGCGCCACGGTCTTCGCCCGCCTACCGCGACGGTGTACAACGCCAGCGCTGTTACCTCACATCCCATTGTCCCGCTTTAGAGGTCAGGCATCCGCCATTTCAGGGGCCCACATGGCCTAATTACCAACTGCGTCACACATACCTAAGCCTAGTCGTAACACATACAGGCCACATTTTGTGTATTATAGGTGTTCGGTGCATACTGTGGGTACATACCTCTGAGTTGTTTGACTCTGTGCTCGCTTCAAAGGCACCGTCTGCTGGGACATGTGAGGAGATGGCGGAATCCTCCGATGTACTGACCGCTGGTGGACCTGTCGACAATGGAGGAAAGACATTTGATCATCACCTACAGGTTTGACCGTGCCACAATTCAGGAACTGTGTAGCCAGTTGGAGCCAGACCTGATGTCAGCAACCGCCATCCCACAGGAATCCCCCCTCAAGTGCAGGTGCTATCAGTGCTCCATTTCCTTGCAAGTGGGTCTTTTCAAACAACAGTGGCCATAGCATCAGGGATGTCCCAGCCAATGTTTTCCAACGTGTTGTCCAGAGTGTTGTCTGCCCTTCTGAAACACATGCGGAGCTACATAGTTTTCCCTCAGGTGGAGGATTTGCCTACAGTGAAAGGTGACTTTTATGCCCTTGGACATATCCCCAACATCATAGGTGCCATTGATGGGACGCATGTGGCTTTGGTCCCCCCCCCAACAGGAGTGAACAGGTGTACAGGAACCGGAAGAGTTATCATTCGATGAATGTACAGATGGTATGTTTGGCAGACCAGTACATCTCCCATGTGAATGCCATGTTCCCTGGCTCAGTGCATGACGCCTACATCCTGCGGAATAGCAGCATCCCTTATGTGATGGGTCAACTACAGAGGCACCGGGTGTGGCTATTAGGGGACTCTGGTTACCCCAACCGGTCATGGCTACTGACGCCAGTGAGGAATCCCAGGACCAGGGCAGAGGAACGCTACAATGAGGCCCACAGGCGGACTAGGAGGGTGATCGAACGCACCTTCGGCCTCCTGAAGGCCAGGTTCCGGTGCCTCCATATGACAGGTGGATCCCTATTCTACTCACCAAAGAAGGTGTGTCAGATCATTGTGGCCTGCTGTATGCTTCATAATTTGGCTTTGCGACGACAGGTGCCTTTTCTGTAGGAGGATGGTCCAGATGGCGGTGTTGTGGCAGCTGTGGAGCCTGTGGATAGTGATGAGGAGGAAGCAGAGGAAGAAGACATTGACAACAGGGACTCAGTCATCCAGCAATATTTCCAGTGAAACACAGGTGAGAATACATTCCTGCCTACTACAAGTACTTTTACACTTCTACCTCTATCCTGTCTGTCGATTTCACCCAGTGTATGGTCACTTAGTTGTCACTTTCCCTTACGGTTTCACAGGTGTGGGTCCCAACTTGTGTCATCTGCTTAGATTCCTCATGGACTAGAGCTGTGTGACATAGGTATGTTGACATTACTATTTCCTGGAAATGTTGTCAATGTAATTGCAAATACACTACTTCAAAATCACAGACAGACTCCAGTTCTTGGTGCTTTCGGTGTGTTTATTTAAATGCAAAATATTGGAGGGGGAAGTTAAATGGTGAGGGGTGATGGCGGAGGAGTGTCCATGGCAGAGTCCAGTCTATTTGTCTCATATGTGCATTGCCCATATGGGCATAGGAAGTGGAGCTGGGGCAGTTCCAATATGGACAGGGTGACAAAGTGGGACAGTGGGTTGACAATCAGGGTGGTCTCATTTCTTGGCAGGGGTCTTGGCATCGTGCTCTGTCTTGTTCCTGGATCTCAGGGACCGTTTGCGGGGTGGTTCTCCCTCTGCAGGGGGTGGGGTGCTGGTGTGGTGGTCCTGTGGCGGGGCGTCCTGTCCACTAGCGCCGGTGGAGGTGTTGGGCAGTTCATCATCCATGCTAGTGTCAGGGGCCCCTTGGAGTGCCACAGTGTCCAACCTGGTGTTTAGTATTTCCTTCAGCACCCCTACGATGGTTCCCAGGGCGGAGCTGATGGTTCTGAGTTCCTCCCTGAAGCCCATATACTGTTCCTCCTGCATGCACTGGGTCTCCTGAAACTTGGCCAGGACCGTTGCCATCATCTCCTGGGAGTGGAGTGGTAGGCTCCCATGATGGAGGAGAGGGCCTCGTGGAGAGTGGGTTCCCTTGGCCTGTCCGCCCCTTGTCGCACAGCAGCCCTCCCAGTTCCCCTTTGTTCCTGGGCCTCCGTCCCCTGGACCGTGTGCCCACAGCCACTGCCCCCAGGTCCCTGTTGTTGTTGGGGAGGTGGGTTATCCTGGGTTCCCTGTAGTGGTGGACACACAGCTGATTGACGTGTCCTGGGTACGGCGGTATGGGCTCGCTGGGTGGGTGCTGTGCTGATGTTACCAGAGGGTGGAAGGTCTGTGGTGGCCTGTGCCTGTGCGAGGGGAACCGACTGACCCGAGGCACACGATGGTCCGGGCTGGTCATCTGGATCCAGTTGGACAGAGCTGCTATCATCACTGTGGGCCTCTTCTGTTGGTGGGGTGGAGATGTCTGGACCCTCCTGTCTGGTGACGTTGGGTAGTGGTCCTGCAGGGGTTAAAAGCTTAATGATTGCATCTGTGTGTGTCATGGTGGGCAATGGGTGGATGACCGGTGTACCCCAGTGCTTGAATTCCTATGTGGGGACTTGTGTGATGATGGTTTAGGGGATTGTATGGGTATGTGCAGTGGGCACGCTTTAGTGATGGGTGTACATGCGTTGGGGTTGCATGCAGGGCTTGGTGTTGGGATGGGTGGTTTGTGATAGTGGGGTATATGTGAGTTGGTAGAGTGCTGAGGGTACGGGTAGGAGTTTGTGATGGCATGCAGGAAGGGTGGGGGATATATTAGTAAAGGTTTGTCTTACCAGAGTCCATTCCTCCACTGACTCCTGCGAGGCCCTCAGGATGCAGAATTGCCAAGACCTGTTCCTCCCATGTTGTTAGTTGTGGGGGAGGAGGTGGGGGTCCGCCGCCAGTCCGCTGAACCGCCAAGTGGTGTCTTGAGACCACGGAACGCACCTTCCCCGGTAGGTCGTTCCACCTCTTCCTGATGCCATCCCGATTTCTTGGGTGTTGTCCCACTGCATTGACCCTGTCGACTATTCTTCTCCATAGCTCCATCTTCCTTGCAATTGAGGTGTGCTGCACCTGTGCTCCAAATAGCTGTGGCTCTACCCAGACGATTTCCTCCACCATGACCCTGAGCTCCTCCTCCGAGAACCTGGGGTTTCTTTGCCGTGCCATGGGGTAGTGTAGGTGATGTGTGGGGTGCTGTGTATGGTGATAAGTGTGGTGATATGTAGTGGTGTGTGGTATTTTGTGCATGAAGTTGTGTGGGTGATGGTGTTAAGTGCCTGTGGATGCTAGTTTGTGGATGGTGTTGTCTCTCTCTGGCCTTCTCTCTGTAATAGTGGTCGTAGGGGTTTGTGGGTGATATGGGTGTGTGTTTTATATTGTAATGGGTGTTTGGGAGTGGTGTGTGTATGTGTCTCAGGTGTGTGTATTTCGAATTGTCCAATGTGGCGGTGTTTTGTATGTGTGTGTGTATTTTGAGCGCGGCGGGCGTACCGCCAATGGAATACCGCGGTTGGAAGACCGCCACGTGGATTTGTGTGTCGTGATAGTGTGGGCGTATTTCTGTTGTCGTGACGGTGGAGGTTTTGTTTTCACCAGTTTATCACTGACCTTTGGTGTGGCAGACTTGTGTGGGTGTCTGAATTTTGTCGGATTTCGAGATGTGGGTCATAATAGCTGTGGCGGAATTCCGCAGCCGCAGCGGTATGTTGGCGATCTTCTGCACGGCGGTAAGCGGCTTCTACCACCAATGTTGTAATGAGGGCCATAGTCATCGATTGTAAACAAGGCATTCACCCCTCACATTGGCTAAGCACTCTTCTTGTATGACCTGTATGTAGCTGCAGATATGTTTTATCATTGCAGGCAAATGTGCCTGTGCCACAACACCCACATATTTCTGATGGATACAACTACCTGTGCATTCCTCACCTAATGAATTCTCCCATGGCGCCAGCATTCGACGGAAATCTTCTTCCTAGCTTCTGCACGTCGACGAGGACGTCACACTAGCCCACGCGACGCCGTCTGACGTCATACAGGCAATAAGAGGTCCTCGCCGACGTGCCGACGTCAGTTCCCTTTTTTCTGTGCATTCGAAACGGTTATTTTCGAGGGAGCAACTGTTACAGTGTATTTTTTGCTGCGTATTCCTTCTCTGCAGTAATAATGTCGCAGAGAAAGTCGGGTTTCAAGCCTTGTCGAGAGTGTGGGGGCAAGATGTCAGTTACAGATCCTCACTCCGACTGCCTTTGGTGTTTGAGCTCCGACCACAACGTCTCGACTTGCGATTCATGTCAGCACATGAATCCGACGGCCCTCAAGGAACGTGAGGCTAAGTTGTTTATGGCGAAGTCGAAGAGAAAAGAAAAACATCACAAGAAGTCTTCTTCGCCAAGGTCTCATCGGCGTCATCGAGACTCCCGGCGCCGTAGAGATTCACGGCGCCATTCAAGCAAGGAGACTCGTTCGAGGTCGCCTTCAGATCGGCGCCGGAGGACTTGGGAGGTCAGTCCCACGGTCACGCCGCATCCATCGACGCCGTTGCCCTCTCCGGCGTCACTGACTTCACCTGGACAGGCGTCGGTGATTGAGGTGATGCAGCCTCTTGTGTTGTCTCCGGCGTCGCAGACGTCGAGGCCGGCGTCGGGGTCGCCTTCGATACAGGCACCCCAGTATCCGGCTTTTCCCACCCCTGGAGCCGATAGTACTGCATTCCTAAATGCGATGTATACCATCTTCCAACAGATGGCTCCAGGGGGTGCTCCGGCTGGTCCTTTGGCCTTTTCATTGGGTGATCCTGCGCCTCTACGGCCGGCACCCTTTATGCCCTTTCTCCCTTTTGGGAACATGGGCTCGGCGCCGGTGGCCGCTCCGGTGGCTTCAGAGGGATTGGCCTCGGAGATTTCCATCCCGTCGATGTCGGGATTTCGTCCTGTGACTCCGGTGGGTCCATCTGCTCCAAGTTCTCTTCGTCCTGCTCCTTCATCGGCGCCGAAGTTGCCTGTGGCGCCGGACGCGGCGTCAGTTGCTTCTGGGGATCGGCGCCGATCTTCGGCGGAGGCCATGTCGACTCCGCGTATCGAGCAGAGGCTACATTCGAGGAGGCGTGCTCTCCGTCTATTGGAAGAGCAGGAGTACCAACGAGTCCTGGAGGAAGGAGAACTTGAGGACTCTGGTGATGGACTGCATGGTCTGGATACAGCCAGTGGGCTGGATACTTCCCCTGAGTGGGATCTTTCGTCTCCAGGGGAATATACGGAGGAAGCTGCTTCCTTTCACGCTGTAGTACGGAAGGCAGCTAACTTTCTGGACCTGCCTTTGCCGGTGGCAGAGGCGAAGCAGAATCTTCTAACGGAGGTACTACATCCGGCCTCTGCTGCAGCGGAGCCTCTCTTGCCGTTTAATGAGGCTTTGCTTGATCCGGTGCTAGAGGTGTGGAAGAGGCCAGTATCTTCCTCAGCGGTTCATAGGGCTGTGGCCAGGAGATATCGAGCTGCACCATCTGACCCTGGCTTTCTTTCTAGACACCCTACACCGGAGAGCTTGGTGGTGCAAGCCTCCTGTTCATCAAAATCAGCGCCTGGATCTTTCCCGACAGTACCTGGAGACAGAGACTCGAAAAAGCTGGATGTGCAGTCCAATAATTTTTTTTCATCCTGCAGTCTGGCGTTGAAGGCCACCAACGCAACTTGCATTCTGGGGAGATACATCCATGCTCTTATGGATGACATTTCGTCATCATTTACGGAGCTTCCCCAGGGTCTTTTGGATATTGTTTCGGACGCCCAGGCTGCCGCGACCCAGATTATTCAGTCTGGGCTGGACACGACCGACTCGGTGGCTAGGGTGATGGGCACGGCTGTGGTGGCAAGGAGACAGGCCTGGCTCCGTAATTCGGGGTTTTCTGCGGAGTCAACCCTATTGGACCTCCCGTTTGATGGGGACAAACTGTTTGGGGCCAAGGCAGATTCGGCCTTGGAGCGATTTAAGGAGAGCAGGGCCACAGCCAAATCGTTAGGGCTCCAAGCTTCTTCTTCCTCTGCCTCTTCCAGATTTTTCAGGAGGTTTCGTGGATTAGGGCGTGGCTCTTCCTCCTCTTCCTTTCGGGGGAGATTCCAGCAACCTGCCTCTTCCCATCCCGATAGATCTTTTAGAGGGAGAGGTAGGGCCCGCACCAGAGGAGCCTCTCAGCAGCACTCTGCCTCTTCCTCATCCTCTGGAGGGGTGCAGCAGGGAAAGCAGCCTTAGGCTTTCACCATTTCCCACTCACTCCTCTCCTGTAGGGGGAAGATTACAGCATTTTCTCCGCAAGTGGAAGACTATTACAACGGACACTTGGGTTCTCAGTATTGTGGGAAAAGGCTACACCCTTCCCTTTCGGGAGTTCCCGCCCCCCATCCCGCCTCGCCCATCTTATTGTTCAGAAGAACACCTCCTGTTGCTAGAACAGGAGGTACAAGTCCTCCTTTCAAAGGGCGCAGTGGAATTGGTCCCAGAGCAGGAAAGGGGTCGAGGTTGTTACTCAAGGTATTTCCTGATTCCCAAGAAGGATGGTCGGTTGAGACCAATCCTGGACCTGAGGATCTTGAATTGGTTCCTCAAACAGGAAAAGTTCAAGATGCTGACCCTAGCTCAGGTGCTTTTGGCATTGAACAAGGAAGATTGGATGCTGTCTGTCGACTTGCAGGATGCTTACTTTCATATCCCGATACTCAAGTCACACAGGAAGTATCTCCGGTTTGTGGTAGGATCGCAGCACTATCAGTTTGCGGTCCTTCCGTTTGGTCTTACTTCAGCACCTCGAGTCTTCACGAAGGTGATGTCGGTGGTTGCGGCAGAGCTCAGAAGGAAGGGGATAGCAGTATTCCCTTACTTGGACGACTGGTTGATCAAAGCCAAGTCTCCGGAGCTTGTGTCGCATCATCTGCAGTCAACGACTCAGTTGTTGTTCGACCTGGGCTTTTCGGTGAACGAGCCCAAATCTCACCTGGAGCCCTCTCAGCACCTCCTGTTCATAGGGGCAGTACTGGATACAACATTGAGTCGAGCCTTTCCTCCGCCTCAGCGGATTCAAGATATTCAGGAATTGGTTCCAATGTTTCGAAATGGAGCGGTAGTTCCAGTCCTCAAGGTCCTTCGTCTGCTCGGTCTGTTTACCTCCTGCATTCTGTTGGTCACGCATGCTCGCTGGCACATGAGGGCTCTTCAGTGGTGCCTCCGAAGGCAGTGGTCTCAACACAAAGGAGATCTAGAAGGTGCTGTCAAGATCTCCAGAGATGCGGCTGTGGAATTGAGGTGGTGGATTGCGGGCAACAATCTTTCACAAGGAAAGCCGTTCGCGCAGTCGCCACCAGTGGCCACAGTCATAATGGATGCTTCCACTCTAGGGTGGGGAGCTCATCTGGGGGATTTGGAGATCAAAGGCCTTTGGTCTCCAGAGGAACAGATGTTTCATATCAATCTGTTAGAGTTACGGGCTGTACGTCTGGCTTTCAAGGCCTTCCTCCCTTCCCTTCGTGGTCAGTCGGTACAGGTCCTGACGGACAATACTACCACGATGTGGTACATAAACAAACAGGGAGGAGTAGGGTCATACCTTCTCTGCAGAGAAGCTCTTCGACTATGGTCCTGGGCAAAGGACCATCAGATTTGCTTGGTAGCAAATCATCTGGCCGGGGTCTTGAATGTACGTGCGGACAGTCTCAGTCGCCAATTCTCGGCAGACCACGAGTGGCGTCTCCATCCAGATCAAGTCCGTTTAATCTTCCAAAGGTGGGGGTTTCCTCGGGTAGATCTGTTTGCCAATCTGGAGAACGCGCATTGTCCGTTATTCTGCAGCCTCCAGTATCCGATGCAGGGAGCGTTGGGGGACGCGTTTCAAATAACCTGGTGCGGCCAGTTGCTTTACGCGTTTCCTCCCATACCCTTGATTCCTCGAGTATTGAGGAAGATTCGCCAAGACCGGGCTCTAGTCATCTTAATAGCTCCGGATTGGCCAAGGAGGGTGTGGTACTCCGACCTTCTCCAACTCTCAATGTGCCTTCCGCTCCGTCTCCCTATCAGGGCAGACCTCCTCTCGCAGTCGCAGGGGCAGGTTTTACACCCCAACCTCCAGAGTTTGCACCTACATGCCTGGAGATTGAACGGGGCAAACTGAGTTCCTTCTCTCTCCCGCCTGATGTAGTGGATGTTATATTAGCGGCCAGGCGACACTCCACTAAATCTATCTACGCTAATAGGTGGTCTAAATTTGTTACGTGGTGTGGAGAGAGGCAGATTGATCCCTTACATGCTCATCTGTCGGACGTTTTGTCTTTTGCTCTGTCTCTAGCGCAGAAAGGTTGTGCAGTGGCTACCATTAAGGGTTATTTGTCGGCCTTGTCAGCCTTCATTTGTCTTCCAGACCAACCATCGTTATTTAAATCCCCTATTGTTCTCAGATTCTTGAAAGGTCTTCTAAATAAATATCCTCCAAAACCATTCGTTATGCCGCAATGGGATTTGTCCTTGGTCCTGACTTTCCTTATGGTGTCCCCTTTTGAGCCTATGCATTCTTGCCCCTTAAGGTATTTGGTTATAAAAACAGTCTTCCTGGTAGCTATAACATCTGCAAGGAGAGTGAGTGAGTTGCAGGCCTTATCGGTAAAGCCCCTTATACAACTTTTTATGGGGATAAGGTGGTGTTGAGGACCAAGGCTGCTTTCCTCCCGAAGGTTGTTTCACCTTTCCATTTGGCTCAGACAATTACTTTGTCCACGTTCTATCCTCCGCCTCATCCTTCTAAAGAGGAAGAAAGACTACACTGTCTGGACCCAAAGAGGGCGTTAAGCTTCTTTATTGATAGAACAAAGGATTTCAGGCTGGAGGATCAGCTGTTCATCGGATACGTGGGCAAGAGGAGAGGAAAGGCAGTCCACAAGAGAACACTCTCCAGGTGGGTTGTTCTTTGCATTAAAATCTGTTACTCTTTGGCAAAGAAGGATCCTCCTGATGGCATTAGAGCTCATTCCACCAGAGCTAAGTCGGCCACTTCGGCCTTGGCCAGAGGTGTTCCTGTGGTCGACATCTGCAAGGCCGCAACTTGGTCGTCCCTTCACACTTTTGCGAAACATTACTGTTTGGACTCTGAGGTCAGAAGGGATGGCCATTTTGCACGGTCAGTGCTGCAGGATTTCTTGGTTTGACCATTTAGGCACCCGCCACCGGGCGTGGTACTGCTTTGGGACTCTATTCATTAGGTGAGGAATCCACAGGTAGTTGTATCCATCAGAAGAACGAGTTACTTACCTTCGGTAACAACTTTTCTGGTGGATACATTAGCTACCTGTGGATTCCTCACGGTCCTACCCGCCTCCCCGTTGCCTTTTTGGTCTTACCAAGCAATCCTTGAGTGTGCTCCTCTTGGTCTTCAAGGTTGCAATAGAGTTTGTAAATATGGACACTTGTATATATGTATATATATATTTATATATATCTTTGTGTATATACACGATTTGTATATATTGTTGTTTGATTTAAAAAAAAAAAAGGAGAGTTATATTAAATCTACAGCCATTTTATTGCAATGTAGTGTGATTTACAATGTTATGGGATGTTGTCCTGCTCTTTCATTGCATTGGGTTATTATTCTCATGCACGTAAAAAATGTTGGTACTGACGTCGGCACGTCGGCGAGGACCTCATATTGCCTGTATGACATCAGACGGCGTCACGTGGGCTAGTGTGACGTCCTCGTCGACGTGCAGAAGCTAGGAAGAAGATTTCCGTCGAATGCTGGCGCCATGGGAGAATTCATTAGGTGAGGAATCCACAGGTAGCTAATGTATCCACCAGAAAAGTCGTTACCGAAGGTAAGTAACTCGTTCGTTTGTGTCATAACACCAGATGCATGGTCATTGGATTCTGATGGGCCTGTGATCAGGGGCTGTTGTACTGCCATCTGTGTGATGTTGGATTACTTTGGTGTGGTACATAATAAGGCTGAAGCTGCTGACATCATCCACTTTAATATCTGCCTTTTCTACAGGGCAGTGTCTGACAAATCCCTCCCCTCTGTGGTCTGGTGGGCTGTACCCTGGAATATGTAACTTGACATAGTATGAGTCACTCATTCTTATGTCACAAAGGTCCAGACATATGCACAGCTAATGGTGTGTAGACTGTAATAAAATGTTTGTTGTGGCCAGACACTTGTACTTATGTGTTTTTGTGTAATGATTGTAATCCTGAGCAGGACACTGTGTACCTGTGACATATTCCTTCTTTCTCAAGTAAGTCATGTCTTTATCAAATGGTTCTCACGATCTTACATCTCTACATAGCAAAATGATGAAATTAACCAAGCAGGCAATGAGTTTGTGATGGCTGGATGTATTACAGGGCTGCTGAAATAAATACAATTTGGACAGAAAAGAAGAAAAATAATAAAGTGAAGGTGTCAGTCATGCTGAATGAAATCACTGGAGTAGATGCCACACCATTGGGAGTCCAATTGGAACTGGTGGGTAGTTCAGGATCCGTCAACAGAGTGAATGTGTGGCACACAAAGGAGCTCCTTTAGGAAGAGGTCACTTGCTGGCAGTGGTGGATGTCTTGCTATCTGCACCTCCTAGATTCTTCACCAGACACCCCTGTCTGCATGGTGGGGGGTGAGCTGCTGCTACAGAGGTGTCTGGGGCCTGTTTCTCTGGCAGGGCCTCCCTTCCAGTGGCTGGCACCGATGAAGAAGGGTCTGGTATTGATGTGCCAGAGGAAGGGGTAGAATGGTGTTGTAGAACCCTCCTCATGGTGGTGTTAATGTCCCTCATCACCCCAATTAGGGAGCCCATGTTGGTATTGTGAGCCTCCCACTGTTCATGCATCCTTTGAATGTCCCTCTGTAGCTGCTTGATCTCCTAGAGTTCGGGCAAGACCTGGCCCTTTACGCCTTGGGACTCCTGATAGACCCTCAAGACGTGGCTGATGGTGTCCTGACCAGGAGCAGCACCAGTAGCCCCACCCGGCTGGGCCACAGCATCCCTCCAATGCAGCCTACCCCCAGGGGCATGTGCCCCTGCTACAGTGTGCCATCTCCCACTTGGTCCTGGACCCTCATTGTTGGAAGTGTTGCCCTGCAACTCAGGATCCTGGACTGGAGGGCATGAGATTGTAGACAGTGTGTTCGGAACTCGGGTTGGGAGGTGACTCGCTGCCTGTAATGTAGAGGCAACCGGGCTGGGAAGTGTTGATGTGGCCACAGTGAGACTCACTGTTGTGTCTGACCAGGTTGCCCAGATGGGCCACAACCGTCTTCCATGTCCAGACTTCCAGGAGTGTCTTCTTCACTGAGGACTTCATCCAGGGGGGGTAGTGGCAGTCTCTCCTGTGTCAACTCTGTGCCCAGTTACACCTCCCAGGTGAGTACACTTCAATAGAGAATTAAGACACAGGGGTCCTTGGGGAAGAGAACACTAGGCTGGCGTTTGGAGTTAGAGAAACAGTGCCTCCTGGGAGTTGCAATCAGGTCACTCCCACTAGTCCCCAGTACTTGACAAATGGTATTCTCCCAGGTGAGTAAACTTCATTTGGGAGTGAGTTGCCAAACAGGGGTCTTTGGATAAGAGAATACTTTGCTTGTGTTTGGAGTTACAGGGCTAGTGCCTGCCGGGAGTTATGGTAATGTCAGTGCCTGAACTACACTTTTGTAGGTATTTCTGTCAAGCCCTCAGGATGCAGGATGGCCAAGACCTTATCCTACCAAGAAAAGAGATGTAATGGGACACTGGGGGGGACCTCTGCCAGTCTTCTGCTGGTGCCTGGAGACCAGAGAACCTTGCCTCTGAGGTCCTTCCACCTCTTCCTAATGTCCTCCTTCGTGCACAGGGTGGTGCCTACAGCATTGAATCTGTTGACGATCCTGTCTCACATTTGCATTTTCCTGCTGAGAGGAGTATGCTGTGCTTGTGCTCCAAACAATTGTGGCTCTAATCTTATGATTTCATCCACCATGACTCTTAACTCATCTTCTGAGAAACAGGGATTTTTTAAACGTGCCAAGCTGGAACACAAAGTGTGATAGTGACTTACTAAAGAGGAGAAGTGTAAAAATGTGTGACAGGACAAAAGTGTGTGCAGGGTGTTCGATGGGATGGTGAAAAAAGGGGGCCTAATCTATGCAGTGTTTTGGAAATAAGGTGCTCTGGCTTCAGTGTTTGGCGTTGATAATGCAAAGGATTGTGGTCTGTGAAGGGGTGTTGGTAGAAATGGGGTCTCTAGTTGGCAGAAATATACACCCTTGTCCAAATAGGGACCACAGTTCTACTCAGGGTAAATCACACACAATCCAAATTATCCTGTGCTCACCCTCTGGTAGCCTGGCAGTGAGCAGGCAATGTGTAAAGTATTTGTGCAATAAATCATACAGTAAGACAATGAAAACACCACAAAAATACATTCACAGATTTAGGAAAACCAATGATATTTATCTGGTTAAATTAAGGTCAAAATGATAAAGATTCAATAAGCACAAGTTGAGATATCACCTTTGCAAGGTTAAAAAGAGTCTTAAATCTTAAAAATCAACAGTTGTCTCTTGTTTGCGTCAAAATGACCATGCACGGGGACTGCAGAGGAGGGGATGTGTGGAAACATAAGGTGTGCATCAGATTTTCCGACTCAGCACAGACGATGCATCGTTTCTTTCCATTCTGCAAGAGTCTTTGCGTCGATTTCCGGTGCACAGTCTTAGTTCCTCACTGCAATGCGGGGATCTTTGGCGCCCAGGGATGATGCGGGGAAACCCTGGTCGTGTGGGAAGAAGTCACAGGTATTGCAACGATACAGTAGATGATGCGTCAAATTTTCTGTTGCACAGCAGGCGCTGTGTCGATTCCTCACTCAGAAAGTCGGGCTGTGTCATTCCAGCTTGGCTGTGCGTGGCCTAGTAGGGATGTGTACTGAATTTCCAGTTGCAATGCAGGCACTGTGTTGATCTTCGCTCAGGAAGTGGCCCGAGACTTCAGAAAACAGGAGGCTAGCTCAATCCAAGCCCTTGGAGAGCACTCCTCAGCAAAATCATAGGGAAGCAGGGCAGCAGTCCATTACAGCAAAGCAGTCCAGATGAGGCCTTTGGCAGCCAGACAGTTCCTTTTGACAGGTTGCAGGTTCAGGTCCAGAAGTGTCTAATTTGTTGGGGTCAGGGACCCAGATCATATACCCAAAAATGCTTTTGAAGTGGGGGTTACTTCAAAGAGTGGTTTTGAAGTGCACAAGGTCCCCTTTCAGTACAGGTCTGTCTGCCAGGGTCCCAGTAGGGGGTTTGGCAGTCCATTGTGTGAGGGCAAGCCACTAGCCTTTGAAATTTAAGTGTCAGGCCCTCCAACCTCCCAGCCCAGGAAGACCCATTCAGTATGCAGATGAGTGCAGCTGTGACTGAGTATCCTGTGTTTGAGGTTATCTGGGTGAAATACACAAGGGAGCTGTCAATCAGCCCATCCCATATGTGGACTGGAGACAGGCTGTAAGGCACAGATGGATTTTAAGTGCAGAGAAATGCTCATTTTCTAAAAGTGGCATTTCTAAAATAATAATATAAGATCCAACCTCATAAATAAGCAGCATTTTCTATTACCATTCCGGCTATACTAAATATTGCCTGGTTACCCTTTTCTGAACAGAATCTACCACTCAAACAGTATATGAGGGTAGCCCTAATGCTATCCCATGAAATGAGCAGGCCTCACAGCAGTGAAAAACAAATTTAGGAGTGTTCCACTACCAGGACAGATAAGACACACATGTATCTGTCCTCCCTTTTACCTACATAGCACCCTGCCCTATTGATTACTTAGGGACTACCTTGGTGTGACGTATGTAGAAAAAGGGGAGTTTAAGGCTTGACAAGTACTTTTGAATGCCAAGTCGAAGTAGCAGTGAAACTGCACACACAGGCCTTGCAATGGCAGGCCTGAGTCAAAGTTAATGGGCTACTTATATCAGTGGTACATCCAGTGCCGCAGGCCATCTAGTAGCATTCAATTTACAGGCCCTGGACACATGTAGTGTAGTGCACTTTACTAGGGACTTACAAGTAAATCAAATATGCCAAGTGGGAATGAGCCAATGTTACCATGTTTTTAGGGAGACAGCACATGCACTTTAGCATTGGTTAGCAGTGTCAAGAGTCCTAACACCTGGAGGGAGGCAAAAGGTTTGGGGGTGACCCTGCAGAAAGGCCATTTCCAACAGGTGTGTTTTATAGTGTCCTTTGCAGGTGTGTTCAGTGTGGCAATGTGTGACAGCTGTGTTGTTTTCAGATTCATCCAATGTACTGTTGTGTTTTACTTTTGTGACTGTGGACTGCCGTGATTCGAACCACCACTGGCTGACAACCATGGGGTAGTAATACGGTCAGTGGTTAGTCATGGTGCTGTTGGGGCTGGAGGTTGGATTGCCTTTTTCCAGACATCTGCACTGCTGCCGGTCTGCCTTTTTAGGTTGGTGGTCATCAGTCCTGCCTGTATTGCTTGTAATAAGATGGTCCGAAAGATCGCCAACATAGTGGTCTTTTCAGGACCACCAACATTGCAGTCTGTCAGTCTGACTGCCAAACTTGTAATGAGGCCCTTGGATCCTACCTTTTCAGGGAACTAACGTCCAATTTCCCTGCTACCTGCTATTGGTAAGATACTCTAAAAGCACTTTAATCAATCTCTTTTGAGTTTACTTGAAGATAATCAGTGTCTGCATGCTTCCCAAATGGGTTTTCGGGCCCAGCTTAGCACAGAAAGAGTCCGCCTAGCAGTTACAGAGGAATTAAAATCAGTGTTAGATCGGGGAGGTAATGCAACAAACCCCCTGTTGGATTTAAGCATAGTGTTTGATACAGTGGACAGTTCAATACTTATAGATAGACTCAGAGAAACAGGGGTTCAGGATAAGACACTCAAAAGGCTTACCTCCTTTCTGATTGACAGAACCTTTCAAATCTGTGAAAACCCATTTTCTCGGATTTTTTGCCAGTGAATTGGGGGGGTCTTACGGGGCTTGGCCCTCTGGCAGACATTGTACAGGAACATGGATTATCACTAATTTCATATGCAGATGATACACAACTGGTGGTACCCCTTGCTCAGGGCAAGAGGATGGAGCAAACTCAATTAGACCCCCATCTGGAAAGAGTGGCCAGTTGGATGGCGAATCATTTCCTAAAACTGAACAGGAAAAAAACGGAGCTAATGATTCTGGGGAACATCCACTGATCAGCCTGCCAAAGAATTTGGGAAACGTTCCTCTCCCTTCCTCCCCCATAAAAGCCTGGGAATGTGGCTGGATAAAGCTCAATTCATGGATGCACAGTCAAAAAAGCTTGCAGCTAATCATGAATAATTCCCCAGACCATTTGAAAACCTTATGACACGCCTTGGAACATGATCTTGGAACACTCGAGGACGAGGATTGGATGGAGGCGGTTCAGAGCCCAGACGAAAGCAGGCCCTAGAGCAGTAAGGGCCCGCTTTCGTCTTATACAGTTGAGGGCTCTACATAGGGCATACTACTCTAGATCGCTATTGCATAAAATGGGCTGTACTGAATCCGACCTGTGTACACGAGGTTGTGACGAGGTGGGACCTTATTTCATACCTTGTTGGAATGTCTGGTGATTCAGTAATATTGGAGAAAGGTGATACGAATCATGGGTAGAGTAACTGGGCTCCACCTATCACTTGAGGCTAAATGGTTGCTCCTGGGTATCACAGGAGACGAGGGGTGGCCTAGATATTTGAAGATTTAGGTACAATTAGCGGCTGGTGTGGCTAAACAAAATATTGCATGGAAATGGGGTGCTAGTGACCCTCTGAATTACAAACTGGGAGAGGGACCTGGGGTGGTGCCAAAGGGTAGAGCAGGTGATATATTAAAGCAGGAGATATATGAGGAACTATAAGAAAATATGGTCAAAATGGGTGACATACAGAGACACAATAGGATGGTTGGGGAGGAGCGACCCGTCCTCTTGGTCCCTCGGGGGGAAAGAGTTACAGGACTAGACACAGGAGGTGAGTTAGGCGCAGTGGTCGTGTAATGTTGGCTAGGTTCCAGATATTATTGTGTTCAATGTATGCGCAGTTACAATGTGAAACTGATATGTTTTCCAATTGTATGCTGAGACTTGTTTGTAATAAAAAAAAGCTACTTATTTCGGTGTTGTCAGGACAGTACGCAAAATCTTAGATATTATCCCGCAGGCTTCCAGGAGAAAAGTGGTCCATTCTTGATCTTGTCTTGGCTGGACTATGGCAATTCACTCTATCTAGGTTTCCCAAAATATGTTATCAAAACATTTCAGGTGGTTCAAAATGTGGCTGCCAGAACCCTTCTCAAGATACCTACGTCTGCCTCCATGAAAGAGGCCATGACTACACTTCACCAGCTTCCCATGGAATCAAGAATGACATTTAATCTTTATGCCTGGCACACAAACAATTAGTTTCTAAAGGCGGTGCCCCAAGTTTAGGGTGCTTCTTTCACCCTACTTACCATCCAGGTCCTTAAGGTCTGCCTCTGGCCACCTACTGAGGGTACCCAGAATTTACAGGTCCAGGTTGAGTGGAAGATCCTTTTCATATCTTTTCTTAAATTATAGAACGCGCTCCCTCTTGAATTGAGATGGCTTCCGTAAAATGGCTTCCATCCTGGCTCACCCGTTCTGGTTAAAACATTTGTATACATACTTTTTTCCACAGTTCCTGAATGCACTGTGCTCAAGGTTAGTTCCCATGCTTAGTATCCATAAAACAATAGAGCATAACCCAATTAGGTATTTTTCAAGGCTGCATCACTCTTCATTTGTGTTATTTCAGTCCACAAATTGACATTTTCTAGTTTGAAGACAGATATATGGCCTGATTTACATAGTGGTGGAAGGAATACTACTTCACAAATGTGACAGATATCCTGTCCAACGTATTACAATCCCATTACCCTGTGGGGATCGTAATACAGCAGACGGGGATATCCGTCACATTTATGGAGGTGTATTGCCTCTGCTGAGATCTAAATCAGGTCCATAAAGATGAAGAACTATCCCTACAGATGGCGTGAGGATTTGA
Organism: Pleurodeles waltl; assembly: GCF_031143425.1. Classification (NCBI taxonomy): domain Eukaryota; kingdom Metazoa; phylum Chordata; class Amphibia; order Caudata; family Salamandridae; genus Pleurodeles; species Pleurodeles waltl. Next base: position 68,895,346 of record NC_090445.1, read on the forward strand.
GCTTGAAGCACACAACACAACCCAGCATGACAGCAAATGGAATGAACTGCTAACATCAACAAGTTCTAAGTTGTGTATACTCTGAATGGACTGCAAACTGCTACATGAATAGTGGCTTTAAGGAACATGCCAGAATCTGGTGAAAAATAGCCCCCTTATTTTCACCGACATGCGTATAACACCTCTATTCAGTGTATGCCAGATAGCTCTATTATTTGCTCTGCCATAATTTCAAGTTGGCAGACATACCACCCACTATAAGTTACCTGGTCTGCCAGTGGTCACTCCAAAACACTATGATGGAATTAGTGGGGAACCTTCCTTTAAATGGTGGATACGCCTCTTGAACCCTATATGTTACACAGACCAGATATGTTTTGCTGAAAATATATTTAGGATGTGCATTTCTGGATGCCTGATTTGATGGTGGACATAAGCGTAGGACAATAGAGCAGTTTTGTTGAGGAAACCTCAATTCTCTGCCCAAAGGTTATGATGTATTTCCCAGGCTCCTGTGGAGGGGTGATAATTCAATCACTCTGCTAGATGGAAAGCTTGTCATAAACATTGTCTCATGCCTAAAGTATTGGAATGTTCTGAAGGATTTGAAATGAGGATGTACAAATGTTCTTAGTGAGGAGTGTAGTCTCTGTTTACCTTAGAGGGGTCCCATAAAAAATAAGTTACTCTACATTACCCCATGATACTAACACAGGCACATTAGCCTCTGCACTTCATATGAGGCACCAACAGGGATAAAATGCAACACATTTAAGTACTATGCCCCAATTTACACTTTGTATATTTTATGCTGCATGTTTCTTCTCTTGTCATTCTATATGTTTACATATTTTCTCTTTATCTTTCTCAGTGAAATTTTCGGTCATTGGACCGGACCTGCCCCTGGTCATCCCTCCTGGAGAAGATGCTGTGTTATCATGTCACCTGTCACCTCAGATCAGTGCCGAGAATATGACTATAAGGTGGTTTAAAGGCAAATACTATAACCTTGTTCACTTGTATCAGAGAAGAGAGGACCAGTATCAAAATCAGATGGCAGAGTACAGAAGCAGAACACACCTTAATAAAGATGGCATCATTCTTGGCAGTGTGTCGTTGATAATAAACAATGTTCGACCTTCCGATAGCGGCCTGTACACATGTTTCTATGATACAGAATCCTTCTATGAAGAGGCAGTAGTGGAACTAAAGGTGGCAGGTCAGTCACATTTCATTTTGAAGCTATCTCAGAAACCTATCAGAGAGGTGTGCATCCAAGAAAGAGAAATTGCCCTTCTTAAAATATGCAGCAAAGTTCTTTTAACTTAGTCATAATGCAGCTTTTAAGACCAGGGCCCTGATTTAGACTTCAGAATATGATAATTACTCTGTCCCCCGAAGGAGTGATGTTGTGAGTTAGGAAATGAAAGAACAACACAACTCTGTTTTGTCAAATAATATGAGCATTTATGAATAACGACCGGGAGAGCAGCACAGCTCTGTGACCAATACCACACAAAACTCTGTCAGTACAAACCCCTCTTATACCATTTTGATGCCTTGAATGTGTCTTATCACTCGTCATGCATTTTGATTTAAGTGCTTGCTTGTACATTGTTATCTCTACTTACGTTAGCATAAAGCCACATTTCTCCTTGGTAAAGCATCTAATTACGCATTTACAGAAAGCGAAGTTTACACATCTGTCCTGAGCACATTTGTTAATAAACCGCAATGTCTTTTATCTCACGTTCTGAAGCCTATCAGTACTTGCTCCTTCAGCTAGTTCCACATTTGGAAACATTTCTGTCTTTCCTCCCTTGCACAGCTTCTGACCTTCAAGCATCAGAGCTTATCGGGTTCCATTTCCAAAACCACCATGGTGTATTCTTCCCTTGTGAACATGGACTGTATTGTGCGCCCTCCCTTTGTGTGTGTTACCAAGTTATGACTCAAGATTTCTATGGCTTTCTACTTCTAGCTGCATTATGAATAAATGTTTCTGCTTGTCCTTGTCCTTGCCTCCGTGCTTCCTGTCCTGGGCTCTCTATTTGGACGTCATGAACCTTCTGGGCCTATATTCTTTTCTGATCATGTACGATTCTGCACATTTTCCTCCTAATTCATACATTAGCAAAAGTGGGCCTTCTCCTTTTTCCATATTTTCAGTAACATTCCCCCCTTTAGCTGAGCTTTCAACTACTTCCTCACCTTCCCTGCTACATACATTCATTAGTGTGTATATGCTGTCCTCGTCCTTCTGCACTTTCCTGGCTACCTAATAGTGAACATCCTACCCAACTTCTGGCTAACTCTCTTGCAGAATCCTACCACTACATGGAAGATACAAAACATCAGCAGGATCACCACAAGTATTAGGAATAACCCCTTAAACAGTCCTGACAACCAGGATGGCATCCATACAAACCACCCTGAAAACCATTAGTTGGGGGCACCCCCCTTGTCTGCCATCTTCTTCCGTAGGTTATGTAAAGTTTGTATGGCCTCCATTATTGTTCAGTTGTCTGCATTGTTAGCTTGCACGTATGTACAGCAGGCAGTTCCGATTTTGGCACAAACCCCACTCTCCATGGCCGTCATCAAGTCTAGCACATACCTATGCTGAATAAGCATCACCCTCACAGCCCGCATTTCTTCCTTGACTGCATTGAAACCATCTTCAGTCATGTTAATGGTCTTCAGCAGTTCTCATCGGTTTATTTGCAGCCAGCGGGCAGTTGCCTTTGCTTGAACAAATGGGAAGATACTTCTGAAGAACAATTGGGCATCATTGAACAACCTATGCTCTTGTGGAACGTCTTTCCAGGTTGTAGTGCCTATATAATCTTCAGATCTCTTCTTCTGATGGTGTAGCAAGGTGGTTGGGCGGCTCATGCGGTGGTCATGTAACTTTGAGATGTCCACCCCTGGAATCGCCAAGGAGAGGGTGTCCACAATAACTAAAGAACAAAGACCTCTCAATCCGGAAGGAAGTCGTGTGTACAGCTATTCTCCACATTGCCAATAGTAGTCCATCAGACTGGAGGTGCCCCACTGCATGTCAGCATTGTACCTTGTGGTGATGCAATTGATGTTCCTCCCTACCGGGACCATTCCATTCCACCTGAAACATAAAAAGAAAACCTGCTCGAAGAGTGGATGGCGTTTCTACCCATGTTAATCTAGATATATTTTCGTCCCATATAGCCTGACATTTTTGTTGCATGCTATTGTCACTCTGATTTCCCATCCATAATGAGAGGACTCTACATCCAAATGTTGCGACATGGTAGTATTGACCATGGACGTATACTGATTGATTTACTCGAAAATATGGGCTCTCCTGACAATCATGGGGCATAGGTGTGGCTGAATATTTTTTACAGAAACGTGTAGGTTGTGATATACCCAGGAATCCCTGCTTTAATATTCTAGGTTTCCAATTTTTACTCTTGTACCTCATGACCCCTGTCTCAGCCATTGTTTCTAACTTCACTATTAACTCCTTGCGGTCTGTCAGGACATTTGTTATATTGGCTAACTCCTCCTAAAATTGTATGGTGTTTACTAGGAACACTCTCTGTCTTATCTGTAAGGGCTGCATCCTTGCTCATATTCTGCAAAGATACAAATGCAATAAACATTGAGTAACATTCGGGGTACTTGTTTTGATGAGTGCAGCCTGTCTGTGTCATTAGCATGTGGAATCAGAGAACAAACAAAACATGAGTCATTAGTAGTCTGCAAGCCTATCTCTGTCATATGCTGATACCATATGTTGCTTAGCAAACTAACATGAATGTAATGGAATACATTTGCATACTTATATACTTCTCTCTGCAAGCGCTTAGTATACTGACATATTGCCATGCATGGGTTAAAATACCACTGAGTTGTAATTGCTAGCATAACAAGACATGAACAGAAAAACTAAATTGAAATACATAACTGTCCATTAGCATATCGAATAGGAGCTCCGCTGGCCTCTTTAGAAAGGACGTTGTCCTTCGCCTTTTTCTTTGCCCTCCGCTAAACGTTCCTGTGAAGATGGTGATGCATGACATGAAGCAGGGGCCAATCAAACGTCTGGCAGATGAATCCATGGCTTCCTGCCTTCCACCTTCACTGCTGTGGGGGTGCTCTGGGTAACCAAGTAGGGGCCCTCGAACTTGCTGTCTCTCGATCGTCGTACAAAATTGCAGATGTACACTTGCTGGCCGACAGAAATTGTACTGGTCTGCTGGGCTGCAGTGGTGCACTTCTCCTGTCGCAACACTTGTTTAGAGAAGAACTTGACAGACTTCAATAACAAGATACATAATTACTCATCTCCTGTCCTAAAACCTCAGCTGTCTTTTGAGCATCTGTCTTCTGTCGAGCTATTGTTAAAGGAGTTAGCATAGGAAGTCCTTTCACTATCTTGTGAGGGGTCAAGTGATGATCACTTCCTGGTTGGTTCCTGAAGGCATATAAAGCTAGTGGAAGGCAATATAGCCAGTTTTTCTGCAGTGTGGCACATAATTTACTAATTTTGTTTTTTAACAGGCCATTAAGGCGTTCCACTATACCATTACTTTGGTGACGATAAACAGATGATAATTTATGTTTTATTCCTAGAGTGGTGCACAGGTGCTGAAACATTGCATTAACAAAGTGTGTGCCGTTATCTGAGCGGATCGCTTCTGCGATTCCCCACCTAGGTATCACCTCTCTTATCAGAAAATTGGCTGTTGCTTTAGCATGATTATGTACACATGGTCCTGCCTCAATCCACCTTGAAAAGGGGCAGACCACCACAATAAGGTATTTGTAATTGTTACATCTCTCAATCATGTAAACAAAGTCTAAATGTAAATTTTTAAATGGACCTGTCGGACGTGGTATTGTTGAGGTAATTACTTTTAGTGTGGGTCTAGGTCTGGATTTTTGACATACTGCACATTCTGCAATGTACATAGTAATCATTTCAGATAATTGTGGAATGAACCAATCTGTCTGCAGCGTAGCAAGAAGATATTCCTTGGCAGTTTGTGAAGGGAGGTGTAGTTGCTCTAGGACTGTATACAACAGGGCTTGTGGTATTACTGGTTTACCTGTGCGTTCTTGCCTACAGATAAAATCTGTTGGTGACTGTATACACCCTCACTGCTCCCACAGCTCCCTTTCAGGAGGTAGTGCTTGTTCTTACAATTCGCATAAATATATCGGTGCTGTTCCTGTAAATGGGGGTGGTAATTCAGTAGCATTCTGTTGTCTGCTTGTCATCATCCCTAATGTCTGTTCATCTTGTTTACTATAATTTGGAGATGTTTTAGCTGCTTCTTTTGCTGCCCAGTCTACCAAGGTATTTCCCCTGGAGACAAGGTCTTGCTGATTGGTGTGTGCTTCACATTTTATTACTGCTACCTTGGATGGTAGAGTTAAAGCCTTTATCAATTGTGCTAAAAAATCTTTATGCATTACAGGGGATCCATCAGATTTAGGAAATCCCCTCCTTTCCCACCAGTGAATGCTAGAATGCACGGTGGTGGTGACATATGCTGAATCAGAATAAATGGTAACCTCTAGTCCTTCGGCCTGTTGCAGCACTTCCATAATGGCCACTCATTATGCAGCTTGTGCTGAGAAATGGGATGGAAGTTGTATTTGACTCATTATCTGTAAGGTGGCTGAGGGTCCCTGCTGTTCGGCTTTTACAACGGCTGCTCCTGAGTGTCTAATCCCAGTCTCCTGCTCTATGAAAGAGGACCCATTGACAAAGAGCAACGTGCTCCCAGGAATGGGGTCTTCTCCTACCTTGCAAGGATGGTATTGAAAGTATTACTTCATATCCAGATACCCTTTGATTTGTAAGGGTGCTATTGCGCTTTTGCGAGATAGCGAATACCGCATGCTCTACATACAGTGTTAAAGGTGATCCCATCAATATGGTGGTGCTCTTTTGAACGGCAAAAGCTGCTGTAGCCAGAGCTTGCTCACATGGATAATGCCCTTTCATGGCGGGATCTAACTCCCAATGTAGTAGGCAATTGGTTTGTGTCCCATAGATGTCTTTTGAGTTAGTACTGCTGTCATCGTCGTTCCATTACAGTGACAGAAGAGGTAGAATGTTTTATTATAATCAGGTGTACCTAACACTGGAGCATTTGTGATTGCTCTCTTTAGCTCCAGGAAGGCTGTCTCCCTTTCGTCAGTCCAGTTGATTTAGTTTGCATTTGTGTGGGACTCCTTTAAAGCAGTTAGAAGTGGTGCAGTCAGGGGGTTGTAATCGAATACCCACTGCCTAATATAATTGCAGAGTCCTAAAAACTTCTGCATGTGTTTTGTGGTTGGGGGCTTAGACATGATCCTGATGCAATCTATTCTGTCCGGTATCACCCTCCTCCCATCTTTAGATATTATCTGTCCCAAATAGTGGACCTCTGTCTGCACTTATTGTAATTTATTTTTGTCCATTTTGTAACCTTTTTCTGCTAGCATTCAGAGGTGACCGATGGTGTCATCTCTACATATGTCTTCAGTAGCACTACAAACCATGATATCATCCACGTATTGTAACAGAGTACTCCTGCATTTTAGTTTTGCTAAATCCTTTTTCACTATTCTGTTGAAAATGCTCTGGGACTCCCAGAAGCCTTGTGGAAGACGCCAATAGCAATATTGAGTCGGTCTAAATGTGAATCCAGTCAAATATTGGCTGTCAGCATGCAGTGGAATGCTGAAAAACGCATTCTTCAAATCGACCACTGAGAAATAAGTGGCTTCTTTAGGAATATTTGTTAGTATGACTGATGGATCGGGTACCACTGAAAATGCTGGCATCACTACATCATTTAGGGAGCGTAAATCCTGAATCATTCTCCAAGTAAACCCCTTTGCTTTGAGTATCGGAAAACTCGGGGTATTGCACGGTGTCGACTTCTCATATATTACTCCCTGCTCAAGTAACGCTTGTATTGTAGGGAGGATGCCCTCTTCTGCCCCCTTGGACAAGGGGTACTGGCGTTTCCTGGGCAGAATCACTGCAGGTTTCAATGAAATTTTCACCGGCTCAGCCCCTTTGATCAGTCCCACATCGTATGGACCTTTTGTCCACAACACCTCTGGGACTTTTGCCAAATCTCTCTCTATTATTGTTCTGTCTTGTGCATGTCTGGACACTGTTCTGTATTGTAACTGTACTCTAATGGCAATGTCCATCTCAAACATGACTGTCTCAATTAGTGGGCAATCATCAAATATTTCTCACGGCATATGTTGATCTTATTTTAAGGGCAGATATTTCTAATATCGTTTCAGGTTATTTTACGGGATCCACAGGCTTGTAAGGTCTAAACAGCAGTTCCTTTGGTAATTGCACAGTTTTCCCTCAAAGCACTGTTGTGTGCGCTATCAGGGCATATATACCGTGCAAAAAAGCCTCTGTATCGACAGGAACCACTCTGACCTGTTGTCTTAGCTCCTCATGAGCTATGAGGGACAATATCCTGCTTGGTGTGACACCTGGTGTGTAGCATACCATTGACCCACCTTCCAGGAAGGAGATGGTCATGTTCAATTTGCTCATTAGGTCTCTCCCAAGAAGATTGACTGGTGACTCTGGGGAGTACAGTAGTGGTCCTTTTGTGTATCTCCCACAATCATGCTTACTGATTTGGTGAATGGAACCCTCCTCACAGCCCCAGAAAACCCTTGTGCGTCCATTGAGTTGCAAGAAAGTGGTAGTGTTCCTTCCTTTATACACAATTTGGTGGCCCCAGTGTTGAATAAAAACCTGTAGGGGCGACCTTCTATGGCTACCATCACAGTGAGTTCCTAATCTGACCTGCGGGTTACCAATAGTATTGGACACACACTGGACATCTGCGGGCTCTGTCATTGGGTTTAATTTTGAGCTGGTGTTCCCCCGAATATTTGGGGTGATCGCATAGAAGGGGTTGCCTCCTTGCACTGTTACTCCTCCCACCTGAACCTGTGCTTGCCCTCCCATAGTGTTGCTGACACCTTGGGGCCCTCCCTGTGACATTGGCCCTTGGGGTGCAACCCACTGGGCTTGGGGGCCCTGCGGGGTCCCTGCATTACTTGTTGCTGGAGCGCCCATTGCATCTGTTGAGGTCTCACCTGCCCTTGCGGGGTATTCCAACCTTGTACTCTCTCATTGTTTTTCCTGGCTCTGCATTCTCTTACAAAATGGTTCATCTTACCACAATAATATTATTGTTGTCCTGACATACATCTTACTTGTCTTTTCCCTTGTGTTGACCCTTGCTCTCCTGTAAAATTCCCCTGTCCCTTCCTCGTATCACTTACTGGTTGTCCTCCTGGTGCCTGTACCTGTACTGGCGTTTTGACAGTCATTGGTGGTGCAGTCACAAGTGCCCATTCTGTATTCAGCTTCTTAAGTTTTTGTTACACCAACTTTGCTGCGGCCCTTTCTGCCTGTTCTGTCCTTTCCTTGTCTTTTTTTTGTTTTCGCTTAAAGTAATGTATTATGTGGGCCTGTATTTCGGGCCATGGTTTAGCCTCTGTTCCCACCACTCTATCTAAGATTGCTTGTATATCAGAGGGAAGGCCTCGCTTTAATAAATAATTAAACAAAATTGCATTTCCTCCAGTGTTCTCCCAGTTACATCCTACCTCCTGCACCCAACGTTCTTTCATTCTAGTAATGAATTCTGCAATATCCTCAGTTGGTTTAATACTTTCTGCCATAAGGGCTCCAATGTCGGGTCTATATGGATACTTCCATCGAAGTGCATCCCAACCATGTTGGCGGACATTGTTAAAAGATGACCCGTCAAACTGTGAATTTATCAATGTCACTTGAGGGAACCCTGCCCTAACAAAAAATTGTGTTTACTTCGTCTCCCACTAATGAGCGGAGCAGGCTTTTAACATCATCTAAGGCAAGGTTGACCATGGCCGTGTGTTTTTCAAAGCATCCTATCCATTTTCCTGCACCTTCAGACAACTAGGTAGTGCTCTTTTTAAATTCTCTTTGTCCATTTGAGGCCATGGCACGTACATTGGCACTTGCCCTCCCTTAAAAATAAGGGGCAACTGAGTTATTGGTTGAGGGCTTCTCGACCTGAGACTTAACCTTGGATCTGGTCTAGTACTGCATGTCACTTTAGTTGGTTTGTCTATGGCATACTCCTCCCAAACTGCAAGGCATTCTTGCATGCAGGGGTAGTTCTAATCTTGGTCACCCCTTCCTTAACGTATGCAGTTTTCTGCAGTCGCTAAATCAAAGGGTTGAAAAGACTCTTGTCGGGCCATGACTTCCTTCCTTCTTTTAGTCCACCTCGCCAATTCATCTGGGAAAGGGTGACAATAATAGCTACCCTCCTCTTGCTCTATTATCTCTATACGTGTCAATTCTGACCTTGTTTTTAGGATTGACCGTCTTTTTGTATCTGTGGCACCTCTTGCTGTCATTACTAATTCTCGTGCAGGGCGCAAGCGAAAATTGTATAACCTTCTGTTAACCCCTTGTTCATGCGCACTCCTATTAAATCCATAGTCCCAATCCTCATCATCTTGTGCCCCTGTTACGACCTGTGAGCCATCCGGGGGCTCCTCATATTGTGGCGTCTCTACATCTCCCTCCCATTCTTCTTCCTCTTCTATCCATTCCTCTGGTGCCTCTCTCAGTGTGTCTGCATATGAATGGCATGCCGTGTAGTCCATTGTCCCCGGAGCGGGGCAAGGCCTCTAGATCACTCTGCCCGTCTCACTGTGTGTTGTAACTCGCTTATCAGCCTGTCTCTCCCACTCTGTTCAGGGTCGGCTCGAGGAGCTGATGGGACGGGAGCAAGGGTTGCCTCAGCTCCCTGCGCCTCTAACCTCTCCTCCTTAGGCTCAACCTGAACTGGACCTGGTACCCTGCAGCTGGCAGGACAGGGTAAATATCATAAGGTGGGGGCTCCCCTCGAGACTCTCCTGGGGATTCTGTTTGCATTTGTGCCACTACCTGTTCAGATGCAGTTGACTTTACCTTTTGTTTTTTCATGACAGAATACCCACCATAGTGACAAAATAGCTTCCCTCTTCTGTCTTTTCTTTTTCTTATACATTGAGCGAATGCAAGTCAATGTGTGTTCAGCTATGTCCTCATTTAATATCCCCTCCTTTGGCCATGATTGAGTGTGATCCTCAGTGCCTTTGTGCCACTGCTTACAATATTTTAGTATTTTTTTCTTATCTGAAGGGAGCATTTTTATCATATTGTCCAGAAGGGTATCCATGGTCCCCACAGGACAGGTGTTTCCTATGTGTACTTCTTGCAGTCTGACCACTGCACTGTGTACCTCTTTTCAGCTTTTGTCTTTCTTTTTAATGTGTATTTACCTTTACCACTGTTACTGACCTATAGCAGTGATGTGTAGGGATAGTCCTACTCAGTATTACCTGAATTTACATATATTGTTGTGAGACCGAATTGGTGAATGCCAGCCATACTTATCGCCAGTCTGTGTAACACCTGTTCTATGGTGATGTCTGGGGCGGGTGAATTTATGGGGGCTCTGAGTGTATTGGTACCTGATGCAATGCGTGTTTTAACGTTGTCATGTATGTAGATATCTACTTGTGGTGCTCGGGTGTGTTGAGCCATTCATTGTTTAAGGTTGTGAAATTACCAATATCTGTGAGAAATGCATCAAGAAGAGCCTCTAATACAAGGAGTGATTCTGTTATTATTTCAAATCGCAGGGTGTTGCATGGGCATGGGGGTTGCCCGTGACCTCATTTTAGTACTAATTTGAACTCAATGGTATCTGTTTCCAGCCACAGAGAATCATCAACCTCACTCATAGGGATTTGTTATCAACCTTAACTTACTTTGGGATTGTTGGGATTATCTACACTATCTACATTAATTATTCCCCACTTACGGGACACATGAAGGGTGTCTATTGGGATGTAAAAAACATGGCAGAGATCTCGCACCCTCTCCTTCTCACTTATATCTTACTGCTTGACAACTGGTGGGGACACCTGCCATTTCTCTATAACCTGATCCTTATGATTGTAAAATACTGTACTATTTTTGTCCTCTTTCTTACTCATTACTCATAAAATACATCCACTTGTTACTGTTGCGCTTTTTAGGTTTGCAACCCAGGGTCTGACTGTGCTCAGGGCAAAGTCAACTGACCCAACCATCAGGTTGTCCCTTTACCAAAACGTCAGACTCCCTACTGATATCTCAGCCTTGGTTGCTCTCCCTCAAAGACGCCTTCCAGATGCTGTTAAATCTGGAAATTTGGTGAACCGGGCGTCTGACTCATTCAGAGCAAGGTCTGCTGGTGCCGGTAAAGTGACTGTCTCTTACCATGTCAGACTTCACACTTGTTACTCGGTCTACCTCACTATTTCTACTCTGACCCTCTGGATCTAAACGGGATACCTGGTAGGCATCCCCAAATGAAAACATTGCACTTAACCCCCCTAGCTAGTATTCCGGTCTGACCGGGAAATCACAGTTCATCTTTAGCATAACAACATAACATTGCATTGAAAACCAACATAAATCATGTATGCATTTTCTCATATTATAGTTGCCAAAAAGAATCATGCAAATAGAAAATAATAAGGTACGAAGCCCAACCTTTCTCCATCCTTCATCCAGCAACACATGGAATTCCTGACTGCCTGTTTGAATAGGCTGGTGTAACTCACCTGTTTTTGTTGCGCGCAGTGTTCTATTAAAGCAGTGCAGGCGGTGCCTCCTTCAGCTGCAGTCCGGGAAAGAGAAGATAGGTCCTGGCTGGTTACGCCAGATGTTGTGAGTTAGGAAATGAAAGAACGACATAACTCTGTTTGGCAAATAATATGAGCATTTATGAATAACGGCCGAGAGGGCAGCACAGCTCTGTGACTGATATCGCTCTCAACTCTATCAGTACAAACACCTCCTTTTATACCCTTTTGATGCCTTGAATGTATCTTATCACTCGTCATGCATTTTGATTTACGCGCTTGCTTGGTAAATTGTTATCTCTACTTACGTTAGCAGAAAGCCACATTTCTCCTTGGGAAAGCATCTAATTACACATTTACAGAAAGCGAAGGTTACACATTTGTCATGAGCACATTTGTTAATAAACCGCAATGTCTTTTATCTCACGTTCTGAAGCCCATCAGTACTTTCTCCTTCAGCTAGCTCCACACTTGGAAAGATTTCTATCTGTCCTCCCTTGCAGAGCTGCTGGCCTTCAAGCATCAAAGCTTATAGTGTTCCCTTTTCAAAACCACCATGGTGTATCCTTCTTTTGTGAACATGGATTGGAATGTGTGTCCTCCCTGTGTGTTTTATCAAGTTATGACTCAAACTTTCTATGGCCTTCTACTTCCAGCTGCATTATGAATAAATGTTTCTGCGTGTCCTTGTCCTTGCCTCCATGCTTCCAGTCCTGGGCTCTCTATTTGAACATCATGAGCATTCTGGGCCTATATTCTTTTCTGATCATGCACGATTCTGCACGTTTTCTTCCTGATTCATGCATTAGCAAAAGTGGGCCTTCTCCTTTTTCCATATTTTCAGTAACAGTAACCATGCTCCGAAATTAGAGATATTTGCTGGCTCATCATGGAGGTTCCTATTATAAGTTTGACTGAAGGTATGCTTAGCTGTAGTATAGGTTTTCATGTGACCTGGAAGTACCCATATTACATGCACATAACCATTAAAAGATCAACAACTGTAAACTGATGCTGAATTTACAGACAGTCCATTGAGAAGATGTAGGAGGCTGGACTGGCTTGTAGTGAGTACCAAGGGGTACTTACACCTTGCACCAGGCCCAGGTATCCCTTATTAGTGTATAGGGTGTCTAGCAGCTTAGGCTGATAGATAATGGTAGCTTAGCAGAGCAGCTTAGGCTGAACTAGGAGACGTGTGAAGCTACTACAGTACCACAAGTGTCACTTGCACAATATCATAAGAAAACACAATACACAGTTATACTAAAAATAAAGGTACTTTATTTTTATGACAATATGCCAAAGTATCTTAGAGTGTACCCTCAGTGAGAGGATAGCCAATATACACAAGTTATATGTACACAGTACCAAAAATATGCAGTATAGTCTTAGAAAACAGTGCAAACAATGTATAGTTACAATAGGATGCAATGGGGACACATAGGGATAGGGGCAACACAAACCATATACTCCAAAAGTGGAATGTGAACCACGAATGGACCCCAAACCTATGTGACCTTGTAGAGGGTCGCTGGGACTATTAGAAAATAGTGAGAGTTAGAAAATTAGCCCTCCCCGAGACCCTGAAAAGTGAGTGCAAAGTGCACTAAAGTTCCCCAGAAGACAAAGAAGTTGTGATAGAGGAATAATGCAGGAAAGACACAAACCAACAATGCAACAACTGTGGATTTCCAATCTAGGGTACCTGTGGAACAAGGGGACCAAGTCCAAAAGTCACAAGCAAGTCGGAGATGGGCAGATGCCCAGGAAATGCCAGCTGCGGGTGCAAAGAAGCTTCTACTGGACAGAAGAAGCTGCGGTTTCTGCAGGAAGGAAAAGGGCTAGAGACTTCCCCTTTGGTGGACGGATCCCTCTCGCCTTGGAGAGTCGTGCAGAAGTGTTTTCCCGCCGAAAGGACGCCAACAAGCCTTGCTAGCTGCAAATCGTGCAGTTGGCGTTTTTGGACGCTGCTGAGGCCCAGGAGGGACCAGGAGGTCGCAAATTGGACCAGGAGAGAGAGGGGACCTCGCGCAAGACAGGGAGCCCTCTCTGAAGCAGGTAGCACCCGGAGAAGTGCCAGAAACAGGCACTACGAGGATGCATGAAACGGTGCTCGCCGAAGTTGCACAAAGGGGTCCCACGTCGCCGGAGACCAACTTAGAAAGTCGTGCAATGCAGGTTAGAGTGCCGTGGACCCAGGCTTGGCTGTGCACAAAGGATTTCCGCCGGAAGTGCACAGGTGCCGGAGAAGTTGCAAAAGTTGCGGTTACCAACAATGCAGTCTGGAGTGGGGAGGCAAGGATTTACCTCCACCAAACTTGGACTGAAGAGTCACTGGACTGTGGGAGTCACTTGGACAGAGTTGCTGGATTCAAGGGACCTCGCTCGTCGTGCTGAGAGGAGACCCAAGGGACCGGTAATGCAGCTTTTTGGTGCCTGCGGTTGCAGGGGGAAGATTCCGTCGACCCACGGGAGATTTCTTCGGAGCTTCTGGTGCAGAGAGGAGGCAGACTACCCCCACAGCATGCACAAGCAGGAAAACAGTCGAGAAGGCGGCAGGATCAGCGTTACAGAGTTGCAGTAGTCGTCTTTGCTACTATGTTGCAGGTTTGCAGGCTTCCTGCGCGGTCAGCAGTCGATTCCTTATCAGAAGGTGAAGAGAGAGATGCAGAGGAACTCGGATGAGCTCTTGCATTCGTTATCTAAAGTTTCCCCAGAGACAGAGACCCTAAATAGCCAGAAAAGAGGGTTTGGCTACCTAGGAGAGAGGATAGGCTGCTAACACGTGAAGGAGCCTATCAGAAGGAGTCTCTGACGTCACCTGGTGGCACTGGCCACTCAGAGCAGTCCAGTGTGCCAGCAGCACCTCTGTTTCCAAGATGGCAGAGGTCTGGAGCACACTGGAGGAGCTCTGGACACCTCCCAGGGGAGGTGCAGGTCAGGGGAGTGGTCACTCCCCTTTCCTTTGTCCAGTTTCGTGCCAGAGCAGGGGCTAAGGGGTCCCTGAACCGGTGTAGACTGGCTTATGCAGAATTGGGCACATCTGTGCCCAAGAAAGCATTTCCAGAGGCTGGGGGAGGCTACTCCTCCCCTGCCTTCACACCATTTTCCAAAGGGAGAGGGTGTAACACCCTCTCTCAGAGGAAGTCCTTTGTTCTGCCATCCTGGGACAAGCCTGGCTTGACCCCAGGGGGGGCAGAAACCTGTCTGAGGGGTTGGCAGCAGCAGCAGCTGCAGTGAAGCCCCAGGAAAGGCAGTTTGGCAGTACCAGGGTCTGTGCTACAGACCACTGGGATCATGGAATTGTCCCAATAATGCCAGGATGGCATAGAGGGGGCAATTCCATGATCTTAGACATGTTACATGGCCATATTCGGAGTTACCATTGTGAAGCTACATATAGGTAGTGACCTATATGTAGTGCACGCGTGTAATGGTGTCCCCGCACTCACAAAGTTCAGGGAATTGGCCCTGAACAATGTGGGGGTGCCTTGGCTAGTGCCAGGGTGCCCTCACACTAAGTAACTTTGCACCTAACCTTTACCAGGTAAAGGTTAGACATATAGGTGACTTATAAGTTACTTAAGTGCAGTGTAAAATGGCTGTGAAATAACGTGGACGTTATTTCACTCAGGCTGCAGTGGCAGGCCTGTGTAAGAATTGTCAGAGTTCCCTATGGGTGGCAAAAGAAATGCTGCAGCCCATAGGGATCTCCTGGAACCCCAATACCCTGGGTACCTCAGTACCATATACTAGGGAATTATAAGGGTGTTCCAGAAAGCCAATGTAAATTGGTGAAATTGGTCACTAGCCTGTTAGTGACAATTTGAAAGAAATGAGAGAGCATAACCACTGAGGTTCTGGTTAGCAGAGCCTCAGTGAGACAGTTAGGCACCACACAGGGAACACATACCTATAGGCCACAAACTTATGAGCACTGGGGTCCTGACTAGCAGGGTCCCAGTGACACATAACAAACATACTGAAAACATAGGGTTTTCACTATGAGCACTGGGCCCTGGCTAGCAGGATCCCAGTGAGACAGTGAAAACACCCTGACATACACTCACAAACAGGCCAAAAGTGGGGGTAACAAGGCTAGAAAGAGGCTACTTTCTCACAGAAGACCAGGAGGATTCTGTTCATTGTGCTAGTGTGAAGGCAACGTTCTACAAGAACATTACATGTTCAGCCCCAGGCCTTAATTACTGTGCTGTTGTCATATCAGTTACGGGCTCAGTAAATTTGACAGTCATGTCTGAGTCACTGAACTTCCATAAATAAATCTGGGATGAAAAAAGGAGCATCATCCCGTGGTGTGGGAGTAATTTAAAGGTTTTGACTGTCCCTTACTGCCACGTTTTTGACCGCAGTAGGGAGGAGTAATAATTGGTAATTTGACTGCCAACTCTGTCAAGCGGGCAGTCGAATGGCCAAACCTCCGACAGCCATTTCTCCATTAGGCCATTAGAGGAGTATGTCAGTGACTGAGACTAATTAGTCTTTATTGCTGACGTAAGTGTGGTCTGGTACGTAAAGGAGGTGGACAGACCTTCAGTTTGGTGGAGAAGGGGAATCCGTCACCATTGCGATGGAGTACCCTCTCAGCCAAACTCTAATTCAGGTGCTGTGTCAGTGACGTATACAGAGCAGTCTTTGTTGCTGACACACTCAAGGTCTTCCCGTATGTAAATCAGAAGGGCGGCCCTTTAGTTTGGCTGTTGCATTTGAGTACCCTATCTGCCAAACTTTAAATCAGCCCCTATCACAAGTGCAAGTTATGAGGGTGTTAACTAGAATATCTGATTTCTCTCTTTCCTTTCTTGATTTGCCCTCTTTCTTTCCTGCAGCTTTAAAACTGAAACAATGACCCTTCTTTTGTAACTCCCACCAGGTCAGTCATGGATTCCACAAAAGTTCTCTCTTCTTCACACAGGATGGCATTTACCTCAACCCACATCTTAAAATAACCAGCAACAGCAACCTACCCTATCGCTTCCATTCTGTTCTGCTCTGATTCTCCATCACCAGAAACCAGTACCAAACCTCTGAAAAACATTAAATAAGAAGGAATGGCATGTGTAATTCACCACAGCACCAAACTGTGTGAACCACACGAAGGGTTAGGGTAGGTGCAGCATACTGGCAATCAGTAGTGCAGCACGTACAATAGGATCAGGTCCCAGGATCATAATGGGCAGCGGTGGCTGGCATGTAGGCCGAGTGGGGGCAGGCATATGTGGTGTTGGTGCATGCATGCATGCAAGGTGAATGGTGTAAAGAAAAAGAAAAAAAAGACCTTGCTGCTGTAGAGTAGCCATTTTTAATATAGCTTCATGCACGTTAGTTTAACATACTAGGCCGCTTTGCCCTAGATATATTTTATTCAGCTTCGCACTGATATTTTACAATAACCAGTTTTTATGGTCTTGTTTTAATTTCTTCTATCACACTGTTTAGCTTAGTTCAGCACTGTGTTCTTGAAAAATGCATTCTTGATCGTCCTGTGCTTCAGTGAAGGCTACAGTCTGGTACATTGCCGGTAAACGTGGTAGAAGTTTAGTCTCCTGTATTCGTAGAAAATACACATCCTTACATAGGGACATTTTCTTAGAACATCTGCATGTTAGTTATAAAAACACTTCCTAGTCCTAGTACACGTCAAGAGGGAGATTCCAGCCAGGGACCTACAACTAGATGCTAAATGCCCCATTGCAGATGCTGATGCAGATTACAGGCCTTTGCTCAAGTATGAGGGTTGATGTCCTCCCGGGGGAACCTGAAAGGCAGGTTTAGAGCTTCACATGCTGTGCTCGAAATATAACTTAGAGAGAAAATAATTTAGCAGCACTATGATACCCTTATTCTTGTGCTTCACTCTCATCGTTACTATTTTAATCTTACTGTGTTGTGTAGTTCTGGTTATTGCAGCTCACGCTTTGCTATCCAAAATGCAGTTGTTTTATTAAACCAACTTTTAAAACTCAAACTGCCTTTGTCATTTATATATGAGACCGTACTGTGTATGAGAGAACCAGTTGTGACCTGAGTGACCACGACTAAGATGTCATGCGCTTGGCTGCCCAATTGTCTCTTCCATTTGGGAGAGATGAGGCACTGCTAGTTAGCCGGAGCAAAACCCGGATTTAGAGTGACAAGTGTCATCTACTGTGGGTCAGACTCAGTCCCCCACACTGTGAACGATCTTGCCGCTCAAAATCCAGTAGTCTCATTAGGATAATGAGAGCCTATGCGACTTGGCGCCGCCAACATTTGGTCAAGCTCTAATTTTCGGGTCCACCGGCATATCTCGGTCTCATTTTAATATATTGACCCCTCAGTTCCATATACGAAGACGTCCGTGGTACTGAGGATTTCCACCACCGCTGTATAGATAATCCTATTTTTCAGCTGGTGGTTGTTCAAGCTTGAACCTTAAAAGGAAAACGCACCGCATCTTGGTGTGCCTTCTCTGAACTCTTAATGCGTTTATAATGGCAAATCCCCAAGTTGTACAAATAGCTCTTAATATGAGACAACTACTCACAGCACATTTGCTAGCACATGGCGTTACGCCCTAGGGTGGTATAGTCACGTTTGTGGTGGACGCCCACGCAGCCTATAGAACAGAACTTTTTTTACTCTTGGGTCATATTTCCAGCAGTTGATGGGAACACAAATACATTTCATACATATACAGTTGCGAATGCACCTGGACAATACAGGGCGTACGCATATTTAGAGATACCTCTGTCTTATCAAGAACATAATAATTGGCTTGATGGCGCCCTACCCCATACAATATTACCAGTAAGGTTAGGTCCACTAAGTAATGATGGTCCTACCTGGCCTTTGTTGGCCACATATACTCCTCATCCTGCGGCTGCGAATATGGCGGTAGCTGAGGTTCGACGCCTATATATTGAGTTAACAGCAATATACAGACGATTAGTATAATTTGTAATGCAGACACTAAATACAAACCCAGCTTGTGCTGCTCCAGCACAACCACATGCAGTAACACCAGGTATAAATCCGGTGACTGTACACTCTATTATGGGTAAAGTCCCAGCCAAATGAGAGGAGACTCCGTTTTGGCTAGCACAAAAAATTAATACGCTGGAGGCAGTATTTCCCCATACGGGACCTCAGGATAAACATAGAATATTAACTATGTGCTTGCCCTTTGGGATGGTTCCTACAGTTGAACACTATAATACATGGGGCACAGTATTTGCCGTGCTCTATACCACGGCACACGGTACACCGACTCTAGCCAACCTACCGGAAGTGCTTAAACAAATTCAAGATGAATACGGGGCTGCCCCGGCCCTAGATTTGGGAATGCAACTGATGAGCAACTTTGCCACAGTTTCTTCAATTATCCTAAGTAACTTTAAAGGGGAAGCAGTTGCACTTGCAGTGCGCATGCGGCTCCGTGACGTTCTGCAACAAGATCAGGAGTGAGAGCTGCCTAAAATAATAGCGGAAACATATTCCAGTATCGGTCTAGATAGCCTAGGGGCTAGACCACAAAAACCTAAATTTCAGGGTAAAATTAGTAAAGACAATACTAAACAACAACCTGAGGGTAATAAGAAACGCTGGGAGAAAAAACAACAAACACCTAAAAAAGAAAGGGGAGAATCTCCACGACTGGAGACCCCACAGAATAGAAATAATTTCAGGAATAGAGAGAATATAAAAACGCCTGATAGATATCAATATACTGATACACGCCAATCTCGTTCCTTTAAGGACTCATTGGGAAAGAGAAATGAGAGAGGTGGGTGATCAGAGCAGAGACCAGAGTACGTGAAACCGAGACAGGAATCACAACGCTCTTCGGAGGTTTCTGTTACGAGGGAAGAGAAACCAGTCCAACAAAAACAACAATTTAAAAAGAAAAAAGTGGCAGCTGTCTCAGTAAGACATGCCACTCAGGAAGAGGGTTCTCTTGAAGAACAAGAACTGAGCTCTAGCACTGCTAGTCAGTGCGGCAGAGGTCACAATAGTTCGCCGGAATCTTCTAGAGCATCTGGAGATGAAAGTGACTGATGGCTTTATACAAGTAGAAACAGCGGACATGCGTGTCTCCGAACCCGATAGGGTGTATAGAGTAACTCTACAATTGGAAGGAGACATTGAACGCACCATACACCCAATCTTTTGGGACCGTGTAGTAAAAATATATGACATTTTGTTGGCCGAACAAGATTGGCCGCCTGATTTTGTCCGCACCTGCCCATATGGAGAAGAGGTTATTAAACCATCCTTCTCGCCCCTTGTTCCAGAGGAACTCGCTGAGTCCTATTCTATAGAATGGGCTCTAGCACAAGCACCTGTGTTAAATAGAAATCACATAGGGTGGGATAGGGGTTCTCCATACCATGTCATTCCCATTAAAGGTGAACCTCAGCCACAACCGCAGTATCCGATAAAACATGAAGCGAGGGCACCGGTGAGAGAAATACTTATGCAATTAGAATACCAGGGGGTGATGGAACCCTATGTCTCACGGATGAATAACCCCTTATTCCCTGTAGCTAAACCGGACTACGTACATATGCTATACAAAACACACATAGCACTGCACTAATGAGCAACATTGTGCGGAAAAAATATAAAATGACTTTGGATATCTCGAATGAATTCTTCTGCCAGAATATAGCGCCTGAAAGCAGGGACTTAACAAGTTTTAGTGCACTAGGCTCCTAGAAAAAATTATGTTGTTTGCCTCAGGGGTATAAGAACAGCCCAGGACTGTTTGCAGCTCGTGTGACTGCTATTTTACCCGAGATAGACCCTGGAGCCTTGTCATATGTGGACGATATATATCTCACGGATGACGAGTTACTACAACATTTAAGACACGTAGCCTGCATTGTTGTAGGGTTTGCCGAACTCGGCTACAAATGTAATTTTAAAAAGTCAAAAATTGCCTTCCTCAGCGTCCTGTTCCTGGGATATGAGCTGTCGAATGAAGGGAAGAGCCTAGCGCCACAATTTTTAGAAAAATGTGCACAATTGCAACCACCAAATACGATTAAAAAACTGCAATCATTGTTGGGCTTTCTAAGGTTTGGCAGAACATACATTCCTCATTATACTACAAGCATAAAACCTTTATATGAGTTAATACGTCCTGATTTTTCAAGCAAATTCTGGACAATTGAACATGCACATACTCTTCGAGAGTTACAGGCAGATATGCTAGCTGCAAAACATTTACACACACGGGACAATAAGACACATTTGGTCATCAGGGTAATAGCTGGGGCCATCGGTTTTACTTATGTCACATTTAATGGAGGTGAGACAGTCCTGATTGCATACAAATCACACCTGTATTCCGCTGCTGAACAACGCTTTGCACCCATGGAGAAAATTCTCACTGCTGTGCAGATGGCTGTTATTAAGGAAAGACCTCTTGCCCAAGGAAAACGCATTATAGTCGTTTCTCCTATTCCGGCCCTAGAGGCTGTTACAAAAGCTAGCGTCCCGAACGCAAAAGCACTTCATCTACGATGGCTACAATGGGCTACGTCTTTAACAGCCACTGATGTAGACTACATTTTTGACCCAAAGTTACAAACTCAAGAATTTCTACAATATGAAGTAGAATATCCAGTTCCCGCTGACACCTTGCCTATTGATCAATATCATACAGTCATGCAGATGGCTCTGCGCAACCAGCGATTGGAACTAAACATCAATATTCTGCTGCCTGTGCGGTCGTGAGCGGCTATATGGAGGGGGAGAAATTCTGTCCCCAACATACCTATACACAGACCTTAGGGGATTGTACAGCACAATTGGCTGAGCTAAAAGCTCTACTAATGGCACTAGAACATACAGATCCTACACAGTTCACACTGATTGTTTGTGATTCATATTATTGCGTCCAGTCTTTTAATGAATACCTGCATCACTGGTGCTTGAATGGGTTCAGAGATTCAAAAGTTAACACCATAAAACACAGACTCCTGTGGGAGAAGGTAGCAGACCTGAAAGAGACGCTACCCAAAGTCCATGTTGTGCATACACTTGGACACCAGTGCGTTGGAATACACGTTGCTGGAAATACTTTGGCTGATGAAGCTGCAAAGTCGGCAGTGGCAGTCGCCACTGTAGCTGCAGTGACTCGTTTGAGTACCAAACCACACACAGACATTATGGCTGCATAAAACCTATGGTTGATGGTACGCCTTATCCTAAAGGATTTCCTAATAAATATCATTACTTGATGGGAAGTATGCTGAACGCTGAAGTTAAAATTACAGGCGTAGGCGTACACGACATCCCCAATAAAGATGTAAGACCACAATTGATAAAAGCAGCGCATGAAGGGTTGGCATCTGCACATGCAGGCGTGGAGGCTACAATTTCACTCTTGCGTTATTGGTGGCCTGGTCTCGATAAAGAGACTAAGCAGTATGTCCTTTGTTGTGACATCTGTCAGCAAATTAAAGTTTCCACAGCTAAGCGCCCGCCGCAGACACCCCTTTTAATCTCAAATAGACCATTACAATGTGTGTACTTGGATAATTGTGGTCCATTAACACCTGATAGTGCATACATATGTATACTAGTCGCTGTTGATTTGTGGGGGTGTGGTCACCACTCTCGGCTGACGCTCGGTCTGTTATTAAAAATTTGCGAGTCTTTGTCGGTATATATGCAGTTGCGGCATTCCATTCATACCAGGGCCCTGCTTTTGCCTCAAGGGAATTCAGGGACACCATGGCTT
The DNA here is from genome assembly GCF_031143425.1 of Pleurodeles waltl. Classification (NCBI taxonomy): domain Eukaryota; kingdom Metazoa; phylum Chordata; class Amphibia; order Caudata; family Salamandridae; genus Pleurodeles; species Pleurodeles waltl. The sequence continues at coordinate 68,917,802 of NC_090445.1, forward strand.
TGTTGGGGGTCCAGCTCCAGTACTCGTCTCCATTTCATCCCAAGGGAAATTCTGTTGTGGAGCGATTAAACCGTGATTTAAAGCAATCCTTAACGGCCAGAGTCTTAGGTACAGGTCGTATTTGGCTAACCCACCTTTATGGAGTTCAGAGAGCACTAAAAAACCTGCCTAGAAGGTCCCTGGGGGGTCATACTTCATATGAGTGCCTGTTCGGAACACGAATGTTTGTTCCGGATCTTGATTGTCCTGGTGTGGAGGCAGCGGAAACACCTTTTGACATAAATGATTGTGTCACTGTTTTACGGGAATTACAACAGTTATGTGAAGATAAATCTTCTAAAAGTGCTGCCTCCACAGGAATTAAGGATATGCCAGTAACACCTACCGGCTGGACTCCAAGAGTTGGGGATCTTGTGCGTGAAAAGGTCGCAGTGAAAAAATAACTTGGCCCTTCTCAGCGAGCACCAGTCCCTGTGTTGGGGATACACGGTACCAGCACTGTTATTCTACCACCTTGCCAGGTGCCAAAGAAAATCACTTTGTTTCCATTGACAATGTCAAGCTACAACATGTGGCCGATTCTACACAGCCGACCAAGAGGAACGTCACTACTGGAGAAGAAGTTCTGCTTCAAGTTGTTTATACCAACACTGATGCCTGTCTGAGCTTGGGGAGGGTGGATGATGATGATCTTGCATTGGTTCCACTAACAACAAGCAACTTAGAAACATTTGATCAAGCCACTATGACTACAAGCCAGACGGATGGTGCTATCTACTGTGTACCACCACAGGAAACACCAACTCCTCCATTGACTAAGGCAATGCCTTTTGCACGAACTGCCTCTGGTTACTTTGCCGACTACAACAACGGTCTATCGGACTCGTTTGCCTCTTCATCTGCTGACCTGTCGAGTGCACGTAAGCTGATACATTGGCTTAAAGAAACATACTTTGTTTTTCCATGGAACTATCGATGGCTTTCCTTGACTGTCCTAGCCTTCCTGCTTTGGATGGGTTTTGTTGTTACTTTTTTTCTGTTGATACATGGTCATTTTCTTCCCGAGAGATCAGTGGTTGAACAGGTGGAGGAGGTTTTGAAACCATACTTTTCAACACATATGATTCGAAGAGACTTGTCTTTTGTGAACATTTCTGCAGTGCCAATTCCCGATGGGATTGTGTGGGACAAAGTAATGTTTGATATATATGGTCCCACAGAAATTATTCAAATACCGTATGTGTTAAAGTTATCCATGAAAGATATAGTTATACCAGGCATTGTATCTGATGACTGGGATGTGAAAACAGTTGATTCAATGATGACAGAATTGCAATATTATACTGTCTATGAAAATGAGGATGTTTACCAGTTCAAATAAAATTATGGTGACATGTTTTGCTATAATTATTATGGGCACAACTTCATACATAAAGCGAGCAGTCCAAAAACTATATTTGATTATACACAATGGGAACATTGCCCAACTCCCCCGGGAGTTGTATTATTTTAAGGTAACTCCGACTAGGGATAAACATATGTTATTGACCAACACGAAATTTATATATTCGGACTCCTTTGTTTCCCGGTTATCAATTGAAGGTTATGAATATTGGTCAAATAATGTTGATTTGAAAAGTGTTTGGGGAACAAAATTTGGCAGATCAAGGGTAGAGAAACATTGTTCAGAGCATGTTTCATCCCCATTCAAATGATCCTTTGAAATGAAACAGTACAACAGACAAGTTGTTTGGGATTAGCAACAATTAGGGAATTAAACATGCCCAGTATACCTGCCCCTGCTAAATTTAATAACTGGCAAAAATACACAAATGCAACATTTAGTGAGCTTAATGAGTGGCTTCAGAATGGTACGTTTAATGATTCACTGACACGTCCAGGAGGGTGGTTATTGTGGCCAATAGATACTAATGGGTGTCATCAACGTTTTGTCACTTCCTCCGGGGGTTTACAAATGAGTAGGCCAGACCCTCGCTATATATCACCAGAACATGCTGACATAATCACCACATATAGTGTCAGACAATTGTGCCAACAGTGGCTAAAATCATCCTCACTAGACGAGGTTAGGACACATCCCAGTCTCTTATCTAACAACACTGACTTACAAGATTTTTTGTCAGGCCCAAAGATACCACGTAGGAAGCATTTCTTGTATGAGGTATACAATGAAATATGGAAACTTTCCAAACAAGAGGCTGCAGCCCGGTTGAGGCAGATAGATCAGGAAAATCTGAAAAAGGCATTAGCTGTTGTAGATATTGGGATTCACACCTTGTTCAACCGGATATATACAATTAACAACATTGTTTCTTCTGCTATAGACATTCTACGATCTGATCTATCTTCCTTATGTCATGGACAGAGTCAGACCAGGTCCATTATGCAGTTGGGTTGCACACTTCAGACATTGAAGGCGGGTCGCGTTCTGTGGCAGCACATCAGTGCCAGGGAAATATTTTTTCCTTTAATTTGACGCGACAACAACAACTAATGGCTAAAAAGGAGGCGACATATGTTATGCTTAACATTGAAAAGATAGAAAGATTGACTTTTACTGTGGCCAAGATTCCTTTAGCAGAGTGGTTGATACACGGGTTATTAATCTGCCTATTTCTACATTACAATTCACTTCTTGTTTGAAACATGTTCTGGTAGGCAGATATGAAAAGTTGGGAGATAGTTACATCCATGAGGTATGGGAGCTTCCCTTCTCGTACAAATGCCTCAATGGCATGAAAGAGGTCTTTCTAAGCGGTAGTGAATGCGAGACTTCAGTCAGCCATTCAATGATTTGTAAGCAGCTGTCCTTGCATGGGGCGTGTAATGCCTCAGTTGCGAACTTGGCTTGCTATCTGAAGGGAGTTCCAGTCCTCTTGATTGAACGCACGTTCCAGGTGCTTTCAAACGGCAGCTACGTCCTCCTCAATAGTGAAGACTGTTGTGGCATGCGGGCCGGAATAGTTTACGTTGTTTCGGTCTCTAAGGTCGTTACATGCCGCGGGAACGTGTTGTTTCCCCCCATTAAATTTAGGGAGGTAGCAGATATCTGGCCTCACATTACTACTTCCAAGGTGAATTTTGACAAGTTAAGTAGACTAAAGGCTTTATTGTTTCAGAAGCATGTGGCCCTTACATCTGCACGCAAGACCTACGCACTTCAGGTGACAAGGTCATCGGCAGAAATACAGTACCTGTTAAATACAAACTTTCCGAGACACTTTGGTGAACTCGTGTGACATATATTTAATGCGTCCAGCACGGCTGAATTAGCAAATTTTTTCAAAGCTGTTGGTATTGGTTTTGTTCACACCTTTTCATCTATATTCGGTTTAATACCTTCGGCTATTCGTTCAATTTTCTGAAGCATTTTGGGGGGATTTCCGCTAACTTTGGCTTTATTAGCCGGCATTTTGCTGTTGCTGTTGTTTTTCCGCAATGGCTGTCCCGCCGCAACAAGGACAAATGAAGGCGCTCCTATCAGCGCAGCTGTGTTGTGAACACATGATGCAGCACTTTGGAGCAACACTCCTGAAACATTTGGGGTGTGACTGGTCTCTGTCATTCAGACCGGTTTTGGATTGTGTGCAGCCTGTGTTTCGGTGCCGTTGGTGCTCTTTTGAACATGCACTGGAAGTTTGTCTCTCACAGCAACGCCCCCCAGTGATTGATGCTGATCTGTTAATGTTCTCGTTGAGGGTTCATTACCAGACATGCGCGCTGCGGTTGCGTTTGCTTAGAGAAGCTGATTACGAGCTACCCTTCCTGGAGGAGGTTACTATCCACTCGTTCACAGGCACTGCATGGGATGCCGCCTTAGTTGACACTAGGGCTATGGAACACACCTGCTCTTTGGTAGTTTTTGGCGTGGATTTACCGGTTTTGTCATCAGCCGAGGTGGAGAATCTCCTGCTTTCCATGACTGATGCTTGATTTGGAACTGTCCTGAATTGACATTTTCCTTTGAATTCGGCTTTTGGCCACATGCTCATTTTTAAATTGCCAAATAGTATGCTTGTGTCCAAAAAGTGGAGGGAGGCCAGCAAAAGGTTAGTGGTGACCACCCTAAGGCTGTCAGGTCTAACAATTACTCACACACCTTGAGCCAAAGAATTCTCCCATTGAAACCAACCCATCGACCTAGATCTCTGACGGGGAAATTAAAAGGCGTCTCTCGCTCTTTTTTTGATTGAATCTCTTTATTACAATTTCATGTTATTTTGCATATACATGCAGACAAGTACATCTACCATACATACTGTCAAAAATGTCCAGCATCTGATGTGGCAAAAATTCAGATTATATCACAGTTTACGGTCAATGTCTTAACAGAATTATGCTACAGCTGCTGCCAACCCACAGACAGGCTTCTGCCTTCCTGGGGTCTGGGCAGCCCAGTCCCAGGAAGGCAGAACAAAGGATTTCCTCTGAGACAGGGTGTTACACCCTCTCCCTTTGGAAATAGGTGTTAAGGGCCTGAGAGGAGGAGCCTCTCCTGGCCTCTGGAAATGCTTTGAAGGGCACAGATGGTGCCCTCCTTGCATAAATCAGTCTACACCGGTTCAGGGATCCTCCAGCCCCTGCTCTGGTGCAAAACTGGACAAAGGAAAGGGGAGTGACCACTCCCCTGTCCATCACCACCCCAGGGGTGGTGCCTAGACCTCCTCCAGTGTGTCCCAGACCTCTGCCATCTTGAATACAGAGGTGTGAGGGCACAATGGAGGCCAGTGCCAGCAGGTGATGTCAGAGATCCCTCCTGATAGGTGCTTACATGACTAAGTGGCCAATCCTCCTCTGAGGGCTATTTAGGGTCTCTCCTGTGGGCTTCTCGTGAGATAACGAATGCAAGAGCTCACCAGAGTTCCTCTGAATCTCCCTCTTCGATTTCTGCCAAGGATCGACCGCTGGCTGCTCCAGGACGCCTGCAAAACTGCAACAAAGTAGCAAGAAGACTACCAGCGACATTGTAGCGCCTAATCCTGCCGACTTTCTCGACTGTTTTCTGGTGGTGCATGCTCTGGGGGCTGTCTGCCTTCACCCTGCACTGGAAGCCAAGAAGAAATCTCCTGTGGGTCGATGTAATCTTCCTCCTGTGAATGCAGGCACCAAACTTCTGCTTCACCGGTCCTCTGGGTCCCCTCTCCTCGTAACGAGCGTGGTCCCTGAAACACAGAAGCTGGATCCAAGTGACCCCGACAGTCCAGTGGTCCATCTGTCCAAATTTGGTGGAGGTAAGTCCTTGCCTCCCCACGCCAGACAGTAATCCTGTGTACTGTGTGAACTGCAGCTGCTAGGGCTCCTGTGCTCTTTCGCAAGGAATCCTTCGGGCACAGCACAGCCCAGGTCCCCAGCACTACGTTCTGCATTTCTCAACTCACTGAGTTGACCACCGGCTTCGTGGAACCCTCTTTTGTAGTGTTGAGACGACTGCTATGCTCAGTTTTCTTAGACGTGTGTTCAAGTACTTCTGCTGGTGCTGCCGGCTTCTGCAATAACTCTCTGTCTTGCTGAGCGCCCCCTCTGTCTCCTCCTCCAACGGGCAAACTCATGGTCCTTCCTGGGCTTGGGCGGCACCCATTTTCTTTAACTGCAAACTTTGCAGCTTGCAAGGCTTGTTTTTGGTCTTTCTGCATGAGACAACTCTGCACCCTCCAGCACGCCACAGGACATCTTCTGTGCAAAGGAGATGTTCCTGGCATCTTCCGTGGTTGCAGAATCTTCAGCTTCTTCCACCCAGAGGCAGCCATTTTGCAACTTCATCCGGGGTTTAGTGGGCTCCTGCACCCCCCTGGACACTTTCGTGACTCTTGGACTTGGTCCCCTTCCTTTACAGGTCCTCAGGTCCAGAAATCCATCTTCAGTGCTTTGCAGTCAGTTGTGTTCTTTGCAGAATCTCCAATCTTGTTTTTAGTGTGTTTTTGGGGAAGTAGGGTAACTTTTCTCCTACTTTTCAGGGTCTTGGGGTGGGGTATCTTGGACACCGTAAGTGTTTTCTTACACTCCCAGCGACCCTCTAAACACTACAATAGGCATGGGGTCCCTAAGTCCCAATAGGCATGGGGTCCCTAAGTGGTTTGCATTCCACTTTCTTAGTATATGGTTTGTGTTGACCCTAGGACTATTGCATCCTATTGTATTCTACAGTGTTTGCACTACTTTTCTAACTGTTTACTTACCTGATTTTGGTGTGTGTGTATATTTTGTGTATATTACTTACCTCCTGAGGGAGTATATCCTCTGAGATAGTTTGGGAACATTGTCAATAAAATAAAGTACCTTTATTTTTAGTAACTCTGAGTATTGTGATTCTTGTGATATAGTGCTGTATGATATAAGTGGTATAGTAGGTGCTTTGCATGTCTCCTAGTTCAGCCTAAGCTGCTCTGCTATAGCTACCTGTATCAGCCTAAGCTGCTAGAACACTACTAATCTACTGATAAGGGATAACTGGACCTGGCACAAGGTGTAAGTACCATCAGGTACCCACTATAAGCCAGGCCAACCTCCTACAGGGATGACCCACACAGAGAGTAATGGTGGAGGGAAGGGCAATCCTGCAACATTTGTATCAAGGTTGCATCGGTTTGAGTGCAGCGGGGACAGACGGTATCTATCTGATAGTAAAGATTTATTTTCGCAGGTGTAAGATAGGCTCTTTGAAATATGTAATGCTGAAAATGGCGAAAGCAGGCATTTCGTGGGATGAGGGCATGGTACTTTGTCACAGCAATCCATTGTTTGCTTGTGCAAGGGGGGTCTCAGTGATGTTTCTATTGAGTTTGCAATGGGGTCAGGGAGGTGGGGGCACGTGTGTGAAGCGAGTCAGCAAACCAGTGTATCAGATTGCGACCTGATCCCATGACTTGGAGGTACTGTACTGTATCGGACATTCTAACTGCATATTGCCCCAGGCAGTGTTGAGGGCACCAGTTAATGAATTATAAAGGAAGGATTGACCAGGTGGGAGGCCCTCTTCTGTTAGCAAAGTATCAAACAACATTAAGCTGTCATCAAGTTAGAGGTCTCCTAGTGTGTGCAGGCCTGCTTCATGCGAAGCGGCGAGCTCCATTGTTATAGTAAACCTGTCCTCTTTTGGGGTGCCCTGCAAGGGGACCGCAGGGGCATACAGCTGGATGGCTCTGGTTATAAAGAAGCTGCATTTAAAGCAAAAATCTGCTGTCTGCAACACCAGTGACGTGGGGTGCAATGTTTGGAACATATGTGAAATAGGTATAGTACCTTTGAGAGACCCCCAAAGTGGAGTGGCAGTGGCAATGTCAGTTAGTTGCAGCCCTAACATTCATGGCCACCCATCGTAAGCGGGAGGCCAGGTAATAGTGTTCAAAGATGGGGAGCGCCAACCCACCACCCTTAGTTGGTACTTGCAGTTTGCGTAATGCCACTCTGCACCTTGTGGTATGCCAGATTAGATCACATGTAAGGCTGCCTAGTGTTGGAAGTAGGATTGAGGGATGTCTATGGGGAGGTTGGCAAAGTGAAATAATAGGCAAGGGAGCACGGCCATCTTAACTAGTGCCACCTTACTGGCCACCGAGAGGGGAAGGGTCTTCCAAAACACTGATTTGTAAGTATCGAGGACACTACGAGTAAGGTAACATCAAGTAGATCAGCAGGATCACAGTCAATTCAGATGCCTAGATATTTAAATGTGGTGGGTTGCCATATCAGGCGGGCACCTCCACAAGAGAAAGCAGGGTCTGGAACAGTGACGGAAAAGAAGACAGGATTTCTCCCACTTGTGAGTTCTGCAAATAACTGCCAAATGTGTGGGTGCTTCATGATCATCGCACATATTAAGTAAAAAATCATCGGTGTAAGATGACACAGAATGTGTCCCATCACCCATGGGAATACCCCAGGTGCGCCCTTGTGTTGTGAAGGTCCCGGGACAATATTCCCCCAAACCTCACCTATACGGCATGACCACACAATACTTCTCAGATTTTACAGCCTTTTCCCTCACCTTAATGCCACGTTTAAGGAGATTTGCAATAGAATATACCATCTTAAGCGTCCATGCTTACCAGAACATACGGTTAAGTATAAACCTCCCTAAGCACACTCAAGCACAGGTCGACATTGGTTCCCTCAAAAGCATCAGCCTAAGAAGATTAAAATGGATCAATGGCTCCATGACAATTTTATCTAGCCATGCAAAAGACCTGCTGGAAGATTCACACTCATCGACAAATAGCCACAATGAATGTTAGAAGATCTTCTCTTCAAAGTTGCTCTCGCAAGCCTCTCCAGTAAAAAAGGCTCAAAAAATTAACAAGCGTCCAACTGGTCTATCATTAAACTCTACCAACTTAAAAAGAGAGCTTAAAAAGGCAAAGGGCGTATTATGGAAAGCAAATGCATATACAAAAATAAAATGGGCGACAATAAGAAAATTGAGGAAGGATTATGAAAAACAGGTCTGAGAAGACTGAAAGGGCAAGAAGGAGACCTTGTAAGACCTCAAAAGCAAATAAACAACTCAAACATGCCAGAAGAAACGTGAGTGACATATCTTCTCTAATATGAATCCAACCTCAGACTTATCAACATCAGCACACCAGAAAAGTAGCACATCTATCAGCCAACAGGTCAACAAATGTAATCTTCCAGAAGCTGAGCAGCTGTCCTACGCTCCGAAAGAGGTTAAAAAGATAATAGTTGCGGGTGGAGAGATGGAGCCCCGGCCCAAATGGCATTCCCCAGGTCACCTTTAAAACTGACACCCAGTTCTAGGTGACCGTACTGCCCCCCCCATTTAGAGAAGTGGCTCACACTGGCACCATACCATCAAGCTGGAGGGGGTCTATAAAATATCCAATTTTCAAAGTTGGAGATTGTTAAGCCCCAGCTAACTATTGGCTCATAGCCCTAAGAGATGCTGAAGCCAAGTATTATGCCGCCTTAATCTTACAAGAATTTATGGACTGGTCAAACAACAATAATCTGGTACCGGTAAATCAAACAGGCGTTTGAAAGGGCTTCAGCACTACTTCGAACATTCTCGAAGTGCGAATGAGCAAGGAAAAAACTGCACTTTTGTTTCGTCCTTTTTTAAAATCTGCATTTGACCACATTGATCAGGGGCTATTGGGGCATACATTTAAGAGAATGCACACTCCAGGCAAGCTCCTAAGGGCCATAGAACACCTGTACACAAACACCTGATTTCAGGCCAAAATAGGTGACGGGTCAAAGCTTTCGAGGAAGATCCCAACAGCAAGGGGGCTGAAACAAGGGCGCGTGTTGGCACCCCATCTTTTTAACCTCTTTATGGCTAACGTTTCCAAAAGTTTAGAAGGGGTAAACTCGCACCCACCGTGCCTGGGCCACTTGAACCTGTCCCACCTAGTATAAGCAGGTGATGTTATATTGCAGTCTATCCAAAATCGGCATGCAAAGATTAGCCATTGAGGTGTTAAAGTACAGCAAAGAAAAGAAAATAGAACTCAACATCACGAAAACCAAAACAATGGTACTTCAAAAAAGCTTTGGTCACTCATCAAGGTTCCACCTGGTTGACGAGACCTTAGAGGAAGTTAAGAGCTACAAATATTTGGGAATATATTTAGATTACAAAGCAAGCTTCGCGGAGCACAAACACTATATGACCAGGAAAACTAAAACATTAACTCACGCATTCCACATCTTCCATTAAAATTCAGAGGGTCCCTTGTACAAACCATTACTGATGATTATCGCTGCAAACCTCTTTCCCACAATAACATGTGCCCTGTATGGGAAGAACGCAGAGCTGCTGTATAAACTGCAAATCACAACGCACAAGTCAGTGTTTGATCTCCTGAAAAAATCTTCTCTGGCGCAAGTCCAATTGGAATTTGGTTTAAGGCAGCAGATATTGACCAGAAAATATATAACCATTAAAACAAGGTATGAAATCAGAGCTAATGACAGCACACTAAATAATGCCCTATGGACAGCCGTGGCCAATGACCCCCTTTCTAGCCATCACAAAAATCTCTGCTCGCCGTTAAAACACATGCATTTGGGGGAGCTTTTGGAGAAGAACCTGCCTTTTCTGGGGTATTTAGGCGAGTGGTGAACAGGGCTGCGAATCTTCACTCAGTTACAGAAGATAAAAACGTTTTTAGTAACCAGTCGCAGGTGTGGATGGTAGTCAACAGTTACAATGTAGTGAAGCTATCAGCATATTTATGTCAGACTTTTACAAATCAAATCAAGAAAAGACTGATGACGATACGTTTTGGCCACCTCCCAAGTCTTGTAGAGCAACCTCAATGGAAATATAAGGGACCGACGGCATACAGGCTATGCGGAAGCGGAAAGGAAAATCCTACACACCTGATCTATATCTGCCCTACCCTGCGGCGACCACGGGCCAATGTTTTAAGGTACTGCATAGAGCTCAAATTTGTAATGGTTTTAATGAACTGTACAAAAATAAATTACGTGTTACCATGTGTGCGGAGAGGGGAAAACCCTGACGGGAACCTTTCTGAATCATGATGGCGTCAGATATCAGAGCTCCTATTTCACTCGCACTACCTGTTGGGTATATAATAGTCTCACTGTTCTAATTCATATGAGACCTAATCCGTCAACCAGATCTGGGCCAGGAGTGAGGAGCGTTTTCTATAACTCTGAAGAATCTGCATGTGTTCAGTGAGGTGTTAAGGGAAGGGACTAACCCATTCCGATCCGAGTGAATGAGTGTGGTCACCAAAGGAGCCAGTCGATCTGCCAATATATTGGGAGTATTTTCTAATTGATTATAAGAAACGCAAGCGGGCTATATGAACCAAGAGCTGCGGGTCATGCCCTGAATTAGGTAGGAATATAAGTAGAACCTCATGATGAAAATGTGGTAAACAGGCCGCTTGAAAGACTTCGTCATAAAGTGTCCGGAGACGGGAAGCCAGGAGAGTGGTGCAGGGTTTGTAAAACTCATTTGGGAGACCATCTGGTCTCGGAGTCTTCCTTATAGCCAGGGCGCGTATACCTTCTTGCACCTCACATATGGAAATGGCAGTGTCTAATTCGGTTTTCTGATCGGGAGTGATGGTAGGTAGGGAAATGTTAGAGAGAAAAGAGTCAATGGAGTGTAAGTCCATGTCCATAGCCTGCGTGTACATTTTCATGTAATGCCTCATCATCTCAGCGTGTATCATGGATTGTCTCTACAGGAGGGCCCCCTTAGACAAGCAAACTGCCAGTATCGGGTGTCTGGGATATTCCTGCTGGATTTGCCATGCTAGAAGGGAACCTGCTTTGTCTGCTGATGCATGAGTTGTAGCCATGTGCACAAAATAATTAATGCAGCTGACGTGTACCAGAAGGGAGGTGTGCTCATGTTGAGTTGAATGGAGGTTATGGCACTTTTTAAAATCTGAGACTTCTCTTGATTTGAGAACAAGAAGATTGCGTTCAATGCAAGAGATGTCTCGATCTAGAACCCCCCCTTATGTTCTATGTACATCCCACACAATGGCCCCTGACTACTGATCGAGAGGCGTCCTATTCTTTTGAGTGGGAGGAAGCGGTATTGGCTTTGAGTTAAAAATGATCGCTTATGGTAGACTCAAGGGAGGTCCGAAGTGAGGGATGTCGTCTAAGCCTGCTGGTTATAGTTGGCAAGTAGGTAATGGTGGGAAGGGGGTATCGTCCCAGCTCAGACACAGATGCTGGGGATTGTGGTCTGAATGAATACTACCTAAGTAATTGGTGTGTGTTATGTGGGGGAGAATATTGGGGCGCCTACAAAGCGATATATACAGACTTGCAATTTATGCGGGCTAGTATAAAAGTAATAAACTTTGGACTGTGGATTGCGGACTCTCCAGACATCTGCCAGCAGCCAGTGTGTAAGCCAAAGTATTTAGCACCTGGGCATTAGTGGTAGCAGCTGTGCGGAGAAGAGGGGGATGGTCTAGTTGCATGTCAAGAACACTGTTAAAATCTCCACCAGGGAACCATGGAATCTCATTCTATTGTAAGAGCACCCTCGAAAGATGTGTAAGGAAGCTGTGCTGATCAGAGTTGGGTGCGTGAATGGAGCCTAGGAGTATGTGGTGGCTACCAAGATGTCCCTCAGCTAGCATGTATTGGCCTTCTGAATCTTGCAACAGATTTTATTGTGACAATCAATCAATCAATCAGGAATTTGTAAAGCTCACTACTCACCTGTGAGGGTCTCAAGGCGCTGAGGAGGGGAGGGTGGATAAGGGGGGGAGTGCTGCTACTGCTCGAACAGCCAGGTCTTGAGAAGTTTCCTGAAGGTAAGGAGGTCTTTGGTCTGGCACAGTGGGGTGGGAAGAGTGTTCCATGTTTGGCGGTGAGGTGCGAGAATGATCTACCACCGGTCGTAGTTCTGCAGACGTGTGGTACGGTTACGAGGGCGAGGTTGGCGGAGCGGAGATGCCGGGTCAGGGTGTAGAAGGAGAGTCGTCTGTTGAGGTAGTCTGGTCCGGTGTTGTGCAGTGTTTTGTGAGTGTGGGTGAGGAGTTTGAAGGTGATTCTTTTGTCGACTGGGAGCCAGTGCAGATTTTTCAGGTGGTCTGTGAGGTGGCAGTGGCGGGGGATGTCCATGATGAGGCATGCAGAAGCATTCTGGATGCATTGCAGACTCTTCTAGAGTTTGGCCGTGGTTCCTGCGTAGAGGGCATTGCCGTAGACCAGCTTGCTGCTTACGAGGGGTTGGGTGACTGTTCTTCTGGTTTCGGTGGGTATCCATTTGTAGATCTTTCGGGGCATGCAAAGCAGGAGGCGGAGATGGCATTGACTTGCTGGGTCATGGATAGTGAGGGGTCCAAGATGAATCCTAGGTTGTGTACGTGGTTGATGGGAGTCGGAGTGGTTCCAAGAGTGGCAGGCCACCAGGAGTCATCTCATGCGGAGGGTGTGGAACCGAAGTTGAAGACTTCCGTCTTGTCGGAATTGAGTTTGAGGCAGCTGCTCTTCATCCATTCGGCGATGGCCTTCATTCCTTCGTGGAGGTAGGTCTTGGCGGAGTCCTTCATGAGGGAGAGGATCAGCTGGGTGTCGTCAGCGTATGAGATGATGTTGAGGTTGTGGAATCGGGCGATGTTAGCAAGCGGGCCATGTAGACGTTGAAGAGGGTCGGGCTGAGGGACGAACCCTGGGGTACGCCGTAGATGATTTTGGTGGCCTCCGAGCAGAATGGGGGGAGGCGCTCTCTCTGGGTTATGCCAGTGTAAAAGGAGGTGACCTAGTCCAGGGCTCTGTCGTAGATTCCAGCATTGCTGAGGTGTGAGCGTAGGTTGTGGTGGCAGACGGTGTCGAGCGCAGCCAAGAGGTCCAGTGGATTAGGACTGCGGTTTTGCCACTGTCCAGTATGGTTCCGATGTTTTCGGTGGCAGCCATGAGGGCGGTTTCGGTGCTGTCGTTGCTGCGGAATCTGGATTGGGAAGGGTCCAGGGTGCGATTCTCTTCAAGGAAGCGGGTTAGTTGTCTGTTGACAGCCTTCTCGATGACTTTTGCCAGGAAGGGGAGCAGGGAGATAGGCTGGAAGGTCTTGAGGTTCTTTTGGTCCGCCTTGGGTTTTTTGAGGAGGGCGTTGATCTCAGCGTGTTTCCAGCTCTCCGGGAAGGTGGCGGATTGAAGGAGCTGTTGATGATCTTCTGTAGTTAGGGTTCGATGACAGAGCTTGCTTTGTTGAGAATGTAGTGAGGGCAGGGGTCAGATGGAGAGCCGGAGTGGATGGTGTACATGATTTCAATGATGTAGTTGTCATTAACAGGGGTCCAGGAGAGCAGGAGGTTGGTCGGAGGTGAATCTGTGGTGTTGGTGGTTGCCGGGGAGGTCTGAGTGCTGAAGCTGTTGTGGATGTCTGCAATCTTGCAGTGGAAGTAGGAGGCTAGGGAGTCGCAGAGGTCTTGGGATGACGGGATGTCGTTGGCGTTAGAGCTGGGTTTGGAGATTTCCTTCACGACGTTGAAGAGCTCCTTGTGGCTGTGTGCGTTGTTGTTAATTCGGTCTTTGAAGGCAGTTCTCTTGGAGGCTCAGATGAGTTGGTGGTGTCTGCGGATGGCGTTTTTGAAGGCTGTGAGGTTGTCCAATGTCTGTTCTTGGTGCCACTTTCTTTTGAGTCTTTGGCAGCTTTGCTTAGATTCGTGGAGGTTGGCAGTAAACCAGAAGGCCTTTCTTTTGGTGCGTCTATTGGAGGGATTCTTGATTAGGGCGAGAGTATTGGCACAGGTGTTGACCCATTGCGTGAAGTTGCGGGCAGCAGCATCAGTGTCGGTGTGTGTCAATGGGTGGGTTCTGGGAGAGGGTTGCGATAAGTTGGTCTTTGGTGACCTTGTTCCAACTGCGGTGGGGGATCTGTTGTGGGTGGTGGTGTGTTGTGGGTTTCTTGAGGGAGAAGTGGATGCAGCAGTGGTCTGTCCAGTGGAGTTTGGTGGTGTGGCTGAAAGAGACTTGGTTGCTGGTGGAGAAAATAGAGTTGAGTGTGTGTCCTGCGGAGTGGGTTGGTGTCGGGATGAGCTGTTTGAGGCAAAGGTTGGAGAGGTTGCGAGCAGGGTGGCGGTGTTGTTGTCATTGGTGTCCTCGAGGTGGAAGTTTACGTCTCCGAGGACTATGTAGTCAGTGGATACGAGAGTGTGCATACTGATGATGTCAGTAATGGAGTTGCTGAACTGCTGTCGTGGGCCGGGGGGCCTGTAGACGAGGGTCCCTCGGAGGGTGGTGTTTGGGTCAGTGTGGATCTGGAAGTGCAGGTGTTCGGCAGTGCTGAGGGTGTCTTCGGTGTCGGCGGTGGTGCGGGGGACGGGAGCCAGGGGTTCTGGCTCTGGACGCCGTCCAGGCGCGGACAGGCGCAGACGGGCTTGCCTTTGGGGACCTTCAGCTTTCCAACGGCGCGGCCACACAGCGGCTGCCATTAAGTAGAGGGGTGGGTGGGAGGAGAGGACAGCTGGGAGGTGGGAGGAGGACGAAAAATGGCGCTTATAAGGGGGTGGAACCGAAAAAAGGGGGCGAGGCCACGGGGCAGCAGTGGCGGGGGAGAGAGAGAGGGGTAGAGTGAAAGTGAGAGAGAGGAGCAGAGTGAGAGAAACAAGGAAAAGGAGCACTAAGGGACAGTAGTGAAGCAGAGCAGAGAGCAAAACGAAGCAAAAGGAGGAGAGAGGCAGAAGGTAGCCTAGAATGAAAGCAGAGCTCTCCCACTAGACACCAGGGATCAGGCGCAGGCAGAAGCCTGCAGGTGGCTGAGGGCCTCGAACTCCTGACAGGGGTCAGGAGTTCAGAGGAGCCAGGGAAAGGGCTCTACTTACAGGGTGGAGCCATGGGAGACAGAGCAATGCACTGACCAGGTCAGAGGAGCCAGGGAAAGGGAGTGTTGGGTCTAACCCTTATTAAGGCTCCTCTAACATATGTAGAAAAATTGGTTGAAAATAATTGGTCACTGTAAGTGCACAACCTCTGTGAGCACCAGGTGTTATTCCTGTAATAGGGCTGTGTGTGCTAAGCGGTGGCGCAAGTAGGAGTAAATGGCATGGGAGCATGATGGAGTGTGTATACCTTGGATGTTCTGTGTTAATATATTCATGTTAGCCATGGTTGTAGCCATGGTTGTAGGAGTGATGTGGGGAGAAGAGGAAGGGTAAAGGCTTGCAGAGGGTGGAAAGCAGTGTTGAGTGGTCGTAAGCATGGACTGCATGAACGGGTTCAACAAGAACAAGTCAAAAAATAAAACAACCAAAGTTAAACAATTCTATAGGAATAGAGAAGCAATGTGCATCCACACAAACATATCTTAAACATGGTGATGGCACACAGCCAGTTAGTGTGGAGCAGGTAATGCCCCAGGCACCCCTCTTATGGACAGAACAGACATGACTCGTCATCTCAATGGGGAGAGGGGGGAACCAATAGATATACAGGCTAGACAACATGCTACGGCCTCATGCTTATGAGCACCCCTCTCCCCCGGTATCTAAAATAAAAGTGCAGCGTTTTACAGCCAGAGTTTTAGCCAAGGTCATCGGCCCTCTGTGGGGTCCACTTGTGTAGGAGTTTGCCTATGAGGGCCAGGTCCAGGGAAGGGATACTCAAAGTACAGCCATGTGAAAACATACGGCCCTCCTGACCTTTAAATGCCATTTACTTGACATAGCATTAAAATTTAAGAAAGCTGTTAAACTGCAAATATTTTTTGTACACTTTAACTGAAGTAAAAGGAAATGAAGCAAGGAAGATGTTGTGCACTACTTATCTTTAGAAACACATTCATTTTAAATAATGCAGCAACAGGGAAAACATGGTAAAGATTTTAAAATTGAAAAAAGTGTATTTCATTACAATGAGTAAACATTTCGCCTTATTGCATTGTATTATATCACTTAAATGAAAGACATTTAATAGTATTTTATCATTATTTTAAAATATCATTATCATTATGGACTAAACATGATATCCTATGCTGTTGACACTTAGCTCATCCTCTTGCTATCAGAAGACACCTCCACCACAATGGCCAGCTTCTGCAGGTGCATGACGAGTGTTGCCTACTGGATTCAAGGCAACTGCCTTAAACTCAACACAGACAATACAGAAGTGCTGATCTTCAGGAATAACAACTCACCGTTGAGTGACTCTACCAGGCTTCCAAACTAGACCCTCAAAAGCTCTGACAGACCATGCCTGCAACCATGGCATCATCCTAAATAGCAAGCTCACCATGAAAAGCCAGATCAGTGTTGTCTCCTCCTCCTGCTTCCTCACTGTTCGCATGCTTCATTAGATCTTCAAATGGCTCCCCACCAACACCAGACGAACTGTCACTCAAGCCCTAGTCACCATCCAGCTAGACTACTGCAACAGTCTCTTCATAGAAATCACCTCGTACCTCCTGTAGAGACAGCAGACCATACAGAATTCAGCAGCAAGACTCATCGTCGACCTGCCTAAGCAGACCCAGATCACCTCCCAACTCAAGAAGCTCCATTGGTTCCCTGTTCAGAAGCAATGTCAATTCAAGTTGCTGATCCAAATCTACAAAGCCCTACACAACCAAGGACCAGCATACATCAACCACTGCCTGAACTTCTACTAACCCTCCAGACACCTGCGCACCCTGTCCCTCACCCAGACCCCCCCCCCCACATCCGCTAAAGCAACAGTGCATGACGCTTCTTCTCCTACCTCGTTGCAAAATCCTGGAACAACCTTGGTGTTCACTGCCAGACCTCATCCTTCCTACTGGAATTCAGTAATTGACTTAAGACCTCGCTGTTCAACTAAGCCTAACTAGTAGCAGGGCCACCAGTGCCTGGATACCGTCACAGGTGATTAACTGTGGTTTATTAGCACCGACTGATTGATTGATATGTCATTTAATAAAAAATGAACATAGAACCATTCTAGTCTTCTCCACCCTGACAACAATGCTAGTAGTGAACTAAGAGGCAAGTCAGTTGTGGTGTGGACTTTCTATGTGGTCTAGTTTATTATTATATGCTATACATTGTAGTTTTTTTAAATTAAACACAAGAGTAGGTAGTTGTTGTGATATGTAATAATGAAGAAAAAGGAGGCAAAGTGAAATAAAACAATTGCCTAGGGTCACACAGTTCGGTCAAGTAGGGAAGCCTAATTCATCCTGTTTTTTCTGGTTTTATATTGTGCTGTTCAGCCATTAGATAGCTATTACTCTTTCGTGTTACAATAAACTTTTATCTTTTGTCTTTAATTCTTTACCCATGAGGCTAGAGTGTGGGTGGCAGACAGAAGGCACAGTTCGGTTTGGGCTGAAGGATCCAAGAGAACCTTGATCTGCGCCAGAGCCAGGCATCTAGCTCAACTATTCAATGGCTCACCCAGCTCTACCACGTAATGGCAATTAAGGTGTCAAAGCCATAGGGAGGATATGATTTGACTATAATTAAACAATTTTGTGAAGCAGGAGTAACGACACCACTTTGTAGGACTCCTTGTTTCAAGATTCTTAGCTTTTTACTACTACACATTTTGCAGAGTAGACTATGTTATGTTATGTTATGTTATGTTATGTTATTGAGACTTATATAACGCCAGCTACCCGGAGGCCTCGTAGCGCTGATCAGTTTGAAAAGTTTAGAACATACTGGAGGAATCTCAAACTTCCCTGGAGAGGGGGAACTTAGAAGAATTTAGAATAGCCAGGTTTTAATGGCCTTTCTAAATTCAGTCTCCTGATTCATCATGCGAATATTCGTGGGTAGGGAGTTCCAAAGTCTGGCTCCCTGGTACTTTAGGGATCTTCCTACCCATGATGTTCTTTTACTTTGGGTACCACTGCCAGGGCTTTAGAGGCCGATCTCAAAACTCTTGTGGGTGTATATAGTGAAATTAATGATTTTAGATCATGAGGATCCTTTTTATATAGAGCTCTGTGGAAGAAGCAAAGAGCCTTAAACTTTATCCTTTTTGCCACTGGAAGCCAGTGCAGTTCAATCAGAGCTTTTTTAGCTTATGTGGTCCTAGGCAGATTAAAGAGCAGACGTGCTGCAGCATTTTGTACCACCTGTAGTTTGTTAACCACATAACCTGGAGATCCCAAAAAGAGGCTGTTTCCATAATCTAATCTGGATAAAATCAGGGCTTGTACGGCCAATCTTTTGGCCAATGGCGGAAGCAGACCAATAATCTTCCTTAGTAGCTTAAGAATCCCAAAACAGGTGGCTGACGTTCTCTTGGCTTGATGTTCCATGGTGAGTTTGGGATCCAACCAAACTCCCAAGGCTTTAATCTGAGTTTT
This sequence comes from Pleurodeles waltl, assembly GCF_031143425.1. Lineage (NCBI taxonomy): Eukaryota > Metazoa > Chordata > Amphibia > Caudata > Salamandridae > Pleurodeles > Pleurodeles waltl. The sequence goes on from NC_090445.1 coordinate 68,936,574, forward strand.
GGGGGGGGGAGGGTAAGTAATCTAAATGTATTACTGGTCCTATATTTTTAGCAGGGTTGGGCAGTTTTCCTAAAAACATAATTTCTGTCTTTTCTTCGTTGAGTTGCACCCTGCTTTCTGTCATCCAGACAGCAATCGCTTGAAGACAGGCAGGCAAGGCCGAGTTGTCCGCCTCCTTATTGGGGGAGAAGGAAACCACCAGCTGTGTGTCGTCCGCATATGACACCAGGGATACCCCAAAGGATTCTATGACTTCTGCTAGGGGGGACATGTAAATGTTGAACAGAGTGGGACTCAAAGATGAGCCCTGCGGAACTCTGCATAAAAGTTTCAACTGGGCTGAGAAAAAAGAACGTTCTGATGGATACAACTACCTGTGGATTCCTCACCTAATGAATTCTCCCATGGTGCCAGCATTCGACGGAAATCTTCTTCCTAGTCTCTGCACGTCGACGAGGACGTCACTCTAGCCCACGCGACGCCGTCTGACGTCATACAGGCAATAAGAGGTCCTCGACGACGTGCCGACGTCAGTTCCCTTTTTTCCTTGCATTCGAAACGGTTATCTTCGAGGGAGCAACTGTTACTTTTGTGGTTACAGTGTATTTTTGCTGCGTAGTCTTTCGCTGTGGTAATAATGTCGCAGAGAAAGTCTGGATTCAAGCCTTGTCATGAGTGTGGAGGCAAGATGTCAGTGACGGATCCTCATTCCGACTGCCTTTGGTGTTTGAGCTCCGACCACGACGTCTCGACTTGTGATTCATGCCAGCACATGAATCCAAAGGCCCTCAAGGAACGTGAGGCGAAGCTGTTTATGGCGAAAACGAAAAAAGAGAAGCATCACAAGAAGTCTTCTTCGCCAAGACATCGGCGTCATCGAGACTCCCGGCGCCGAAGAGAATCTCGACGTCATTCAAGCAAGGAGACTCGTTCCAGGTCTTCGGATCGGCGCCGAAGGACATGGGAGATCAGTCCCACGGTTACGCCGCATCCTTCGACGCCGTTGCCCTCTCCGGCGTCTCCGACTTCACCTGGACAGGTGTCGGTGATTGAGGTATTGGAGCCTCAGGTGTTATCTCCGGCGTCGCAGACGTCGAGGCCGGCGTCGGGGTCGCCTCCGAGACAGGCACCCCAGTATCCGGCTTTTCCCACCCCTGGAGCCGATAGTTCCGCATTCTTGAATGCGATGTATGCCATCTTCCAACAGATGGCTCCAGGGGGTGCTCCGGCTGGGCCTTTGGCCTTTTCATTGGGTGATCCTGCGCCTCTTCGGCCGGCACCCTTTTATGCCCTTTCTCCCTTTTGGGAACGTGGGCTCGGCGCCGGTGTCGGCGCCGGTGGCCGCTCCGGTGGCTTCAGAGGGATTGGCCCCGGGGATTTCCATCCCGTCGACGTCGGGATTTCGGCCTGTGACTCCGGTGGGTCCATCTGCTTCGACTGCTCTTTCGTCGGCGCCGAAGTTACCTGTGGCGCCGGACGCGGCGTCGGTGGCTTCTGAAGATCGGCGCCGATCTTCGACTTCGGCGGAGGCATTGTCGACTCCGCGTATTGAGCAACGGCTTCATTCGAGGAGACGTGCTCTCCGTGTATTAGAAGAGCAGGAGTACCAACAAGCCCTGGAAGAACGAGAGCTAGAGGACTCGGGTGATGGGCTGCGTGGTCTGGAGTCGGCCAGTGGGCTGGACACTTCCACTGAGTGGGATCTTTCGTCCCCGGGAGAATATACTGAGGAGGCTGCTTCCTTTCACGCAGTGGTACGGAAGGCAGCTAGTTTTTTGGACCTGCCTTTGCCGGTGGTGGAGGCAAAACAAAACCTTCTAACAGAGGTGCTACATCCGGCCTCAGCTGCGGCAGAGCCTCTTTTGCCATTTAATGACGCTCTGCTGGATCCGGTGTTAGAGGTGTGGAAGAGGCCGGCATCTTCCCCAGCAGTTCACAGGGCCGTGGCCAGGAGGTATCGGGCGGCTCCAACTGACCCTGGTTTTCTGTCTAGGCACCCTACGCCGGAGAGCTTGGTGGTGCAGGCCTCCTGTTCATCCAAGTCAGCGCCTGGTTCTTTCCCGACGGTGCCTGGGGACAGAGATTCAAAGAAACTGGAGGCACAGTCCAAGAAGATTTTTTCGTCCTGCAGTCTGGCGTTGAAGGCCACCAACGCAACCTGTATCCTGGGGAGGTATATTCATGCTCTGATGGATGACATTTCCTCATCATTTACAGAGCTTCCCCAGGGTCTTTTGGACGTTGTTTCAAATGCCCAGGCTGCTGCGACCCAGATTATCCAGACTGGACTGGATACGACCGACTCGGTGGCCAGAGCAATGGGCACAACTGTGGTGGCAAGGAGGCAGGCCTGGCTCCGTAACTCGGGCTTTTCTGCGGATGTACAGTCCACATTGTTGGATCTCCCGTTTGATGGGGACAAACTGTTTGGAGCCAAGGCTGATTCGGCCTTGGAACGTTTTAAGGAGAGCAGGGCCACGGCTAAGTCGTTAGGGCTCCAAGCTCCTTCTTCCACGGCCTCTTCCAGATTTTTCAGGAGGTTTCGTGGATTTGGGCGTGGCTCTTCCTCCTCTTCCTTTCGGGGAAGATATCAGCAACCTGCCTCTTCCCATCCCTATAGATCTTTTAGAGGGAGAGGTAGGGTCCGCACCAGAGGAGCCTCTCAGCAGCACTCTGCCTCTTCCTCATCCTCTGGCGGGGTGCAGCAGGGGAAGCAGCCTTAGGCTTCCACCATTTCCCACTCACTCCTCTCCTGTAGGGGGAAGATTACAGCATTTTCTCGCCAAATGGAAGACTGTTACAACGGACACTTGGGTTCTCAGTATTGTGGGAAAAGGCTACACCCTTCCCTTTCGGGAGTTCCCGCCCCTCATCCCGCCCCGCCCTTCTTATTGTTCAGAAGAACACCTCCTGTTGCTAGAACAGGAGGTACAAGCCCTCCTTTCAAAGGGCGCGGTGGAGTTGGTCCCAGAGCAGGAAAGGGGTCGAGGATGTTACTCAAGGTATTTCCTGATTCCCAAGAAGGATGGTCGTTTGAGACCAATCCTGGACCTGAGGATCTTGAATTGGTTCCTCAAGCAGGAAAAGTTCAAGATGCTGACCCTAGCACAGGTGCTTTTGGCGTTGAACAAGGAAGACTGGATGGTGTCTGTCGACTTGCAGGATGCTTACTTTCATATCCCGATACTCAAGTCACACAGGAAGTATCTCCGGTTTGTGGTGGGATCGCAGCACTATCAGTTTGCGGCCCTTCCGTTTGGTCTTACTTCAGCACCTCGAGTCTTCACGAACGTGATGTCGGTGGTTGCGGCAGAACTCAGAAGGAAGGGGATAGCAGTATTCCCTTACTTGGACGACTGGTTGATCAAAGCCAAGTCCCCGGAGCTTGTGTCGCATTATCTGCAGTCAACAACCCAGTTGTTGTTCGACCTGGGTTTTTCGGTGAACAAGCCCAAATCTCACCTAGAGCCCTCTCAGCGCCTCCTGTTCACAGGGGCAGTACTGGATACAACATTGGGTCGGGCCTTTCCTCCGCCTCAGCGGATTCAAGATATTCAGGATTTGGTTCCAATGTTTCGAAATGGAGCGGTAGTTCCAGTCCTCAAGGTCCTTCGTCTGCTCGGTCTGTTTGCCTCCTGCATTCTGTTGGTCACGCATGCTCGCTGTCACATGAGAGCTCTTCAGTGGTGCCTCCGAAGGCAGTGGTCTCAACACAAAGGGGATCTAGAGAGTACTGTCAAGATCTCCAGAGATGCTGCTGTGGATTTGAAGTGGTGGATTGCAAGCAACAATCTTTCACAAGGAAAGCCGTTCGAGCAGTCGCCACCAGTGGCCACAGTCATAACGGATGCTTCCACTCTAGGGTGGGGAGCTCATCTGGGGGATCTGGAGATCAAAGGCCTTTGGTCTCCAGAGGAACAGATGTTTCACATCAATCTGTTAGAGTTACGGGCTGTACGTCTGGCTCTCAAGGCCTTCCTCCCTTCCCTTCGTGGTCAGTCGGTACAGGTTCAAACGGACAATACTACCACGATGTGGTACATAAACAAGCAGGGAGGAGTGGGGTCGTACCTTCTCTGCAGAGAAGCTCTTCGACTATGGTCCTGGGCAAAGGACCATCAGATTTGCTTGATAGCAAACCATCTGGCCGGAGTCTTAAACGTGCGTGCGGACAGTCTCAGTCGCCAATTCTCGGCAGACCACGAGTGGCGTCTCCATCCAGATCAAGTCCGTTTAATCTTCCAGAGGTGGGGATTTCCTCGGGTAGATCTATTTGCCACTCGAGAGAACGCGCATTGTCCGTTATTCTGCAGTCTCCAGTATCCGATGCAGGGAGCGTTGGGGGACGCGTTTCAAATAACCTGGTGCGGCCAGTTGCTTTACGCGTTTCCTCCCATACCCTTGATTCCTCGAGTATTGAGGAAGATTCGCCAGGACCGGGCTCTAGTCATCCTAATAGCTCCGGATTGGCCAAGGAGGGTATGGTACTCCGACCTTCTCCAACTCTCAATGTGCCCTCCGCTCCGTCTCCCTCTCAGGGCAGACCTCCTCTCGCAGTCGCAGGGGCAGGTTTTACACCCCAACCTCCAGAGTTTGCACCTACATGCCTGGAGATTGAACGGGGCAACCTAAGTTCCTTCTCTCTCCCGCCTGAGGTAGTGGATGTTATATTAGCGGCCAGGCGACACTCCACTAAATCTATCTACGCTAATAGATGGTCTAAATTTGTTGCGTGGTGTGGAGAGAGGCAGATTGATCCCTTACAGGCTCATCTATCGGACGTTTTGTCTTTTGCTCTGTCTCTAGCGCAGAAAGGTTGTGCAGTGGCTACCATTAAGGGTTATTTATCGGCCTTGTCAGCCTTCATATGTCTTCCAGACCAACCATCTTTATTTAAATCCCCTATTGTTATCAGATTCTTGAAAGGTCTTCTAAATAAATATCCTCCAAAACCATTCGTTATGCCGCAATGGGATTTGTCCTTGGTCCTGACTTTCCTTATGGAGTCCCCTTTTGAACCTATGCATTCTTGCCCCTTAAGGTATTTGTTTTTAAAAACAGTCTTCCTGATAGCTATAACATCAGCAAGGAGAGTGAGTGAGTTGCAGGCCTTATCAGTAAAGCCTCCTTATACAACTTTTTATGGGGATAAGGTGGTGTTGAGGACCAAGGCTGCTTTCCTCCCGAAGGTTGTTTCACCTTTCCATTTGGCTCAGGCAATTACTTTGTCCACGTTCTATCCTCCGCCTCATCCTTCCAAAGAGGAAGAAAGACTGCACCGTCTGGACCCAAAGAGGGCGTTGAGCTTCTTTATTGATAGAACAAAGGATTTCAGGCTGGAGGATCAGCTGTTTATTGGATACGTGGGCAAGAGGAGAGGAAAGGCAGTCCACAAGAGAACACTATCCAGGTGGGTTGTTCTTTGCATTAAAATCTGTTACTCTTTGGCAAAGAAGGATCCTCCTGAGGGCATTAGAGCTCATTCCACCAGAGCTAAGTCGGCCACTTCGGCCTTGGCCAGAGGTGTTCCTGTGGTCGACATCTGCAAGGCCGCAACTTGGTCGTCCCTTCACACTTTTGCAAAACATTACTGTTTGGATTCTGAGGTTAGAAGGGACGGACATTTTGCACGGTCAGTGCTGCAGGATTTCTTGGTTTGACCATTTAGGCACCCACCGCCAGGCGTGGTACTGCTTTGGGACTCTATTCATTAGGTGAGGAATCCACAGGTAGTTGTATCCATCAGAAGAACGAGTTACTTACCTTCGGTAACGACTTTTCTGGTGGATACATTAGCTACCTGTGGATTCCTCACGGTCCCACCCGCCTCCCCGTTGCCTTTCTGGTCTTACCAAGTAATCCTTGAGTGCGCTCCTCTTGGTCTTCGAGGGTGCAATAGATGTTGTATATAATATATTTATATATATGTATATATCTTTGTGTATATACTTGATGTGTATATATATTTTTTTTTTAAAAGAGAGAGTTATATATATATATAAAAGATTTACAGCTATTCATGCAAATGTTGTGTATTTTACAATGTTATGGGATGTTGCCTTGCTCTTTCATTGCATTGCCTGGTTGTTCTCATGCACGTAAAAAATTATTGGTACTGATGTCGGCACGTCGTCGAGGACCTCTTATTGCCTGTATGACATCAGACGGCGTCGCGTGGGCTAGAGTGACGTCCTCGTCGACGTGCAGAGACTAGGAAGAAGATTTCCGTCGAATGCTGGCGCCATGGGAGAATTCATTAGGTGAGGAATCCACAGGTAGCTAATGTATCCACCAGAAAAGTCGTTACCGAAGGTAAGTAACTCGTTCATCCAGGACTTGAAAGGTTCTATTTTGTAAGAACGAGCTTAACCATTTAAGCGCTCTTCCTTTAATCCCACCATTTCCCATTCTTTGAATGAGTAGATCATGATTCACCGTATCAAATGCCGTGCTCAAATCTAGCATTATTATTAGAGTTGCCTGACCTTGGTCCATTCGTTTTCTCGCTTCTTCCGTAACTGCAATCATGGCAGATTCAGTGCTGTGGCCCGGTCTAAAGCCCATTTGAGTTATATGCAAAATCTTATGTTCCTCCAGAAAGCGCGATAGTTCTATATTTACGTGCTTATCAATAAGTTTTGCCATCATGGGAAAGAGCGAGATAGGCCTGTATTTTTTAAAGACCGCTCCATTTAGATTAGGCTTCTTTAGAAGGGGCTTGACCACTGCATGTTTCCAGGAGTCCGGCACCATCCCACTTTGTAGCGAGCTGTTTAACAGCTCGGTTATTACCGGATTTAACGCTATTCTTCCCTGCATAATAATATGGGGAGGTGCGGGATCAAGTGGAGAGCCTGATTTTAATTTACTGAGGTGCCCCAAAGCTCCTTCCTCAGAGATGGGAAGAAAACTCTGTAAAACATTGTCACCTTCCTTCTTCTCCATCGCATGCCCTGCGACTCCCCCTACTTCCCCTGAGAAGTTTTCATAGATGTCCTCAATCTTCTTTAAGAAGAAGCAGGCAAAATTGTTACTATGTTCTTCTGAAGCTTCCAATGCTTCCGGGCATGCAGGAATATACAATAGCTCCTTGAGCACACCAAAAATTTCTTTAGGAGATCCTGCCGCCTTTTCAATTTTATCTCCATAAAAGGTCACTTGGGCTAATCTGATCTCCTTCTGGTACAACCTAATTGAACCTCTGTACTCTTCTCTGTCCTCCTCCTTTAGTGATTTCCTCCATTTCCTTTCAATCTTCCTACAGTTCCTCTTTAATGTCATTAAGTGGTTATTGAACCAGGGAGCCTTTCCTCCCTTCTTTTGCCCAGAGAGGGGTGTATAGGACAGCACTATGAGACTGAGTTCTCTCTCCACTGTGTAAAATAGAATGATTGCTGGGTTACAGCCCTGTTTTCTTACCAATACTTACTACCAGTGTTTAGCTTGATTTAAGGTTTCCCGAGAAAAAAAATGTGTAGAGAAAAATGCTCTGAAAGTACTTACCTAGGAGCACCCAATGTTTCATTTGGGGAGGCCGAGATTAATAAAAACATGCCTTGGGGTTCCAGAGTTTCCACCTTGGTCATTAAACAGTAACTGTAGTGTGCATGGTTCCAGTGGTGAGATTCATAGATTACTGTCGCCAAAGAAATGCCACTGTGCTTTGGAACTTGCCCATAGAAACACAGACTTCATGTCCACCATAGTTTGGTGAAATGTTAAAGCCATGATTAAATGTCACATTTCATAATGACATGGCTAAAACCTTCCCACTGTCCCATGTCAAGAGATGGAGGATTGTTGTTTGTGTCTGCCCACTACAGTGAATAGCACACCTTGTTTTATCTTTGTCATGGATTTTTATAACACTTCTACCTGTTTCTAAGCAATCTTAATGTTTACAGATAAGAGACTAAGGGCCACATGTAGGTAGGTTCTAAAGTGTGACTTGCAAATTGCAAGCCAGAGCGACTCGCAATTTGCGAGTCGCAAATTGGAATGTAGGATGGTGTCCCTGACACTATCTGCGACTCGCAAGGGGGTCACAAAGGCCCACCTCATTATTATTCATGAGGTGGGTCACAATTTGCGACCCCCTTGCAAGTGGCAGCATTCACAGGGATGGTGGCCTGCTGCGGACAGCAGACACCATGTCTGTGACTGCTTTTTAATAAAGCATTTTTGTTTTTTGTAATGCAGCCCGTTTTCCTCAAAGGAAAACGAGATGCATTACAAAAATGAAAAATTAAACGTTTTTGTTTCATTTTTTCAGAGCAGGCAGTGCTCCATGATTGCGACTCGTAAAACTGGTTTTGTGCATTGCAAAGTGCTGTTTTCGACGTGCAAAAGGCTTCCTACATCTAGCCCTAGGAGAATAAGGAGACTACAAAACCTAAGAGTCTATTTCTTTTCAATTCAATAAGCAAGTTTCTTCCTTTGCACACTTAACTCCAGTCTGGTTGGAATGGTATTATATTACACAAGGTCATATTTATGTTTTTTGGGAACAGGGATATTAAGTTACTTTCCCAGAATTACAGGATGTTTAGCCGAGACTCATACCTGGCTCCCTAGTTCCAAAGTCGGCAGCTCTAACATAACACCACATCCTTTCTGCGTGCCAAAGTGTTCATAAAAGTATCCATTACGCCATATCATGCAAGAGAAGGCATAGGTTATAGTGGGATGATAAGTGAGTTGGTTTATGAAAGTATCTAACAGAAAGTACAAATAAAAGTCTATGGACAACCAATTCTTATAGGTCATAGCTTAGTAATATTTCTATGGCTCCCACGAGTACAAACCAGAATAACTGGCAAATCTGGACCATTTATGAGATCTCCAAGACACAAGTGGATTTTTTGGCTTTCAAATCTTACATTAAAAACAATAGAATACAAATTGAAATAGACAGAAATCCTACTGCATCTAACTGTGTTTTATCGGCTGAAAATGTGACACTGGCCTCTGCAGTTTAGCCTCTAGTATTTCGGTGTTGAACTATAAATCTGTTGAAGAGTTTGGCACTAGTCATTTAATATAGTATAGTATATATTTGATGTATAATTAAATTATAATATATATTATAATATTATAATGTATCTAATTTAAGGGAATGGGATACAATTGTCACTATGAGACATGCTTTAGTGGCACACATAATCCCATTTTGAATGAGGAAATTTGGCATGCAAGGAAACAGAAAAAAGTAAACCTGGAAAAATTTGAAAGAGCGCTAGGCCACTCTTACCATTTCCCCTGCAATTAATCTTTTTAGTTGACTGAGAGGTAAAAGGGAGTTAACATTACTTAAGCAATTTTACTTTCTTGTAACCCATTTGGTCACACAAGGAGGTCCAGAAATCAATAAAAAAGGTAAAGAAAGTTTATTATAAATTAATCCAGTATATATAAATCTAAAAAAACATATTATAAAGGTACAGGATTACCACTGGCAAAGCAAATTGTCAAATCAAGTTAAGGCTCCATAGCATAAGGTATACAAGGAACTTAGGGCCTTATTTAGATCTTGGCGGAGGGGTTACTCTGTCGCAACGGTGACGGATATCCCATCCACCGAAATCTAAATAACATAGAAAACATTGATATTTAGATTTCAGCAGCTGGATATCCCGCACAGGTGCAATGGAGTAACCCGTCCGCCGAGATCTAAATACCATAGAAACAATAGTATTTAGATTTCGGCGGAGGGATATCCATCACCGCTGCGACAGAGTAATCCCTTCTCTGAGATCTAAATTACGCCCTCAGTCACAGCAATGCAGTAAACGAGAAGTAAAATTTGGTGTTCTGTAAAGAAACTTCCATTCTCCTTTCTAAACATGAATAAATTCTGAAGTCACCTAAACTAAATCTTAAAGCTAAAATGAGGTTGATTGGGGAAAAGGGTCTCAAAGGATTCAGATAAGGCAGGAAGGTTTCAGCAGAGTGAAGACTTCAGTTGAAATCTTGTAAGTCATGGCAAGTGTATACCATAAAGCACACACTCAAAAGATTAGAAGCAGAGAGGTCTGTACCTCTCAAATTCAAAAGGGATCTGAGCTCAAGTCTAAAACTGTGAACACCAATTAAACCATAGAATATTTGATTTCCACGTCACCAAACTTCAGTAATTTTCCGCCTTCCCACAGTAGGTATTGGCAACATCAGTCAATTTTCTCATCCCACAGCTTGGACAGTCAGGACAACCTTGAATGTCTTTAACTTGTTAGCTCCTCACGTTCTTGGCAAACATTTGGTCATCAGGCCTATGTAGCACCACTACAGCAATACTCCTTCCTCTAGCCCTCGAAGCACACCTGCAAAAGAAAAAATTTGTAAAACAAGCAAAACACACTTCATGTTTATTACTAAACATTTAAGGCCTTTAGTCAGGCTAACCTTAATAACGCGTACAATCGTCAGAATAGATGCTAAACATGGAAAATAATTCATTACAGACATAGGCCCTTATTACAACCCTGGCGGTCGGTGTTAAAGCGGCTGTAATACCGTCAACAGGCCGCGGTAAAAAAATCTGGATTTGGACCATGGCGTTACCGACATCTAAAACCACCGATTTAACACACCGACTTCGGTCTCCAGTGTGGCGGCCATTACATTCCCACCCTCACGATTACGACCCAGCCTACCGCTATGGGTTCCGTAGTTTCTGTGCCGTCACGAAAACTATGGCGGTAGGCACTATCAGAGCAAGGGAATCCGTTCCCTGGCACTGTTAGCAGTCTCCCCGCACCCCAGCTCCTCCCCAGAGTCCTCCCCAACCCTCCCCCACCCGCTCCTGCCCCCGCACATGCACACACCGACACGCGCACCCATATACACACATGCACACACGCATACCCACCACCACCCACGCATGCAGACATAAATACCAACAGGCCACAACATACACCAACAGACCTTGATACACACATGCATCGACAACACACAATGCAACTCACACCCACATGCACGTATCCAAAAACATATACCCCCCCTCCACATACACACAACACCCCCCACCTCCCTCTCTCCGGTCGGAGAACCCGATTTACCTGCTTGCAGGGGGTCCTCCGGCTGGAGAGGGTCTGCAGCGCTGCTGGAAGCAGCAGCATCCGCCAGCAGAACACCGCCAAGCCGTATCATTGCTCATGATACGGTCGGCAGTGTTTTGCTGGCGTGGCGGTGCTGCTGTCAGCAGCGTCGCCTTACCACCAACCTCCTCCTTGGCTGTCAGCAGTGTTCCGCCGGATTTCTGGCGGTATACAGCCGGCGGTTATAATACGCGTTGCCAGCTGGTAGTCACGGCAGCGGTATGTTGACGGCCGCCAATCTTGTAATGAGGGCCATAATGTACTTTCAATAAAGGCAATATAACTTTGAAAAAATTAGTGTGTTAGTGAAATCTACAAATCTTCATGTCTAACCTAAACATTATTATGCACACATTTATGAGCTTCTAGTTTCTATGATGAATACACTCCAGTAGTGTGTCCCAGTGCTCCATTTAACGTTAATAAGGTTAAAGCACACATTGCATATAGTATCATGTACATGTAAATATTTCACTTCACTGATGTGTAAGGCTGGAGCCTAAATTGCGTTGCTCCAAAATCAAGCATAAGTGGGCTCTAGGAATAGCGCTTTACACTAATACTGCACTACGAAGCACAACTAATTATGCTGTGCAGACCCCTATCTAAAATAATCCCTTTACTAAACTGGTGTTAGTTCCTTAAATTAAGCCTGTGCTAAGCTGACAGTCCCTGGCATGGACCAGGAAAGCCTGATTGGCCAATGGATGACAGGTGTGAGTGCTTGAATTAACCTCAGAGACTTGACTTCTTGGAGTTTACTGCCCTGCTGAGTGCCATCGATCCTCCAGGGATCACTAGAACGATGCTCCAATGAGTACATGCAAGCAGGAGATGAAACCCAGTGCTGCTGCAAGCTGGGCCGGACTGGCCGTAGCGGGCATCAAGCGTTTCCCCGGGAGGCTGGAAGGGTGGGGGCTGGTTTTCCAGCAGTGGGGGCTGGTTTTGTTACTGGGGGTAGGTTTTGCAGTGTTATTGCAATATCGGCCTCCAGTAACAAAAGCAGCAGTGCTTCACACTTGCACCAAAGCTGGGGGACTAGTCTGACAAAATTGCCACAGCTGATTTGGATTTCTAGTCCAGTCCTGGCAGAAAGCACCTGGAACATGACAAAACCTGACTTCAGCATTTTGGAGGAACATGAACATCCTATCACCAGCGACACTACGAAGATGACTGGTATACAACCCTGACTTCATCCACTGTGCCTTCAGTCACTAGTGGTCATGCAGTATTAGTCAGATGCTTGCTTGTGTGCACTTTTTAACCAGACCTTGGCCTGTAGCCCTGAGTTATTCATTCACAGGGCTCAGATAAATAAGTGCCTGAGAGAACGCCTCAGACTCCAACCAGCAGTAACCTGATCCACCCACCAGCAGGCAGTGAAACCGGCAGGGATTTTATTAGGGGGTTATCTGGATGTGTTCCACCCTAAACACCCACTAAAAATACGGTCTTGACCCTAACAATTCTCTGATGTAGTATGGTCAACCATGACATGATTGTTTTGAGACATATTATATACTTGGCCATAACCAGTTTGATTGACTTTTATGAAGTATGGTTAGTCATGTGACTGGATTTACTGCTCTCTAGCTCATGGTCTGACTCGTGGCTTCTAACCCCCATATAACATTAGGTAATACTGTACATTGCTGCTACCATACCATCTGAGCTAAATATTACTATGGTGCAATATGATCCAGATTTGAAAAACATCCTTCGTCCTAATTAAGCGTAATGAACACTAATTGTCATTAATTTACTTTGACATATGTGATATTTTCATAGGTCTGGTAATACTATCATACTGCATGATGCATATTTGTGGTAATTATCAGTCGAGCACATAAGTTTACACTTCTTAATATACTGATTTCAAAACATGAATTGGTTTGAAAAAACAGTTATTGTATTTCAATATGTTTTTATGAAAATATGCTATAAACAATGCATGATGCATATGGACTCTGATGACAATTGCTACATAATCAAGGATTCAAGAATATGTTCACTCATTCTTATACATTTTTTCTATATGATGGGAACTTTGTACTGCAATGGTCTCAAAAAATATATTCATACCATACCCATTGTACACCACCCTTTGTTCTGCTCTGATAAGTGTACATAAGGAGGCGTATGTGATATCCACTGCAGACTCTTTAGGTCTACTATGCTACATGACATTTTTTGTTAAATATTGGCCTAATAAGTTCATAGAATTATACGAGTCAGTTTGACAAATGATTGCATGTTGTATTAATTTCTATACATTACACCCTTTTAAGATGTCTGCTACAAAAGTATTATTTGGCTTAGATCTATAAGTCATGGCAGGCCATCCATGAAATGGTTTTACTTGTACATCTATTCTGTTGCATGCGCTCCACAAACTAATTCACATATCATCTCACAATAATCTACAGTTTCTCTTGCATGATGCAAACTTACGTTTGACATATTGTTTACTTTTACAAAGACTTTGTCAAGTGTATAAGATGACTGTTGCCACCATTCATGACTTATTTCCATTTAATACACAAAATGGAACCTCCTCCCCATTATTCTATACAAACGGCAGAAGACCAAGGCACTAATTCTTTACTCAAGCTTTTCCAGACTTGACTGACCAAAGAAATAATATATGGAGGTTCCCCTCTGCAGTTATTCCCTCCTCCTATTTTCTCTGTCACGGGTCAAATGCTGTTGGGAATGTATGACCCATGTACCTCCTCCTCCTTCCTTGCAGGTCATATTGGCATTTCACTGCAGATCCTCCGACAACCCCATCTTCTTGCTGAAAAACTTGGTGCTCCACATTTATAATGTGCTCAGTGTGAGAAACTGGGTTTGTGGTTCATTGGGTTGTTACCCTTCTTAAGCAACCATACATAGCAGGCTACAGCTCCAGGCAGTCCTCTGAGAGTCCTTCCATATGTCCAGAAAGAGAACTGAAGAGTGGCTCTAAGGGTCCTATTTTGAGGTTTTGTCTGAAATCTATTGTAATCTATTGTATTTTATATAAACATTAGAAGGGGGCCTACATCCCGCCCCTTTGCTTTCCTTGCTTCTCATTGGTTTCTGTGTTAGGTTTCGCCTGCACAGCGCTTGTGCTGTGCTTGTGAAATCTGTTGTATTTAAAATTATTCTTAAAAGGGGCTTACATCCCACCCCCTTGCTTTCCTTGCTTTTCATTGGTTCCTGTGCTTGCCACTTACTTTTCCTCTGTTTCTGTTTGCTGTACGATTTCCTGCATTTACCAATGCTTATTCCTCATGTGTTTGCTCTTATCAGTGTCCCATGGTCCAAGTACGGTGTTCATCAACTTTGGTTTCAGAACTTCTTTTCTTAATTGGTTTACTACTTTGCACATAGAGTGAACCCCAAAGAAGGTATCAGAGCGCTTTACAGGCATGGCGAGATTAAGACCCTCATTACAAACCTGGCGGTAAATGCCGCCAACAGCCATGCTGATGGCCGCCAAGATATTTGACCGTGGCGGTATACCGTTACAGGTATTATGACCCACACAGAGAAATCCACCACTATACAGACACCCACACAATTCCGCCAGCCCAAAGGTCAGTGATAAATTGGCAGTACCAAAACCCACACTGTTACGCCAACAGAAATACGCCCACAGCATCAGGACCCACGAATCACGCGGCGGTCACTCAACCGCGGTAAACCATTGGCGGTACACACCGTCGAGCTCAAAATACACACACACTAACAAAACTACACCACATTGGACAATTCAAAATACACACACCTGACACACATACACACACCACACCCACACACCCAATCCAATATAAAACACACACCCACAATACCCACAATCCCTTACAACGAAAATAAATATTGCCAACTGACAGAGAGACAAGCCAGGAGCACCCACTCAATCTGAGCCACAGAACACCATCACCCATACACCATCCACGCACCTCACAGCACACACCCCAACACATCACCCCACACACCCTCACACATACCACTCACACTACACCCATGGCACCACAAAGACACCCCAGGTTTTCAGAGGAGGAGCTAAGGGTCATGGTGGAGGAAATCATCCGGGTAGAGCCACAGCTATTCGGATCACAGGTGCAGCAGATGTCCATTGCAAGGAAGATGGAGCTATGGTGGAGAGTAAGTGGACAGGGTCAATGCCGTGGGACAGCACCCCAGAACAAGGGATGACATCAGGAAGAGGTGGAACGACCTACGGGGAAGGTGCATTCCATGGTAGCAAGACACCAGGTAGTTGTACAAAACACTGGTGGTCGACCCCCACCTCCACCCCCCCACAACTAACAACATGGGAGGAGCAAGTCTTGGCGATCCTGCATCCTGAAGGCCTCGCAGGAGTAGCAGGAGGACTGGACTCTGGTAAGTCAAATCTTTACTATTTTATCCCCTCCACCCTATCTGCATGCCATCACAAACTCCTACCCTCACCCCCATCATTCTACCACCTCACATATACCCCACCATCACAACCCACCCATCCAAATACCAAGCCCTGCATGCAACAACAATGCATGGTCACCCATCACAGACCTGCATGGACACCCATCACCACAGCATGCACACTAGTGACCATCACTTAGCCAACCGAATCACAACTCACACAAGCCAAAGCTACCTTTCCAATACCAACCATAGAGGGAAACATACACATGCACAAGATGGCACAGGCAGATACAATAACAATGCATTTCACTCCACAGGACCCCCACTCCACATCACCGGAGAGGAGGTGCCACCAACATCCAGTCCCCCCACAGAAGAGGCTCACAGTGATGACAGCACCTCTGCACGCCTGGATCACGATGACCAACCTGGCCCATCAAGGACCTCTAGACAGTCGGTTAACCTGTCACAGTCCCAAACCACCACAGAGCTTCCCCCTCAGGAAACACCAGCACAGTACCCACCCAGCGATCCCATACCTCTGTCCCCAGGACACGTCAATCAGCAGTGTGTCTACCACTACAGTGACCCCAGGCAACCCCACAAACCCAAGACAATCAGAGACCTGGGGTCAGTGGGCACACGGTTAAGGGGACAGAGGCACAGAACAACAGGGAAACTGGGAGGACTGCTGTGCGACAGGGGGAGGACTGGCCCAGGGAACTCACTCTCCACAAGGAACTTGCAGGGATCCTAGGAGCATACCACCATTCCCAGGAGACCATGGGCCTGATAATGTACAAGTTGCAGGAGGCCCAGCGGCTGCAGGAGGGACAGTACCTGGTGATCAGGGAGGACTTCAAACACATCCACACCACCTTGGTCAACGTTGCAGGGGTGCTGGCAGACATGGCCAACACCATGAGGGATGCAATGGCACACCAACAGGACCCTGACACTAGCCAAACTAAAGAACAGTCCTCCACCTCCACCGGCACTAGTGGACAGGAGGCCCCGCCACAGGAACAACAGGCCACCAGCACCCCTCCCCCTGCAGATGGACAACCACCATGCAAAAGGTCCCTGTGATCCAGGCAGAAGCCAGAGAACATTGCCAAGACCCCTGCCAGGAATTAAGACCAGGGGTGTGGAATTTATTAAAATATCTACTTGTCCACGGGACAGGCTGCTTCTCAAATCTACTTGTCCTGTAAAAAGATCTACTTGTCCCTTTGGTGCCATGTAGTGTGGCGCCAAATTATGGCAGCAATCTCATTATGTAAGAGCTCTGATAATAGCCTCTCTGATTATTCCAGGACTACTACCATAGTAGGGCTTGAATACTTGCAGTTTCAATCCCTACTGTAGCAATTTCCTTATTTTTCCACCTTTCTGCAGATCTGCATACTGGGGCTGGAGGAAGCAGTAAGCAATAGTTCCAGGGCTGGAATGCCTTTGAGTCTGCAAACCTACTAACCTGCACATGTTTTAAAGATTTTCACCAGCTTCTCTCTAATATTTTCCCATAATAAGAAAGGTTGGACATTTACTCCTGACAATGGCAGAATTAGAACTTCTTCCAGGGTTGGGAAGAAAGTGGCTGGAGGGAAAATGAACTTGCAAATGCTCAATAGATTTTCACATGAGAAAATCTACACATGCGTATTTACCCATGCTAAAATACAGTTCACAAATATTTTATAGGGGTACGACATATACCATGGGTGCACTTTTGTGACTTTCTTTAAGAATTTGGGGCCACATGTAGGTAGGTTCAGATTTGCGACCCGCAAATTGCGAGTCGCAAATCCGAATGTAGGATGGTGTCCCTGACACCATCTGTGATTCGCAAGGGCTTGGCAAATGCACACCTCATGAAAAACCATGAGATGGGTCGCAATTTGCGACCCCCTTGCGAATGGCGGCCTCACAGGGATGGTGGCCTGCTGGAGACAGCAGACCACCATGTCTGTGACTGCTTTTCAATAAAGCATTTTTTTTTTTTTTTTTTGGTAATGCAGCCCGTTTTCCTTAAAGGAAAATGAGATGCATTACAAAAACGAAAAATGAAACTTTTTAGTTTCATTTTTTCAGAGCAGGCAGTGGTCCACTGCCTGCTCTGAAAAAATGTTTACAGTGACATTCACAATGGGGAAGGGGTCCCAGGGGGACCCCTTCCCTTTTGTGAAAGTGTTAGCACCCATTTGAAATGGGTGCAAACTGCGATTGGCTTATGCCCGCGTTCGCAAAACAATCCTACATTGCACTGCGAGTCGCAATTAGGAAGGGAACACCCCTTCCTAATTGTGAGTCGCAAACCCGTTTCGCGATTCGGTAACCAGGTTACCGAATCGCAAAACTGGGTTTGTGCATCGCAATGTGCTTTTTGCACGTTGCAAACAGCTAAAGTCGCTGTTTGCGACATGCAAAAAGCTACCTACATGAGGGTCTTGGTCCCTAATTAGGTCTGGTGTTAACAAAGACATTTTGTTTTTATTAAACTTCTATTTCTCTCTCTTTCGGCTGGCTTTACTGTGAGCGATCGCATTCTTCTCTTCCACAAGGAGCATATTGGCACACAAAGTAGTTTTGTTCAGTGTCAGGAACAACAGTGGCAATCAGTGACGTAACGAAACTGGAGGGTGCCCCTTTGCAAAGAACATGGAGGAGCCCCCTCTCCAGACTCACTCAGGGCAGGTGCTGTGCTGAAGGGGCCCCCTGGAGGGCGGCTGCGGGGCCTTTGATATGCCACTGGTGGCAACGTGTGCTTTTAGAGTTCAAAAACGTTTTGGGTTTTTTTTGCCAGTGTTTGTTACAATGTTGAGGGCCTGGTAGCTCCCACAACAATAAAGTGTTACAAAAGCCATGTCAAAACAAGACACGCATTGATGAAACTAAAAGACTTATAAAAATATGTCAGATCAGTTGGCTTTGTCAGTGTTTGTTTATTTTCATGCTTCCCATAATCGTGTTGAAAATGGTTACACTGATTTTCCATTCGAAATATTTTTGGGAAATACTAGCATGCATCAAAACATTTTACTAAATGACACTTCATTTGCATCTAATCAGAGAGCATTCTGGGAGCATTATACTTAGCCTCATAGCCTAAACTTTTCAAACGTGTATACACGTTTTTTTTTTTTTTGTACTGGAACCAACGTCAGTAGTGAAGTGTGACCTTAAAACATTTATTTACAGCACTCACCCTAATAATGAAGGTTTTCAAATAATGAACCATAAATACAAGTTCGAACAGCATTATCTTTTGGAAACACATTACCTCAACTGCAGAGAGTTCCACTCTCTGTAAACAGGCAGCCAAAGGGTTTGTGCTGCAGAGGGTTGGGCCTACTTGTCCCAAGGACAAAGTGAACATAAAAACTTGTTGCCCTTGACCCCAAACAAGATGTCCCGGGCGTCGGGCAATAGGAATTCCACATCCCTGAAGACTCTCCCGATTGTCACCCTTGTGTCCCACTCTGTCCACCTGGAACTGCTATTGCTGCCCTTCTTATGCCCCATTGGACAATGCCCCTGTGTTACTAATAGACTGGCTCTACCCTGGACTTTCCTCCATCATCAACATAGATCATTGCAATACCCACTCCACTTATTAGCACATTAATAAACACCCTTGGAACTAATACAAGTATGGAGTCTGTCAATTGATTCAAATATGTATTCGTTTAACAAGCTGTAAACATTGCAATTCAACTATACAGTCATGTATACATAGGTATGACCTGTAGTGGGCAGCAGGGAACACACCAGGAGCCAGAGTGGGGCACAGAGATCTGACAATAGAAATGCCAAAGGGTACAGTAAGTGGCCATACAATATGGAAAATCAGGCTGCCATGTACAATGTCCAACACAAAACTGCAATGGAAAGTGAAGTTACAGTGTCTTACCTGTGTGTCACTGGAAGTACTATTAAATGAGTGAACTCTGTTGTCTCCAGGCTCATCTTCCTGCAGAAAAGGCATCTGGTGTGTCAAGGCCAGGTTGTGCAACATGAAACATGCAACGATGATCTGGCACACCTTCTTGGGTGAGTAGTACAGGGATCCACCTGTCAGATGTAGGCACTGCAACCTGGCCTTCAGGAGGCCAAAGGTTCTTTCAATTATCCTCCTTGTTCATCCATGTGCCTCATCGTAACGTTCCTCTTCCCTTGTCCTGGCATTCCTCACTGGGGTCAGTAGCCATGAGAGGTTGGGGTAACCAGAGTAACCTGCAAATATTTGAGGGATACCTGTTAGACAGACACTCACCCTTAGGGACAAACCCACACCCATATACCTACATCAACTGTGTGGGGACCATGGCCTCACCTATTAGCCACACCCGCTGCCTCTGGAGTTGAGACATCACATATGGAATGCTGCTATTCCTCAAGATGAAGGCATCATGCACAGAGCCAGGATACTTGACATTCACATGGGAGATGTACTGCTCCGCCAAACACACCATCTGCACATTCAGAGAGTTTTCTATTCCTGAACACTTGTTCATTCCTCCGAGGGGGAGACAAATGCTACATGTGTACCATCAATGGCACCAATGATGTTGGGGATATGTCTCAGGGCATAGAAGTCAGCTTTCACTGAGACCAAATCCTCCATCTGGGGGAATACGATGTAGCTGCGCATGTGTTTCAGCAGGGCAGACAACACTCTGGTCAACACGTTTGAGAACATAGGCTGTGATATGCCTGATGCGATGGCCACTGTCGCTTGGAATGAACCACTTGCCAGGAAATGGAGCACTGACAGGACCTGCACAAGAGGGTGGATGCCTGTGGGCTAGTGGATAGCTGAAATCAGGTCTGGCTCCAATTGGGCACACAGTTCTTGGATTGTGGCCCTATCAAGTCTGTAGGTTAGGATAATGTGTCTGTCTTCCATTGTCACCAGGTCCACCAGGGGTTTGTACACAAAAGGATATCTCCATTTCATATTCATCCTCAGTGGTTGATGTCTAGGGAGAAAAACGGTGAGCAGAGGGTCATATTCACATATCTGTTGAAATATTTATGCATTTCTTCCTTTACAGAAACAGTATGTGAATTCAAGAGTCAGTTGATGTGCCAGTGTATGCTGTGATGCAGTTAGGTGCCATGGCCTGTGCCCACCTCAAATGGCGGCTGCCTGACCTCTGAGGAGAGACATGTGGAAATGAGGTCATTTGGCTGGCGTTGTGCGCCGTAGCGGTTGGCGGTCGATGACCACCCCGCAACTTCACATTGGTTAACATTAGGCCTTATGGGTTCCAGGAGCCAATGGTGATGTACGCCGGCGGTGACGGTCCGCACCGCCGCGGACGTGAACGCCATTTTCTATCTGTTTACTCACTTGCTACCTGACCTTCAACAGGAGAGGACCTACACTGCAAGTGCTGCTGTGACCTGTGTCTGGAAGCGACAATGGCTCAAGTGTCTGGGGAAAGGGCCCCTGCCTTCACTTCAGAGGAGTTGGAGAGACTGGTGGATGGGGTCCTATCCCAGTACACTTTACTCTATGGTCCGCCAGTCAAACAGGTGAGTACCCTGTGAGCATGATGCGTTGGCCATGAATGTATGGAGTGCTGTGTGTGTGTAAGCCTCATGTGGGGGGGCAGAGGGGTCCTGGACAGAGTGCTGCATGTATGGTGGTCAATGTATGTGCGTAAGGGGATGGGAGGGATATGGTGGGCCATGAGTATGACAGTCCGGACAGTATGACTAATCCCTTTGCTGCTGTCTTTATCCTGCAGGTCAGCGCGCATCAGAAAAAGGGTATTTGGCGTGCCATTGCCAAGGAGGTGCGGACCCTGGGGTTCCTTGGCAGGCTTAGCACCCACTGCCGCAAACGCTGGGAGGACCTGTGCCGCTGGGCAAGAAAGACGGCAGAGGCACAGCTAGGGGTGGCCTCCCAATGAGGAAGGGGTGCCCGTCATAACCTAACACCCCTGTTGTACCGCATCCTGGCTTTAGCCTATCCGGAGTTGGATGGGCACTTGAAGGCATCACAGCAGCCGCAAGGGGGTGTGTACAGATTCAGAAACATGACTTTGCGCGCGTTAAGGTTTTAACTGGGTGGGGGATGTGGGCTGTTGGTGCCTCTAGGCCAGGGCAAACATGGCAGGGTAGGTCCCTTGTTGGGCAGGCTCTAAAGCACTCCAACTCCAATAGTGTCAGTGGCCATCCACTACTGGGCAGGGTCCTGTTTGTTTCAGACAGAGCTGCATCCCACATGGGCCTGGAGGCCGAATCCACCGACGGTGAGGGCACCAGTGGGACGGAGGGCGGGGGGAGCACCACGACAAAGACAAGAGGGGACACTACAGACAGCAACTACTCCTCCGATGGAAGCTCCCTGGTGGTGACGGACACCTCTGTGCCCACCCCAACAACAGGTACAGCCGCCAGCCCTGTACCAGCACCGCCCTCCCAGCAGCCCCTCAGTGTGTTTCCCGTGCATGCTCACCCAGGAGGGTGGGCATTTCCTCCACCCAGGCACCTCAGGCCCTGCCCCAGTCAGCTCTGCTGCCCTCAGTGAGGAGGCTATTGACCACCTGAGATCCCTCACTGTTGGCCAGTCAACCACACTGAATGCCATCCATGGTGTCGAAAGGCATTTGCAACAAACAAATGCATACCTGGAGGGCATTCACTCTGGTGTGGCGGCCCAACAGAGAGCATTTCAGGCTCTAGCCTCCGCACTGATGGCAGCCATTGTGCCTGTATCCAGCCTCCCCCCAATCCCCTCTACCCAACCTATCCCAAGCACACCTTCAGACCAGCATTCACCCAAATCAACACACAGAAGTGGGTCAGGCAAGCACAAGCACCACACTTCATCTCACAGGCACTCACACAAGCACCATCCCCATGGAGACACACCAACATCCACTGCCTCCACTGTGTCCCCCTCCTCCTCCTCGTCCACCTCCCTCCCACTAGCATCTCCAATCACACCTGCATGCACTACATCCTCATCCACTACCTCCATCAAAAGCAACCCTTTCACTACACGCCCCTCAGTGGCAGTCACCACCCCCACATCCATGCACACGTCCCCTGTGTCCTCTCCCACTGTGTCTGTGACCCCTCTTCCCAAAGTACACAAACGCAAGCACACACTCACCCAACAGCCACCCACCTCACAACATCATCCAGCTCATGCACCTGCACCCAAACACAGAAGACTGACACCTCGTACAAGCACTCCCTCTTCCTTCACTCCCAAACCTTCAGCCTCTTCCAGCCCCAAAGTCCCTATAAAGCTTTTCCTATCCAACATTGACTTCTTCCTTACCCCTCTCCTCGTCCTTCACCTCGAGCAAGGGTGGCCAGAACCCAGCCCAGCACCTCAGCCACCAAGTCCACGTCCGCTGTGGTTTCTGCAGCTGTCAGAGGCTCAAAGGGGGCACCCGTCAGCCCAGCCAGTGTGCCACCAACCCCTGCCAAGGCCAAGAAGGTACAGCCACCTGGCAAGGCCAAGAAGGGGACAGCATCCAGCAAGGAGAAGGAGCCACAACCACCCAGCAAGGCCACGTCAAAGACTCCAGCTGGCAGACCCAAGGAGGCACCACCATCTGCCATGGGCAGATAGGGGCACAGAACACCAGTCAAGGCACTTCAGCCACCCGGAGCCTGCAGGTGAAGGCCTGGTGGCTACCAGCACAACCGCCAGCACTGCCACCTGCAACGCGGCCAGCACTGCCACCTGCACCACCACAAGCACTGCCACCTGTACCACTGAAAGTAGCACCACTGCCAGCAGCAGTAGCCCCAGTGGGCAGCCGTGCGAGGCTGAAGTGAAAGGGCTGGAGCCTCTCCCCACCACTGGCAGCACCCCCACCAGCCAGCACCGGCAATACCACCACTGTGCAGCTGTAGCCGCCCACAGATGGACTGTAGTCCTGCCTCCATGGACTTTCATGCATCTTGCCCACTGCAAATCTCATGGCTCTGACACCCAGGTGAGGGACTGTGACCTGGCACTCCTCAAGTGCTGCATCACTGGGCACAAAGCCCCCTCCAAAACCAGTGGAAAAAGGCATCCACTCACCCTATCCTTGGCAGGATGAAGCACACCGGGCACAAAACCCCCTCCAGAACCATTGGAAGAAGGCATCCACTCACCCTATCCATGGCAGGATGAAGCACACTGGGCACAAAGCCCCCTCCAGAACCTGTGGACAAAGGCATCCACTCACCCTATCCATGGCAGGATGAAGCACACTGGGCACAATGCCCCCTCCAGAACCAGTGGAAGAAGGCATCCACTCAACCTATCCTTGGCAGGATGAAGCACACTGGGCACAAAGCCCCTCCAGAACCAGTGGAAGAAGGCATCCACTCACCCTATTCTTGGCAGGAAGAAGCACACTGGGCAC
The DNA here is from genome assembly GCF_031143425.1 of Pleurodeles waltl. Taxonomy (NCBI): domain Eukaryota; kingdom Metazoa; phylum Chordata; class Amphibia; order Caudata; family Salamandridae; genus Pleurodeles; species Pleurodeles waltl. The sequence goes on from NC_090445.1 coordinate 68,960,473, forward strand.
AATGCCACCTCCAGAACCAGTGGAAGAAGGCATCCACTCACCCTATCCTTGGCAGGATGAAGCACACTGGGCACAAAGCCCCCTCCAGAACCAGTGGAGAATCCACCCACTTGAGAGACTGTGGCTTTGCACTCCCCTTGACCAAGCAGTGGGCAAACCACCCAATAGAGAGACTGTGGCTTTGCAATCCCCAGGACCAAGCAGTGGGCAAACCACCCACTAGAGAGACTATCGCTTTGCACTCCCCAGGACCAAGCAGTGGGCATGGAGCCCCCCGGCTGAGGTGCCCCCCTTCCCCCTGAGGTGCCTGTGTGTTTTCGACCTGATGCCCCTGCAGTGTTCCCTCCGTTTTGGGGCAGGAGTCAAGTGTGGGCTTGGCCTATGTGTTATGGCCCAGTGGGCCACGGACTATTTTTGTGTGGACATTGTCCCTCATTTCGTATATATTGTAGATACTGTTTATTTATTTATGAACATATTTCTAAGTATTTCTAATATTACACTCATTTGACTGCATTCCTTTTGTCCTCGCGTTATTCCTGAGGGTTACGGGGTATATATGTAATGTTGTTGCATGTGTTTGTGTGTATGGTGTTGGGGGTGTGGGTAGGGTTGTGGGTGTTGCGTGTGTGTGTCACTCTCTTTTTTTCTCCCCCCTCCCTTGTGTGCTAGGTGCAGTACTTACCGTGGTCACCGTGGCCGGCGTTGGTGCTCCTGGTATATGAGCAGATACACCAGCATGGGGAATACCTGAAGCTCGGGCTCCATGGCGTCCTGGTTCTTCCTTGAGTGTCGAGAGGTGAGTGGTTTCCCTTCAAAGCACTGTTTCTGCCGTGGTTTTGATGGCGTTGATACCGCCCGGAAAAGCTGGCGGATGGGTGGGTTGTAATGGAGTGGGCAGTACATTGTCTTCCGCCTGGCTGTTGGCGGTTACTGCTGCGGTGTTTGTTGCTACCGCCGTGGCGGTCGGAGTGTTAAAGTGACTGTATGTGTTGGCGGTTTCCGCTGTGGTCATGATTCCATTTTTGTTACCGCCGGCCTGTTGGCGGTATTACCGCCGCTTTAACACCGACCACCAGGGTTGTAATGAGGGCCAAAGTGATTTGCACAGAAACTCTGGATGTTGTGCCTCACACCGAGAATCAAATTGTGATCACAACAGCACTCACCAGCCCCCCCTCGAGCAGCTCACACTCGCCAGTTCTCCCCAGGGCCAAAGCAGACACCCACTCTAGTGCTCCCTTTTGTTGTGAGGCTGGTGCTTGTTAATATATGTATTCAATTCTACTTTCCTGGTACATTTTTTTACACTATTTTTCTCTGCAGTTTAACTGTACTTCATTTAAAAATGTTACGTTCCTTTTGGAATAGTTCTAAAATTATTGAATGGCCTTTTCTACGTTCATAGTTGCCTTCTAAATATAAGATTTGTTTAAAGCTGGCCATCTGGATAAATTGCACAACGCACATTTCGAATGTTTCCACAGAGCTGACTTTTCACAGTGCGGGGCCTGGTTGTTCTTGGTTACATATCTGTGGTCCACACCACTCTATCATAAAGTTATTGGACTCTCTTGCACTGAGTTTCACAGTTTTTTTCCCTTTGCCCCTCCCTTCAAAGTCTAGATTTTGAAATGCATGGGTAGGTGGTGTTGCACAGGTCTATGCTTTCGGCAGAAGTTGATGAAAAGGCTGTAAATTCAGTAAGGTGTTTTTAATCCCAACTCGTGTATGAGTCAGGTTCTATTTTGGTCTGGAGCACTAACTGCATGCTGCTAAGGAATCTAATGACCTGGGTGCCGTTCGCCCAACGCGGGACATCTTGTTTGGGGTCAAGGGCAACAAGTTTTTATGTTCACTTTGTCCTTGGGACAAGTAGGCCCAACCCTCTGCAGCACAAACCCTTTGGCTGCCTGTTTACAGAGAGTGGAACTCTCTGCAGTTGAGGTAATGTGTTTCCAAAAGATAATGCTGTTCGAACTTGTATTTATGGTTCATTATTTGAAAACCTTCATTATTAGGGTGAGTGCTGTAAATAAATGTTTTAAGGTCACACTTCACTACTGACGTTGGTTCCAGTACAAAAAAAAAAAACGTGTATACACATGTTTGAAAAGTTTAGGCTATGAGGCTAAGTATAATGCTCCCAGAATGCTCTCTGATTAGATGCAAATGAAGTGTCATTTAGTAAAATGTTTTGATGCATGCTAGTATTTCCCAAAAATATTTCGAATGGAAAATCAGTGTAACCATTTTCAACACGATTATGGGAAGCATGAAAATAAACAAACACTGACAAAGCCAACTGATCTGACATATTTTTATAAGTCTTTTAGTTTCATCAATGCGTGTCTTGTTTTGACATGGCTTTTGTAACACTTTATTGTTGTGGGAGCTACCAGGCCCTCAACATTGTAACAAACACTGGCAAAAAAAAAACAAAACGTTTTTGAACTCCAAAAGCACACGTTGCCACCAGTGGCATATCAAAGGCCCCGCAGCCGCCCTCCAGGGGGCCCCTTCAGCACAGCACCTGCCCTGAGTGAGTCTGGAGAGGGGGCTCCTCCATGTTCTTTGCAAAGGGGCACCCTCCAGTTTCGTTACGTCACTGATTGCCACTGTTGTTCCTGACACTGAACAAAACTACTTTGTGTGCCAATATGCTCCTTGTGGAAGAGAAGAATGCGATCGCTCACAGTAAAGCCAGCCGAAAGAGAGAGAAATAGAAGTTTAATAAAAACAAAATGTCTTTGTTAACACCAGACCTAATTAGGGACCAAGACCCTCATGTAGGTAGCTTTTTGCATGTCGCAAACAGCGACTTTCGCTGTTTGCAACGTGCAAAAAGCACATTGCGATGCACAAACCCAGTTTTGCGATTCGGTAACCTGGTTACCGAATCGCGAAACGGGTTTGCGACTCACAATTAGGAAGGGGTGTTCCCTTCCTAATTGCGACTCGCAGTGCAATGTAGGATTGTTTTGCGAACGCGGGCATAAGCCAATCGCAGTTTGCACCCATTTCAAATGGGTGCTAACACTTTCACAAAAGGGAAGGGGTCCCCCTGGGACCCCTTCCCCATTGTGAATGTCACTGTAAACATTTTTTCAGAGCAGGCAGTGGACCACTGCCTGCTCTGAAAAAATGAAACTAAAAAGTTTCATTTTTCGTTTTTGTAATGCATCTCATTTTCCTTTAAGGAAAACGGGCTGCATTACCAAAAAAAAAAAAAAAAATGCTTTATTGAAAAGCAGTCACAGACATGGTGGTCTGCTGTCTCCAGCAGGCCACCATCCCTGTGAGGCCGCCATTCGCAAGGGGGTCGCAAATTGCGACCCACCTCATGATTTTTCATGAGGTGTGCATTTGCCAAGCCCTTGCGAATCACAGATGGTGTCAGGGACACCATCCTACATTCGGATTTGCGACTCGCAATTTGCGGGTCGCAAATCTGAACCTACCTACATGTGGCCCCAAATTCTTAAAGAAAGTCACAAAAGTGCACCCATGGTATATGTCGTACCCCTATAAAATATTTGTGAACTGTATTTTAGCATGGGTAAATACGCATGTGTAGATTTTCTCATGTGAAAATCTATTGAGCATTTGCAAGTTCATTTTCCCTCCAGCCACTTTCTTCCCAACCCTGGAAGAAGTTCTAATTCTGCCATTGTCAGGAGTAAATGTCCAACCTTTCTTATTATGGGAAAATATTAGAGAGAAGCTGGTGAAAATCTTTAAAACATGTGCAGGTTAGTAGGTTTGCAGACTCAAAGGCATTCCAGCCCTGGAACTATTGCTTACTGCTTCCTCCAGCCCCAGTATGCAGATCTGCAGAAAGGTGGAAAAATAAGGAAATTGCTACAGTAGGGATTGAATCTGCAAGTATTCAAGCCCTACTATGGTAGTAGTCCTGGAATAATCAGAGAGGCTATTATCAGAGCTCTTACATAATGAGATTGCTGCCATAATTTGGCGCCACACTACATGGCACCAAAGGGACAAGTAGATCTTTTTACAGGACAAGTAGATTTGAGAAGCAGCCTGTCCCGTGGACAAGTAGATATTTTAATAAATTCCACACCCCTGCTTGTGTACATGCAGTCTTGCACATGACCGGATGTAGACAATGACAGTCATCAATGTATCTTTGCACATACAGTTTGTGTGACAAAATAAAACATAATAAAACTTGTAAGAAACAGTGTAAAGTAACTTTAAAAAATTGACGATGTTTTTTTTTTTTTTTTTTAAGTTTCTATTAACGATGTGACCTTAGAGTGAGAACTCTGGGAGTATTGTTCAAACAAACCACTGATCTCATGTAAATCACGGACTGCAGTTGAATGCAGTGAACTGTGACATAACTGCTACACTCAGAGAAGATGGACTAAAGGGGTAGTCTATGTTGGTATCCGTCACTGCCAATTTCCTTGCAGCTGGTCATGGTATAGCAATTACTCTTGAGTGTAATTGATAGCGTGATGATTATCAGTCATTACTGCACACCTTGGCAGATTGGACATATGACTTTCTCCTTTTGGGGACAAAGAGTTGTCCAGTATTTATTGCTATCTCCAGTTAACAGCTGGGAACAATTACTTAGTTCTTAGTTGCATTAGGCCATGCTGTTCTAATCAGAAGAGGCCAATGTGTTTGCCATTGGCATCTTCTGTTTTTTTTGGCATAAGGTTGATGTAAAACGGCAAAGAGATTTCTTGGCCAAAGGAGGATCCTGCTTGAAAATACCAGCCTGCTTAGAACTGCAGAAAACTGCCTTCAGCTCCCTGCGGTTTGGAAATAGAAACTCAGTATTTAATGGTAGATGATGGGCGCAGCACTTATTCAGGGGGCCTATTTCTTGCTTGCTCATGATGCACACCCTACACAGTAATTATCTTTGCTTATGGTGGCTGTTACCCATTTTGTTGATGCTTCTAGTTCACAATTGAAGGCCACAAAGTCTTGTTACTTACATTTTGATGGTTGTGTTCAGTCATGAGGGTTGATCTTCATCGGGTACACATGGGCCTGGTGGGTACATAAAGTGTTATCACAGTAGTCTGACAGTGGACTTTGTTACATAACATGCTGCACAATTGACAGATGCATAGGAGAACTTTCTCTTATACATATCACTTAATAATATTAATGATGGTTTTGTAAAAAGTCCAAGAGCCAAGATTAGTCGCATAGGCAAAATCTAATGCATTTACTAATATATATGGTGCCTTCTTTGAAGTAGAAGCCTTTTCTAGAGACATCCTTTTAAAGTCTCCTGCTCTGGTTCCATCCATCCTGATAGCAGGCACAGTGCAGTGGTGTGAAGTTCTTTGTGTGAAGGCCTGGCACAGCCTACTGTTTTGCAAGTGTGGCTGTGCCCACCTCTCCCCCCCCAATTCTGCCAGTGATGGCCTATCCAGTCACACCTAATGCCTCCAATGTGTGGCTGTCTGGGAGGAATAAACAAAGTCCATCTGCCAACTACACTCAGTCATGTGACCCAAGAACATGCTGCAGGCACCAAATAGTAAGAGCAGGAAAATGCCAACTTTCTAAAAGTGGTATTTTCAAAACTGTGACTTAAAATCCTACATTTACCAGTAAATAGGAACTGAATTTGCAATTTATCAGTTACCAAACATGAAAGTCTGACTTACTCCAGTCAAAAGTTAGCACTTATCAGAGGTAGTAAGGCCACCAAATGTTATCCGAAGGGAGAGATAGGCCTTACAATAGTGAAAAACACATTTAGGAGTTTTTCACTATTAGGAAATGTAAAGTGTAAACATAAATGCCCACCCCGCATTCTTCCCTAGGGCCTGCCTAAAGCCTAAGTTAGTGGTGAGAATAAGGTTTGGCAAGGGGGTTATTTTGCCAAGTCAAATTAGCATTTTGAAACTGTAGTCAGGCTGCAGCGGCAGACCTTGGACATATTTAGAGAGGCTACCTAAGTGGGTGGCACAATAGGTGCTGCAGGCCCACCAGTAGCATTTATTTTATGAGCCCTGGGTATATGGTATACCAGTTTACTAGGGGCTTATAAGTAAACTAAATAGGCCAGTTAGGTATCAGCCAATTGTACCATGGTTAAGGAGTGGGCACAAGCACTGTAGCACTGGTTTGCAGTGGCAAAGTGCAGAGAGTCCAAAGGCCAGCAAAAGCAAATTCAGAAAAATATTAGGAGTGAAGGCAAAAAGTGTGGGGGTGACCCCGCAGAGAGGGTCAAGTTCAGCACCCACTATTTACAGGTATATTAATCCTTTTGACTGGAGCACAGATGCTAGTTTATCATCATATTATTCTATACATTCTTACACTTTTACTGCCCCAAGGCCGTGATGCAAATTCTTTTTTCCCAAAAAGCAGGAAGTACAGTAGTAATTCTCTTTTCATTTCCACTTACATTTACAGCCTTACCTGACACTTAAAACCAGGTTTGCTAATCCTTCAAGTAGCCTTTATTATCACAAAGGCATTACTGGCATGGTCTCAGCCCCTGTCGCTGGTAGACCCGACCCGGTTTGTTATCCGTCCTGATGGTCTGTTCTATGATGACACAACTTAAAGACATGCTCCCTAAACTAATGAAATCATACAAGGTGCACTACATCACAATGGCCTGATATAAGACTACGGTTATGTCACTTACTGAGCTCCCTATTCCAACCACACCACATGACCTCTTACGCATGACAAGGCCCCCCAGACTCTCTGTGCTAGTCTACTGTTGCATGCCTCACTACTTACTGCATAGTGGCATCAATGCCTGCTGCAGATACATAGCTATTCTGACTAACCACCACATATATCCTCCCCCTCATAATGTAATTGATACCACTGCCTCTTATACAACTGACCCTAAGACCTCATTTAAATATTCTGACCTTTATGTAATCTAAATAAATGTGTGTTGAAGGAAGCTGGCTCTGTGTATGTACTATATCAAAATGAGATATAGGCCCTTATTACAACCCTGGCAGTTGGTGATAAAGTGGCGGTAATACCGCCAACAGGCCGGCGGTTAAATAAATGGAATTATGACCACGGCGGAAACCGCTCAGACAGACATCCACTTTAACACACTGACCGCATGGCAGTAGCAACAAGCACCACAGCGGTAACTGTCAACAGCCAGACGGAAGACAATGTACCGCCCACACTATTACGGCAGGCCTATCTGCTACCTTTTCCGGGGCTGTACCAACGACATCAAAAGCACGGTGGAAACAGAACACAGAAGTCAAATGACTCACCTCTGGTGACTCAGGGAACAACCAAAACGCCATGGAGCCCGAGTTGCACATATTTCCCATGCTCGTCTACCTTTTCCTGCATTACGAACACCAACGCCGGTCGAAGACGACCATGTTGAGTACTACTGCCTAGCACACAAGGGGGGGAGGAAAACGCACGCAACAGTTCCACCCCCAACACCATACACACATACAGCTGCAGTAACATTACATATCCATCCCGTACCCCTCAGGAATAATGCAAGGACAAAATGATTTGAAGAAAGTGAGTGTAATACGATAAAATAACATTAACAAGTGCATCAAAATACAAACGTACATACATATTTACAAATGTAGGGACACTGCCCAGTCCTCAATGTCCGTGGGCCACAGGGCCACATCACACAGGCCAAGGCCCCACCTCACTCCTGCAACAACACAGAGAGAACACTGCAGGGTCATCAGGTCGAAAATACACAGGCACCTCAGGGGGACGGGGAATGGGGGGGCACCTCAGCCGGAAGATGGTACAACACCACTGGTCCTGGAGGATTGTACGACGGAACACCGACTTTAAAAACAACTACTGCCTTAACAACGAGGTCGGAACACCGACCTCGTTCTTACTACTAATTATTTTACCACAAATGCCTTAACAACGATATTTTTTGTAAAGGCATTCCTGATAAAAACATTACTAATAGGCACCATTCACCCTACATCCCTCACCCCACCCCCCAACCCTACGCCAAAACCTAAAACCCCCTGACCCCCCAACCCCTCCCCAAAACCAAAAAAGCCCCATCCCCCCAACCCCACCCCAAAACCTAAAACCCCCTAACCCCCCACCCCCTCCCCAAAACCAAAAACGCCCCACCCCCCAACCCCACCCCAAAACCTAAAACCCCCTAACCCCCACCCCTCCCCAAAACCAAAAATGCCCCACCCCCCCAACCCCACCCCAAAACCTAAAACCCCCTGACCCCCCACCCCCTCCCCAAAACCAAAAACGCCCCACCCCCCCAACCCCACCCCAAAACCTAAAACCCCCTAACCCCCACCCCCTCCCCAAAACCAAAAACACCCCACCGGCCCACCCCAAAACCTAAAACCCCTAACCCCCCACCCCCCAACCCCACTCCAAAACCTAAAACGTTGTTGCGCTTTAGTTAACCTCGACTTTCGTAAAAAGAATGTAGTAAAAAAGGATGTTTCCCGTCCTGGAGGGGACTATTTGCCCTGTGCGATGTCCTGGGGAGTGCAAGGCCACAGTCTCTCTAGTGGGTGGTTTGCCCACTGCTTGGTCCTGGGGAGTGCAAGGCCACAGTCTCTCAAGTGGGTGGTTTGCCCACTGCTTGGTCCTGGGGAGTGCAAGGCCACAGTCTCTCTAGTGGGTGGTTTTCCCACTGCTTGGTCCTGGGGAGTGCAAGGCCACAGTCTCTCAAGTGGGTGGTTTGCCCACTGCCTGGTCATGGGGAGTGCAAGGCCACAGTCTCTCAAGTGGGTGGGTTGCCCACTGCTTGGTCCTGGGGAGTGCAAAGCCACAGTCTCTCAAGTGGATGGCGTCTTCCACTGGTTCTGGAGGGGGCCTTGTGCCCAGTGTGCTTCATCCTGGGAAGGATGGGGTGAGTGGATGGCTCCTCTACTGGTTCTGGAGGGGGCCCTGTGCCCAGTGTGCTTCATGCTGGGAAGGATGGGGTGAGTGGGTGGCTTCTTCCACTGGTTCTGGAGGGGGCCTTGTGCCCAGTGTGCTTCATCCTGGGAAGGATGGTGTGAGTTGATGGCTTCTCCAATGGTTCTGGAGGGGCCTTGTGCCTAGTGTGATTCATCCTGGGAAGGATGGTGTGAGTGGATGGCTTCTCCAATGGTTCTGGAGGGGGCCTTGTACCCAGTGTGCTTCATCCTGGGAAGGATGGGGTGAGTGGAAGGCTTTTTCCACTGGATCTGGAGGGGGGCCTTGTGCCCAGTGTGCTTCATCCTGGGCAGGATGGGTGAGTGGATGGCTTCTTCCACTGGTTCTGGAGGGGGCACTGTGCCCAGTGATGCAGATCTTGGGGAGTGCAAGGCCACAGTCTATCACCTGGGTGTCAGACCCACAGGATTTTCAGGGGCCAGGATGTACAACAGCCCATGGAGACAGGACTACACACTGTCTGCCGGCGGTGACGGCTGCTCAGTGGTGGCAGTGGTGGGGGGAGGCTCCAGCCCATCCCCTGCAGCCTCGGACACCTGCTCACTGGGGCTGCTGCTGCTGGCGGTGGTGCTGGTAGCGATGCTGGCAGTGGTGGGGGAAGTCTCCAGCTCATCCCCTGCAGCCTCGGACGGCTGCCCACTGGGGCTTCTACTGCTGACGGTGGTGCTGGTGGCGGTGCTGGCAGTGGTGGGGGAGGCTCCAGTCCATCCCTTGCAGCCTCGGATGGTTGCCCACTGGGGCTGCTGCCTCGGACAGCTGCCCACTGGGGCTGCTGCTGTTGACGTTGGTGCTGGTGGCGGTGCTGGCAGTGGTGAGGGGAGGCTCCAGCCCATCCCCTGCAGCCTTGGATGGCTGCCCACTGGGGCTGATGCTGCTGGTGGTGGTGCTGGTGGCTTTGCTGGCAGTGGTGGTGGGAGGCTCCAGCCCTTCCCCTGCAGCCTCGGATGGCTGAACCAGCATGGTTGGTGGTGGGGCTCAGAATGAGTTCCAGCACCCGGCCTCCTGTCCTTCCTGCCTGCTGGTGCAGGTCCCTTGCTCTTCTCTCCTGCAGCTGGTGGTGCCTCCTTGCCCTTCCTTGATGCACCTAGTGCAGGCACCCTGTCAGTGTTGCTGCCTGGTGCTCGGGATCCTCTCCCACCTGCAGTAGCTGTCAACACTACTGTGGCCGTGGACTGGGTGGCTGAGGTGTCCGCCTGGGTTCTGACCACCCTAGCTCGACGAGAAGGAGGGAGGAGTGGTAGAAAAGAGGTCAAGGGTGGAGAGGAAAAGCTTCTGAGGGGCATTGGGGCGGGAAGAGGGTGAAGGTTTGGAGTGGAGGATGAGGAAGTAGTTGTAGGACGTGTCTGTCTGCTGTGTTGGGTGTCTGAGTGCTTGTGTTTGTGTACTTTGGGAGGAGGAGGCACAAATACAGTGGGAGAGGACAAAGGGGACATGTGCATGGATGTGGGGGTGGTCACTGCCAGTGAGGGTCGTGTAGTGATAGGCATGATGGTGGTAGTGTATGAGTAGGTAGTTCATGCAGGTGTGAGTGTAGACGCTACTGGGAGGGAGGTGGACGAGGAGGAGAGGGACACAGTGGAGGCAGTGGATGTTGGTATTTCTGCATCTGGATGGTGTTCGTGTGAGTGCCTGTGGGATGATGTGTGGTGCTTGTGTTCGCCTGAACCACTCCTGTATGTTGTCCTGGGTGCATGCTGGTCTGCCTGTGTGCTTGGGATAGGTTGGGGTTGAGGGGAATAGGTTTGGCCAAAGGAGGTTGGAGGGGGGAGGCTAGAAACAGGGACAATGGCTGCCATCAGGGAGTAGGCCAGAGCCTGGATTGATCTCTGTTGGGCCACCATGCCAGAGTGAACACCCTCCAGGAATGCATTTGTTTGTTGCAAATGGGCTGGCTGCCCGTAGATGGCATTCACAATGGTTGACTGCCCAACAGAGATGGATCACAGGAGGTCAATATCCTCCTCACTGAGGGAAGCAGGGCTAACTGGGGCAGGGCCTGAGGTGCCTGGGGGGAAGAAGATGCCCACCCTCCTGGGTGAGCGGGCATGGGAAATATGCTGAGTGGCTGCTGCGAGGGCGGTGTTGGTGCAGGGGTGGTTGCTGTACCTGTAGTTGGGGAGGACACAGACAGTCAGAACTGTCCCCTCCAGTCTCCGCTGTGGTGCTCCCCTCGCCGTCCGTCCCACTGGTGCCCTCACCCTCAGTGGATTCGGCCTCCTGGGCCCTGTGGGATGCAGCTCTCCCCGTTGCCTCTGCTCCTCAGCCAGATGATACTAATGCACATAAGGACAGGGTGACAAAACAAAAAGGGGGGGAAAGACAAAGGATACCCTTGGTCACTGGCTGCAACAACACCACCGTTGGCGTACAAGGCACACACACACAGGGAACATCCCTACGCAGTAGGCAATGCACTAACAGTCACAATGCTAGTCACCAGCCCATGGACAGGGATACCTAACACCAATTGCAGCATACGTGAGACCCACAGACACCTGCCCAGTAGTGGATGCCTACTAGCTTGGTTAGAGGAGGTTGATATCAGAACCAGCCCAACATTGGCCCTACCCTGCAATGTCCGGCCTGTCCTAGGGGCACCCACAGGCTCACATCACCCACCCGTATGCCACCCCACCACGCAAAAGTGGTATATTGGGGCACTGTAATCACCCCCTTGTGGCTGCTGTGATGCCCCCAAGTGGCCATCCAGCTCCGGATATACCGCCCCCAGTATGCGGGCCATCAGGGGGGTCAGGGTTCGACTGGCACTCCTTCGTTAGGAGACCATCCCCAGCTGGGCCTCCGCCATCTTCCGTGTTCAGCGTCTCAGGTCCTCGCACCATTTGTGACAGTGGGTGCTCCGCCTGCTGTAGACCCTCAGGGTCCGCATGTCCTTGGCGATGGCACGCCATATACCCTTTTTTTGATGTGCGCTGACCTGCAGAGAAATACACATTGGAAAAGGTATCAGTCTGACGGTTCTGCCTGTTACACTCATGGCCCACCATAGCCCTCACATCCCATTACGCACACCATGGCCCAGCATACATGCAGCACGCTACCCAGGGACTTTCCACCAGCCCCCCCCCCCCACACGAGGCCCTCACTCACAGCACTCCATGCATTCATGGCCCATGCATCGTACTCACAGTGTACTCATCTGTTGGTCTGGAGGCCCATACAGCATTCGGTACTGGGGTAAAACCCCATCCACCAGTCTGTCCAACTTCACAGCGTTGAAGTGACACAAACCATGGTCGCTTCCAGACACAGGTCACAGCAGCACTTGCAATGTAGGTCCTCTCCTGTTGAAGGTCAGGTAGCAAGTGAGTGAACAGATAGAAAGTGGTGCATACTGTCACTGCTGGCGTCCATCACCATTGGCCACTGTAACCCCTAGGGCCCAATGGTATCCAATGAGGAGTTGCACGCCGGTTCTCGACAGCCTCTCACAACGGCGCACAATGTCAGTGGAATTACCTCATTTCCACATGTCCCTCCATACAGGACAGGTGGGCGCCATTTCGGGGGAGGCAGGCCATGGCACTTAACTGCGTCACAGTCCACATAGGCACCATTTGGGCCTATCCAACAATATACTGTTACATTCACAACATGCAATGCAGTGTAGTTTTCGGAAATATGGAATACTGACCAGCTGCTCACCGTTTGCCCCCTAGATTGCAACCGCTGCGGATGAATTGGAGATGGAGACATCCCCCGTGTACAGGTTCCTGGCGGACTTGGCAACAATGGAGGACAGGCACATTATCCTCACCTATAGACTGGACAGGGCCACAATCACATAGCTGTGTGCCCAATTGGAACCTGACCTGATATCTGCTATCTGTCAGCCCACCGGGATCCCTCCTCTTGTGTAAGTGCTCTCAGTGCACCATTTATTGTCAAGTGGCACCTTCCAAGTGACAGTGGGCTTGGCAGCAGGAATGTCCCAGCCAATGTTCTCAATAGTGCTGACCAGAGTGTTGTCTGCCCTGATTAAACACATGCGCAGCTACATCATTTTCCCCCAGGTGGAGGATTTGGCCACAGTGAAGGCTGATTTCTATGCAATGGAGACATATCCCCAACATTATTGGGGCTATTGATGGTACACATATTGCATTTATCCCTCCCCGGAGAAATGAACAGGTGTTCAGAAATCGAAAGAGCTTTCACTCCACGAATGTGCAGATAGTGTGCCTGGCAGACCAGTACATCTCCCATGTCAATGCAAAGTATCCTGGGTCTGTGCATTATGCCTTTACCCTGAGGAATAGCAGCATCCCATATGTGATGGCTCAGCTCCAGAGGCACCGGGTGTGGCTAATAGGTGAGCCCTAGTTCCCACCCAGTAGGTTTTGGTGTATGGGTATGGTGTGGGCCCTAAGGGTTAGTGTGTGTCTAACAGTTGTCCCTCGATATTTGCAGGTGACTCTGGTTACCCCAGCCTCTTATGGCTACTGTCCCCTGTGAGGAATCCAAGGACAAGGGCAGAGGAATGTTACGGTGAGGCACACATGCGAACAAGAATAATAATAGAAAAGACATTAGGCCTCCTGAAGGCCAGGTTTTGTTGCCTTCATCTAACAGATGAGGATGTGTCAGATCATCGTATCATGCTGTATGTTTCACAACCTTGCCTTACGTTGCCAGGTTCCTTTTTTTGCAGGATGATGAGGTAGGAGATGGCCATGTGGCAGCAGTGGACCCTGTGGACAGTAAAGATGAGGAGGCAGAGGATGAGAACAACAGAAGTGCAATAATACGACAATAATTCAAGTGACCCCCACGTAAGACACTGTAATTTCACTTGAAATTGACTGTTTTGTGTTTGACATTGTCACTGTCAGGCTGATTTTCCCATTTCCATGGCCACTTACTCTACCCTTTGGCATCTCTATTTTCAGATATTTGTGCCCCACTATTGCTCCTGGTGTGTTGACTGCAGCCAACTACAGGTCATTCCTATGTATACATTACTGTACAGTTAAATTGCAGTGTTTAAAACATGTTAAACGATTACATAGTTCAATCATTTGACAAACTCCATACTTGTATTTATTAAAATGGTGTTTATTTAAGTGCTAATAAGTAGTGATGGTAAAGGAATGTCCAGTCTATTTGTATCACAGGTGCATTGTCCAAGGGGGCATAGGAAGTGGAGAAATGGCAGTTCAAGGTGGATAGGGTGACAGAGTGGGACACAAGGGTGACAAGCAGGACAGTCTTAATTCCTGGTGGGGGACTTGTCAATTGTCTCTGGCTTCTGCTAAGATCACAGGGACTGTTTACGGGGTGGTTCTCCTTCTGCAGGGGGTGGGGTGCTGATGGCCTGTTGTTCCTGTGGTGGGGCCTCCTGTCCACTAGCGTGGAGGTGGAAGGCTGTCCAACAATTTGGCTAGTGTCAGGGGCCCGGTGGTGTGCCACTCCCTCCCTCATGGTGTTGGCCATGTCTGCCAGCACCCCTACAATGGTGACCAGGGTGGTGTTGATGTTCTTCAAGTCCTTCCTGATCCCTAGGTACTGTCCCTCCTGCAGCCGCTGGGTCTCCTGCAACTTGTCCAGTATCTGGCCCATCGTCTCCTGGAAAATGGTGGCATGCTCCCATTGGTGCTGTTGGTGAGTGCCTCCTGGAGAGTCGGTTTCCTGGGCATGTTCTCCCCATGTCGCACAGCAGTCCTCCCAGCTTCCCTGTTGTCCTGTGCCTCTGTCTCCTGAACTGTGTGCCCACTGCCACTGACCCCAAGTCACTGATCGTCCTGTGTTTATGGGGTGGCCTGGGGGTCCCTGTAGTGGTGGACACACTGCTGATCGAAGTGTCCTGGGGATAAAGGTATGGCCTGCTGGGTGGGTACTGTGCTGGTGTTTCCTGAGGGGGGAAGCTCAGTGGTGGTATGGGACTGTGCCAGGGTTACCAACTGTCCGGAGCTCCCTGATGGGCCAGGTTGGTCATCCAGATCCAGGCGTCCAGAGCTGCTGTCATCACTGTGGGCCTCTTCTGGGGGTGGACTTGATGTTGCTTGCACCTCCTCTCCGGTGACGGGTGGGGGACCTGAGGGGATGTAAATGCAGTGTTATTGTTTATGTGTGTGTCATCTTGTGCATGGCTGTGTTGCCCTGTATGGTTTTAAAGCCCTGTCAGCTTTGCCTTTTGTGAGTAGGTATTTGGTGTCTAGGTGATTCTCTCTAGTGTGCATGCTTTCGTGATGGGTGTCCATGCAGGTCTGTGATGGGGTCCGTGCATTGGTGTTACATGCATGGCTTGGTATTTGGGAGGGGTGGGTTGTGATGGTGGGGTGTGTGAGGTGGTGGAGTGATGGGAGTGAGGAGTGATGGGAGTGAGGGTAAGCGTGGAAGTTTGTGATGGCATGCAGGTGGGGGGGTGAGAGTAATAAAGATTTGACTTGCCAGAGTCCAGTCCTCCTCCTATTCCTGCCACGCCCTCAGGATGCATGATTGCTAAGGCTTGCTCCTCCCATGCTGTTAGTTGTGGAGGAGGAGGTGGGGGTCCACCGCCAGTCCTCTGTATAGCTATTTGGTGTCTTGCTGCCATAGAATTCCACCTGTTCCTGATGTCATCCCTAGTTCTGCAGTGTTGTCCCACGGCATTGACCCTGTCCACGATTCTCCACCACAGCTCCATCCTCCTAGCAATGGATGTCTGCTGCACCTGTGATCTGAATAGCTGTGGCTCTACCCAGATCCACCATGACCCTTAGCTCCTCCTCTGAGAACCTGGGGTGTCGTTGTGGTGTCATGGGTGTAGTGTGAGTGATGTGGGTGAGGGTGTGTGGGGTGCTGTGTTGGGGTATGTGAAGTAAGGTGCGTGGATGGTGTATAGGTGATGGTGGTATGTTGCTGTGG